>NC_142501.1:131097248-131705902 GCF_057876585.1 Rhinolophus sinicus
ATAGATGCAGAAAAAAGCATTTGACAAGTATAATATCCATTTATGATTAAAAGACTTAATAAATAAAATGGGTATAGAAGGAAAGTACCTCAACATAATAGCCATATATATGAGAAACCCTCAGCTAATATACTTAATGGTGAAAGCTAAAAGCTTTTCGTCTAAGATCAAGAACAAGACTGGGATGCCTCCTGTAAACACTGTTATTCAACACAGTACTGGAAGTCCTAGCCAGAGCAATTGGACAGGAGGAAGAAATAAAAATCATCCAAATTTGGAATAAAGAAGTTAAATGGTCACTTTTTGCAGAAGACATGATTCTTTATTTAGAAAACCCTAAAGTCCAAAAAAAAGTATTCGAAACAATAAATAAATATACCATGTTCCCCCCCAAATAAGACCTAGCCAGACCCTCAGCTCTAATGCGTCATTTGGAACAAAAAGTAATGTAAGACCTGGTCTTATTTTACTATAATATAAGACTGGGTCTTTAATATAATATAATATAATATAATATAATATAATATAATATAATACTGGTCTTATATTAATTTTTGCTCTAAAAGATGCATTAGAGCTGATTGTCCGGCTAGGTCTTATTTTAAGGGAAATATAGTAGTAAAGTTGCAGGATACAAAATCAATATACAAAAATCCTTTGTGTTCCTATATACTAACAATAAAATGTCAGAAAAAGGTAATTTTACTAACAATTGTCACCCCAATAAATTTAAAAAATAAGTAAAAAAAAAAAATTTCAGAAAAAGAAATGAAATAATCAATTCCTTTTGCAAATTGCAACACAAAGGATGACATACCTAGGAATAATCTTAACAAACAATGTGAAGGACCTCGACCTATGTGCATTGAAAACTATAAGACATTAAAAGAAATTGAAGAAGACACAAAGAAATGGAAAGATATCCTGTGTTCATGGATTGGAAGAATTAACTTAGTTAAAGTGGCCATATTACCCAAAGCAATATACAGATTTAATACAAGCCCCATAAAAATTGCAATGGCATTTAAAAAAAAGTAGAACAAAAAAATCATTAGATCTGTATGGAATCACAAAACACCCTAAATAGCTAAAGCAATCCTGAGAAAAAAGAACAAGGTTGAAGGTATCACACTCCCTGATTTCAATTTATACTACCAAAGGACAATAATTAAAACATCATGGTATTGGCAGAAAAACAGACACAGAGACCAATGGAATAGAGTTGAAAACCCAGAAATAAACATATATATATATTTAAAATTATATATTTAAAAATAATATATATTTAAAATAATATATATTATTAAACATATATATATAAAAATTATCTGCATATATATATATATATATATATATATATATATATATATATATGCAGATAATTTTTTGACAACCGAGTCAAAAACATACAGTGGAGAAAAGAGAGCCTCTTTAATAAATGGTGCTGGGAAATTTGGAAAGCCACATGCAAAATAATAAAATTAGAGTGCTATCTGTCACCATATTCCACAATTAACTGAAAATGGATCAAGCACTAAATTCCATAGAAGAAAGCATAGGTACTTAACTTATGGACCTCGGGTTCAGAGAGGATTTTATGAATTTGACCTCAAAGTAAGGGACATACGAGCAAAAATAAATGAACGGGACTATATCAAACTAAAAACCTTCTGCACAGCAAAAGAAGCCATCAACAAAATGAACAGGTAACCAACTGAATGGGAGAAGATTTTTGCAAACAACACCTTGGATAAGCGGCTAATATCCAAAATATATAAGAAACTCATACAACTCAACATCAGAAAAACAAACAATCCAATTAAAAAATGGGCAAAGGACCTGAACAGACACTTCTCCCAAGAAGACAGCCAACAGATATATGAAAAAATGCTCAGCTTCACTAGTTATTAGGGAAATACAAATCAAAACCACAGTAAGATACCACATTACACCTCTTAGATTGGCTATCGTCAACAAGACAAATAGTAACAAGTTTTGGAGAGGTTGTGGGGAAAAAGGAACCCTTATACACTGTTGGTGGGAGTGTAAACTGGTACACCCACTATGGAAAACAATATGGAGTTTCCTTAAAAAATTAAGAATAAAATTAGCTATGACCAAGTAATCCCTCTTCTGGGTATCTACCCCAAAAACCTGAAAACATTTATCCATAAAGATATATGTACCCCTATATTCAATGCAGCATTATTCACTGAGGCAAGACATGGAAACAACCTAGTATACTTCAATAGATGATTGGATAAAGAAGATGTACTACATATATAAAATGGAATAGTACTCAAGCATAAGAAAAGGTGAAATCCTGCCATTTGTGACAACATGGATGGATCATGAGATTATTACGCTAAGTGGATAAGTCAGACAGAAAAAGTCGAGAACGATATGATTTCATGTGTGGGATATAAAACTGAAAGTAACAAATGTACAATATAAACAAAAATTCATAGACACAGACAACAGTGTAGTGATTACCAGAGGGGAAGGGAGAGGGGAAGGGTAAAAAGGGTGAAATATATGGTGATGGAAGGAGAACTGACTCTGGGTGATGAACATACACTGTAATATATAGCTGATGTATTGTAGAAATATACACTTGAGATCTATATAATTTTACTAACCAATGTCACCTCAATAAATTTAATTAAAATTTAAAAATATATGTAAAAAGTAAAATGGCATTAACTACAAAAAGAATGTCACCAGGACAATTTAAAATGAGGGAGGTTCAAAACCCTCCTACAATGTGGTGCCGTTCCTTAACAGAAGGGAAAAAGGACACTGGCCACAAATACATGGTGTCCAATGTATTTGGTAATGTTTTCCACATTACTGTCTTTTCTATTTACTTATTCCTGGTATCACCAAACTTTTACTCTAAAGGGCTAGATAAGTATTTTTAGGTTTTGCAGGCCATACCGTCTTTGTTGCAACTACTCAGATCTGCTTCTGTATATGAAAATAGCCATAGACAATACATAAATGAATGAGCAGGGTTGTGTTGCCTTAAAAATTTATTTACAAAAACAGGCAGCAGGGCAGATTTGACCTATGGTTTGTTGATTCCTTATTTACTCCATTTTGCTATCACCTGGCTTTCTATTCTAGCTTCCTAAATAGGATCCCCTCATTGTATATATTTTGGTATGGTATTGTTGGAAAATACTGCTTCAAGATTTGTTTCTGCTCTTTGTATTCTTTTCCATTGGCCTTGTCTATTCCTACACCAATACCTGAGATCCTTAATGATTAAAGATTTAGAATAAACCCTGATATTTTTGTAAGGAAAGTCAAGCCACCTTATTATTTATAAGAATTTATTTATTTTTGGCCTTTGCACTTCCATAGAAATTTTAGAGTTAAGCTGTCAAGTTCTGCAATTGCACTGAATCTGTACATCAAATTGGAGAGACTTACAGCTAGGATATCAAGACACATCTTTTTTTTTTTTTAATATATTAAATTTATTGAGGTGACAATTGTTAGTAAAATTACATAGATTTCAGGTGTACAATTCTGTATTACATCATCTATAAATCCCATTGTGTGTTCATCACCCAGAGTCAGTTCTCCTTCCATCACCATATATTCGATCCCCCTTACCCTCATCTCCCACCCCCCACCCCCCACCCCCCTTACCCTCTGGCAACCACCAAACCATTATCTGTAAGACACATCTTTTTGTTTATTATTAAATATCTCCATTTTAGGTTTTCTTTAACTTAATGATAAATGTTTATGATTTTATTCTTAAAACTTTATTAATTTTTGTTAATCTTAGGTATTTCATATTTTTATGCTATTTTAATTGCAATATTTTATAGATATTTTAACTATTACTAGAGAGGTATAATAAATTTTTATGTATTGAATTTGCATGTAGAAATCTACCTATACTGTCATAGTAATTAGATTTTTATTTCTTACTTGCATAACTAAAGTATCTACTCATGAATAATAGCCTAAATTTTCTTGCTTTTCATCTTGTAATACTTTCTGTTTCTTTTTCATACATTGCTGCACTGGCAAAGACCTCTAGAATGATACTGAATAGACTTGATGAGAGTGAGCATATTTTATTTGTTCCAGATTAAGGGATTTTTCTTTATAGTATATTTGCTAAATATTTGTTTTCATCCTCCATAATATACTTACAGCCTCTGCCCACTGCTCAATTCCAAATCCACTTCCAAATTTTTAGTTGTATGTTATGATAGCACTCCAATAACAAGTATATTAGTCCCCTTAAAGTTGTCCCATGGCATACTGAATCTGTTCATTATCTCTATTGTCTTTCTTTTCATAATTTTAGTACTTTTTAATTGCCAATATAGAGTAGATTTTTCTGAATAGTATTTTCGTATTTAAACAAGAAAAAATTATTTGGGGATCTTAATGATTCTCATTAGAAATTCATTATTATATTTACTTTCCATATTTTATGAGATATGTTAACTTCATGTTTAACTTAATGGAGAGTTTTACCACTATAGGGAATTGGTGTCTGATGTAACTTGTGGTTTGAAACAGAAAATAACCACCTAATACTTTAATAGGTCTCTATTATTGAGCTCATCTAAAATTTTTAACAAGCTAATTGTTAATTTTTTCTCTTTTTTTTTGAATAAAATAATCCAGTACTACATCGTAGTTCAATAGTACTTTAAAGCATGTGGTCAGTAGTGCTATAATATTTGTTTTGAAATGAAAATTTGTTTTAAACAATTGAACAATTTGAACATACTGTGAATTTTTATATTTGCTTATGGACAATTTCATCTGCAAAAAGTATAGGTGTAGGTAGAAAATAGCTTCTACATGTTACCTTGGTTCACCATGTATGTAGTGTACCACACCAGTCCATATCTGGTGTTACAATTTTTCATTCAGTTTCAGATAACCAACCTTCTAACACTGCACAATAACTCACAAATTGCTACCTACTCAGTGCTCACTTCCATGAATAAGCTTCATGTCTCTTGCAAGATAAAGAGCTATATTTCTCATAGTATGCATTTCTTAATCATTTAACTGTATAAAATGGGACTGATGTTTTTATTAGTTTTCTATTTTTTAATATGTATTACTAAAAACATTTTTCGTGTGCTATGTACCTAATATATTTTTCCCATATATCCTGCAGTTTGTATTGCATGATTTTTTTCATAGTGAGGTGATTTTCAGGAAGGCATATGCCATGTTATAGCAGAACTGACTATAATTTGTCAAGGAAATTTTATTGTTTTCATATACATGAACTTACTCGTAATACAATGTACATTCAGTAAAAGAACATAGTAAATAGTCTGACCTTATCATTAATTTTGTTTTGTTTCTATTCAAATAATCTTTCTTGAAAAATAGTATAGCAATTCTCAAAATAAAATGGAAATCTTAATAATGTATATTATCATTTATTTCCCTATAATTTATTGTCTTTATTTTTGGCTTATATAACTTACACAGAAAACAAAGCCTACACGTGATCAAACAAAGAAAACTATGAAAACAGACAAGAAATATACCAAAGAAAAATCTGAGGATTCAGAAGAGTAAGACATAAAGATGCATTCTAATATTTTCTGTTCTTGTTGATTTATTTTATACCAACAATTTGAGGTCACATAAAAATAACTTATTAATAGGTTTCTAAAAACCATAGCATTGTTCATGAGCCAGTAGCAACATTTTGGTGAACAATGGACTGCATATATGACAGTGTTCCTGTAAGATTATAATGGAGCTGAAAAATTCCTATCACCTAGTGACATTGTAGCCACTGTAAGATCACAGCAAAGTGCATTACTAAGTGTTTGTGGTGATGCTGTTGTGAACAAACCTACTGTGCTGCGAGTTGTATGAAAGTATAGCACATAGTATTGTGTGATACATATTACTTGATAATGATAATTAATGATTATGTTACTGGTTTGTGTATTTACTATCCTATACTTGTTATTGTTATTTAAGAGTGTACTCTTTCTACTTATAAAAAAAGTATGCTGTGTTATGCCAGCAGCAACCTCATATATCTCATGTTTACCATGTCTCTTAAATTGCATCATTTTTCTCTTGTGCTTGATTTAATGTCGTTATTTTATAAGTTCTTGTAGCCTAAGTGTATAGTGTTTATAAAGTCTACAGTGGTATACAGTAATGTCCTAGGCTTTTTCACACTCACTCACACTCACTCACTGACTCACAAAGAGCACTTCCAGTCCTGTAAACTCCATTTATGATAAGTACCTTATGCAGGTATGCCATTTTTAATACTATATTTTTGCTGTACATTTTCTATATTTAGATATATTTAGATACAGCATTATTTAGTACAGTAACATGCTGTACAAGTTTGTAACCTATGAGCAACAGGCTATACCATATAGCCTAGGAGTATAGCAGGCTATACCGTCTATGTTTGTGCATGTGCACTATGTGATGTTCACAAAATCATGAAATCGTCTAACGATGGATTTCTCAGAATGTATTATGGTTGTTAAGCAGCACATAACTGTATATAGTTTTATAAGCAAGCTAGGATATGATTGTGGGAGAAAGCTGAGAAGGGAAGAACAAAGAACTAAAGAGGAGGAGAATGAACCACTACATATTTAGGAATGGTAAATAGAATTAAATCTATAAACAATTTCAGGGAAAATAGTTTACATTGTGTCCTTGGTGGTCTAGCTAATGATTTGTAATTTGTATGTTAAGTCCTTCTTCTGGGACTTTTTTTTTTTTAACTGAAATTCTTCATTGTATTTATTTTATAAAACCAATTATCTATTTATTATGTATGTGGATTTTTGTAAAGTGGCCTTGTTAAATGAATATTTTCTTCAGTAATATAAAATAATTTTGCATTTTGAATTGCCTTGGTCAAACCGTAATATAAATATATAGCTTAAAAAGATCTAATGAATTCAATCTTTGTAGAGCTCAACAAATTCTGAAAAGAAATTTATTGGAGAAATGGCCTTGACCATTGACTTACAGAAGAAAAGATGACCAGAGAAGAAAAAATGAACCAATGTACTTTGAAAATCATTGCCCCATTTCATCTTTTCATATTTTAATCATACCAGTGAGAAGTTACTTTGAGAAATGTTGTTCAATTATTCGTTATTTAACCTACATGGATTTTATGGCTTTCAAAAATATTAATTTCTTTAGAAAAAAATTGTTTTTGTAAAGGGTTTAGGTAGCCGTCAAGAAAGCAAAATAGTCTTGCGATTTAAAAAAATCTCATGATGTGTTTTAAAACATTTTTAATTACAGGAAGAAGTCTCTAGTCAAAGAGGTTAATACACAAGAAGATTTCCTTAAAGCCCAGGTAACACATTCTCTCTGTGCATCACAATTTGAGAAGTGCTCTGATAATTGTATGTGTAGACAACGTTAGTATGTATGTGACTATAGGTGTGTGTGTGTATTAAAGTTCTTCCTAAGATATTTCTTTTTTGTTGGTTGAGTGTTCTCAGTAAGTTTTAGAAAATAAACTGGTAAATCCAGGTATGTTTACTGTCAAGGTTATGAAAATTATGATTTACTCAACTACAGGTAATATCATGGAGGAAAGAACATCATACTAGTAGTCAGAACAGGGACTTACTAGTTAAGTGACATTGGACAAGTCCCTTTAACCTACTGGATCTTCATATTTTTTATTATTAAAGTTGCTAAAACTATAGCTGCCCTATCTATCTCAAGAAGGTATAAGAGGAGTAAGAAGCAAATAACAAAAAGTTCTTTAGAAATTGTAAATTATGTAGCCCAATCTTCTTTGTATGATCCAATTAAAAAATGCAAGTAATCCTTTATTTCATCTTTACTTTGGAATACTTTATTTTGCTACAGTTAACTTTTCAATAACCATCAGAGCTTCATACCACCCATTTCAGTGAGTGGCTGGAGTTAAGTTTTCCACAATATGCACGTGAAATATTAAAAAGTCAGATAACATAAATTTGGGAGAAAATGAGAGTGCTGCTTGTGATATTGAATGTAACATGTACAGCTTTATGGTATTAGTCTTCTATTCCTGCATAACAAGTTACCACAAATTTTGCAACTTAAGACAACTTATGTTGTCCCATAGTTTGAGTGAATTGGGGGGTCTAAGCATGGCTTAACTGTGTCCTATGCTCAAGGACTCACCAAGCTGCAATCCAGGTATTAGCTAGGCTCTGTTCTGTTACGCAACTTGGGGTCCTCTTCCAAGCTCAAGTGGCTGTGGCACACTTCAGTTCCTTGTAATTGTAGGACTTAGGCACTCAGCCATGTTGTAGGACTTCTCTGTAGGTGGTTTACACCACGGCAGCTTGCCAAGAATCTATTATGTTTGTTAAGACAGTGTCTTATGTAATGTAATACAATCATGGGAGTGACATCTGGTCACTTTAGCTACATAATGCAATCTAATAGAGGGAATGGCATCTCATCACTGCTACATTCTATTGGCTAGGAGCAAATCGCAGGCCACACTCAAAAGAATGGATCACACAGACCACAGCACCAGGGATGGGGAACATGGAGGCCATGTTAGAATTCTTCTGCCACATTTACTTATGAGCTTATTTTATATAAAACAACATTTTGTATATTTAAAAAGTTATTATAATCCCAGTATATTATTAATGGTAGAAGTCTTTAAGCTAGTGTTTTAGTTAATTTGGGCTTTGTCTTTGTCCATTGAGACTACTCTAACAAAATATCAGGTACTGGCCAGTTTATAAACAGCAGAAATCTATTTCTAACAGTTCTAGGTGCTGGAAGTTTGAGATCAGCGTATCAGCATGGTGGCGTGAGGGCCTTGTTCTGGTTGCAGACTTCTTGTTGTATTCTCACTGGTAGAAAGGGCAAGAGAACCCTCTCATGCCTCTTTTATAAAGGCGTTAATGTCATTTATGAGGGCTCTGCTCTCATGACCTAATCACCTCCCCAGGCCCCCACCTCACAATACCATCCCATTCGGCATTAAGATTTCAGCATTTGAATTTTTTGGGGGTGGGGGCACCAACTTTCAGACCATAGCAGGCTTCCATAACAAAATACCATAGACTGGGTGGCTTAAATAACAAATATTTATTTCTTACAGTTCTGGAGGCTGAGAAGTCTAAGATCAAGGTGCCTGATTCCTGATACACACATGTGTACATATGGCAGAAAGGGCCAGGGAGCTCTCTGGAGTCTCTCCATTAAGGGTATTCATCACATTCATGAGGGTACTACCCTCCTGACCTAATCACCCCCCCAAGGTCCCACCTCCAAATAATATCACATTAGGGATTAGGCTTCAATATATTAATTTTGGGGGGGACACAAACATTCAGTTTGCAGCAGCTAGTGTCATTTTAAATTATTATTTTTAAACGAATGTGAAGTCAATATTTTCTGTGTAGGTATAATTTTTTTCTGGGCAAGGCCTATGAGATTTAATGATAATTTTAAGGGAATCTCTCTCCCTTCTCCAAAATTCCATTATAAATCATCACTGGTGGGCCATATTACAGAGATTAATAGAAGTTAAAAAGTAACTTGTTTAGGGATAGAGAACAAATTAGTTGTAAATCCGAACTGCAAACACGGCTCTCTGAATCCTGCTCAGCAGTTTCAATTTGTGAAAATATATTCAGTTTTGCTTCCTCAAGCAGGCATGGATAATAGAATCAGTTGGTATTGTTATCTGTCTTCCCAAGTATTATACTTATACAGTGCTTAATAAGACATATAAAACTGTATGTCAGTTTTTATAAAGAATCATGTCACCTGCAAAAAGTGACAATTTAATTTCTTTATTCCCACTTTGGATGATTTTAAATTTTTTCTCTTGCCTGATTGCTCTGGCTAGCACTTCCAATATTATGCTAAATAACAGTAGTGAGGGAGCATCCTTATCTTGTTCCTGATCTTAGAGAAAAAGCTTTCAGTTTTTCCCCATTAAGTATGATATTAGCTGAGGGTTTGTCATATATGGCCTTTATTATGTTGAGGTACTTTCCTTCTATACCCGTTTTATTGTTTAAATCATAAGTAGATGTTGTACTTGTCAAATGCTTTTTTCTTCATCTGTTGATAAGGTCATATGATTTTATCCTTTATTTTGTTTGTCTGGTGTATCACATTGATCAATTTATGTATGTTGAGCCATCTTTGCATCCCTGTAGTGAACCCCACCTGATTGTGATGAATAGAATCTTTTCAATGTGTTGTATTCAATTTGCTAGTATTTGTCTTATGATTTTTGCATTTGTATTCATCAGGGAAATTGGTCTGTAGATTTGTTGGGTTCTTTTTTTTTTGTATTGTCCTTACAAGTTTTGTTTCAGGGTAATGTTAGCCTCCTAAAATGAGTTAGGAAGTATTGTCTCTTCTTCAATTTTTTGGAAGAGTTAGAGGAGGACAGGTATTAAATCATCAAATGTTTGGTAGAATTCACTAGTGAAGCCATCTGGTCCTGGACATTTACTGTTTCAGAGGTTTTGGATGGTTGTTTCAATATTTTTGCTGTTGATCTGTCTGTTTAGATTTTCCAGTTCTGCATGATTCAATATAGGGAGGTTATATACTTCTAAGAACTTGTCCATTTCTTCTAGGTTATTGAATTTGGTGGCATATAGTCTTCTTTAGTATTGTTGTATGATCCTTTGTATTTCTGTGGTATCTCTTGTGACATCTCTTTCACTTCTGAATTTTTGTGTCTTTTCCCTTTTTCCTTAGTGAATCTAGTGGGGGGTTTGTCAAATTTATTAACTTTTTCAAAGAACCAGTTCTTTGTTGCATTAATTTTTTCTATTGTCTTTTTGTTCTCAATTTAATTCTGCTCTAATTTTTATTATTTCCTTTCTTCTGTTGACTTTGGGTTTCACTTGTTCTTGTTTTCCTAGTTGTTTAAGATATACAGTTAGGTTATTTATTTGGGATTTTTCTTGTTTCTTGAGATAGGCCTGTACTGGCTTAAGGTTTACTCTTGTTTCTTCTTTGACCCAGTCGTTCTTTAGTAGCATGTTGTGAAATCTCCACATATTTGTGGTTTTTCCTCCTTTAATTTTCAGTAGATCGCCAGTTTCAAAGCATTGTATGAGAATATGCTTTGTTTGATTTTAGTTCTTAAATTTCTTGAGGCTAGTTTTGTGTCCCAACATATGGTCTATTCTTGAGAATGTTTATGTGCACTAGAGAAGAATGTGTAATCCTGTAATGATACTATATATATATATATAATAATTCTTGACTGGTAATTTCTCTCTTTCAATAGTTTTAGTATTTGGTTCCACTCCCTCCTGGCTTATAGAATTCCTGCTGAAAAATTTGATGATAATCCAATGGGCTTCCCTTTTTAGGTTACTTTCTTCTTTTCTCTGGATGTCCTGAGAATTCTTTCATTGTCACTAATTTTTGACAACTTTAATATAAAGTGCATTGGAGGAGGCTTGTTTGGATTGAGATAATTGGGTGTTCTTTTTTGGATTCGAGGGTCCAGTTCTTTCCATAGGTTGGGAAGTTCTTGTTGAATATTTATTTGATTAGGCTGTGTTCCCTACTCCCACTCTTGTCTTTGTAGTATACCCATTATTCTTTTACTGCTCTTTCTGATGAAGTCAGATAGTTCTTGTAGAGTTCTTTCATTTCTTTTTACT
Source organism: Rhinolophus sinicus (assembly GCF_057876585.1). Lineage (NCBI taxonomy): Eukaryota > Metazoa > Chordata > Mammalia > Chiroptera > Rhinolophidae > Rhinolophus > Rhinolophus sinicus. The sequence continues at coordinate 131,108,906 of NC_142501.1, forward strand.
CTCAAGTCTGTCTCTTCTTCCATTTGTATCATTTCCAGATTTCTATCTTTGATATCACTAATTCTTTCCTCTATCTGGCCAGCTGTGTTTCCTAAGCTCATTATTTAATTCTTCATCTCTTTTATTTAGTTCTTAAGCTCTAGAATTACTATTTGGTGCTTTTTAAATTTTCAATCTCTTTGATAAAGTATTCATTTTGTTTGTTGATTTTATTTCTGAGTGTATTAAACTGCCTTTGTGTTTTCTTGCACCTTGTTGAGTTTTTCAGAACTGCCATCTTGAATTCTGTGTCATTTAAATCACACATTTCGCTGTTTCTAAGTTTATTTTCTGGAGATTTTTTATTTTCTTTCTGAGCTGCCTATTACCTTGGTTGTTCGTGATTTTTACTGGATTCTTTCTCTGCTTAGGCATTTATGGGAGTGAACTCTGCCCCAAGTTGATACAAAGAAGTCTCTGTTTTGTTTTCCAGTCGGTGGCAATGGATCATTTTATTTTCTCTTTCAGTACTCTAGGTCTTGGATCTCTGCTGGGTGGTGAAAAATGCCTTACTTCCCTGGGGAGGTTGGTATTTCCTCTATGACCATTCACGTTTGTCTCAGGGCATCACTCCTAAGGGAGAATGTGCTGCGTGATGGGCTTCTGAGCCCCTGAAATCCCAGTGATGCCCCTGCAGTCAGATGCTGAAGTTACTCTCCCTGAACGTTGTTGTGCTGCCTGAGTTGTCCCAGGTATGTCTGCTTTATTAGCCGTGAAGAGTGGGGATGGGGTGGGCTGGGAGAGGCCACTGGTATGTTTGTGGCTTTGTACTCTTCCCAGTAATGGTGAGTGCCACACCTCAGCTGCCTTGCCTTTGTATCTCCACCCTTGTCACTGGGATTAGCCACAGTGGGTATCTGCCTCTCAAGAACTGTCTCTCCACATCTCAGTGCTATACATATTCTATTTGTAACCAGACACTCACTGCTACAGTTTCTTCTGGGGCCTGCTGCTACCGTGTTTTCCCCAAAGACTGGGTCTTATAATAATTTATGCTCCAAAAGACGCATTAGGACTTATGTTCAGGGGATGTCATCCTGAAGAGTCATACTAGGGCTTATTTTCCGGTTAGGTCTTATTTTCAGGGAAACACGGTAGCTATAGGAGGGTGCAGGGAAACGAGTTCTTGGTGGGTTGGGGGAAGCATCCTGGTCCGTGGCTTTGTTTTCTGCCTGGCAATGGTGGCTGGTAAAATACTGCTGTCACTCTTCTGTATTTGATCTCTGCCCTGAGGTCTTTGCCCCAATTGCTGGATTCAGCTGTATTACATACTGCTTACTTAGGCAAGAATGTTTGAGGTCACAGAAAGTGCACGTGCAGCCTGAATCCTCCCCTTTTCTGAGGCCCACAGTGAGTTCTGGGTTGTGTCCGTGGCACTTGTCTCTGCTCTTCACACTTCCCTCCTTCCTTGTCCTGCCTGATTCACCCAACTTCAGATGTTTCTGTGCATGGTTCTTTGAGATATGTTTGTATCTTGTGCGGGGAATTCTTTGTTGAATTATAGCTGTTCAACTTGTTGTAACTTCAAGGGGAGAGTTCAAGGGGTCCCCTCTTGCTGCCATGCTTCTGATGTGACTCCCTGTATTTTAGTTTTCAAATGAACTAGTTTGATTTCAGTTTACCCATTAGAGGATTATTATTCCAGTAATTATTCTAATATTTATTTAAAGTATGTACTAAAATAATCCTTTTGGACCCAAGGCTGTCTTTATGTTGTACAAGTTGTATCTTGAAAAAGGGGGTGGGCTAAGGCAAAAGTGGGTGATGCCAACTGTACATCCTGGCATAGGCTGCCTTTGCCTGAAAGAAGGGTCCTGCTTCTTAATAATCAAAGATACCATATTGACTAGAAGCCAGAGTTGTACTTAACAAAATCATACTTAGATAAAATGATATAAAATATTTTTTTATTCTATTAACTTCAGATTGTTAGAAAAATAAAGTATATTTACTTCAGGCATGTATTTACTAAGTGGGTGATTTGCAGCTTAATCATATGTATATGAGAAAGGACAAATATAGTTTTGGATGCTAAATATTTCCATTTAGCAAATGGAAATATTTTGCCTATTTTAGTGTTTTCATGCACACTATATTTTTTTGTGTGCTAGTAGTAATTACTATTATTCCATTTTTTGGAAAAATAAACTTAGATGTTAAATAACTTGGCAAGATTTGCAAAGTTATCAGTGCACTCTGGTTGGGACTGGATAGCCCACCGACCCTCTCTATTTGTAGGTAGGCCTAAAATAACTAAGAGCATAAATCCAAATGTGACCTCCACATTTACTCTTTTTTTTCAAGAACCACTGTCTTTCTCAATTTACAGAAACTTCACTTAGTTTCTTCTATGTGTAGTGCCAAGAACTCTTTGCCTTTCTGTTAAAACTACTTATTATTTATTCCCAGAAATGAAGTTGCTAATACAAATATGAACAGTGACTGTAATTACATCTCTATGTACTTGAATAAATTGAATATATTTGTTCCATATAACATAATGTAATATAGGAGGTATAGAATTGATATGGAAATATTGAAATTGTTTTTTTCTATATTTAAAGCCTCTAAAGACTTTTTCGTTTTTTAAAATTGAGATGCAATTGACCGATAACATTATATTAATTTTGAAGCTGAAATCTATGTTAACATATACTGGAGACATAATGTCCTTAGTTAATTCCAACATAATAAATGTACATATAAGAAGGGAATTTTGATATAGTAATTGAGAATATAGAGTTTGAAAATGGGAAGGATTTCTATTTAGAAGTAACAACATGTAGAAAGAGAAAGACTTGAAAGAACAAAGGCTGTTGAGAGAAATTCAAGTGCTTGAGTATAATAGGAATTTTGGATTAAGGAGAGGAGTAGTAGGAAGCCTGGCATGGGCTATATGTGAATGGTATAAGTAGTTTGAATTTTCAGTAATAAATGGGGGCTTAGGGAAGAATATGATGAATGATCCACATGATTTTTTTTTTTTAATATTCTGATGCATTTTATTTTAAATTTTAAATTACACGGTGGTGGAGGAAAAAACTGGCTTTTCAATTCTACCAGGGGTATTACCTGCAATCGCTCCACTCTCATTATCCAACAACAAGAATGTGGTAGCACAATTTCATCAGGAGACATTGCGACCAAGTGAACAGTAGAAAAAAGACTGACATATTGCATATTTAAACCTTGCGTATCGGACTTACAAAACAACCAGGCTTCTCTTATGAAGCAGACACATAAACCGAGGTTAACAGATCTCACAGTATTTTTACAGGTTTAATTAGGACCTCTAATTAAGCAGGGTCTCTTGAAGTCCTCTTGTACAAGAGTACAATGGCTTCAGCAAAACCTTCTGTTTATAATACATATCACTGTATTTTTATTTCTTCAGAGTTTATTTTTGACACATGATATTTTTTATTAAGATCATCCTGCCAGCTGTATGAAAGATGAATTTTGGGATAGAGATTGGATTTTGTAGTTGGGGAGAACAATTAGACAGTTTTGTTTTGTTTTTTACAATACTTTAACTCAGTGATAATCAACCTAATTATAAATCATATGAGTTTATTAATATAGAATTGCAAATAGTATTTCTTGTAATCTAAATTTTACCACTGCCAAATGGTATGATTTAATTTTATAAAAGTATTGATTCTTTCAAATATAATAAACACATTTCTAATCAGAATTCAAAAATGGCTTTTTAAAGAAGGAGAAATAATTTGAAGATTATGTAGAACTTACCTGTAAAATCACCTAGGAGCCTTTTTAAAAAAAAAATGCTGGTTCTGACCACTTTTCCAATTCCTTTTGAGATTATTGTTGCATGTATTTTGGTAGTTTATATTTTGATATAAATTTATCCATTTCTAGTGGCTTTTTATTGCTTGGAATTTTACATTATGTTATCTTTTGGTCCTTTTTGATTGTTTTCTTTTTCTGTATCTTCGTTTCTACCTCTTTTCCATTTCTTATCCATTTACAAAGTTATGGGGGTTTTCTTTTGTTTGTTTATTTTCCTTTTAATCATGTTTGTTGGGGTATTATTATAGGCTTTTTAAACTACCTGGTTTTGGGTTTCATTTAGCTATTGTACTGTTTTATTTTTTGTTGCTGTTATTTTTTTTTATTTAATTACTTTAACTTTTATCTTTATTAATTTCTTCTATCTCTTTTTCTTTAGTTTATTTTTAGTTCCTTTCAAATATGCATTAGTTGTATATGTAATTTATTTATTTTCACTTTTGTTTAATAACAATAAACACTGTCCAGGCTATATAATTTTCATTGAATACAACTTTATTTGTATTTCATAGGCATTTGAGTTTTTCCTTGTAAAAAAATGCTTTTAGCTCACCTTTTCATTGTTGGTCTACTTTTTGTAGAACAAACATGAGAAAATATGACATAAAAAGTCTACATTTTGGAAATTTGAAAAGGTTTTCTTTGTCGTCAGTGCATATTTTTGTTTCAGTTTTACTCTATAACTACACAAATGTTTAGAGGTTTAATACATCAGTAATTATTTCTCATTGATTTAGGGGTTGGCTAGGCTCAGAGGGATGATTCTTTTTCTGCTCTATGTTGTATCAGCGGTGGTCACTTAAGTAGCTTCATTTAGCTGTGGAATGTTCAAGATGTCTTCCTGGAATATCTGGTGGTGGGTGGAATGGCTAAGGACTGAGTCATTCTCTCTCATATAGTTGCTCATCATTCAGTGGTCAAACCCAAGTATCCTTACATGACAGCTGGAATCCAGTAGATAAAAGCAGAAGCTGCAAGACCTTTTAAGACCTGAGCTCTGAAGCTTTAGAACATAATTTCCACATCTTACTGGTTAGGGGTAGCCCAGGCCCAAAGGGAAGAAAAATATGCCACATATCAGTGAAATCATATGGTACTTGACTTTTTCTGTCTGACTTACTTCTCTTAGCATAATAATCTCAAGATCCATCCATGTTGTTGCAAATAGCGCTATTTCATCTTTTCTTATCACAGAATAGTATTTCATTGTGTATATATACCACATCTTCTTTATCCAATCATCTATAGAAGGACACTTTGGTTGTTTCCATGTCTTAGCCACTGTAAATAAAGCTTCAGTGAACATCAGAGCACATATATCTTTATGGATAAATATTTTCACAAATTTTGGGTAGATACCCAGAAAAGGGATTGCTGGGTCTATTCTAGTCTTAATTTTTTGAGGAAACACCTTCATTTCTAATGCGTTTTTTGGAGCAAAAATTAATATAAGACCCAGTCTTATTTTAATGTAATATAAGGCCAGGTCTAATATAATATAATATAATATAATATAATATAATATAATATATAATACCAGGTCTTATATAATGTAAGACTGGGTCTAATATAATATAATATAATATAAGACTGGGTCTTATATTAATTTTTGCTCTAAAAAATGCATTACAGCTGATGGTCTGGCTAGGTCTTATTTTCGGGGAAATACGGTAGGTATGTTTTTAACCTTCCAAGTTACTCCAGGCCTCAGTTTTGTTAATTGTTCTGTCACCACATAACAGAGCCCCTCCCCCCTTTTGTAGCTTTCAGTATTTTCCACCCTTCAATATTTCAGCCTCACCTCCTTCTATAGCCGTTAATAGACTATTTGCTATTCCTCCAGTCTTCACCTATAGCCTTCTTTCTACTTTTCTGGTCTTCACCAGTAGTCTCTTTACCACCCATCTAGCTTCTGCTCACTTGTTGGACCCAAAGACAATGACACATGTTTTAAGTTTTTATTGTTGCACCACCATGCTTCTAGGTATTTCTATTGCTTCCTATCAAACTACCCCAAAACTTAGTTACTTAAAATAATGATGACATTATTTCTCACAATTCATGGGTTTGCTGCACTCAGCTGGGCAGTGTCTTTGTTTCATGTCATATTGACTAATGTCACTTATGTGGATATATTCAGCTGGGAGCTCACCTGAAGCTCAATGGGAGCTGGCAGTGTCCAAGATAGTTTCTCTCACATGTCTGGTTTCTCATCATTTATTAGTTTAGCCCAAGCTTCTTTACATAGTGGCTGGGACCCACGCAGGCAAAAGCAAAAACAATAAAGCTGTTACAGACTGATGTTGAAAGTCCTTGAAGATTTTTCTTTTTCTTTCCTTTTTCTTTCCCTCCCTCCCTTCCTTCCTTCCTTCCTTCCTTCCTTCCTTCCTTCCTTCCTTCCTTCCTTCCCTCCCTCCCTCCCTCCCTCCCTCCCTCCCTCCCTCTCTCTCTTTCTTTTTTATTTATTTATTTTTTTTACCACACTTCGTAAGGAAGTAATAAGGCTAGCCCATATTCAGGGGGAGGAGAGAGGGTATTAAATGGAAGAAATTGTCGGTAGCCATTTATGGAAATAATCCAACACAATATTCAATTTTTATAAGTGTTCTAATAACAAAGTAATGTAAATTATCTATTGCTAGGTATACCAGTTAACTTTTCCTAAATAGCAAATTACTCCTAAACGTAGTGATTTAAAACAGCAGATCTTGATTATTTCTTTTAGTGTCTGGATCAGTGTTCTCACTGGGCAGGTTTGGGTTGGGTTGGATGGTGTAAGATAACTTGATTCACATGTGTGAGGTCCTAGCTAAGACATCTAGGCCACATAGGACTTCTTTCTAGTCACTAGTCATCCCTTATTCCTAGGTAGTTTATAGAAGGATTCTTAGTAGCAGCAAAGCAAATAAAGCTGGAAGACTTCCTGAGGCTTAATATAGTGCCATTTTCATTGTATCCTACTGGCCAAAGCAAGTCACAAGCTAGCCCAGTTTCAAGTAGTGAGGAAATAAACTCCACTTTTTAATGGGAGCTACTACAAAGAATTTATGGCCATTTGTAGTCTACCACAGTGGGGTACATTCCCTTTTTCTTCCCCCTCTCTTTATAAAATTCAATTAAATTTAGATTTGTTCCAGTGTTTTAATTCTCTACCTTTATTAGTTAGAAAATAGGCTAGGCTGCTATATAGAGACCTCATATAATTCAACAGTTTAAACAAGATAGACTATTACTTTTCTCTCAAGGAAAGCTTGAATAGGTGTGGGTATAGTAGTTTGATGTTTTCTGGGACTCCATCCTCTTAATTCTTGCTCTCATTTTTCATTGGAGTTTAGAAATTTTACTAGGCCTTAAATTTACTCAGCTCAGGGAGGTATTGTTTTCCTATTTAATTATTTCTTTTTCTTTTTCTTTTATACCTCTGTAACTAATATTTAATTTTATGATTCCTAGACTAATTCTTAAATCTCTCTGTTTAATCGTGGCTTCTATTTGTATGTTTGTTTTGTGTGATGAGATATTTTTTCCATTTACTTTACAATATTTCTAAATCTATTCTTATAAGTAGCATTTATCCTTTTCACTTTTTCTTCAACTTTTAAGTTAAAAAATCATGTTTTTATAAATAAAATCTCAGGAGACCCTAATTCGGGGCTCTAAATGCATCCATCAGAGATCTCTATCACAGTTCTAAAGTTTTCTTCCTAATAATTTTCTGTCCCTTTAGTTTTGCTTCAATAGGGATACCTCTTTGGATTGTTCAACTTGGCCTTCCTGTCTGAAGTTACTTAGTCCCAGCAGATGATTTATTGTATTTCTCTGCCTGTTTGTGGATATGAGTTTCCTTAGCACATCATAGGCCATATATAGCAATGTCTTGAGCAGTGGCTAGAAGGTTTATTTTCCCCCATTATCAACAGATTCTGTTTTTATAGATGCCGTGTTCTCTAAAATTTCAATGAGAATAAAAATGGAGACTTAAAGCTTTATTTTGTTTCTTAAAATAACTCTGTTTCTGAAGTGGGATATTTGCTCTATACTTTAAGATAGTTTTCCATTTTCATTTGACCTTCATTTTTTTCTGATGAGAAGCAGTCATTCATATCATCATTTCTCTGTGTGTAATTTGTCAATTTTCTTTGTCTACCCTCAAGATTGTTTTCTTTCTACGTGGTTTTCAACAGTTTGACTCTTATGTGTGTGGGCATGATTTTCTTTATATACATCAACATGGTGTTTGCCGAGCATCTTGAGTATGTAGATTTCACTAAGTTTGGGAAATTCTTAACTTCTTTTTCAAACACTTTTTCTACCATTTCTCTCTCTCTTTTTTTATGGAAATGCAGTTACATTTTAAATATTTGATATTATTCCAAATGTTTTTCAGTCTCTATTCATTTTTTCAATCATTGTTTTTTTAGATAGATATTTTCTATTGATGTATCTACAAATGGTCTGACTCTTTACATTGCCATATCCAATCTGCTCCCTTGTTCATCCATTTAAATTCATATGTTGTATATTTCTGTACTAGGATTTTTATTTGTCTGTTTTTTATAATTTTTATTTGTATGCTAAGATTTCTATACTTTCATTTATTATGAGCATATTTTCCTTTACTTTGGTTATTGTTATAGCAGTGGCTTTAAAATTCTTGTATGCTGGTTCTAAAATCTGGACTATACAGGAATCGCTCTCTGTAGATGGTTTTTCTTTTTATTTTGTCCGGACTAGTTGTTTTAAATAATTAAAAATAATTTTTTTCAATTACAGTTGACATACAATATTAGTTTCAGGTGTACAACATCATGATTAGACATTTATATAACTTACAAAGTGATCACCCTGATAAATCTAGTACCCATCTGAGACCACACATAGTTATTACAATATTATTGACTATATTCCCTATGCTGTACTTTGCATCCCCATGACTATTTTGTAACTACCAATTTGTACTTCTTAACCCCTTCCCCATTTTTATCCATTCCCCCCAAAGTGCCTCCCCCCTGGCAGCCATCAAAATGCTCTCTGTATCTATGAGTTTGTTTCTGTCTTGTTTGTTTATTTTGTTTTTTAGATTCCACATATAAGTGAAATCATATGGCATTTGTCTTTTCTGTATGACTTACTCCACTCTACATAATACCCTGTAGGTCCATCAATATTGTTGCAGATGGCAAGATTTCATTCTTTTTTATGGCTGAGTAATATTCCTTTGTATAGGTATTAGTCCCCTTAAAGTCCCACAGCTCACTGAATTTGTTCATTATTTCTTAGTCTTTTTCCTTTCATTATTTTAGTACTTTTTGATTACCAGTATATATTTGATTTTTCTGAATAGTATTTTCATATTTAAACTAAAAAAATTATTTGTGAACCTTAACAATTCTCATTAAAAATTCATTACTGTATTTATTAATAATTTCCATATTTTGGAGAAATGTTACACTTTGTTTTTAACTTAAGTGAGAAGTTTGCCACTGTAGTGAATTGTAACTTGTGGTTTGAAACAGGAAATAACCACCTAATACTTTAATAGGTCTCTATTATTGAGCTCATCTAAAATTTTTAGCAAGCTAATTGTTAATTTTTTCTCTACTTTTTTGAATAAAATAATCTAGTACTACATAGTAGTTCAAGAATACTTTAAAGTATGTGATCAGTAGTGCTATATTTGTCTTGAAATGAAAATTTGTTTTAAACAATTGAACAATTTGAACACAATGTGAATTTTTCATTTGCTTATGCACAATTTCATTTGCAAAAAAGTATAGGTGAAGGCAGAAAAGAGCTTCTACATCCTACCTCTGTTCACCATGTATACAGTGTACCACACCAGTCCACATCTGGTGTTACAATTTTTCGTTCAGTTTCAGATAACCAACTTTCCATCGATGCACAGTAACTTCTAAATTGCAATCTATTCATTTCTCACTTCCACGACGAATATGCTTCATGTCTTTTGCAAGATAAAGAGCTGTATTTCTCATAGTATGTGTTTCTTAATCATTTAACTGTGTAAAATGGGACTAACATTTTTATTAGATTTCTATTTTTTAAAATGTATCACTACGGGTGGCCGGTTAGCACAGTTGGTTTGAGTGTGGTGCTGGTAGCACCAAGGTTGCCATTTCGATCCCTGCATGAGCCAGTGTGAGCTGCGCCCGCCATAAAAAAAAAAAAAAAAAAGTATCACTAACAACGTTTTTTTGTGTGCTGTGTACCTAACCCCAGTTTCCCCATATATCTTGCAGTTTGTATTGCATGATTTTTCATATATCATGCAGTTTGTGTTGCATGATTGTAGTGAGGTGATTTTCAGGAAGGCATATGCTATACTATAGCAGAATTGACTATAATTTGTCAGGGGAATTTAATTATTTTGATATACATTAACTTATATACAGTGTATTTTTAGTATAGCACTATAATAAACATTCTGACCTTATCATCAATTTTATTTTGTTTCTATTCAGATAATTTTTCTTGAAAAATAGTATAGTGATTCTCAAAATAAAATGGAGATTTTAGTAATGTATATTATCATTTAATTCCCTATAATGTATTGTCTTTATTTTTGGCTTACACAGAAAACAAAACCTACACATGATCAAACAAAGAAAACTATGAAAACAGAGAAGAAATACACCAAAGGAAAATCTGAGGATTCAGAAGAGTAAGACATAAAGATACATGCTAATACTTTCTTTTTTTGTTGATTTATATTTTCAGTTTATACCAACAATTTGAGGTCACATAACTTATTAATAGGTTTCTGAAAACCATAGCATTAGCAAATATGGTCATGAGCCACATAACAACATTTTGGTCAACAATGGACTACATATATGACAGTGTTTCCATAAGATTATAATGGAGCTGGAAAATTCCTATCACCTAGTGACATTGTAGCCACTGTAAGATCACAGCACAGTGCATTACTAAGTGTTTGTGGTGATGCTGTTGTAAACAAACCCACTGTGCTGCGAGTTCTATGAAAGTATAGCACATACTATTGTGTGATACGTATTACTTGATAATGATAATAAACAATTATGTTACTGGTTTATGTATTTACTATCCTATACTTTTTATTGTTATTTAAGAGTGTACTCTTTCTACTTATAAAAAATGTATATTGTTAAACAGTATGCTGTTATGCCAGCAGCAGCCTCATGTATCTCACGTTTACCATGTCTCTTAATTGCATCATTTTCTCTTGTGCTTGATTAATCTCCTTATTTTTATAAATTAATGTAGCCTAAGTGTATAGTGTTTATAAAGTCTACAGTGGTATACAGTAATGTCCTAGGCTTTTTCACACTCACTCACACTCACTCACTGACTCACCCAGAGCAGCTTCAAGTCCTGCAAGCTCCATTTATAAGTGCCCTATGCAGGTGTACCAATATTTAATACTATATTTTTGCTGTACATTTTCTATGTTTAGATATATTTAGATATACCATTGTGTTACAGTTGCCTACAGTATTGAGTACAGTAACATGCTGCACAGGCTTGTAACCTATGAGCAACAGGCTATACCATATAGCTTAGGTGTGTAGCAGGCTATACCGTCTATGTTTGTGTAAGTGCTCTCTGTGATGTTCACAAAACCATGAAATCATCTGATGATCGACTTTTCAGAATGTATTATTGTTGTTAAGCAGCACATAACTGTATATAGTTTTATAAGCAAACTAGGATATGATTGTGGGAGAAAGCAGAAAAGGGAAGAACAAAGAACTAAAGAGGAGGAGATTGAACCACTACATATTTAGGAATGGTAAATAGAATTACATCTGTAAATAATTTCAGGGAAAATAGTTTACATTGTGTCTAGCTAATGATTTGTAATTTGTATGTTACGTCCCTAGTCTGAGCTGTTCCCCCCCTTTTTTTACTGAAATTCTTCATTGTACTTATTTTATAAAACCAATTATCTATTTATTATGTATATTGATTTTTGTAAAGTGGCCTTGTTAAATGAATATTTTCTTCAGTAACATAAAATAATTTTGCATTTTGAATTGGCCTGTCAAACCCTAATGTAAATATATAAATTAAAAAGACATAATGAATTCAATCTTTGTAGAGCTCAAGAAATTCTGAAAAGAAATTCATTAGACAAGTGGCCATGACATTTGACAAAGAAAAGATGATCAGAGAAGAAACAATGAACCAATATACTTTGGAAATCCTTGCCCCATCTCATCTTTTCATATTTTAATCATACCAGTGAGAAGTTAGTTTGAGAAATGTTATTCACTTATTTATTATTTAACCTATGTGGATTTTATGGCTTTCAAAGTATGAATTTCTTTAGGGGAAAAAAATTTTTATAAAGCGTTTAAGCAGTCCTTAAGAAAGCAAAATAGTGTTGCGATTTAAAAATCTCATGATACGTTTTAAAACAATCTTAATTACAGGAAGAAGTCTCCAGTCAAAGAGCTTAAAATACAAGAAGATTTCCTTAAAGCCCAGGTAACACATTCTCTCTGTGCATCACAATTTGAGAAGTGCTCTGATAATTGTATGTGTAGACAACGTTACTATGTATGTGACTATAGGTGTGTGTGTGTATTAAAGTTCTTCCTAAGATATTTCTTTTTTGTTGGTTGAGTGTTCTCAGTAAGTTTTAGAAAATAAAATGGTAAATCCAGGCATGTTTACTGTCAAGGTTATGAAAATTATGATTTACTCAACTACAGGTAATATCATGGAGGAAAGAACATCATACTAGTAGTCAGAACAGGGACTTACTAGTTAAGTGACATTGGACAAGTCTCTTTAACCTACAGGAACTTCATATTTTCCATTAATAAAGTTGCTAAAACAATAGCTGCCCTATCTATCTTAAGAAGGTATAAGAGGAGTAAGAAACAAATAACAAAAAGTTCTTTAGAAATTGTAAAGTATGTAGCCCAATCTTTTTTATGTAATCTAATACAAAAATACCAGTAATCCTTTATTTCATCTTCATTTTGGAATACTGTCTTTTGCTATTTTGTGAAAATGTATTCAGTTTTGCTTCCTCAAGCAAACATGGATAATAGAATCAGTTGGTATTAGAATCAATTGATAATAGAATCAGTTGGTTATCTATCTTCCCAAGTAATTATAGTGCTTATACAATGCTTAATAAGGCATATAAAACTGTATATTAGTTTTTATAAAGAATCATGTCATCTGCTAACAGTGATAGTTTAACTCCTTTATTCACACTTTGGATGATTTTAAATTTTTTCTCTTGTCTGGTTGCTCTGGCTAGGACTTCCAATACTATGGTAAATAACAGTAGTGGAGAGGAAATTCTTGTCTTGTTACTGATCTTAGAGGAAAAGCTTTCATTTTCCCCCTGTTAAGTATGATATTAGCTGAGGATTTGTCATATATGGCCTTTAGTATGTGTTTATACCCATTTTATTAAGTGTTTATACCCATTTTATTAAGTGTTTAAATCATAAACTGATGATGTACTTGTCAAATGCTTTTTTTTGCATCTACTGATATGGTCATATGACTTTTATCCTTTATTTTGTATTCTTTATTTTGTTATTTTGTATTCTTTATTTTGTATCACATTGATCGATTTATGTATATTGAACCATCGTGCATCCCTGGAATGAACCTACTTGATTATGATGTACATAATCTTTTTAATGTTGTATTATATTTGCTAGTATTTTTCTTAGGATTTTTGCATCTGTATGAATATTCATCAGAGATATTGGTTGTTTTATTTTTATTTTTTTGCATTATCCTTACCAAGTTTTGGTTTTAGAGTAATGTTAGCCTCATCAAATGAGTTAGGAAGTATTGTCTCTTTTTCAGTTTTTTGGAAGTGTTAGAGGAGGACATGTATGAAATCATCTTCGAATGTTTGGTAAAATTCAGTAGTGAAGCCATCTGGTCTTGGACATTTGCTTTTCCAGAGGTTTTGCATGATTGTTTCAATTTCCTTGCTATTGATCTGTTTAGATTTTCCAGTTCTTCATAATTCAGTCTATGAAGGTTGTATATTTTGAAGTACTTGTCCATTTCTTCTAGGTTATTGAATTTGGTGGAATATAGTCTTTCATAGTATTGTTGTATGATCTTTTGTATTTCTGTGGTCTCTGTCATAATATGTCTTTCACTTCTGATTTTATTTGTGTCTTTTCCCTTTTTTCTTAGTGGCTATTGCCAGGGGCTTGTCAAATTTATTAATTTTTTCGAAGAACCAACTCTTTGTTGCGTTAATTTTTTCTAACGTCTCTTTGCTTCTCTATTTTATATAATTCTGCTCTAGTTTTTAGTATTTTCTTTCTTTTGCTGACTTTGGGCTTCACTTGTTCTTCTTTATCTAGTTCTTTAAGATGTAATATTAGGTTGTTTATTTGGAATTTTTCTTGTTTCTTGAAATAGGTCTGTAATGGTATAAAGTTTGCTCTTATTACAGCTTTGCAGCATCCCAAAAGTTTTGATATGTTGTATTTTCATTCTAATCTTTTTCTATGTATCTTTTGATCTTTCCTTTTATATCTTTTTTGACTCAGTCATTTTTTAATAGCATGTTGTGTATTCTTTACATATTTGTGGTTTTTCTCACTTTCTTTTTCAGTAGATCTTCAATTTTAAAGCATTGTGTTTGGAGACCATGCTTTGTTTGATTTCAGTTCTTAAATTTGTTGAGGCTAGTTTTGTGTCCCAACATATGGTCTATCCTTGAGAATGTTCTATGTACACTAGATAAAAATGTAGAATCCAGTGTTCTGTGATGAGAAAGCTTCTGTAATGTAGATTGTGTTCATTGTGTCATTTAAGGCTGAGGTTTCCTTATTGATTTTCTGTTGGGATGATCTATCTATGGCTGTCAATGGGATATTTAGGCCCCCTACTATAATTGTGTTTTTGTTAGTTTCTCCCTCTTGTTCTGTTAGTAGCTGCTTTATATATTTTGGTTCTCCCTGATTGGGAACATTTACATTAATAAGTGTTGTATCTTCTTGATGTATTGTCACCTTTAGCATTATGAAATGTTTGTCTTTGTCTCTAACAAAGTGTTGGAAAGACATATACTTTTCATTGAACAGTTTCAGTTGTGAAAAATTAGTGTAAAGAAGAAAAAAGTGTACAGAGATTTTGTTCAACTATGTATAATATAAAATTTTTTATACTGACTGGGTGGTGAATACACAATGTGACATATAGATAATGCATTACAGAATTGTACACTTGAAACCTTGTAACTTTACTAACCATTGTCACCCCAATAAACTTTAATTTATAATAAAACCAAAAAAAAAAAAAGTTCAATTACCAATATGGCCATTGATAAGAAATTTGCTAAATAAATTAAGGTATGTTATTAAATGTACTTCTGTTAGCTATTCTCATTTAGATGTTTATTTATTGTCATGGACACATATCTATGACATTACATAATGAAAAGTCATATTGTGTATGTATAGTATGATTCAATAGGTAAAAATTAAAAATATATATGTACAGTAGTTATATTTAGAAATATTTAAAAAAGATATACATCAAAATGTTAACAGTGAGTTTTTTGTTTATAGTGAGGTTATTTGTGAATTTTATTTTGTTGATCTATATATTCTTTCATAGAAAATAATATTTTAAAGAAAAATTTTATTCTAGAAGGAGTAAATTATTTACACATTTTCTTTTATTATTTGTTATGATAGATGCCATTCTGGTTACAATCCAGCACTTTGTATAATGTATACCTTTTACTGTGGTTGTATACAAATTACATCCTTTAAAAAAATAACAGCAGGAGAACCTCTTGGGTATAAAAATAGTCCTTTCAGTGGAACAGATTCCATCATATTTTTTAATTTTGAGGATCTATTAAACTATGGATTATATCAGTGGTTTAACTTAGGTTCTTCTAACTCAGTAAAAATGAAGTTGAGAAGTAATATAGGAATGAATATTTGCAGATTCCTGAATGTTGTAATATTAGCAGGGAAATGTCACAGAAATAATGCTTGATAATGGTTACTTTCTAAAACACAGGAAGCTGAAACAGCTAAGCTTCAATTAAAGCATTTCCTAAATCAAGGAGAGTTACTTAAAAGTGAGGAGATGACCCACACCACAATGGAAAGGACTGTTAGTAAAATAGAAACTAAAGGTGAAGATTTAAAATATATACCATTGGAAAAAGAAACAAAAAAAGCACAAGTTGTAGATTCAAGTGGACAAGATACAAAGGGTAATATCCAAGAACATCCGCAGGTAAGGAAATAACCAAAATAAAGATAGTAATATGTGCTGTAACAGCTTAATCTTTTATATTATTATTTATTTTAGATATTATTTAAAAAATCTCTATGCCCCTTTTTTGCTTGGATTATTGCCTTTTATCTTCTGGGTATATTCGTTTTATTTTGAATACAAATCTACACATTAAATATGCATTGATTTTGTTGCTGATTTTTTTTAGGCATCCAAATTTTGAATTTTATTTTCAGGATAGTTGTGCCAATACAGACTTGTCAGATATAAAATAATGTTTTCTTATTTATTTATTTATTTATTTATTTATTTATTTATTTATTTATTTTTGCTGTATACATATTGAGATAGATTTGACATACATTATATTAGTTTCGGGTGTACAACATAATGGTATGACATTTGTATATTTTGCAAAATTTTCAACACAATATGCCTGGTTAACATCTGTCACGATACCTAGTTATAGAATTGTTTTTCTTATAATGAGAACTTTGAAGATTTTACTTTCCTAGAAGCTTTCAAATGCACAATACAGTATTATTAACTATAATAACCATGTTGTACATTACTTCCCCTGGACTTATTGACTTTATAACTGGAATTTTGTACATTTTTACTTCCTTCACCCATTTTGCCCATCCTTAACCCCCATCAGTGGCAACCACCGATCTGTTTTCTGTATCTATGAGTTTAATTTTTTTTAGATTCCACATGTACCTGAGATCATACAGTATTTGTCTTTCTCTGTGTGACTTATTTCATATAACATAATACCATCAAAGTCCATTTATGTTGCTGCAAGAAAAAAATTGTAACTTTGTATGGTGGTGGATGGCGATTAGACTTATTGTGGTGATTATTACATCGGTATATACAAATGTCAAATCATTACGTTATATACCTGAAACTAATATTACTTTGTATGGCAATTGTAATTCAATTAAAAAAACACTCACAATGAGGTTGTTACTTCAGACCTGTTAGAATGGCTGTTATCAAAAGGACAAAAGAGAACAAATGCTGCTGAAGATGTGGTGGAAAAGGAACCCAAGTGAAATTTCAGTGAGAATGTAAATTGGTGCAGCCACCATGGAAAACAGTAATGAGGTTTCAGAAAAAATTAGAAACTGAACTACTGTATATTCCAATATTCACAAATCTGGGAATAAGCAAATGAAATGAAAACTAGATCTCAAAGTGATGTCTGTACTTTTATATTCATTGCAGCATGATGCATAATAGCCAAGACATGAAAACAACTTAAGTGTCTATCAGTGGATGAATGGGTGAAAATGTGATGTGATGCACACACACACACAATGGAATTTTATTCAACCATTAAAATGTAGGAAATCCTGCCGTGCTACAACATGGATGAACCTTGAGGGCCATCCCTCATTTATAATTAAAATAAATCAGCGGAGAAAGACAAATGTTGTATGATCTCACTTGTATATGGAATTTAAAAATGTTCTACTCATAGAAACAGAGAGTAGAATGGTGGTTGATAGGGGCTGAGGGTTGGAAAAAAATGGGGAGATGCTTCTCAAAGGGTACAAATTTCAGTTACAAGATGATTAAGTTCTGGAGACCTAAGGTATGGCATGACCACTACAATTAACAATATTGTAGTGTATATTCAAAAGTTACTATGAGAATACAGCTTTAATTTTCTCATCATACAAAAACAAAATAGTAATTATGTGAGACAATTACAAGTTAACTAACCTTATTGTGGTAAAAATTTCACTATATATGTATATCCAATCATCACATTGTATACCTGAAACTTATACAATGTTAATATGTCAATATAAAGGTGGAAAAATATAAACAAGAAAAAAAGTAGTTATATTTTGTTTTTGTACCTGTTTTGGTTTGTATGATTTTTCATTTCTTTGTATATAGTGCTCCTTCCTTTTATTTTACTACTTTTAATTTTTTTTTAATTGGGAATATTGGGGGAACAGTGTGTTTTTCCAGGACCCATCAACTCCATGTCAAGTCGTTTTTTCAATCTGGTTGTGGGGGCACAACTCAGCTCTAAGTCAAGTCCTTGTTTTTCTTCAATTTAGTTGT
This sequence comes from Rhinolophus sinicus, assembly GCF_057876585.1. NCBI lineage: Eukaryota > Metazoa > Chordata > Mammalia > Chiroptera > Rhinolophidae > Rhinolophus > Rhinolophus sinicus. The sequence continues at coordinate 131,127,086 of NC_142501.1, forward strand.
GGAGGGTGCAGCTCACGGGCCCATGTGGGAATCGATCTGGTGACCTTGGTGTTATGAGCACTGCACTCTAACTACTGAGCCAACCGGCTGCCCTGGGAATTTGTGCTTCTTAATCTCTTCCTCCTTTCACCCATCCTCCCAACCCCACTCCCATCTGGCAACCGTCAAAATGTTCTCTGTATCTATGAGTTTATTTTTTTTTCGTTTGTTCATTTATTTTGTTTTTAAGATTCCACATATAAGTGAAAGTATGTGGTATTTGTCTTTTTCTGTCAGAGTTATTACACTTAGCATAATACCCTCTAGGTCCATCCATGTTGTTCCAAATGGCAAGATTTCATCCTTTTATGACTAAGTAATATTCCATTGTACATGTATATATGCCACATCATTATCCATTCATCTATCAATGAACACTTAGATTCTTTCCATATTTTTGGCTATTGTAAATAGTGCTGCAGTGAACATAGGGGTGGAAATGTCTTTTTCGAGTTTTGTTTTGGGTTTCTTCAGATAAATGCCTAGAAGTTAAATTTCTGGGTCATATAGTAGTTCTATTTTTAACTTTTTTGAGGAACCTCCATACTGTTTTCAATAGGGGCTGCACCAACTTACAATCCTACCAACAATGCACAAGGGTTCCCTTTTCTCCACCCTTTGCCAGCACTAGTTGTTTGTTGATTTATTGGTGATAGCCAATCTGACAGGCGTGAGGTGGTATATCATTGTAGCTGTGATTTGCATTTGCCTCATGATTAGTGATGTTGAGCATCTTTTTATATGTCTGTTGGCCATCTCTATGTCCTCTTTGGGGAAATGTCTGCTCAGGTTCTCTTCCAGTTTTTAATCGAACTGTTTGCTTTTTTGGTGTTATGTTGTCTGAGTTTCTTGTATATTTTGGATATTAACCCCTTATCAGGTGTATCATTGGTGAATACATTATCCCATTCAATAAGCTGTTTTGTTCGATGGTTTCCTTTGCTGTGCAAAAACTGTTTAATTTTACGTAGTCCAATTTGTTCATTTTTTCTTTGTTTCCCTTGCCCAAAGAGATATAGTAAAAAAAAAAATATTACTATGAGTTATGTAAAAGAATACTGCCTATATTTTCTACTAAGAATTTTATGGTTTGGGGATTTACATTTAAGTCTTTAATCCATTTTCAGTTTATTCTCATATATGGTGTAAGAAAATGATCCAGATTCTGTCCATTTCCCCAAACCACTAATGTAGGGACTGTCTTTAGCCCACTGTATAGTCTTGCCTCCTTTTTCATAGATTAATTGACCATATAGGTGTGGGTTTATTTCTGAGTTCTATATTCTATTCTATTGTTTGCATTTATGCTAATGCCATGCTGTATTGATTATTATAGCCTTGTAGAATAGTTTGATATCAAGTAGTGTGGTATCTCCAACTTTTTTCTTCTTTCTCAATATTGCTTTGGCTTTTCGGGATCTTTTGTAGTTCCATATAAATTTTAGGATTATTGGTTCTAGTTCTGTGAAAAATGCCATTGGTATTTTGATAGGGATTGCATTTGATAGGGATTGTTTTGAAGTATGGACAATTTAATGATTCTTTCTATCCATATCCATATGCTTCCATTTATTATATTTGTATCTTCTTCAATTTCTTTTTTTGCTGTCTGTAGTTTTCCAAGTACAGGCTTTTCACTTCCTAGGTAAAATTTATTTCTAGGTATTTTTTGATGCATTATAAATGGAAATGTTTTCTAAATTTCTCTTTCTGATAATTTATTTTTTGTGTATAAAAATGCAACTGATTTCTGCGTATTAACTGGTATCCTACTACTTTATTGAATTCATTTATTAGTTCTAATAGCTTTTTGGTGGAGTCTTTAGAGTTCTCTCTATATAGTGTCATGTTATCTACAAATAATGACAGGTTTACTCGTTCCTTTTTAATTTGGATGCCTTTTTTTAAATTTTTCTTGCCTGAATACTGTGACTAGGACTTCCAGTACTATGTTGATTAATTCCCACTTTGCTGAGAGTTTTTATCGTAAGTCCAAGTTGGATTTTGTTAAGTGCTTTTTCTACATCTATTGATAGGATCATATGATTTTTATGTTTTATTTTGTTTACATGGTGTATCACCTTAATTGTTTTGTGGATATTGAACCAACCTTGTATCCTAGGAATAAATCCCCCTTGGTCATAGAGTATGATCTTTTTATTGTATTTCTGAATTCGGTTTGCTAAGATTTTGTTGAGGATTTTTGCATTTATGTTCATCAGCGGTATTGCCTATACTTTTCTCTTTTTTTGTCATGTCTTTGTCTGGTTTTGGAATCAGGGTGATTCTGGCCTTGTAAAATGAGCTTGGGAGCCTTCCCTGTTGAAATTTTTGGAATAGTTTGAAAAGGATAGGTATTATATATTCTTTGAATGTTTGGTAAAATTCACCTATGAAGCCATCAGGTCCAGTACTTTGGTTTGTAAGGAATTTTTTATTAATGATTCACTTTTGTTAGTAGTTGTTGTTCTATTCATATTTTCTCTTTCTTCTTGATTAAACCTTGGAAGATTGCATGTTTCTAGGCATTTATCCATCTCTTGCTGGTTGTCCAATATGTTGGCATATAATTGTTCATAGTATTTTCTTATATTCCTTTGTATTTCTATGCTGTCTGTTGTCACTTCTCTTTCATTTCTGATTTTATTTATTTGGGTCCTGTCTCTTTTTTCCTGATTAGTCTGGTTAAAGTTTATCAATTCTGTTTATCTTTTCAAAGAACTAACTCATGGTTTCATTGACCTTTTGTATTTTTTTTAAAGACTGTTTCATTTATTTCTGCTCTGATCTTTATTATTTTCTTCTACTCACTTTGGGGTTTGATTGTTGTTCTTTTTTAATTCCTTAAGTATAAGGTTAGCTTCTTTGAGATTTTTCTTCTTGCTTGAGATAGGCCTGTAATGCTATGAATTTACCTCTTAGGACTGCTTTCACTGTGTCCAATAGATTTAGGGTTGTTGTGTTTTCATTTTCATTTTTCTCAAGGTAGCTTTTTATTTCTTCCTTTATCTTGCTGTTGACCCATTCATTATTTAGTACTATGTTATTTAGCTTTCATGTATTTGTATGTTTTTCACTTTTTTTCTTGTACTTGATTTCTAGTTTTATACCATTGTGTTTGGAGTATATGCTTGATATTTCAATCTTAAATTTGTTGAGACTTGTTTAGTGGCCCAACATGTATTCTTTCCTGGAAAATGTTCCATGTGTACTTGAAAAGAATGTACATTCTGCTGCTTTGGCATAAAATATTCTAAAAATATTAGTTAAATTAATCTCACCTAATGTTATATAAGGCCACTGTTTCCTTGTTGATTTACTGTCTGGAAAATTTATTGATGTCAATGGGGTGTTAAAATCCCGTACTATGACAGTATTATTGTAGATCTCTCCTTTTATGTCTGTCAACATTTGCTTTATATATTTAGGTCCTTCTATGTTGGGTGCCTAAATGTTTGCACTGGTTATATCCTCCTGTTGGATTGACCCCTTTATGATTATTTAGTGTCTTTCTTTGTCTTTTTATTTTTTTAATTGAGGAAGGGGAACAGGACTTTATTGGGGAACAGTGTGTACTTTCAGGACATTTTTTTCCAAGTTAAGTTGTTGTCCTTTCAATCTTAGTTGTGGAGGGTGCCGTTCAGCTTCAAGTTGTTGTACTTTCAGTCTTAGTTGTGGAGGGTGCCACTCAGCTCCAGGTCCAGTTGCCGTTGCTAGTTGCAGGGGACGCAGCCCACCATCCCTGGCAGGAGTTGAACCCACAACCTTGTGGTTGAGAGGACGCGCTCCAACCAACTGAGCCATCCAGGAGGTCAGCAGCAGCTCAGCTCAAGGTGCCGTGTTCAATCTTAGTTGCAGGGGGCACTGCCCACCATCCGTTGTGAAACTCGAGGAGTTGAACCGGCAACCTTGTGGTTGAGAGCCCACTGGCCCATGTGGGAATCGAACCGGCAGCCTTTGGAATTAGGAGCACGGAGCTCCAACTTCCTGAGCCACCGGGCTGGCCCTTTCTTTGTCTTTTTTCAATAGTCTTTGTTTTAAAGTCTATTTTGTATGACATAAATATTGCTACTCCAGATTTTCTTTGTTCCCATTTTGCATGATATATCTTTTTCTATCCCTTTACTTTCAGTCTGTCTGTGTCTTTTGATCTGAAGTGGGTCTCTTATAGGCAGCATGTTTTTGTATCTGTTTTTAAAGTTGTTTACTGGAGTAAATACTATTTTAAAATAGAGGGAAGGGTAAGACCTATTTCTATGTGTGAGGAACTAAACATCATTTTCTATAAAACCATTAATTGAGGATGATAATATTTTATAAAAATACCGTTAGGGTAAAATGAGACAATGTTAATGAACTGCTTCTGTATATTGTGAAGCACTGTGTGAATGTTAGGTTGTATCATCATTTAGTTCTGTCCTAGTGATTTACATAAGTCATATGAATAATGTGGTGTTATATTTGTTACTATGTTGGCTAACTCTTGTGACATATAGGTCCAAAGTGTATAATGGCTCACACACAGCAGAAACTTATTTCTCATATGTATGGTCCCAGGTAGTCTAGGGTCATTATTTGTGTTAGGGATTATGCTCTACAGGGTCATTTATGTATCCTGGCATGTGGAAGCTTTGCCATCTTACAGTTGGCTTCCTGGACCATGCTGGGCATAGACATCTTTCTACCAGAAAAGAACATGGAAGACCAAACATCAGTCATTTTCATGGACCAGGCTGGAAGTGGTGCTTGTCATTATCTCTTATTTCATTTGCCACATTTAAGTGCAGGAAGTGCTTAGAAAGGTGGACTAGTGATGTGACTAAGAAGAAAAGAAAATTAATCTTGTGAACATCTAGAAATCTTTGCCACAGGTGGGTAAGGATAAAGCCAGCTAATCGCTGTATAAAAGAAACTGAGTTAAGTAAAAGTCAGACCTGAGATAAAAATCTAGAATCAACATTTATGCTATAGGAAATAGCTATCTTTCCAAGGGTAAGTTATTGAATAAAATTATACTCTCTCTGGTTTCCTGACACTTTTGATCACACATCAAATAAATGCATTTTGAGAATGCATTCTCAATACACTTTAAAAATTTGTAAATTAAAAAGAAGTACTACTGTATTAGTATACAATATGTTAGTACTACCATACTAGTATACTATTGGCATTTGAAGTATAAATGCTTCAAAAATAATATAAAAAGATTAAATATTACGTAATAGATAAGTTTAAAATAATTTTTATTTACTACATATAAAACCCTCTTTACTCTCATTTAGAAATATAGTATTGGTAGCAATTCGTTTTCTACAATGTCTCATAATGCCAAATATAGTAATTTCTTAATTTTTTTGAGTCCTTGATCTTACAAAATTGACATTTAAGAAAGTGCTTTGAATAATATTTTTGAAATGATTTAATGTAAACACATTATGTGCATATTTGGTATATTTAAATTTAGTATTATCTTTATCACAGATCTCAGTTGTCCACAATGGAAGCCCCATTGAAAACAGGTAAAATGTTTAAATTGATTATTCTTTTTCTAATCTTTATCAGTTTACATAACTAAATGGTAAAAATAGCCATTCTAAAATCAGTATCACAAAAGTTCTTGATTCACATCTTTGCTTACAATATTAACTCTTATCTTTGAAACTAATTTTAAATAGAATGAAACTTTAGATACTGTTAAAGATTGATGGTTTTGGATGCTGTCAAAATAAAAAATTTTAAAAGAAAAATTTAAGTTAAGGACCAATCTAGCGTACAAACCCATATTTCCCCCGCCCCACAACAGCAATTGAATTCGTAGATAATGAGAAACCAACCCTTATTTTGAAGGTAATTACCATCCTTCAGAAGCATGACCTCAGTACATAAAACAAGTCATTTAAAAGTTTTTCTGCCTTTCATTTTTGCTGAATCGCACATAAATACATATGCATGCATATAAGTAATTGAATTGATTCATCCAATTAAATCCCATAGTTTTCACTAGTGAGACTGTTTGATTAACATATTATGATTGATTCATAGAGCTATTCTCAAACCAGTCAAGAAATTGAAAGCCTGAGCCAGATATATTAGTGGAACAGTAAATTAAATTCTGTCTGTAAGAGGTTGTTTATTCTCCAATGAGAATAAACTGTGTGTTTCCTTTTAGTCATTGACTTTAATTATTGAAAATTCAAATTCAATGTACATGAGGCACTTATTCCTTAATTATACACAGCTTGACATGTAAAATTTTGGCTTGATTGCTGCACAGAAAAGAGGAAAGAATTACCTAGCAGTATGCATTTCTTGGCTCCATTACTATTTTTAATATATTTGGATTGCAGACCCAGATGAATTAGCAAGAATTAGGTAATAAATGTAATGATTAATAACCAGAAGTTTTGAAAACATCCATTTTTAATGTCTGTTGTGATTATATTGTTAAAAGCATATGTTTTTAATATCTTGAGAAAATTAAATATTGGCTTATTTACTTGTTGCTTTGTAAACTTATCATGGGTAGATTTCTCATCCTTCATTCCTTTACATTATAAATATGAATTGTTAGTATTATGAATATTTGAGAAGGTATAAGAAAAACTATTAATATTTATCTTTGTTAATGGAACTTAACCAGCTTACGAAATGTGTAGAAATAGAAACAAATAAAGCATGATAGCCTTATATTTATGTGAAATTATGGTACAGCATGGCATATTACTATAGGTTTTCCATGAAATATGGGGAAATACAGGTTTGAAAGTGCTAAAAAGCTAATAATTTATCACCATGAAGAACATGAAATGATAACTCTTCATATAAGTTTTTTTTTTTTTTTTTTTTTTAATAATTTTTTCCCCCCAAGGTGTTTTTATTAGGGAAGGAGAACAGGACTTTATTGGAGAACAATGTGTACTTCCAGGACTTTTTTCCAAGTCAAGTTGTTGTTCTTTCAGTCTTAGTTGTGGAGGGCGCAGCTCAGCTCCAGGTCCAGTTGCCGTTGCCGTTGCTAGTTGCAGGGGGCACAGCCCACCATCCCTTGCGGGAGTTGAATCGGCAACCTTGTGGTTGAGAGGGCAAGCTCCAACCAACTGAGCCATCTGGGAGCTCAGCGGCAGCTCAGCTCAAGGTGCTGTGTTCAATCTTCGTTGCAGGGGGCGGAGCCCACCATCCCTTGCAGGACTCGAGGAATTGAACTGGCAACCTTGTGGTTGAGAGCCCACTGGCCCATGTGGGAATCGAACTGGCAGTCTTCGGAGTTAGGAGCATGGAGCTCTAACTGCCTGAGCCACTGCCTGAGCCAGCCCCATATAAGTTGTTTTAATATGGAACATTTAGTTGCTGCTAATGAATTTGATAGACCCTTTATATATTTGGTGAACCTCAGAAAGTAGAAACATTGGCTTAAACAAAAGTGTTTTAAAAAGAATCTTTAGTCTCTATGAAGACATAGTAAGGCAGTCTCAATTACTTTCCATGAGCTTCTGGAAAAATCTTGAAGAGTGGTTGTGATAGTGTTACTGTGAGTTAGTGCTCCTGACAGTCCCTATTCTACTTGGCTGATAAGTTACAGTTAAGAGTGATAATGGGAAGTGGAAGAAAGGAAGAAGGGTTGGATGGGAAACAGCAGACTAAGAATGATAAGGAATATAGGATATCAAATGCGGAAAAAGGATTGTAGAATGGGTATCAAATAATTCCTCTTAAATGGCTCCTTTTCTAGAAATGTTATTTGTATAATGTTGCCTAATTTCAGGAGGAAAATTATTTCAATTAATTTCAATTCAATTTAGTTCAGATAAAAAATATGGCCTGAGTATTCATGCTGGGCAATGCACGGTGCTAGATATTATGGGGAGTTTAAAGATGACAACTATATGGTTCTTGCCCTCAACACAGTAACATTTGGGTAAGGTAGACGAGACGTGCAAAAATAAATATAACATAATGCAGAAGATGCATTCTATACAAAGTCACCAAAAAGCTGCTTCAAAAAGGAGGAAAAGTTGTTTCTGGCTGGATTGAGAATAACATAGCATTTAATTTAAGAAAGACAGTTGGGTTGGATTTTAACAGGGGAATATGAGGGAAAGGTGTTACATGTGGACTAAAGAGTTGATGTAAAAAAGAAGTGTGTTTAGAATCTACACAATGTGTCAGGGAAAGGCCAGTAGTTATTGTTTTGGAATCTAGACTGAGGAGAATAATGGAGGATATGATATGAAATAGGTTGTTTCAGCTTGACTTGATGGGTTTTATATAATTGCCCTTAAGAGCTTTAGGTTGAATATTGCTAAATATAATAAAAAATTCAAAGTGTTAAGCACATGGCACAATATTATTTCATCAAACTTCATTTTGGGTTACTTCTTAGATCCTAATAGAATTTCTGAAATACTTTGGAAAAGTCTCCCAAACCTTCAGAGAGTGGATGGGAACGAAGTAAGGAGATCCCACCTGAGCAGACACGTGGTATTGCTTACAATAAAGTACACATTTTTGAATTTTACAACATTTGGCAATTTATTTTGGCTTAGGGAATCAGTTAGTTGCAAATTTTTAGTCAAGCACAATTGATATTAATAATTTAGTGTTTCACATCATACGTGTTGTTAGCTGTTCTTAATGATTTACAGTATTGAAATTCACACCTTTTAGATATGAAAATGTAAAACTATTTCATGGTGTTTTATTTTTAAGAGTTACACATCCAACCTACTTCTTTCTAAACCCCCATTTTCAAGACTTTTTCTTCCAATACTAGTTAAGTTTGTTATAAAGCAAAACATCAGTACAAAAGAAGTATATTAATATGTGTCCATTTCTTCTCCATAGATTAGATGATTATCTGTTACATTTACTCATTCATTTATTCACTAAAATCATTCATTCAACAAATATTTTTGTCACCTTCATATGCCAGGTAATCTTCTGGGCATTGGGTTTTACCGATAAATAATACAAATTAGGTCTGTTCTCTTGTGGTGTTTACATTACAGTGGGAAATAGGGGAATTGACAAGTGAAAATAAATGAACAAGATAATTTTAGAGAGTAATGAAGTAAATGAAGACAAGAAAACTCCCTTTCTGATAGAGTCACAGGAAAGGATATCTTAGATTGGGTGGTCAAGAAAGGTATTATCTATCATGGAAAAGGATTATATAACTGTGAAACAAAAAACTATTATTTTCTCTTTCCAATTTTTACCAGAATAAACTTCTACAAATGGAAATTTACCCTATTATTAAAAACTCTAGAGGAAATTTCATAATTTTCTCAGTTAACTGTTATACAAGGAACATATTACTAGTGACCCAAATTGTAGGCATAAGGTATATTTCATAAAGGAAATCTTACAAACTAAGGAATAATAGAGGGCACAATATCCCCCGAGCTATCATTCATTATTCTGTAGAGAGATGTGCTTGGACTGAGCATAGCTGGATTCACAAGGAGGAAGTACTCCTCAGAGAGACTTCCTCCTCACATAACACTTTACAAAATTGCATGGGAATTGAGTAAAGATAGGGAACACCTACTCAACCATGTAAGAGTGAGAGATTCCTGGTTGGGGCAAGGGCCTTGTTAGAAAAAGAGAGCAACTGGGGGAGTAGGTACTTGGTACAGTGACATACCTGCTATGAGTGAGAACTATTTTTTTCCACTGAACATCCTGGTGAGCCAGCTTTTCCAAACTACCAAAAGTGGGAAGGATGATGGCCACTAGGGCCATCTAAAAACAAAGATTGTGTCTCCTCAGTCCACCTCTTAGTCTTGGAGTCCCATTAATATAAGTCTATTAGCTCTGGCTAGCACCTCGTCCTGAACATAACAGTTTCCACAGTATTGCCGGGAGAAGGATGTCAGTAAGGTGCCCAGTTGGGTTAGGTGAGGGTGTAGAGCATGCATCCTAATAAATTCACATTGCAAGCTCGACTTCCTGGACAGCAAAGAAGGCTGTTTGGGAATGTCTGTTCAATATCTGCAATCAAAAAAGAGAAATTTATTTGTCATTGCCCTTATGACATTCCACTTCCAACCATTTCCCAGGGTCAGGCGTGTTCCTACCTGACAAACTGAGATCTGTTGTTCCTCCCTGGAGATGCGCCAGATTATCATTTTTCTGAGGAGATAAGTTCAGAGACCTCAAAGTTATTATTTTGCCATCATAAGTCACCTGCAGGATCAGAAGAGGATGTCTGCAGACCATCTGATGCAAAGACAATGCTCATCTTTTAAATGAGCAATAGGTTGTGTCTTCCCATGTACTGAGGTCAAATAATCTTTTCACTTATTCCCTAATTTCATAGTGCTTTGGAGTTCAGTCAGTGCAGAGGGGCCCTTGGTGAGTATGGCAGGCTATCACTGATAAATAACCAGGGAAAGCTGGACCAAGAAGCACTGTGGAAGTTGTTTTAAATTGTCTGGCCTAGGTGGCAACTAGACTAGGCTTGATGGGCAACAGTAGTTTATGTATGTTTTAAATGAAGTCCTTATTAGATATCCCATGCCTTCATGGTGGATGGATTTGAACAGGGACCCAAGGCTATAGTAGAGATGATGGTCACACATTCTTGCCTGGCTTTTTCATACCAGATGTTTTCCTTTGGATTTAGTGTTTTCTTATAGGCATATTCATATGAAAAATAAGGATAGAATTTGTTACTAAGTTGGATCTATTTCCTTGGGCAGAGGTGTCTCAGAAAAGTGTGTGTATTTAATTTTTGTCCTGGGTGGCCCAATGGCCTGACCATATAACTAAGCCATTAGCAATGGCTCATGAGTGTTTGTAAAACTACACTTCAGTCTAAGGGGAGTGTACCCTATGGCCATGAACAATGCCTGAAATTCACCCAATTTTGAAAAATGTTCAATTCCATGGGATCTTAACACCTTACCATCATTCTGGTGGGCGAATGCAGCACTCCATTAAATTTTATGACCTTCAAGAGGGGCTGTTCCATCAGTGATTCATGTTTTCTTGGGAGGTGGCAAATCTAGCAGACAAGGACCTTACTAAGTCAATGGTTTGGTTAAAACTGCAGGGGTGTATCTCTGCCCAGTGAATGTGCGACCATGAATTTGGCTAAGGTCTTAAGGACCAGTATTGGCTCTTGATTAGATGTGCTCTCTCCCCTTTTCAATAGAATTTTCCTGAGGTTGTATCACCTTATGGATTTTCGTTTAGAGAAGACCCATTATGGGACAAGATTGTTGGGTTGAAAAGTGAAAAAATCTGTCCCATTAGGGCCCAGTAATAGGCTAGTAGTCACTGCTCAAAGGGCATGTGTCATTCAGTAGTAGGAAGAAATCATTGAGTTCAAAGATCCAGGAACTGAGAAATAACTTCAAGTATTGTTGCCAAAGGATCCAATCGGCAAAACTTTCCTTATAAATACCTATAATCCCACTTGTTTGAAGAATATGGCAGATATAAAGTTCAAACTCATTTTTGTGATGCCTGGAACTCTTTTCAATGTAGGAGCTTCCATTTAAAGTTAGTTACATTGATAACAGATACTTTGAGGAATCACCAGGTGTACCTAAAGAAGAAAGTCCTCTGTAGTTGGGGGCTGCAAGGAATTTTTTGGATGCTCTCCAAATGATGACCGTCTCCTTCAAATTCATTTGACAGACAGGGTGCTGGATTATGTTTTCATTTAAAGTTATTTTTAATCAGATGTGCCTAGAAAACAAGCAGTACTTTTTCAGTATTGACCACTGTCCTCAATATAATAGAATATCTGGATATTTCTAGCAGTTTACATTGTGTTAGGTTTTGTCCCATCTGTTGAAAACGTATGACAGGAATTCAAATGTTCCCAAGAAAGATTAGTAAAGGTATGTAGCACATCTTGCTAAGACCTTGGCTGCTGCCTACATGTATCAGTGTTGATAGCAATTTATTTAGGAGCTGGTATAATGGCAGAGCCTGAGGAGGGGGGATACGGTTGTTTTTTTCCTTAAGTTTCAGTAGCCCATTTTGGTGCCCAGTGGTTTTTAGCTAGACATTGCATAGCATTCCTGCATGTATCCCATTGGTTTTTAGAGTAATTTATCTTTACCCTCCCTGAAGGCAATAGTATTGAATTGTTGTGGCAGTTCAGACAGTTCTTCACACAGTCATGTACTTGGCCAACAAGGTGGTTATCCAACCAGCATGGCTGTGTACCTGTTCTGGGTTTAATAATTCAGAACTTCCATATCAATTATGGAATCTAAGAAAGAAACAACAAATTCAGTTGTAGTATAAAGTACAATAATAGTAGTTCCATGTGTCAGGCATTTCTAAGACATCTACCATCACTAGGAAAACTCACAGGACTCAGTGTATAGTCATTATCATAGCTATGATTTGTTGTAGCAAAAGGATACAAACCAAAATCATCAAAAGGGAAAGACACATGGGGAAAAGTTCACAAGAAACCACATACAAGCTTCCCAGAGTCCTCTTCCAGTGGAGTCACGCAGAGTGCTCTTAATTCTTCCAGCAATAAATTGTAAAAACATATGTGAAATGTCAAGCTCTTTAGAGACTTGGTGTTGAGAGTTTTTGTTATAGCTGGTCATGTGGCACCCTCTGCTTACCATGTACCAAAATTCCGGACTCCCAGGAGGAAAACAGGTATTTTGCATAAACCACATTATTTGTCTTAACAGTTTGGGTACAGTGTGCCACTTTTATTAGTTAGGAATTGTAGCAACCCTCCCCAAATCCAAGTTCCCAAATGCCAGCCAAGACTCAGCCTTGCAGTCAGGTGTTTCTAAGGACAGCAGTCTGTCCTGCTATGCTCTTTTCTGAGCAGTACACCCCCTTCAGCCTTGGCCAAGGCATTTTAACTCTAAGGTTATCATCAATGAGGGCCCATGTTCCAGGGTCAGACCAACCTATAGTATTGTTCTCAGTAATGCCCTTTAGGAGTCCTAGACTTAGCTAATTAAAAGAAATCCCATTAACTGTATCTTAGAAAGCCAAGTGGCTTCCTCATTAATTTATATATATATATATATATATATATATATATATATATATATATTTTACTTTGCCCAAGGCACCAATTTAGGTCCTGCACATACTCCACAACTCTGGCCAATAAGATGAAGATGACCTGAAGGCCTTCCAGGGCAGAAACAATGTCATGACCATCAGGGCACATAAATAAGAAGTATAATCCCAGACAGCACCTGTGGTACCTTGGAAACAAAGACTTGACAACTGTTAGGGCAGGCCGAGAAGACACACCGAGGCGGTACATGTTAACAAGGACCCCACATGCTCTCCTACCATTTGGCCCCCCACCTTAGGGTTCCCAGTCCGGTCCAATTGATCCAATTGATTTAGTTGCATCCTTTGAGTAGGAAGGACTGCTTGAAGGCTGTCATTTCCAAACAGTTTTTCTTTTGAGTGACACCAGTTAATCTACCTGGAAAGTACAGATGACATCTGAAGCTGTTGTGTGTGAAAAGTGCAGGATCTGGGCTATGCTGTGTGCACTTAGGCTCAGTAGTCAGTTTGAATTCAAAGGGCTTTCAGCAGCGTGGAAAAGCAGCAAAGGGAGTTTTCCTTCAGGAAGAGGGGAAAACTTCCTGAAACAGTCTGACAAACAGATTGTTAGTGCTCTCCCCCCTCCCCAGTGCCTCCCACGGTGCTGATGTTTTGTTTTTTGTCAGGTACTGCAAAATCAGTGTTCCCACTCAGTAATCAGAACTTTACTTTTTTCTCCCAAATCACGTTCTATTTTCCAGATATTTTGACTGGAAGCATTGTTGTATGGAAGAAGGAAAAAGGCATTTTTGCAGAAAAGCATTTTTTTTTTTTACAACGTAACAAGAAAGATACATCATGTTAAAAATTGATCAGAACAAATACTGAATTTTCATTAATTTCAAAATAGGTTTATTTCTTCTTTTGTTCTGATCATTTAGCCAGTGAGCAGCCTAGAAAAAAAAGAAATAAATTCCTTTCTGGGAACAGCTATATTTAATAGTCAAACTGCCTTACTAAGTTGTGTGTACAAGGACAGAGGTGAGAGAAATAAAGTCAGGCTATCAGTCAATTGTTGCAAACTGCAAGTAATCCAGATAGTCAAACACAATAATAAACATCCAGAGAAGGAGGTGACAATCTGATCTGTTCAGAGCCGGCAGAATGGGCCAGTCTCTGAGATGTACCTTTTCCCAATTTGTAACGTTCAGCAGGGATAACAAGTTAGGAATGTAATCAGTCTCTGTATACAGAGTAGATCAGCAGCTGGTTTTAAGATGGTTCCATTAGAGAACATGTCCTTTTTATGTGGATGTTTGTATGTGACCCAAATGGTCCAGCCTACATTCATGATGTTTTTACAGTTTAGGGCCACAAAGAAAGGTGTCCTGAAACTGGAACTGTCCCAGAGTCTAACTGAGCCTATATCTCCTCTGTGTTCTACAGAACAACCCACGCTGAGGCTGAAACAGCCCATAGCAGACAGTATCAGGTTTCAGCTGAGAGTCAGGTCCAGGCAATTAGGACCTGTGAATTAGCTTTTGTTAATTGTTTAATTAGTTAATTATTTATTATTTTTTATTAGTAGCAAAACTGAGATGCTATAGAGACACACAGCCCTGTTCCAAGTCCAGTGACAATCAATGCTTTCCCAAGCCCTTTGGTTTTGTCAGTCTCCGAGCCTAGATTGACCCACTCATAAATGTGCATATCAAGCCAGAAAATCATCCTCCTCTAAGAGTGAAACATCTGATTTTACAAGAGCCTATTAGCAACTAAAACCTACTTTTTAAAACTCCAAAAGTATATTGTCATTTAGGGATTGGCTCTCTCATTCCTTTGGCTTTTCTTTTTCCAGAGGCTCCAATAGGCAAAATCACAATTATGGACTCTTGTCCTATTTTCAATATTCAAAGAATTTAAGTTCCAAGCTATCCTTGGTGGCAAAATGCCGGGAAGTTGTGTCCCATAACACCTTTTCTTTGTAGCTTTCCCTGATCAGCATGATACTGCTAGCATTTATGAAATTAAGACATAACTTTCACGTCAATGTATTTTCATATACCCAGATGCGGTAGCTACAAAATACAAAGTCATTAAAAAAATTCCCCCATTAAATGTTGAAGGGAAATCAGAGGGTCAAATTTCCAGGTATAAAACAAACAAGTCATGGGGATGTAATGTACAGCATAGGGAATCTAGTCAGTAATATTGTGATAGAACAATACGGTGTCAGATGGTTGCTGGACTTACCATGGTGATCACTTCTTTAGGTTTATAAATGTTGAATAACTATGGTGTGAACCTAAAATCAATATAATGTATGTTGGCCATATTTTAATAAAAATTAAAAAAAGAATTATCAATTAGGATTTTAAAAACACCCAAATATCTGCAGTTTAAAAATAAAAGAGTTAATTACAATTAAATTAATTAGAGTGGTTAAAAATAGAAGAATGAGAAAACTCACATAAGATAAATTTAAAAGCAAGAAAACCAGGGTTTCTTGTATTAATATGAAATCATGTTGAATTAAAGGGAAAATAAAAGCATTTACTAAAAAAGAAAAATAGTCCCCCTTTTTTCCTCATTGCAAATTTATACTAGCAGTAAATTCAGCATTTACAGGGTTAACATTACAGCTGCAGGGAGATCCCACCTGGCATGCAAGTGGAAATGGGTGACAGTAGCAGGGCTCCACCAAAGAAAAGGCTGGAGTCCCCCACTCCTTAACCCCAACCTTCACTTTTTTTTCTCTCTGGTTTATTTGAAGCATTGTATCAGCCTTAGGAGCTGATTTAACTTTTTTCTCTTTCACCGGGAAGAGAGAGTAACTACAAACTAATTATTATTGCCTTTGGTCCATCCCAAACGCACCTTTGGGAGTTTTTAGGCGGTCTCTCCTCCTGCTTGGTGGAGAGAACAAAAACCAATGACATTAACCGGGCTGCGTCTTTTTCCCTTACTTTACCCAGCACCATAAAAGTAGGCAGGGGATCCAGCAACCAATTCTGGAGTTGAATGCATCATTTTCAAATTTCATAGTTAATTTTTACCTTTCACAACAGACAGCTCAGCTGCTATTTCATACCATAGATGACTCCACAGCCACCCAAAATGAATCATATCCCATCCCAACCTTTCATAATTTATTTTCCCAAACAATGCTTTCTTCATAGTTTGATGTGTTAGGGGTCATTCTAGTGAATCCCACTTCCAACGCCAACTACATTGGGGCTCCCCAAGACCATCCCTAGGTACCATGATTTGCTAGGAGGACTCACAGGACTCAACACAGTACTTATTAAGATATTATAGCAAATGGATACAAAGCACAATCAGTAAAGGGAAAAGGCATGTGGGGCAAAGTTTGGAAGAAACTAGGTATAAGCCTCCAAGTCCTCTCTCGGTGGAGTCACACAGGACATACTTAATTACTCCAGCAATGAATTGTGAAAACACGTGAAATGTTTTCTACCAGTGAAGCTCATTGGAGACTCAGTACCCAGGGTTTTTACGGGTGGCTGGTCATATAGATACTCTGTACCTACCATACACCAAAAATCCATACTCCCAAAAGGTAAGCAGGTGTTCAGCACAAACCACATTGTTTGCACAGTTTGGGCACAGTGAGCCTCTTTTGTTGGTTCTGGGAATAGTGGGAACCCTGGCAAGTTCCCAGAAGCCAGCCAAGCGTCAACCTTGTAAACAGGTCTTTCTAAGGATAGAGGTCTCAGCGCTGCTAGTATGTCAACTCCTTTCTGCACACCATGTACCATTAGGTACATAGTAAGTAAGTTTAGGAATGCTTGTGGTCTCACCCTCTGGGGCACTGAAGAAGACAGGGCTCTAGCTCAAGCCTTCGCCTCAGTCTGTCCTATTTATATTAACTATGTTAAGATTATTCCAAATTTTGTATCGGCCCAATGGTTTTCCTCCCTTCTGTTGCAAGAGAGGCCACAGAGCAACTCATCCATGCAATTTTCTTAAGTCCTTTTCAGGCCTTAGTACTGTTGGCCTGTTAACTTTCAGTCATGCTTATGCCAATTTTTCTAGGCTTTGCTGAGCCTGGCTTCTTTGATTAAATAGAGTACTGTAGCCACCTACTTACGACTTTATTGCTCCAAATTTTTCTTTCTTATTTCCCCAGATTTTTCTTTAATAGCAAATCTGCTCCAGAATTTCTAAGAAATGTTACCATTTTTGGACTTCAGTGGTCTATGAACTGTGTGTCCATCCCACCCACATGGGGGTTATGGTGTCCCATACCTCTGTGGCTACCTGGCTCCGGTCGTTCTGGTTTGGCAAAGTAGTCTGCCCTCTTTGGAGCTTTTGTGACTATGTACAATGTAGTCACTGAGTTATTGGCCATTCCAACTCAGTAGTTTGCTGGTGTAGGGCTTCCAGTGGGTTTATTTCCCACCTCAGTGGTGCCCAATCGAACTCTTTCTGTTTTCAAAAGCTGTAAGATCCGACGAGTCACATACAATTAGCTACACATAACAAGGTTAAGAAAAACTTAAAAGCAGAGTAGAAGCAGAACACATGTAATATTCTAAGCTCTCATCTTGCACAAGGAACATTTGGGTTAGGGAGAACTCTATGGATGCTGCAAAGTACTCTAGGGGAAGGATCCTATCCACACACTAGTTTATATACATACGTGTATTTATAGAGAAGTTGGGAGGGGTGCAGACAAAAACAGATTATTCTGGAGCTATGAACCTCCCTGATCAAGGGGAAATAGATGTGTTGGAAAAAGAGCATCTGGAGGGAGTTCCCATTCCAATATTACAGGTATCAGGGAAAGATTTTGAGAGTTTCTGCCAAGCTACCAAGAGGGGAAGGGAGATAACCACTGAGGCCAATTAAGAGAAAACATATTTATCATCCTGATTCACCAATGATTTGGTTTTTCTCCTGTTAGAATAATTTTCTTTTTATTCCATACAATTTTCTTAAGTCGTGTTTCTAGATATTTCTGTAATGACAATAGCTGTTATCTGCTGCTAGTCAACATTTTCAGTGTAAGAATTAGAATGGTTTACACACTTACAAACTATTTTTAAGTAATCTGCCAGCCTTATTTTCTCTAGATAGAATAATTCCAAGTATTTTAACATTTTACATTTCTAGGCTCTTCATCATCTTATATTTCTACTAAACCTTTTCAATTTTTTTGAGTTTCTTTTTAGTTGAGGAGCCTAAAACTGGTTACTATGGAGAATTTGACCAATGCTAATTATAATTTTTAATACTGCAAACATATTTTATAATTTTTGACTTTTATTTTTACATTCTCTATATTGAAAATTTCCTAGAAAGTTAACTTTAAAATCATTTTAGATTGTATTATATTGCACACTTTGAATCCTAGATCTTTTTGTGTTTTGTATATAGAATGTGTTCTACATGTTACATTATTGCAGATAAGAATATTAAATCCATTCTCTTCTATATTTTCATTGATAATTAAAAATTCAGTATATACATCAATACTTGCAAGAGTTTTTTTTCCTAAGTGGTAGGGGAATGGGTTGGGGATTGTGTTGACACTTTAGAAAACGGATGGAATTAATAAGGAAAGCTCCTGAAAAAGAGGTCTTGGAACAGAAAACAAACAGACAAACAAGCGAACACAAAAAACAGCATAGTTTGGGCAGTAATGCAATGGCAAGCTTCCATTTTGCCTTGGCGACAATGCGTTAAGAGGGATTATGAGGTGTTTATGATGATATGCATAACAGATTCTACCCCTATACATCTATTTACTTGGCGAGAAAAGGATGCAATGGTCAGATCTTCAGCATTAACAAATGCTTTTGCAAGCAGGAAATTTATTCTTTAAACCACTTCAGTGATGTGGAAGACTGTCATATAGAATGCTATCAATATGCTTATGATATCAGAGCTGTTAAAATACATGCTCATAATTATACGATTGTAGTGTTTTAAAATGGAGTGATGACTAGAAAGAATGTTAAAGTGGAGAACAAATGACAGAAATTAGGCAAGACTTATAAAATATATTTAGGTTGTTTTTTTGATAATTTACCAAAGAATGGGGAAGGGGAAAAATCACTTGCTTTATTATTATTTTCTGTGTGAATACATGCTGCCTTCTATAGCGTTTCTATCCTCTTCCTCTCTCCACCTCCTTCCGCCCTCCCTCCCTCCCTCCCTTCCTCCTTCCCTCCCTCCCTCCCTTCCTCCTCCCCCTTCTCCTCTTTTATCATCCAAACAAACATCAGGGCTTTCAGATATGCCTATCTGCACTTAGAGACATCACTTTGGTGGATGGGAGCTTGAATACAGTACTGCTTGCATGCCTTCCCAGTATATTTTATTCTTGCTCCCTCTCAGCACAAGTATCGTGGTGTTATGCAGTGATCCTTTATGGTTTCCGGAGACAACAGCAGTGGGGAATACTTGCATGTGGGAGTATGAATATAAATGAACTTTGTATTAGTATTTAAATTGTTCTTGAGATTGCCACACATTTCCTTTATTGTTCAATTAGGATCATTTTCTTATGTAGAATCAGATCTTTAATGATATCCCCTAACAAACACTTTAAAATCCTTAAAAGTATTTTGCTTTCTACTTAAAGCTATGTGGTAATATTAGTGGCAAGAGTCGTGGTTTTTTTATAGCTATGGGCATGTTTGTAAAGAAAACAATTTATATCATGCACTTGAGCTATTTTTTATGCTTCCATGGCTTAGTGAGAATAGGTCCTCTAGGATGTATCTTCAAAAATGGTCTCCAGAAGAGTGTTAGGTTATTTCATAACTAGTCACCTTAAATTCAAATACCTAATATAACTATTAAATCATGTTTGACGATGATACGCCCGCCTTAATTTAGGGCAGGCAGCCACCTAGTCTCTTTACTTTAATATTAGAATCCTTTTTATAATGCCACTACAATAGTCTGTCATAAATTATATGTTTTTAACTGTCAACCATCTTATACTTTTATTCTCAGAATTGTCCTCTCTACCCACCCCCTTTTTAATAATCCAAACTCTGATGTTTGGGGTGGGTAGGAATTATTTTAAACATTTTATAATAAACCTTATGCAAAGTATATTAACTGGAGTAATAGCTGTTTGAAATGAAGGACCATCAAACTCTGTTGCATTTGACAGAGCTAGGAAAGCTTTGTTAAATTCTATAGACCATAGGTAGCTTGACCATTTAAATTGTCAAACTAGAATGCCAAGACAATCATAAACTTGAGACTGTGTAGGCAAACCATGGCATATGGTCACCCTAGTTCTGGAACCCTAAAAGCTGATTCTGTGTCAACTGATGGAGAATAAGTACCTCTTACCTTGAAGAACATTAACTCAGAAACTGGGAACTGACTCTTGTGGAATACAGTAACCTTTTAATGTCAAAACTGTTATAGAGAGATTTTTATTCTGAAATGAAATTGTGGAAAAATAACTTGGGAATAAACGTGACTAAAGGGCAACCTCCAAACCACCTTGTACCCTACTTTGGCTGACCAGATCATTCTTGTTCTATGGCCTGGTATGACCTTGAATAACTATTATGTTAAATGTTAATTCTGTGTATCTATTTTAACTCCCAGAAAACACATTATTATCTTCAACATGTTATCTATCTTCAGTGTCATATTTGTATTACCATTCATTAATGGATAATTATAATTGCTTATTTGATATTCCTATAGTTTATGATAATAATTCTTCAGTTACAAATAAAAATGTTCTTCACATTATCTAATACCTGATGTTTTATAATTCTAAAGATCAGAGAAGAAAAGAGCTAGCCCTGCTATTTCAGATCTTTCACAGTTCCGTAAGTCTCAAGATGGATCAGTTTTTGTAGAGCGTTCACATGAAGTTTCAGCTCACAAAGACCTATCACCTATCCCTCCATCAAAGTCTCCTGATAAATCATTTGCAAGAGTATTATCGAGCAAAGAAATTCAAGATTTACTGTCTGTTGGAACATTACTTCCAGGGAATGAATCAGTAACCACATCATTTGTTTCACCGCCTGTTGCTATTGAAAGAAAGTCAATGGATAGTGGTATCTCAAAGGTAAGATGTAGTACAGTAACATGAAAGCCATTTACTTTGAATTGCTAGACTCCTTCAATATTTTGAATAAATATTAGTTAAAAACATCAATATTTTCTTATTTAAAGGAAATTAAAAGTTTGCCTCTTAGTGCAATCTGCTTTATATTTAGGATATTTAAAGCAATATTTGGGAATCAAAGTAATATTTTAACATAAAAAATTCTAATCTGTATTGACAAAGAAGTTGTGGCTTGATTAGTGTTATTGATAAATTAAAAGACACACAATTCCTGAGACAGAAATTTTCATTTTAGGTTCATCTATAAAAAAGAATATTATACGTTAAGGTAGTTGTAAAAGCATAGGTCATTTCTGAAGTAATCTTATATACCTTAAGTGAGACCTAGAAAATCATCAGAATCGCTATTGTTAAAATGATATTAATTAGGAAATTCTTAGGGCAAAAATGCTGGGAAAATGGAAATGATAGAAAGGCTGAATATATTTGACATACATTCACAATGTATTTGTATCATAGGAGTTATTGAAGTGGCCTTATAAAAATAATTTTGTAAGCCATTTGAGTTTGTCTAAAGACTCATTCAGACTAAAATGTAAATCTAAACTAGATTTATAATCAATAATTATTAACATGATTTATTTGAAATTATTTATGAGGGAGAATTACAATACTGCTTTGGTTCCCTCTTCACTATTAAGTGTTCCCAAATTCTTCTCGGATCTATGAATTGTTCTCATTTTTTAACTTGAGACATTCAGGAAATAATGAAAAATAAAATGTTTCTGCAATGATATTGTAGATATAAATAAAAAATTGTTCTCTCTCTAAAAGAAGGAAATCAGAGTTCCAAGATACATCATTTGTAATTACTTACTATAACTTTTGTCATTAAGGCTGGTATTTTAGAACAGATGTTACCAAGTAAGACTGAAAAACAAACTAATCAAGAAGAAAGAGAATTTGAAGGTAAAAAGATTTTCTGTTTTGTAAGACAAAAAGATAACATAGAAGTATATTGACCAATATGTAAAATTAATTTGTGGAGTTAATATTGTATTACCCAAAGAGTCTATTTCAACTAAGATCTGTGCAAAAGGGAAGTGATAGCTTTGCACCAACTAAATAACAGCATTATGAACTCTTCATTAGGGTATAGCAGGAAAAAAGGTGATTTGTGGTATAAATAATTAATATATTAGCTAGATTCTTTAAGTGTTTGATATAAAATATATTTAAAAACAATGGTAAATTTATTCTTCCTTTCCAACATATATAGCTTTGATAACCAACCCATATCTTACTGCTTTGGCCTCAACTTTCAAAATAAAATTAAATGGTTGTGAGGTAGAGTGTAGAGGCATCACTCTTCTGTTGTGCTTTGAATTTGAAATGAGAGTGCCTGTACTGTTTCAGCTATGATGATTGGTTATCCAAGATAGTTATTATTTTTTAAAGAATATTTTCCTTAATTTCACAAAGGATAGCTGCATTTTATGGGATACTTCATTAAGATCAATAAATACCATTTCCGAAAATATGAGGCTCGAGTCAAAGATCATATTCTAACAGACATTCTAAGGTGATATATTTTTCCTGTCTACATTGGATATCCTTTGTTTTTAAAAATTTTTCAATTACAGTTGACATGCAATATTATATTAGTTTCAGGTGTAGACATTTATGTAACTTACAAAATGATCCCCCTGATAAGTCTAGTATCCACCTGGTACTAGACTTAGGTATGGGACTATATTTCGTATGCTGTACTTTACATTCCCACAATTATTTTGTAACTGCCAATTTGTGCTTCTTAATCCTGTCCCCTTTTTCACCTATCCCTGTAAATCCCCTCCCATCTGGCAACCATCAGTTTGTTCTTTGCATCATCTATGACTTTGTTTCTGTTTTGTTTGTTCAGTTATTATATTTTTCAGATTTCACATGTAAGTGAAATCATATGGCATCTGTCTTTCTTTGTCTGACATTTCACTTAGCACAATACCCTCTAGGTCCATCCATGTTGCCACAAACGGTAAGATTTCATTCTTTTTTAATATGGCTGAGTAATATTCTTTATTATGGTCAGGATGCTTTTTTTTGTTCAAAGTTTATTATGAATTTTTACTGAGCAGTTGAACTGAATTTTATCAATTGATAAAAATGTTTTATTGTGGTAAAATATGCATAATGTGAAATTTGCCATTTTAATAATCTTTTAAATATACAATTCATTGGCATTAATTACATTTACAATGTTGTGATTCACAAACATCGCTACATCTATTTCCACAACTTTTCATCAACCCAAAAAGAAACTTATTAAGCATATAACTTCCATTCCTGCCTTTATCCTGCTCCTGGTAACCTCAAATTTGCTTTCTGTTTCTATGAACGTGCTTATTATTATATATTTCATATAAGTGGAATCATACAATATTTGACTTTTTTTCTGGACTATTAACTTAGCGTAGTGTTTTCAAGGTTCATCCACATTGTAGCATGTGTGAGAATTTTATTCCTTTTTATGCTGAATATTATTTCATTGCATATGTATACCACAGTAGTGTATGGTGATTTTAAATCTGTTTTTTAGTTGTTTTGGGTAGAAGTGTAATTGCTGGATCATGTGATAATTCTAAGTTTAGCTTCATGAGGAACTGTTTCCCACAGTGGCTGCACCATTTTATATTCCCACCAAAAATATACAAGCATGCACATCCTTGCCAACACATGCTTTCATTTTTTCTTTAAATTATAGTCAATCAATAGATATGAATTGTATGTCATGATTTTGATTTGTGTTTCTTCAATTGCTGAAGCTGTTAAGCATCTTTTTGTGTGCTGATTGATCATTTGTATATCTTCTTTGGAAAAATGTCTATTCAATTCTTTCACCCACTTTTAAATTGGGCAGTTTGTCTTATTGCTGAGTTGTAGGAGGGTCTTTATATATTCTTGATATTAAATATTTATGAGATATATAGTTTATAAATATTTTCTTTCATTCTATCCGTTGTCTTTTCACTTCTTGATAATGTCCTTTGATGCATGAAAGTTTTTAATTTTGTGAAGCTCAATTTATCTATTTATTTTTTTGCTTATGCTTTTGGTGTCATATCTGAGAGTTCATTGCCAAATCCAAAATAATATTTGTCCTTATGTTTTCTTCTATGATCTTTATGGTTTTAACTCTCATATGTAGGTCGTTGATCCATTTTGAGTTAATTTTTCTTTATGTTATGAAGTAGTGGTACAAGTTAATTCTTTTCCTGAGGAAATTGTGCACCATTTGTGGAAGAGCATCTTCTTTTCCCACTGAATTGTATTGACAACCTGGTTGAAAGTCAGTTGACCATATGTACAGGTTTATTTCTGTGCTTTCAATTGTATTCCATTTGTGTATATGTCAATTCATATGTCAGCACCACACTGTTTCTATCTACTGTAGCTTGTATATAGTAAGTTTTGAAATGGGGAAGTGTGAGTTCTCAAACTTTGTTCTTTTCAACAATGTTTTGCTATTTGGGACCCTTTGTAATTATACACAAATTTTAGGATAAACTTTTTCTATGTTTTGCAAATAGGCCTTTGGATTTTGACAGCGAATAAGCTGAATCTATAGATTGCCTTGGAAATATTGCCATCTTAAAAATATTAAATTTTCCAATCCATAAAACTGGGATGTCTTTCCATTTATTTCAGTCTTATTTAATTTATTTTAGCAATATTTGGTGTTTTTCATTGTTCAATTCTTGTAACTCCTTTATTAATATTATTTGTAAGTATGTTATTCTTTTTTATATTATTATAAATGCAAATTTTTTTCTTAATTTCATTTTCATTTTAGGTATTTAGATATATAATTGGTATTGCATACTGATCTTGTATCCTGAACTTTGATGAATTTGTCAACTTTAATATTTTTGTGCGGAATCTGCTATTTTCTATATACATACAGGATCATGTCATCTGTGAATAGAGATAGTTTTACTTCTTCCTTTCCAACTGGAAGTCTTTTATTATTTTTGTTTCTCTAATTGCTCTGGCTAGAACTTCTCGTACAATGTTGAATAGGAGTAGTAAAAGGAGGCATCTTTGTCTTGTCTCTAATCTCAGTGGGGAAAGCTTTCACTCTTTCACCACTGAGTAAAATGTCAGCTGTGTGTTTTCATAAATGCCATTTATCATGTTTAGAAAGTTCTATTTATAGGCTCCAGAGAGTTTTTTTTTAAATCATGAAAGGTGTTAAATTTTGTCAGATGAGTTTTCTGCATCAAGATAGCCATGTTTCTCCCCCCTTTTGTTTTATTAATGTGGCATATTACATTTCTTAGGTTGTAGCACATTTTCATTCTTAGGACAAATCCCATTTGGTATATAATCCATTTTAATATATTATTGGACTTGGTTTTCTAGTATTTTGTTGAGAATTGTTACATCTATATTCATAAGGGATATTTTTTATAATTTTATTTTTTTATAATGTCTTTAGCTTAGTTATCAAGGCAATATTGGTCTCATTGAATGACTTAGGAAGCTTTTTTTTTTAACTATTCTTTTTTGGGAAGAATTGATAGTAATTCTTTAAATTTTTGATAGAATTAATCAAAAAAGCCATTTGGTCCTAAAATTTTTTTTTGTTGGAAGGTTATTGATTGCTTATTTAATCTCCTTGCTAGTTAAAGGTCGGTTAAGATTTTCTTTTTCTTCACGATGCAGTCTTGGTTCGGTCTAATGTTTCTAGGAATTTGTTCATTTCATCTAGGTTATCCAATTTGTTGGTGTACAATTATTCATATTATTCTCTTATAATCCTTTTTATTTTGTAAAATCAATTGTAATATCCCCTTTCATTTCTTAAATAGTTATTTGAATTTTCTCTTCTAAGGTAATGTAGCTAAACAATAATTATCAATTGTTTATTTTTTCAAAGCGCCTACTCTTGGCTTCATTGATTTTCTCTATTGTTTTTCTAGTCTCTATTTTGTTTATCTCTGCTCTAATCTTTATTATTTCCTTCTTTATGCTAGATTAGGGTTTAATTTATTCTTATTTTGTCTAGTTCCTTCCTTAAGATGTAAAGTTAAGTTGTTGATTTCAGATCTTTCATCTTTTTCAATGTAATTTTTTAAAGCTATAGATTTTTTTCTTATAACTGCTTTCACAACATCTCGTAAATTTTTGTACCTTGTATTTTTATTTTTGTCAAGATATTTTCTGGCTTGCCTTGTGATTTCTTATTTGACCTGTTGGCTAATTAAAAGTGTGTTGTTTAAATTCCACATACTTATGGATTTTTCAGTTTTTCTTCTGGTACTGATTTCTAGTTTGATTCCATTAAGACTTGTTTTGTGGCCTAATACATGGTCTATCTAGGAGACTGTTCCACATGCACTAGAGAAAAATATGTATTTTGCTATTGTTGAGTGGAGTGTTATATATATGTCTGTTAGGTATAATTGGTCTATACTGTTCAGGTTCTATATGTACTTATTGATCTTATGTATGGTTCTATGAATATTTGAGAGAAGAGTATTGAAGTTTCCAGCTATTGTAGAACTATTTCTCCCTTCAATCTGTCAATATTTGCTTCATATATTTTGGAGTTCTGTTTTTTTTGTGCATATGTGCATATTTTTTGTGCATATGTTTATAGTTATATGTTCTTAACTATTCTTTTATCATATATAATGTCATTCTTTGTCTCATGAAGCAGTTTATGACTTAAAGTTTATCTTTTTTGATATTAATAAAGCCACCTGTATTAGTCCTGCTGTATGACCCTTTAAATGAGTTTTTGATCCGGTTTGCTAATATTTTATTGTCAATTTTTGTAACTATATTCATCAAGGAAATTGGTCTATAGTTTTCTTTTCTTGTGGTGTCCATATCTGGCATTGGTATCAGAGTAAAACTGGACTCATACAATGAGTTTGAAAGTGTTCCTTCTTCTTCAATTTTTTTAAAGAGTTTAAGAAGGATTGACATGAATTCTTTTTAGAATTATTGGCAGAATTCACCAGTTAAGCCATCTGGTTCTGGGGTTTTCTGTGTTGGGAGGTCTTTGATTCCTGTTTTCAAATTCTTACTCATTATTAATTAGTCAGATTTTCTGTTTCTTCTTGGTTCAGTCTTGGTACATTATATAATACTAGAAACTTATCCATTTCTTACATGTCATCTAATTTGTTGATGTATAATTGTTCATAGAAGTCTTGTACGATCCTGTGGATTGCTGTAGTATCGATTCTAATTTCTCCTCTTTCATTTTTGATTTTATTTGATTTCACTCTTTTTTTTCTTAATTAGTCTTGCTAAAGGTTTGTCAATTTTGTTTATCTTTTTGAAAAAAGTGCCCTTAAATTCATTGATCTTTTCTATTGTTTTTCTGGTCTTTATTTAACCTATTTCCATTCTGATCTTCATCATTTCCATATTTCTGCTATTTTCGGACTTAATTTATTCTTCTCTTCCTAGCTCATGAGGTGCAAAGTTAGATGGTTTATTTGCCATCTTTTTAACTTTTTTTTTTCCCACCCCTCACCCCCCACCCCCCTTACCCTCTGGCAACTAACTTCTTAATATATGATTTATTGCTTTAAACTTTCCTGTCAGAACTGCTATTGCAGTGTCCCATAGGTTTTGTGTCCCATAGGATATGTTGTATTTACATTTCATTTTTTCTAAATATTTATTTTTCTAAGTAATTAATTCTCTATTAATTGATTTCCCTTTTGATTTCTTCTTTGACTATTGATTATTCAGGACTTTGTTGTTTAATTTCTACATAGTTGTGTAGCCTTCTGCTATTGGATGGAATATTTTAGTGTCTGTTAGGTCCATTTGGTCTAAAGTTTGGTTCAAGTCCATTGTTTTCTTGTTGCTATTTCTGTCTGATCTATCCATTGTTGAAAGTGGGTATTGAAATCCCCAAAGTTACTCTACTGTTGTTACTCTATTGTTGTCTATTTGTCTCTTCATAATTGTAGTTACTTAGTACATTTAGGTACTTTGATATGGTGTGCATGTATATTCACTATTATTATATCTTGATGGATTGTTACTGTGAAGGCATTTATTTAATACATAGCACTTTTTAAACTTAGGTATGATTCTTCAAATTTTTGTTTTATTTGGATCTCTATCTCCATCTACTTCTTTGTTTTCCTTCACCATTTAAGCTGGTTTGGTATAATTCTATCTTAGAATATGCCTGCCGAAGACTACCACCTTTGGTTCCTTGTGCACTCTAAGCCTTTCTTTTGAGCACCCTAGGTAACACTTCCTTAATGCTCTGACATTCCAGTTTTTGAACCTCATAATGGAGCCCTCTCTTTGTAGAGAGAAGCACCTTAATTGGGTTCTATCACTAGACATCAAGATATGAGGTCTGACAATTATGTTCGCAAACTCATCCTAGAAAAAGTGCTACATACCTCATGCTGAATATCACTATGGTCACCTTCAAAATACTCCCCTTGGGAAGCTATGTACCAATGCCAGCACCTAGTCCACCCTTCAAAGCAATTTTGGAACTCTTTTTCTGGAATGGCCATCACAGCTGTCATCATATTACCCTTGATGTCATGAATATCATCCAAATGTCTTCCTTTCAATATTTCCTTTCTCTTTGGGTAAAGAAAGAAGTCATTGGGGGCCAGATCAGGTGAGTAAGGAGGGTGTTCCAATACAGTTATTTGTTTACTGGTTAAAAAATCCCCCACAGACGGTGCTGTGTGAACTGGTGCATTGTTGTGATGCAAGAGCCATGAATTGTTGACAAAAAGTTCAGGTAGTCTAACTTTTTCTTTTCTTTTTTAAATTTAATTTAATTTTATTAAATTTATTGGGGTGACAATTGTTAGTAAAATTACATAGATTTCAGGTGTACAATTCTGTATTACATCATCTATAAGTCTAACTTTTTCATATAGCCTTTTCTGCACTTCCAAATAGTAAACTCAGTTAACTGTTTGTACAGTTTGTACAAATTCATAATGAATAATCCCTCTGATATCAAAAAAGGTTAGCAACATCATTTGCACTCTTGATTTGGGCTGATGGAACATTTTTGGTCGTGGAGAATTGGCTGACTTCCATTGTGCACTTTGACACTTTGTTTTAGGGTCGTATTGGTACACCCATGTTTCAACACCAGTGATAACATGGCCCAAAACATCGTCTTTCTTCTCCAAAAGGTTTTGGCAAACTTCAACTCACCTTTGCTTTTGTTCATTGGTGAGCTCCTTCGGGACCATTTTTGCACACTCCTTTGTCAGCTAAGATTTTCAGTTAAGATTTTCCTAACTGTTTCTCTAATGATGTTTACTTGGTCTGCTGTGCTTCTCACAGCCGATGATTTTGATGCAAAATTCAACAAAGTTTTGCAATGTTTTCCTCAGTTCTGCTCGTTCCTGGCCAGTGATACATTCTTTCCCCTCAGAAAAACGTTTAATCCATTTGTACACTGCCGTTTCTTCATGGCATTATCCCCATAAACTTGGACTAACATGTCCCTGATTTCACTTGCACTCTTGCCAAGTTTAACAAGATATTTAATGTTTGTTCATTGCTCTAATTCAAGCTCAGACACTCTCACGACAGCACCCAAAAACATGCAATAGCAATAATGAACGGCACTCAGCAAGACATCGCCACACATCAACACAAACACAGCTGTGAGACACTGATTTACCAAGGTTATGAAACCTTACTTAGGTCTTTGACCAGTGCTGCCATTGTAAGCTCATGATGGCAACATCGCGAATGTAATTGTCAGACCTCGTATATCAAATATATATTGCCATTTTTTATCCCCTTGTATCCATACTTATCTCCTTACCAACACTTGTTGTTTGTTGATTTATTAATGATAGCCATTCTGACAGTAGTGAGGTGGTATCTCATTGTGGTTTTTATTTGCATTTCTCTGATGATCAGTGGCTTTGAGCATCTTTTCATATGTCTACTGTCCATCTGTATGTTCTTTAGAGAAATATCTCTTCATGTCTTTTGTCCATTTAAAAAAATTTTGTTGTTGTTTTGTATTTTTTTGGTGTTGAGTTCTATGAGTTTGTTTTTTTTAAAAATAAATTTTGGATATTAACCCCTTATCAGATGTATCATTGGCAAATATCTTCTCCCATTCAATAGGATGTCTTTTTGTTTTGTTGATGGTTTTCTTTGCTGTGAGAAAACGTTTTAGTTTGATGTTATCTGTTTGTTTATTTTTTCTTTTGCTTCCCTTGCCTGAGGGGATATATCAGTAAAAATATTACTAAGGGTCATGTTTGTAAGTTTATTTCCTATATTTTCTTCTAGGACTTTTATAGTGTCGGGTCTTACATTTAAGTCTTTAATCCATTTTGAGTTCATTCTTGTATATGGTGTAAGAAGATTGTCCAGTTTCATTTTTTTTTGCATGCCTCTGTCCAATTTCCACAGCATCATATGTTAAATAAACTGTTTTTACCCCAGGTTAAATTCTTGCTTCCTTTGTCATAGATTACATGACCGTATAGGCATGAATTTATTTCTGGGATCTCTATTCTGTTCCATTAATCTACATGTCTGTTTTTATGCCAATACCATGCTGTTTTTATTACTATAGCCTTGTAGTACAGTTTGATATCAGGTAGCATGATACCTCCCGCTTTGTTATTTTTTCTCGGGATTGCCATGGCTATTCAGGATCTTTTGTGATTCCATATGAATTTTATGATTACTTGTTCTAATTCTGTGGAAATGTCTTTGGTATTTTGGTAGGGATTGCATTGAATCTGTGTATTGCTTTGGGTATTATAGACATTTTAACTGTATTAATTCTTCCTATCCATGAGCATGGTATATGTTTCCATTTATTTGGATCTTCTTTAATTTCTCTCTTCAATGTCTTATACTTTTCTGAGTAGAGGTCTTTTACTTCCTTGGTTAAATTTATTCCTAAGTATTTTTTGTTGTTGTTGTTGATGTAATTATAAATGGAATTGTTTCCTTAATTTCTCTTTCTGGTACTTTGTTATTGGTATATAAAAGTGCAACTGATTTCTGAATATTAATTTTATATCTTGCTACTTTACTAAATTTATTTATCAGTTCTAATAATTGTTTGTTGGAATTTTTGGGGTTCTCTATTTCGTGTCATCAAGGTATCTTCTGATTTCTTCCTTAATCTCATTGTTGACCCATTCATTATGTAGTAGCATGTTATTCAGTCTCCAAGTGTTTGTGTGTTTTTTAGTTTTTTTCTTGTAATTTCTAGTTTCATAGCACTGTGGTCATAGAATATAGTTGATATGATTTCAATCTTCTTAAATTTATTTAGACTTGTTTTGTGGGCTAACGCGGTCTACCTTGGAAAATGTTCCATGTTCCTTTGAAAAGAATGTATACTCTGTTGCTTTGGGGAGAAATGCTCTAAAAATATCAATTAAATCCATATGGTCTAATGTGTCATTTAAGACTTCTATTTCTGTGTTGATTTTCTGTTTGGAGGATCTGTCCATTGGTGTCAGTGGGGTGTTAAAATCCCTGCTGTGATTGTGTTACTATTGATGTCTGTCCACATTTGTTTTATATATTTAGGTGCTACTCATAATTATTTTCATGCTAGACCTCTCTCTAGACTTAATTAGCATACTTCAGGCATATATATTTTTTGTGATGATGCCTTTGTTATTTTTCCTGTGAGACTTTTTTCCAGTAGCTTGAAGATTCTTCTAGGAGTCCCTAAAGTCTTAGAATTCTTAACAAATGATGTAAAATAAGAAATCAAATCAGTGATTGGTTCTTCTTTATTTTATTTATTATTGTTTTTTAAATTAAAGCTTATTGGGGTAACAATGGTTAATAAAGTTACATTTGTTCTTTTTTAAAATATTAAATTTATTGGGGGGGACAATGGCTAGTAAAATTACATAAGTTTCAACTGTACAATTCTATAATATATCATCTATATATCACATTGTGTGCTCACCACCCAGAGTCAGTTCTCCTTCCATCATCATATATTTCACCCACTTTAACCTCTTCTACCATCTTCCCTCCCCACTAACCCTCTGGTAACCACTAAACTGTTGTCTGTGTCTATGAGTTTTTGTTTCTTTGTTTGTCTTGCTCCTTTTTTGCTTTCAGTTTTATATCCCACATATAAGTGAAGTAATATGATTCTCAATGTTTTCTGTCTGCGCTATTCTGCTTAGCATAATAATCTCAAGATCCATCCATGTTGTGGCAAAGGGAAGTATTTAATCTTTTCTTATGGCAGAGTAATATTCCATTGTGTATGTATGCCACATCTTCTTTACCAATCATCTATTGAAGGATACTTTGGTTGTTTTCATGTCTTAGCCACCATAAATAATGCTGCAATGAACATCAGAGTACATACATCTTTACAGATAAACATTTTCATATTTTTTGGATAGATAGCCAGGAGAGAGATTATTTGGTCGAGTGGTAGTTCTATTCTTAATTTTTTGAGAAAACTCCATATGTTTTCCATAGCAGCTGTACCCATTTTTGTACAGTCCCTATTGATTTATTCTTAAACCTAGAGTAGTTTTCTTTGTGGTCACTTCTGGATTTAGTGTTTGTCTTGAAGTATGTGTTAATGTTCACTTATTTGATCTGGAAATAAACAGTCTCATTTTCAACCTTAGAAAGCCTGGAACATCTGGATTCTTTATGCTTCTTTTTACATCTGATTGCAAACTAGCCAGTACTTTGCTAAACAATTTTAATTGTTGAATTTCTTTTTATTTTTTATATTTAATTGTGATAAAAGACATAACATAATTTACCAGTTAATCATTTATATATGTACAGTTCAATAGTGTTATGTTTATATACCTTGTTGTGCAATAGATCTTCAAAATGTTTTCATTTTGCAAAATTGAAACTCTAAACCCATTAAAGAACAACTCCTCATTTCCTCTCCCCAAAGCTCATAATAATAGCCATTCTACTTTTTGTTTCTATGAATTTGATTAAGTTAGATATATCATATAAATGGAACCATACAGTATTTATCCTTCTGTGGCTGTCTTATTTCACTTAGCATAATGTTCTTAAGTTTCATTTATGTTGTAGCATGTGGTAGTATTTCCTTCCTTTATAAGGCTGAGTAATATTCCATTTCGTGTGTGTGTGTGTGTGTGTGTGTGTGTGTGTGTGTATCATATATTGTTTATCCACTTATCCATGATGGACATTTGATTTCCTCCGAACTGTTGGTATTTGTGAATAATAGTTGCAATGGACATTAATGTGCAAATATCTCTGTGTGACCCTGCTTTCAAATCTTTTGGATATATACACAGAAGTGGAATTGCTGTATCACAAGATAGTTCTGTTTTTAATACATTGAGCAACATTCGTACTATTTTCCAGCAGTTGCATCAGATTACATTTCCACCAACTGTGCACAAGTGTTCCAATTTCTCTACATCCTGTTATTTTTTGTTTTTGTTTTTTTTTTATATTAATAGTAATCGTCTTAAAGGGTATGAAGTGATATCCCATTGTGGTATTGATTTGCATTTCTCTAATCATTACTGATGTGAGGATATTTTCATATGCTTGTTGTATATCTGTATATCATCTTTGGAGAAATATGCAATGATAAGTAACAGCACTTATGGGAACATCTTTTATTTGTTCCTGAATTTAATGGAAATGTTTCTACTGTTTTATATTAAATGTAATATTTGCTTTAGGTTGCCTTTTTCAAGTTTCTTTTTTTAGTTTTCAATTACAGTTGACATTCAATATTATTTTACATTAGTTTCAGGTGGATAGCATTGTACACCACTGTTAGACATTTATATCATTTATGAAGTGATGCACCTGATTAGTCTAGTACTCATCTGGCACCATACATATGTATTAAAATATCACTGACTATATTCCCTATGCCATACTTTATATCCTCATGACTTGTTTGCAATTACCAATTTGTGCTTAATACCTTCACCGTTTTCAACCAGCTCCCTAACCTCACTTTTATCTGGCAACAATCAGTTTGTTCTCTGTATCTATGAGCCTGTTTCTGTTGTGTTTGTTCATTTATTTTGTTCTTTAGATTCCACATATAAGTGAGATTATATGGTATTTGTCTTTTTCTGTCTGACTTATTTCACTTTAGGTCCATCACAAACGGCAAGACTGCATTCTTTTTTATGGCCTAGTAGTATTCCATTGCATATTTTAACCACATCTTCTTTATCTAATGGCCCATTAACGGACACTTAGGTTGCTTTCATATCTTGGCTAAGGTAAATAATGCAGCAATGAACATAGAGGTGCATATATCTTTTAGAATTAGTGTTTTGGATTTCTGTGGATAAATACCTAGAAGTAGAATTGCTAGGTCATAAGGTAGTTTTATTTTTAAATTTTTTAGGAACTTCCATACTTTTTTCCATAGTGGTTGCACCAATTTGCAATCTCACCAACAGTACACAAGGGTTCCCTTTTCTCTACATACTTGCCGATATTGTTGTTTATGGATTTATTGATGATAGCCATCCTGACAGGTGTGTGGTAATATCTCATTATGGTTTTCATTTATATTTCTCTGATGATTAGTGAAGTTGATCATCTTTGCATACATAAGTTTGTTGGCCATCTGTATGTCCTCTTTGGAGAAATGTCTATTCAGGTCTTATGCACATTTTTAATTGGATTGTTTGTTTTTGTGGTATTGAGTTCTATGAGTTCTTCATAAATTTTGCATATTAACCCCATATCAGATATATTATTGGTGAATATCTTCTCCCATTCAGTAGGCTGTCCTTTTGTTTTGTTGATGGTTTCCTTTGCTGTGTAAAACCTTTTTAGTTTAATGTAATCCTGTTTGTTTATTTTTCTTTTGTTTCCCTTGCCAGGGGAGGTATATCTGAAAAAATATCACTAAAAGCAATGTCAGAGAGTTTACTGCCTATATTTATTTCTAGGAGTTTTATGGTTTTGGTTCTTACATTTAAGTCTTTAATTCATTTGGAGACGATTCTTGAATATGGTGTTAGAAGGTGGTCCAGTTTCACATATATCTGTCCAGTTTTCCCAACATCATTTATTGAATAGACTGTCTTTACTCCATTGTATATTCTTGTCTTCTTTGTCATAAATTAATTGGCCATATAGTGTGGATTTATTTCTGAGCTCTCTATTTGGTTCCACTGATCTATGTGTCTATTGTTATGCTAGTATCATGCTGTATTGATTACTATAGCCTTGTAGTACGGTTTGATATCAGGTAATGTAATACCTCCAACTTTGTTCTTATTTCTAAAGATTGCTGTGGTCATTCGTGGTCTTCTGTGGTTCTAAAACATTTTAAGTTTATTTGTTTTAGTTTTGTGAAAAATGCCCTTGGTATTTTCATAAGGATTGCATTGACTCTATTGATTGCTTTGGATAGTATGGACATTTTAACGATGTTAATTCTTTCTATCCATGAGCATGGTATAGCCTTCCATTTATTTGTATTTTCTTCAGTTTTTTTCTTCAATGTCTTATAATTTTCTGAGTACAAGTCTTTCATCTCCTTGGTTCAATTTATTCCTAGGTAGTTTTTTATCATTTTTGTCCAATTGCAAATGGGATTGTTTTCTTGATTTCTCTTTCTGACAGTTCATTATTGGTGTAAAAAATTCTGAATATTAATTTTGTGTCCTGCTACTTTACTCAATTCATTTATCAGTTCTAGTAGTTTTTTTGTATAATCTTTGGAGTTCTTTCTATATAGTATCATGTCATCTGCAAATAATGACAATTTTACTTATTCCATTTCATTTTGGATGGCTTTATTTCTTGTCTTGTCTGATTGTATGATTAGGACTTTCAATAGTATGTTGAATAAAAGTGGTGAAAGTGGGCATCTGTGTCTTGTTCCTGATCTTAAGGAGAACCGTTTAGTTGTGGGGACAGAGTATGATGTTAGCTGTGGATTTGTTGTATATGGCCTTTATTATGTTGAGTTATTTTCCCTCTATTCCCACTTTGCTGAGAGTTTTTATCATAAATGGATGCTGGATTTTGTCATACACCTTTTCTGCATCTTTTGATATGATGATATAATTTTTATTTTGCATTTTGTTTTAGTGGCATATCACATTATTTGATTTCTGGATATTGAACCAACTTTGCATTCCAGGAATAAATCCCACTTGATCATTTATGTATTGCTGTATTTGCTTTGCTAGTATTTTGTTCAGGATTTTTGAGATTTGTACATCAGGGATATCAGCCTATAATTTTCTTTCTTTCTTTTTTTTTTTTGTAATACCTTTGTCTGGTTTTGGAATCAGGGTAATGGTGGACTCATAAAATCAACTTGGGAGCCTTCCCTCCTCTTGAATTTTTTGGAATAGTTTGAGAAGGCTAGGTATTAAGTCTTCTTTGAATGTTTGGTGAAATTTACCTGTGAGGCTGTCCTGTCCAGGACATTTGTTTGTTGGGAATTTTTTGATTATCGATTCGATTTTGTTTATAATCAGTTTAGATTTTCTGTTTCTTCTTGATTAAGTCTTGGAAGGTTTTTCCCTAGGAATTTATCCATTTTATCCATATTGTCCATTTTGTTGACATACATTTGTTCATAGTATTTTCTTACCTTCCTTTGTATTTCTTTGTTTTCATTTGTCACTTTGCCTCTTTTATTTCTCATTTTATTTATGTGGGTCTTCTCTTTTTTTTTCCTTGTGGAGTCTGGTTAAAGGTTTGTCAACTTTGTTTGTCTTTTAACAGAACACGTTCTCGGTTTAATTGATTTTTTTATTGTTGCTTTTCAAGATTCTATTTCATTTATTTCTACATTATTCTGATCTTCACCATTTCCTTCCTTCTACTCACTTTGGGCTTTGTTTGCTGTTCTTTACATAGTTCCTTTACATGTAAGGTTAGATTGTTTGAGATTTTTCTTGTTTCTTGAGGTAGGCCTATATTACTTTGAATTTACCTCTTAGGACAGCTTTGGTTATGTCCTGTTGATTTTGGGTCATTGTATCTTCATTTATTTCTATTTGCCTCGAGGTATCTTTCGATATCTTTCTTGATGTTGTTGTTAACACATTCATTGTTTAGTAGTATGTTATTTAGCCTTCCTGTGTTTGTGTGTTTCTCTTTTTTTCCCCTTGTAATTGACTTCTAGTTTCATACCATTGTGTTCAGAAAAGACACTTGATATTCCACTCCGTGTATATATTTGTTGGTCATCTGTATGTCTTCTGCTCATGTCCTTTGCTCATTTTAAACTCAGATTATTTGTTTGCTTTTTCTATTGAATTGTACAAGTTCCTTAGATACTTCTCAGATGTATGGTTTGCAAATATTTTCTCCCATTGTGAAGGTTATGCTTTCACTCTGTGTTGAAATTTGTTTCAGAATTGCTTAGCACATAGCACTAGAAAAACCTACTAAAAAGATATAGTGATTTTATTTGCATCTCACTTTCCTAAGACTGAGGATATATACCAGATATGTATTGTTGTGTTACTTGGATTAGTGATTTGTTCCTTCCAAAGGGTCATTTGTTTCTTTATTTGTCAGTATTACTTCCCTTTTCTTGTTCTGCTGATTTATTTTAATTTTTTTGGAATATGTACGGCATTGACCTATTTCCCAAAGTATACATATACAAAAGGTATACTTAGAGAGGTGTCATTCCTCCTGTAACCCTTCTGTTTGCACTCCCAGTCCTCCTGCCACCCTCTTGAAGGTAACTAAGTGGATTGTTTTCTGATTTACCTTTCCCATGTTTTATTTTGTGTGTCTCTTTTTTTTTTTTTTTTAACTTTTTTCACATCATTGTATCCTGGGAAGAAAGAAAGAGTTTAAAACACAGCCCCATTAAAACTCTTCTCACAATTTTCATGTCAGAACTTACATTATGATAATTTATTTGTACCTTTATAAAAATGAGGGAAAATGCTCCTGTATACTTGTTTTAAATTTGAAATTTAGGTATTTTACAATATATCCATTTTTCTAGTTAGTAGACTAAATGCATCTCTTTATGTAGCTCTTGATAAAGTACCATATGAAAACCATGAAAATCTTACTCTTGAGGATGAAATGCTGTTAACCCTCCCCAAGCAAATGTTGGAACAAAAATCTTTTAGCTTGATGAGACGTAAAGGTAAGTATAATAATTATCTTTATTATTTTAATGATTTATGTTTATAATAATTATCTTTAAATTATTTTAAATTAAGCTTATCAAAATATATTTTTCAAGGGGCTTATGTATATATGTTTGAGCATATATTTTGTAGAAATTTTACACTTTGATGTAAGTGTGAATACCCTCAGATAACTATAGAACTAAAAAGCTTTTTGATACCTTTGCCTGATATTTGCCTGGTCAGTGACTACTGTGTAACAAGACTGCCTCTATACACACTCAAGAAAACTATTCACACAAATTTTTCACTTCACTTTTATGGTTTATTTAAATAAATAGCTCACTCACTGCTGTAGCTTTGCAGTCCCCTTTCTTTAATTTTGTACAAATGAGAAAACAATTTGCTGACTACTTGGCACATGCAGAAGTTTTATAATAGATTTGTTTTTCCATTCAGCAATTTTTGTAGATCGGCAAAATGATATGATATCTGATGAAAATCAATTGTCTGAGGACATGGATTTATTTTTAAGAAGTCAATCTCAAACTAAGAATCTTGAAGCTACCAGAAATGAAACTTTTAGCAGTAAGTAATTAATTAAATATCTGGTAAAATTATTTTTATTTAAATTTAGGAGATCTTTGTTCCATAGTTCATAGGTCGACAACTATTTTGTTTATAGTTCTAGATCTTTATTGGTGATTTATCTCTGTGTTTTATAATTCCTGACTTAGATGTATTAAATTTCCCACTATGACTATTGATTTCTCTATTTCTTCTTATATTGTATCAGGGTATGCTTTATACCTTATGACACTTTATAATTAACATACATATAAATTTAAAATTAGTAATTTTTCTAGAAGACAGATCTTTTTTTCCTAATGAAAGGACCCACTTTATCTTTTTTATAGTTTCTGTTTGCCTTAAAAACTATCATGCCTGCTATTAATGTGTAGCTCCACCAACTTCTTATTGGTATTAACATGATACTTTTTTCTATCTTGTTGGTTTAAGCTTTCTGTATCTTTATGATTTTTCTCTAGCTTTTGTATGAAGCTTATAGTTGTATATTTGTCATATTCTATATGATATCTTTATCTTTTAATTAGCACTCATAGTGACACTTGATCCAATTTTGATATTTTGAGGTTTGGTACTCTATTGTCTGTGCTTCTTGTTTTTCCTACCTGATAAGTTTCTTTTACTGTCTTCTCTGTTCTATACGTTTATATCATTACATATCTTTTTCTTAGACATATCTGATACCTAAAATTTTAACTTTATTTTAAAAATGTGGCTATGCCAAGAAAACTAGAAAATATTTTAAATTATTAGTATTAGCCAACATTAAATTATTAATTTTAAATTATTGATGTCTCTCAGTATCTAAAAAGTATCAAGACTGACTCTATTTGTAAAAGTGAAAAAGGTAGTAAAGTGTCTTTTTTTTTTTTAGATATATTTATTGGCATGACATTGGTTAGTAAAATTGTATGGAACTCAAGTGTAGATTTCTATAATATATCATCTATATATTGCATTGTGTGTTCATTACCCGAGTCAATTTTCCTTCCATCACCATATATTTGATCCCCTTTTCTCTCTTCAACCACTTCCCCCCCTTCCTTACCCTCTGCTAACCACTAAACTGTTGTCTGTGTCTATGAGTTTTTGTTTCTTTGTTTGTTTGTTGCTCTCAGTTTTATATCCCACATAACAGTGAAGTCATATGGTTCTCAACTTTTGCTGTCTGACTAATTTCACCTAGCATGAAAATCTCAAGATCCATCCATGTTGTTGAAAATGGCAGTTTCATTTTTTCTTATGGCTGAGTAATATTCCATTGTGCGTATGTATCACATCTTCTATATTCAGTCATCTATCGAAGGACACTTTGGTTGTTTCCATGTCTTGGCCACCATGAATAATGCTGCAATGAACATAGACATACGTATATCTTTACAGGCAAATGTTTTCAGATTTTTTGGTTAGACACTTAGAAGAGGGATTGCTGAGTCATGTGGTAATACTAGTCTTAATTTTTGAGGACCCTCCATACTGTTTTCCATACTGGCTGTACCAATTTGCATGCCCACCAGCAGCGTGTGAGGGTTTCTTTTTCTCCATAGCCTCTCCAACTCTTCTTATTTGGGATTTTTTGTGTTTATGGACATAGGCCTGTAATAATACAAGTTTTCCTCTTCATGCTTCTTTGGTAACATCACAAAAATTTTGATACAATGTATTTTTATTCTCATTTGTTTCTCTGTATCCTTTGATCTCTCCTTTATTATTTTCTTTAACCCACTTGTTCTTTAATAGCATGTTGCTTACTCTCCATGTATTTGTGGAGTTTTTTGCTTTATTTTTATAGTTGATTTCCAATTTCAAAGCATTGTGGCTGGAGAATATGCTTGGTATGATTTCAGTCTTCTTAAATTTGCTGAGGTTAGACTTGTGTTCCAACATATGGTCCATGTGCACTAGAAAAGAATGTACAGTCTGGTGTTCTAGGATGAAAAACTCTGTCAATGTCAATTACTGTGTTTCCGGAAAATAAGACCTAGCAGGACCATCAGCTCTAATGCATATTGTAGAGCAAAAATTAACGTGAGACCTGGTATTATATTATATTATATTATATTATATTATATTATATTATATTATACCCGGTATTATATTATATTATTATATTATATTATATCCAGTCTTATAGTAAAATAACACCAGGTCTTATATTAATTTTTGCTCCAAAAGATGCATTAGAGGTGATAGTCAAATCTGGGTCAGAGTCCTATTGATGGTGACCTCTTACAGCAAATCATACAGGATTATCTGTTTTTCCCTCATTCTGGTATATAAGTTGA
Source organism: Rhinolophus sinicus (assembly GCF_057876585.1). NCBI lineage: Eukaryota > Metazoa > Chordata > Mammalia > Chiroptera > Rhinolophidae > Rhinolophus > Rhinolophus sinicus. The sequence continues at coordinate 131,168,188 of NC_142501.1, forward strand.
GTGGATCATAGATGCCAAAAGACCCCATAATACATCATCTATATATTGCATTGTATGTTCACCACCCAGAGTCAATTCTCTTTTCATCACCATGTATTTGACCCCCTTTCCTCTTCCTATCACCCCCTCTCCCCTTATCCGCTGGTAACTACTAAACTGTTGTCTGTGTCTATGAGTTTTTTTCTTTGTTTGTTGTATTGTTCATTTGTTGCTTTCAGTTTTATAACCACATATGAGTGAAATCATATGGTTCTTGACTTTTTTGGTCTGACTCATTTCACTTAGCATGAAAATTTCAAGATCCATCCATGTTATTGCAAATGGCGATATTTTTTATGGCTGAGAAATATTCCACTGTATATATGTACCACATCTTTATCCAATCATATATCAAAGGACACTTTGGTTGTTTCCTTGTCTTGGCCACTGTGAATAATCCTGCAATGAAGAGAAGAGTACATGTATCTTTATAGATAAATATTTTCAGATTTTTGGGGGTAGATACCCAAAAGAAGGATTGCTGGGTCCTATGGTAGCTCTAAGTTTTTTGAGGAACCTTCAATGCTGTTTTCCCTAGTGGTTATACCAATTTACATTCCTACCAGCAGTGTATGTGGGTGTCTATTTCATCACAGCTTCTCCAACACTTATTATTACTTGTCTTGTTGATAATAGCCAGGCTAACAGGTGTGAGGTTGTAGCTCATTGTGGTTTTGATTTGCATTTCCCTAATAGCTAGTGAAGTTGAGCATTTTTTTCATATATCTGTTGGCCATTTGTTTGTCTTCTTGGGGAAGTGTCTGTTGAGGTCTTCTGACCATTTTTAAATTGGACTGTTTGTTTTTTTATGGTTCAGTTGTAAGAGTTCTGTATATATTTTGGATATTATTAATAGCCTCTTATCTGAGGTGTTGTTTGCAAATATCTTCTCCCATTTTGTTGGTTGCATCTTTGTTTTGTTGATGGTTTCTTTTACTGTGAAGAAGCTTTTTAGTTAGACATTTTTGTCATCATTTTTCAAATAAACTTTGTGTTCCTTTTTTTCTTTCCTTCTGGGAGTTCCATAATGTGTGTCTCTTGGTCCATTTGATTTTGCCTCATAATTCCTTATGTTCTCTTCACTTTTCTTAATTAGTTTTTCTCCACAGACTCAATAATTTCAAATTACTTGTCTTCCAGTTGGCTGATTGTTTTTCTGCTTGACCAAGGCTGTTGTTAAACCCCTCTAGTGAATTTTTCAGTTCAATTATTGTATTGCTCAGTTCCAGAATTTGTTTTTTTAAATAGTTTCTATAACTGTTGATATTCTAATTTTCTTCATACATCATTTCTTGACTTCATTTAGTTGTCTGTCGTGTTGTCTTTCAGCTCACTGAGAAGCTTTAAGACAGTTTTTAAAATTCCAAATTCCTTGTCAGTAATTCAGAGACCTGTGGTGTTTGTTTGGTTTCTAAAGCTTTATGTTGTTCTTTAGATTGGGGCATATTTTACTATTTCTTTATATGCCTTGTCATCTTTTGTTGAGATTTAGGAATTTGAAAACACAGTCGCCATTCTCAGGCTTTACAAACTGGGTTTATGCAGGGAAATACCTTGACTAATCACCCTGACAGAAAGGTTTTGAGACTTCTCAAACCTTCCTGGGAGACGTGCCTTTTCTGGGCTTGTGTGTGCTCTTTTATTCCAATATATATAGCTGCTTTTAACTCTCCTCATTTTCCTAAGAGGCTCTACTCTGTTTCTTTTCAGGAGCTTTTGTTTTTGGTTTCCATTGAATTCCTCTGCCTGTAATCTCTTGCTCTTCCATCATTTGCAGAACTATATACTCCCTGCAGCTCTAATGTACCATGACACTCACCTTTCATTTCAGCAGCCTCCAACCTGGTATCCAATTATGCAACATTCCCATCAGCATTCCAAATCAGGCAAGACAGAAACCAGTCACTTAGGTGGCTCCCAGGCATGCTAGAAAGTTGGATGCATGTTCCACTCTTTTCTTTTCATTCCAAGGGAGGAGCTGAAAATTGGGAGGGTTTCTTGTGATTCTGGCACACTGTGCCAGGGAGATGCTGGGGCTAAGGTGGGCAATATGCCGTAATCTTTCCTACCCTTTTTGGTGCAGTTTTGTTTCTTTGTAAGAAATTTGCTCGGGTGCTGCAGTGTCTTAACTGGTTTCTAGTGTTCTCATAAAGGTTTTTGGTCTGTACAAGTATATTGTCATTAACTCAGTGTCTCCGTGGGGGAATGAGGGCCTGGAGCTTCCTAGTCCTCCATCTTGCTGATGTCTTATTCTAGGGTTACATTTTCACTTAAGTATAAAAAGCCTAGGAAAATAGAGAATAATATAAAATATATTTGATGCCTAGAATTATTAATGAAATAATGAAATAGTTTCAACACAAACCCATTACAACTTTCATTTTATATCAGATCTAACATTGTAGTAGTTTACTTATGACTTTATAAAAATGAGAAGAAATTCTTCTGTATACTGGTTATAAATTTGAAAGTTAGAAGTTTTACAGTATGTGAAAACAGTTTTCACAATCTGTTTTTCTATTGACTTAATTATTAACTTTATGTAGCTCAGGATGACGTAACAGATAAAAAGCTTCTGCTTGAGCAACAAGACTCAACATTAAAAACACAAATGCAAGTAAAGAAACAAAGAACATCTGAAAAGGAAAGATACATTAGTAAGTATAATAATTACAGGTAACTTTAAATTATTTTAATTAAATTCAGTAAAAGACATGTTTACTTCAGTTCATGAATTAGTCCTGAGATTATATTTTATGGAATATTTGTAGTTCCTTTGACCTTAGTTGTGAATATCCTAAGATAATTAGAGAGCAAACGTCAAAGTATTCATAACTTTCATTGGTATTCCAGGTTGTTATATTTCTTTACAGCCATAGGTCATACTCAAGAGACGAAACCCCAATGACAGGCCAATAATTTTCTCACAAAAGATGTATACCTTTCAGCAGACTCTGGCAGATTATAGATCCAAAACCCCAGTTGGTGTCTCTCAGCTGTGGTAATGGCCTTCTGCTAAAGGCCTTCCGTAATTGGTAAACAGAGATGTTGCTGAGAACTATAACTCAAAAAGCAAATGAGGATGTGAGACGCTCAGGGGAAGGGTAGCCTGAGAGGCCTGTTGGAGGGCTGCAAGAGCATCCTCTTGACTGTGGCTCCACTAAAAGGAATGACTTTTCAGGTAGCCTAATAGATGGATGCTCAAGAACCTCACATTGGGAATGTTAGAGTGCAAGTAGCCAAAGAGTCCCACCAATAGCTGGGCTTTGTTTTCATTGCTGAAGCAGAGTCAGCCCAATCTGGCAGTCTTCTGCTCTTGAATGAGCCATTGTGCCCCATACAGATCATGCACAGGAATTTTAATTAAGTACTGGGTAATTGTGCCTTGTCTGTAATAATGGTTCAGCCATGTTGCCACCACATGTGGGTCAATAGGATGTCTAGTCCTTAAGTGGTGCCCTTAGCTGGGCCCACTTGGAGAATGCCATCAATAGAGCATTTGCTCTGGGTGTAGAATGTTTCTAGGTCATGACTATGCACTGGTGACAGATAGTTGGAGAATTTATGTAGCCTGTGGAAGGACATTAGTGATGCATTGCAATCCATTTCACATATGGCAAACTGATCCTGGTCATCCATGTGGACAGATATGTTTCATAGGGTATTTGCATTGTCTATTATGGAATTCCAAATTCCCTCATTATGGACAGTTGCTTCCATGGTGGTCACAATATTTGATACAACGAGTACCTCAGTACTACATTACTGGAGTCTTTATACAAAGAAGGACCTATGCCTGGGTCCACTGAATTATTGAAAGGAGAAATAGTCTCAGGGAGAATTTTTCTTCACTAAGCTCATCAATATGTTCAGTTATTTTTTTTCTTCCCATGGCAGTTGTTTTTGAGAAACCAGGCACTAGATACTGATAGTTGGGTCGTTTCACAGTCTTTCACATACCTTCCGAAAGTGACCGTTTTCATCAGGGTTTATGAGTGAATGCAAGTTGGGTTTCATGTAGACAATACACCTATAACAATAATGCATTCAGTAGTGGTAGTCATAACAATGGAGTACTGAGGTGGCCTGAGTGGGCACACCATTGTGGGGTCTGGGTAAGTTCCCGTTGGTGGTGGATTTGGACCCAAATCCAAAGATCACTATCCATTTCCCTCTTATCCTGGTGTTAGAGGTTGTGGAGATCACAGTCACTTATGTACCAATGTCCCGAAGGCCCAGATATGCAATTCTCCTGCACATCTTTATTGAACTCTGACTTTAGCATAAGTTCTACTATCGCCACTGGGTCCATGAGGCCAGGCCTAACCCATAGTCTTGTTTATTTTTGAAAGCCATAAGGTCTTGGTAAAAGTTGGGGAAGTACTCTGATTCATGGCAAGGATCACTGGGAAAAGCAGAGGCATAGTATTTTTATTAGTCATAGGAACCATCAACATATGTAGTGGCCTATCGAGCCTTCCTTAGTGCAATACCTGGCCATAAGATCCTCGGTTAATAGCTCATCGGTCTACTCCTTTGAGATGCATTTTTTGATAAATGCACCCTCGATCTCTTCAATGCCTTTTCCCAGATGGTCTAGGAGTGATTACTCGATTGCCATTTTTACATTGCTCACTCTGCTGGTCAATCAGTGCTATCTTGGCAGCATCCAGAAATTTGTCAGTTAAGATCCAGATATACTCACTTCCAGCTAGACCCTCTCTTTTGCCCCCATGGGAGCGATTGTAACCCAAACACAAGCGTGGATTGAGAGGCCAAAGGGATGAACAGAGTGGGAGGCCTGTTGGATGGGCCTCCGGAGCATCCTAGTGTTCTGTCCAACTCAAAGGCAAAGATCTTTTTGGTATCCTGATCGATGATAAACGGTGACCACATGGTGAATGTCAAAGCACTAGTAGCTGAAAAGTCCCACTAGTTTGTTGGGCCTGCTTTGTATTTGTTGGGACTTAGAGGAACTAAAGATTGTCAGTTGTCTACTATGGAATGAGGCATACTGCCCCTTCCCAGTTTACTCCCAGATATTTCACATGGGTACTAGGTCCTTTTACTTTCTCTATATTAATGACCAAGCCTTGTTCCATATGTGAATGCCCATAAGTTCTCTCTTGTTGGTTAACGACCTTGTCCAGGCCCAATGGAGGATATCATTAATATGTGCTAGTGCTCCAAGCAGGAGTGGGGCTTTTTCTTGTGGAACAATATTGAAGGTGTATTGCAATCCAGTACACGTATGGTAAATTGATCCTGATAATTCATGTGGACAGTGATGCTAAAAGGAATATTTTCATTGTCAGTTGCTTCATACCTACTTCCCTCACCTTGGGCAATAGTCTCTATGGCAGTCACAATTTCAGGGAACACCAGTGCCCAGGACTGCATGGCTATATTGAGCCTCCTGTAGTCAATTGAATTACCGTGTACCTGAGGCTTAATCCACATGCCAGATGGGGCTACTGAATGGAGAAATAGTCTCATGGAGAACTTTTGCTTCATTAACTCAGTAATGAGGAAGCTGTATTTTTTTCTCCTTCAGGTAGTTGATTTGGTAGTCAAAGACATTAGGCACTGGTAATCTGTTAGGTTCAGAATTTTTTACATGGGGCCACTGAAATGTCCTCAGTTGCAGGATTTCCTGCCATGGCTTGGGGATGAGGAGTTCGGGATTTACACACAGACAAGATACCAACAACACATTCAGTAGTGGAGACCATAGTAATGGAGTTTTCTAGTGGCTTGAAGGGAAGCACCTATAGTTGGGTCTGTGTAAGTGTCCTGTTTGTGGCTATCTCAGACCCAATACCAGACAGTATTATCTGTTTCCCTCTAATCTTGGTCCAAAAAGCCCAAGAAATGCAATTCTTCATTACCTCTCTATTGAATTGTGACTGGCAAATGTCTTCATGTTTCCACTGATGACATATGGACTTTGGCCTCACACATAGTCTTGTTTATTTTTAAAGTTTAGAGGCCTGAATGAAATGAGGGGGTGCTCTCTAATTCATCTCAAGATTCACTAAGAGGACTGGATGAAATAGTACTTAATTAGTCAATGACTTATCATTATGTGGACTCTCATGGAACTCTGTGTGGTGCCCCAGTGGACATTATCTGGTCACAAATATCTGATGGAGAGCCTATTAGTCTCTTCCTTGAGGCCCATTGTTTTGTAACAAGACCCATTAGATATCTTTTGAAAAGACCTTAACCAGATGATCCAGGAATAAGTACCTCGTTGCCATTCTTGCATGGTAGTGAAAAGTTGGTATCTTTCCAGTAGCTGCTTTTTCTTTGCTTGGAAAATTTTTAGTTAAGATCTGGATTGTGCCATGAATCAACTGACATCACCTTATAAGGAAGTTTAATTGCTCTAGGTAACGAGTGAAAGTGGCAAGAATGAACTTAGGTCTGAGTGTAGTAAACAATATCATCATTTACTGTTCTCATGCCTCATTGTTGAACCAGGGACTATCAGGTGGCTGCACAGTACCTTGCAGGTTGCTATAAGTGTGGTCCAAAAAGGGTTCTCAGTGGCAGGAACTCACGATTATTGGACCAAACCAGTCCAAGGCCAAATAGTAGCAAGCTAAGTAAGTAGAGAGTCTCAGGTATATATGACATTGCCTCTACCTGCCCCCTTCTTTTTCCTCCTTGGGCAAAGTGGCCACTGAAAGACAGTCTGAATGAGGGGATTTGTAGTGACACACCTCACAAGGGACCGCTGTCACTAGCTAAGTTTAATAAAATCTCTATGGTTTCTTTGGGTCCCTGGGCAAAACAATCCTGAGGGCTCTGCATACTTTTTCATTAAACATGAGAAGAATTTGCTGCATCATAATACGAGAGACATGCTTAGATTTAACAGTAGTCATCGTGTGCAATTCCATGTTCAGGGTCTACACAACTTTTGATGATCAACTACTTTGTTTTTTGGGGTGACAGACTACTTGGTTTTTTGGTTTATCTTTCCTGTGTTTCTTTTTCTAAGGGTAAGTATCTGTCTATTTTATTTTCCCCTAAAAGATTTTTGCTTGGAAAGTTTTCAGTTAAGATCTGGATTGTGCCATGAATCAACTGACATCACCTTATAACGACTAATATAAAATATATTTGATGCCAAAAATATTTATGAAATGAGACTGTTTCATGCACACATTAAAATTCTTCTCACCATTTTTATGTCAGATTTAGTGAAATTGTAATTTATTTATATTTTATATTTATAAAAATGAGAGAAAATCCTGCTATATACTTGATATTTAAGGATTTCACAATAGACCTGTTTTCCTGTTCATTGCACTAAATGCATATCTTTTTGTAGTTCATGATGGTGTACCAGATGAAAATCTAATGCTTATGCATGAAGATTCAATGTCAGAAAAAGAAATGCAAGTAGAAAAACAAATGACTTCCCAAGATGCAGGACTCATTAGTAAGTATAATAATTATAGATAACATTTAATTATTCTTTTAATTAAATTATACTCATCAGAAGATATTTTGTATTTGGTTAATAAATATGTATTTGGGCATATTTTTTATAAAAATTTTACACTTTGACCTAAAGTGTGAATACCCTAAGATAATTAGATAATTTTTCATTGGAATTTCTTGTGTTGAGACTATTTCATAGTCATGGGTCATGTGCTTGCTCAGTATCCACTGAAACCCAGTAATAGGACAATAATTGTCTCTTAAAGGTACCTTACAGCTAACTATTCCTGGAGATTATAGATTCAAAAGTCCAACAGATGCCTCTGACCTGGAGCAGTGTCCTTCTGCCTTAAGGTCCAGTTGGTGAACAGAGAGTTTGCTGAGATCTGTAACTCAAAAGGCAAAAAGGAGCAGAGCCTCCTACCCTGCCCAAGGCCTGAGCCCAGCCTCTGTTCCGCTCTGCAGAGCCCCAGCAAGCATCCAGGGAAGCCTTGCTGCCATGGCCATAGTGGCTCCTGGTCCAGCCGTGTCAGCACCTGCACATGAGGCCCTGGCCTGACTTCTGGGCGCCGCGTCCATCCTCCCATCCTAAATTATTTTAAATCAGTCATATCAGAATACCGTTGTTCTTTGGTTCATGTATTTGAGCACATATTTTACAGAAAATTTATACTTTGACTTAAAGTGTGAATATTCTAAGATAATTGGAGAACAAAGTCAAAGTATTCATAATTTTTGTTGGTTTCTGGTTGTAAGATTATTTTACAGCCATGGGTCACGTGCTCAGACCAAGACCCAATAAAAGACCAATAGTATCTCAAAGGGTGTAAGTGCCTTTCAGGGGACTCTAACAGATTTGGCATCCAATAGCCCTATGGTCACTTCTGACTTGTGGCATTGTCCTATGTCATAGACTCAAATTGGCAGAGAAGTTGTTGAGAACTGTAATTCAAAAGGCAAATGTGGATCAGAGGAACAAAGCAGATGAGTGGCCTGAGAGGCTCATTGGAGGACCTGTAAGGCATTCCTTTGGTTGGGACCCATTCAAAGGTAGAGGCTGTTTGGTAACCAGTAGCTGGATAGTCTCACCTATTACTGGGCATCTTTTGTATTTGTTGGGGTCATTATCTCCATTTTTTTTTTCTTATTTCCGTTTCTTACCTACTTAAAAGATAGCATACTAGATATCCTGTCTTTCAGGTTTTTTCCCACTAAACATAATTTCATAGAAATACCTCCAAGTCAGTTTGTAGGGGTCTTTTTCATTCCTTTTACACCTATATGTATAGCTTCATATCCCATAGTTTATATTATCATAATATACATACCTTAGTTTAGAATACTTACCTCCTATACTTGTACATTTTGGTGGTTTTAAGTATTTTGAAATTGCAATTAGGCTGTAATGATTAATCTTGTGCATATGTATTTTTGTTGTGTGCTCTATGAATGTGTATTAACTGAAAATATAAAAAAAATGTGAAAACTAGAGTCGAATAAAAAACATTTGAAGCCTATGGATATTAATGATATAATAAGATACTTTCCACACACCCTCCATTAAAATTCTCACAGTTTTCATATCAGATCTTGCATTATGGTAACTTTTAATATTATTATTATTTATTTACTTTTCTGAGAATGTTCTCTCTGATAAGTTTTTGTATTTATTTTCTTATTTTTTAATTTATTATTAAAATTTATTGGGGTGACAATCATCAACAAAACTATATAGTTTCAAGTGTACATTTCTATTATACATCATCTATATATTGCATTATGTGTTTACCACCCAGAGTCAGTTCTCTGTCCAGGGTAAGAAGTGAGAGGGGATGGTAGAAGAGGGCATTGTGATAGCTTACTTATAACTTTATAAAAATGAGAGAAAAATCTGCTGTATGCTTGTTATAAATTTGAAACGTAGGGATTTTATACCATATTTCTGTTTAATTTAGTGGATTAAATGCTTTTCTTTATGTAGCACAGGATCAAGTACCAGATGAAAACCGTATGCTTGAGCATCAAGGCTCACTATCAAAATCAGAAATTCAAATGAATCAAAGAACTTACAAAGGGGAAGGACTTAATGGTAAGTATAAAATTTATAGATGACTTTAAAATATTTTATATTAAGCTCAGAAGATCTCTCTATTTTGGATCAAGAATATGTATTTGAGCATATGTTATAGAAGTTTTACACTTTGACTGGAGTGTGACTACCCTAAGATAACTAGAGAAAAAAAAAAAGCAAAAAAGCGTTGATATCCTTTGGTTGAAATTTCTGGTCTTAAGATAGTTTCATGACCATAGGACATGCACTCAGTATCCTCCAAGGCCCAATAGTCGGTGAATAATTATTTCTCCAAAGTCATGTGCCTTTCATCTGACTCCAGATAATTATGGGTACAAAAGCTGAATGTAAGCCTCTGACTATGGCAGTAGTCTTCTGCCATAGGCTCCAATTGGCAAACATGTTTCTGAAATATGTAGTTCAAACATCAAATGGTGATCGGTAGAGCCAGGGGAAAGAGCAGCCAGGGAGACTTGTTAGAGAGCCTTCAGGGCATCCACTGAAAGGAAGCAGCCTTTCTCGTAACCCCATAAATGGGTATTATCAAGGACCCCACATGGTGTAAGTAGTGAAGAGTTCCACTAATTGCTGTGCCTCTTTTTATTTGTTGGAATTGATTTGTTGGGTCAAAGCTTGCCATTCTTCTCCTCTGCAATGAGATGTCATGTCCCTTAGAGATCATGCCCAGAAATTTCACTAGGGAATCAGGTAACTACTTTGTCTGTACTAAGGGCATAGCCAAGAACTACTGGTGGGTCAACAGGACATCTACTTCTGAACAAGGTAGTGTCCCTATCTGGGCACACTTGGGTGAAGACTAGTCCTCCCTCTGGGAGCCGGCCATTTACAGGTCATGGCCTATGCACTGATGACAGATAATTGAGCAATTCAGTATTCATGTGAAGGACATGACTAGTATACTGCAACTCATTCCATATAAAGATAAAAAGACCCTGATCATTTGTGTGGCAAGGGATGCAGCAAAGGGCATTTGAGATGCCAGTTTTTGCATATCAAGTTCCTTCAGTTTGGAAAATAGTCTGTATGACAGTTACAATGTCAGGTACCAATAGAGCCCAGGCCTATACTCTAGCATTGACCTACCAAAATCAATCAAGTCACTATGCACACTGTGTGTAAAGGCCAACTTATTTATTAAAATGGGAAATAGTCTCATGGAGAATTTTCACTTCATTAAGCCCAGCAATGAGAACTCTTATTTCATTTCCTCCTCAGGAATTTGTTTTGGGACACACATGTGATAGGCACTGTTAATTTAGAAGTTTGCAGTCTTCCACATGCCCCACTAAAAGGGCTCACTGACTTACAAACACTTGTTCTAAGCTCCAGTGAAGGAACAGAGACTTGAAAAGTGCCAAGGGCATATGGAGAGAAAATAAGTTGTCTGGCAGCTCTCTAGAGGACTAAAGTGCAGTCAGGTGCCATTGTTCCTTTGTTAAGCCCTCCCCCACACAGCCTACAAGTGAAGGGAGGCACCAAATCTGAGTCTCTCACAACCTGGCTAACACCACTTTCACCCCACCCTAGTGATTCACTGAGACCCCGCCATACCCAACTTGTGCTCCAGCCCAAACCTCTTTCAGTGGCTGTTGCTCACAAGTGGCCATCTTCAGTCCATGCTGTGGATTTTCCTAAAATCTCTCACAGGTCTGTAAGCCCCAAATAAGCAGTGGCTTGCTTTGGTGTGCCATGTACCTCTTTTGAAGTGGCCCCAAGCCTGGCACTAGGGCTATCTGATCTTGGTTCATAGCATAGCCTCTCCCAAGCACCTTCAAGCCTGGCACAGGCAGCTACCAACCACAGATCTCTTTGTAGCTCTAACCAGATGGTCCCAGGCTGGACACAGGCATTATCTGACCTTATCCTACACCTGAGCCCCTCACAAGAGGCCCCAGAACCAACACTCCTGATGGCCAGCTTCAGACCACACCAGAGTACCACCCAATTTGTGCCACAAACAACATGCCCAAATAGTGGATACAGCAGCTACTGGAGCCCTGCTAAGAGGAATCCCACACCATAGAGTCAGTCCCCACACAACAGTTTATCTGCTGCAGTCATGGCTAATCCTCATAGCCAGTCAGTCTGAGGGTCAATCCCACCCAATAATGTGCAATCAAGCCTCAACTACAATAGGAGGGCACACAAACCCATACAAGAGACACACCTGGAACATTCGGTGCAATTAAACAGGGAGACTGTGATACTGGGCCCTATGGGAAACCTACTACATAAGGCCACTCTGCCTAGACTGGGAGATTTAGCAGATCTACCTAATATGTAGAAACAAACATAAGAAGGCAGCCAAAATGAGATAAAGAAACATTTTTCAAAAGGAACAAGAGGAAAAAAAATCCAAAAAAAGAGCTAAACAAAATGGAGGCAAGCCATCTACGAGATACAGACTTCGAAACAAAGTTATATGGATGTTCAATCAACTTAGGGGAAGAATAGATGATCTCAGTGAGAACATCAACAAAGAAATAAGAAACATAAACAAGGAGATAGAAAAAAAACCTCTCAGAAATGAAGACTACAATAACTTAAACAAGGAATACATTAGATGGAATCATCAGCAGATTAGACAAAGCAGAGAATTGAATCAACGATTTGGAAGACAAGGTAGTGAAAAACAACCAATCAGAACAGCAAAAAGAAAAATAATTAAAAAAAATGAGGATAGTTTAAGGGACCTCTGGGTCTACATCAAGCATACCAACATTTGTGTCATAGGGGTACCAAAAGGGGAAGAGATAGAGCAAGGAATTGAAAACCTGTTTGAAGAAGTAATGACAGATAACTTCCCTAACCTGGTGAAGGAAATAAACATACAAGTCCAGAAAGTGCAGAGGTTCCCAAACAAGATGAAACGAAAGAGGCCCACACCAAGACACATCAATTAAAATGCCAAAGATTAAAGACAGAGAATTTGAAAATCAGCAAGAGAAAAGCAGTTACCTACAAGGAGCTCCCATAAGACTGTCAGATAATTTCTCAACAGAAACCTTGCAGGCCAGAGGGATTGGCACAAAATAGTTAAAGTGATGAAAAGCAAGGACCTATAACCAAGACTGCTCTACCCAGCAAGGCTATCATTTAGACTCAAAGGAGAGAATAAGAGCTTCCCAGACAAGAAAATGCTGAGCAAGCATTTCTTGTAAACCACCAAACCAGGCTTACAAGAAGGTTGAAGGGACTTCTTAAAGAAGAAGAAAAAAATAAAAAAATATGAATAATAAAATATCATGAAGTAAATATTTCTCTGACAATGGCAAACACATACCAGCAGCAGTGGATTAACCAGTACTAAAGCTAGTATAAAGGTTGAAAGCAAAAGTAGGAAGATTACATGCAATTATAGTAAATTAAAGAATACACACAAAAGAAGTAAAAAAGAGTGACAAACCATAAACGTAGAGGGGGTGAGTAAAAATGGTAATGATTTTAGAATGTGTTCAGACTTAAGCGACTGTCAAATTAAAATAAACTGCTATAAACACATCTTGGTATATATGAAGCACATAGTAACCACAAACCAAAAATCTACAAGAGATATAAAAGAAATAAAGAGAAGGGAATCCAGATACAACACTACAGAAAGTCCTCAGCATACAAGGGAAGAGAGCAAGAAAATAAGAAAGGAACAGAGAAGAATTACAAAAGCAATCAGAAAACAACAAAATGGTAATAACTACATACCTATCAATAATTACTTTAAATGTAAATGGATTAAAAGCTCCAATAAAAAAATGAATGAATAAAGAAGAGGGGGTACATATATACAATGGAATATTACTTGGCCATAAAAAAGAATGAAATCTTACCATTTGCGACATTATTATGCTAAGTGAAATAAGTCAGACACAGAAAGACAAATACCACATCATTGCATTTATATGTGGAATCTAATAAGCAAACAAACAAAACAGAAACAAACTCAGATACAAAGAACAAATTTATGTGGGGATTGGGGGCTGGGTGAAAAAGGTGAAGGGATTAAGAAGTACAAATTGGCAGTTACAAAATAATCATGGGCATGTAAAACACAGCTTAGGGTATATAGTCAATAATACTGTCATTATTATGTATGGTGTCAGGTGGGTGAAGACTTACTGGGGGGATCATTTTGTAAGTTACATAAATGTCTAACAACTATGTTTTACACCTGAAACAAATATATATAGGTTGGTGCAAAAGTTATTGCAGTTTTTGTAATTATTTTTAACCTTTAAACTGCAATTACTTTTGCACCAACCTAATAATATTGAATGCCAACTGTAATTGAAAAATAAAAGTAAATAAAATACATCTATATCAATGTACACTTAATAGAGGAGTTATAAAAATGGAGTTTTGTGGTGGCCTGAAAGGATACACTCATAGCAGTGTTTGGTAAAGGGTTTCCGTGGTGATGGCCTCAGATGAGACACAAGAGAGCCTTATCTCTTTCCCCCAGTACCTGGTGTCAGCGGTTATAGAGATCACAGTCACATGTGCACCAGTGTCCTAACAGACCTAGAATGTAATTTTCACACCCCCTCCCTTTGAATTCTTACTTTGGCATACATGCTCAAGTCACCAGTTTTAATGTAGGAATCTTGACCTAGCTCTTAATTTTGTTTATTTTTGAATGCTGAGAGGTCTGGGTAAAAGTAGTGGAGATTTCTCTGATTCATCTCAATATCACTTGGAAGAACAGAGGGAAGAGCACTTGTATCAGTCATAGGGGTCATCGCAGTTTGAACTTTAATGGGCACGTGTATTAGGACCCAGGCCCCACTACCTGGCCAGGAGGTCTTTGGTGGAGAGTCCATCAAAGTCCTGTGTGAGACCCCATTGTTGAGCAATTACAGCTAGAGATTTCTTTGGCAAACCCTTAACCAGATTGTCCAGGAGGAGGGCCTGATTACCCTTTTCAGGTTGCTCTGTTTACTAGTTGAAGAGTACTATCTTGTTGGCAGGTACTTTTTCCATGCCTGGAAATTTGTCATTTAAGATATGGATTGTGCTGCAAACTAAGTGACATCACTTTATAAGGAGGCTTAATTGAGCTAGGTAACTGGCAAAGGTGGCCCGAATGAAACTAGAAATCTGAGTCTGGTTAAAAATCTTATTACTGTCCTCACTCCATGTGACACTAGAGACCACCAGGTGGCTCTCAGAGCCATTAAAGCCTCCAGGAGAGATGATCCAAACATGTTTTCCAGTGGCAGGGAACTCATAATGGGTGGGCCGTCCTGTTGGAGCCAAAATAATACACAGCTAAGGCAGGAGAAGGGTCTCACATGTTCATGTCTTTCATCCCCCTTTTCCTCTACCTTCTTGGGAAATATGGGAACTGTCAAGTTCTACAGTGGGGTTCTACAATGACAAGCCCTACAAAGTACCGCTCTTTATCACTAAGTTTAGCAAGATTACCTCATTCTGCATGGAGGTAAAGTACCAATACAGTAGCCCTGTAGAGAGCCCCATGGCATCCTCTGATACTTGATGAGACTCATTTGCCTGACTGGCAAAGTACCCTGTGGTCTCTTGCAAATAATTCAGTAGTACCCCACTCCCTACCATGTCCTGCACACTCATTAGCACTTCCCAAAGTGTCCCTTCCAGAAAGGCATTGTGCTTCATTGACCCCACTGCTCTTTGTGCTAATTTGCTAGAGATGCTGGTCTATTAAGATAACAAGCCACACTCAAAGTAACAATTAACCTTTATTCGTTTACTACCACAGTATTATAGTCTAGATTATAGTCTAGAGGAGGGGTGTCCTAACTACGGCCCGCGGGCCAACTGCGGCCCACAATCCATTTTTTTATTGGCCCTCAACAAATTCCAAAAATATATTTAGTTTACTTAAATAAACCAGGTGAAGCAATATATACTTCACCTCGAGTGAGTGGCCCGGTTGTTTGTGTATTTTACTGCATATGGCCCTTGGTAAAAAACGTTGAAAAAAGTTTGGACACCCCTGGTCTAGAGAGACACAGGACACTAGTTCCACTAATATTCCATTTTACCCCATGAAACAGCACCTGACTAGGGTCAGATACATCAGTGCAGACTGAGGCAGGGGATGGCCTCGCAGCTGAAGGAACTCCAGAGAACAGGCTCTTGCCATTTTATGGACCCTGGGCTGAGGTAGCTAGAGCTCTGAACAACATCAACACATTTATTCATTTGCTCAAACCTATAATACTTCTCAAATAGTTTCAGAATTGCTTACCATATACCATTAACAAAACCAACCAACTAAAAAGATTTCATGATTTGTTTGTGGTTCACCTACCTCCCCCTATTTAACTCTCATGTCCAAGAGTGAGGATTTATGTTAAATACCATATTGAAATGTTACTGCTTTTATTTTTCCCTCAGCAGTTTCATTTTGTTAAGTTTACTTTCCACCTTCTTATTTTTCATTAAGTTTACTTTCTACCTTCTTATCCTTTGATTCCACCTTCTTATCCTTACAGATTGAATTACATTTTGATATATGTAGAACATAAGCTGTATCATTAACATTTCTAGGCATTATATATATATTCTCTATTGGGTCATTTATACTTTAAGTTAATACATTTCATAGAACGAGAAATGAAAATGCATATGGACAAGATTATTCACTATAGCATATTTTTAATTGTGAAATATTCAAAACCACATACATTTTCAAGCAAAGGAGACTGGTTAAATAACTAAGGTGTATAGTGTACACTGTAGTATAATACAAATTTATGGTAAATAATGTGTTACAAACAGCAATTTCATAGCATTTCACAGCAATGATGGCAGTTATTACTTTTTATCCCTGAGATAATTAATATTTTCTTTTGAGTGATGAAAGTGCTAGGTGTTGGAGGTCTGATAGGTTTATAGTCTTCTACATGCCCCATTAAAATGGTCCTACTTGCAGTAATTCCCTTCAGGGTTTTGGGCGAATGCAATCAAGGAGGCACATAGACAATACATCTATAACAATAATCCATTCAGTAGCGGGAGCCTTAACAATGGTAACACGTTACACCCATAGTCGGGCCTGAGTGAGGGTTTTGGTGGTGGTGCCTTCAGACAGATAAACAGAGAGCATTACCAATTTCCCCATTCTCATGCCAAGGGTTTGGGGCGGGGGGTCACAGTCACTTGTGCACCGTTATCCAAACAGTCCCCAAAATGCAATTGTTCCTCATATCTACTTTGAACTTTGACTTTGGCATAGGGCCTCCATTCCTCACTGTGGGCATAGAGGTGTTAGCCATTTAAAAATAGTATTGTTTTTTTAAAAGCCAAAAAGTTTGGGTAAAAGTTGGTATGGCTCTCTGAATCATTCCAGAAATCACTGGGAGAAGGAGAAAGAACAGCACTCATGTTAGTCATACGGATCACCACACGACACACCCTAAGGGGGCTGCCATTTGGCCCCTAATGGCCGTGAGTTCCTTAGTGGAGAAACCATTAACCTCCCCTAATGGCCATGAGTTCCTTAGTGGAGAGAACATTAACCTCTGCTTTTGAGCTCCTATTGTTTAGTAACCAGACCCAGAGATCTCTTAAGAAAAGCCCTTACCAAATTCTTCCAGGAGTGTCTGCCAGATTACCATTTTTATGTCACTAACTGTGTTGGGCTCTTTTTGTTATTTTGGCAGTAGTTGCTTTATTCCTGCCCAGGATTTGTCAGTTATGATCTAGATTATGTCATGGACAAATTGACCTGACCTTATGAGAAGGTTTAATAAAGCTTGATAACCAGCAGGAATAGCATTAATGAATGCAGAATCTTGTTAGAAATCTTATCATCTACCAATCTCATTCTCTCATCGTAGAACCAAAGGATCACCAGTGTAGTTCGCGGAGCTGCTGTCATCTCTGAAAGCTTGGTCCAGACATGTATTTTAGTCATCCCTCTTATGGGTGGGCCAAAACTGTCAGAGCCCAAATAGTACGAGTTGAGGGAGAAGGAAGACTTGGGTGTTCCCCTCTGCTTCCTTTGACAAACTTTGTGTTGTCAGGACACTCTTAATGAGGGGTTCTATAGTGACACACCCCACTAAGTGCCACTGTCCCTCACTAAGTTTAAGAAGATTACTTCTTTCATCATATAAGCATACAGGCCAAGTCTCTAGGATCTCTTTAGGTAACTGGGCAAAGCAATCCCAAAGAATTCTATTCAATCCATTAAACCACAAGTCTCAATAGCTTGCTTTGTTGTAGGCTATCCATTGTTGTCTGGGACCTTATCTGGGCTAAAAACAATCATTGGGTGCAACTTAACTTGCAGAGTATGCAACTATTTTTAGTCCTACCATCAAAGCAGTAGCCAAAGAATTGCTTCCTTAGATTACCCAGAGACCCTGTGTTGGATCTCTAATTTGACTCACCAGGCATTTTGGCCAGGGTGTCTGGGGATAAAGAGAAGTACCCCTCAAACTTAAAAAAGCTTACATAAATAATGTGCTAAAACTCTCAAGAGTGCCTCACGGCGTTCCTCAGATAGCATCATTTGTACTATGCTATTTTTTCCTGTTTATTTATTTATTTATTTATTTATTTATTTATTTATTTATTTTTCTTTTAAAACATATTTTAATTTCTTAAGGTTTCTGTATAAAAGTTCCCTTAATTGTTTATCACTTAAAAGGGTTATTATTTTCCTTTTTTCTAAAAAAACTTAGTACTTTTCCTGTTTTATTGAAATATAATTGACATACATCACTGTATAAGTTTAAGGTGTACAGTATAATTGTCTGACTTACTTATATTATGGAAAATATTATACTGTTGTTTGTGTTTTATAGGTATATATCAGTTTATTCAACCACTTCTCTATTCTTGAACATTAAGATGATTTTGAATATTTTGCAATTGCAGATACTGCTGTAATGACCAACCTATGAATATGCATTTTCACTGGTTGGTCTATAACTGGGTATTAACCTAAAGCATAAATGATATAAGAAAATTAGAATCTAAAGTAAACATGTTGATGCCTGGGAATATTTGTAAAATGAAGAGACGGCTTCAACATGCACCCACTACAAATGTTTTTAGAATGTTTGTATCAGATCAAATATTATGATAATTTACTTATAATTTTATAAAAGTGAGAGAAAATAGTGGTAATAACTTGTTATAAATTTGAAATCTAGAGATTTTACAGTAGATCTATGTTTCTATTAAGGGACTTATTTTATCTTTTTATGTAGCTCTTCGTGAAATACCAGATAAAAGTCTTATGCTCAGACATCAAGATTCAGTGTCAAAAACCCAAGTACAATCAAAGAAACAAAAACCTTCAGAAGGAGAAAGACTCAATAGTAAGTATAATAATCATAGATAATTTTACATTGTTTTAAGTTAAAAACATCAGAAGAACTTTCTTTTGTTTGTGACTACGTATTTGAGCATATATTTTATAAAAATTTAATATCTGACCTAACGTGTGAATATCCTAACATAACTAGAGAACAAAAGCAAATAATATGTTTTGATTGGAATTTCTTGTCATAAAATTATATGACCAAGGTCATGCTCTCAGTATTCACCAAGGCCAATAACAGACCAATAATTGTCTCATAAAGGATATGTACTTTCTAGCCAACTCTGACAGATTGTGGACTCAAAACCATAGACTTCGCCTATGGTTGTGGCCTTCTACCGTAGACTCCAGTAGGTGAAGAGAGATGTTGCTGAAGAGATCTGTAACTGAAACAGCAAATAGAAATCAGAGGGACCAGGAAAAAGAGCAGCTAGAGTGCTCAGTTGAAGAGCCTGCAGGGGATCCTGTTCCTCAGGGCCCCAGTTAGCAGTCTTTATGATAACCTGATAGATGGGTGCTATCTGATCCCTGTGAGAGTGTGGCATTATCTGAATAGTGCCATGAGTTGCTCGGATTAGTTTTATTTTTGGGGGGTAATGAAGGCCCAAAGCATGACAATCATCATCTCTGAAATGATACACTGTACCTCTTTACAGATGATGCCCGGAATCTTACTTCAGTTTTAGGTCCTTGTAATGGTCCTTACTTGATAATATTAGTCCAGTTACATGCTGCATGTAGGTGAACAGGGCATCCACTTCTTTTTGGGGAGTGCCCTTGTCTGAGCCCACTAGGATGATTTTATCAATAGAGTGGAAGGCTAGTGCTCCCTCCAGAAGCGAGACTTTTTCCAGTTCTTGACTTATGTATTGATTATAGATAGAGATTTTAGGGAGTCTGTGGAAGGACACTAGTAATGCAACCCATTCTATATTCAGCTAACTAATCCTGACCATCTGCATGGAGAAAGATACTGAGAAGGGCATTTGTGACGTCAACTGCAGCATACCAAATTCCTTGATCTTGGGCAATAACCTCTATAACTGTCACAATGTTATGTATCACTGGTGCCTAAGGCAGCATTAACTCTCTGTGCAGCCCTAATCAATTTAGAGTCTAGGCATCAAAGGTCTTACGCACAGGCCAGATGGAGCTATTGAATGGAGAAATAGTTTACAGATATTGTGGGCTTTTAAAAGCTCAACAATGAGGGCAGTTGTTCCTTTGTATCCCCTGGGCTGTTGACATTGCTTTTGGTAAACAGTTGTGCTTGGTGCCAATAATTTGGTAGGTCATGAACGTTCACATACCCCACTAAAATACCTAACATCAGCAATCTCATCAGCGGTTAGGGGTAAATGCAAGTTCTGGTTGATATAGAAAGTACATTTCTACCAATAATATATTCAGTAGGAGAACCTATAATAATGGAGGTTTGTAGTGCCCCAAAGAGATATAGCTGGGTCTGGAAAAAATTCCTGGTGGTAGAGACCTCAGACTTAAAATTAAAGTCTGAGAATTATCTGTTTCCCTTTCATCCTCATGTCAGGGATATCAGAGAAATGTGTTCACCAGTATTCAAAAGGACTAAGAAATGCAATTTTTCCCCACTTCCACTTTGAACTCTGACCTTAGCATAGGTGCTTAGGGACCCACTGGAGAAATAAGGATCTTGGCTAATCTCTAGTCATGCACATTTATAAAAGTTTAAAGGTCTGGGTAAACATAGGAAGGGTTTGTATTGATGGACCCCACTCTCACTAAATTTAACAAGATTACCTCCTTCATCAAGGAATCAAACTACCCAAGTCTCAAGATTCACTGAGATAGGTGAAGGAAATAGCACTTGAATTAGTCATAGTCGCCATCATTATATGGACCCCAGTGCCTGCTGGGACCCTCATAGGTCACACACTGGTCATGAATCCTCGGTGGAGATTCCATCAATTTATTCTTTTTCGACTCCTTTGTTCTGTAATCAGATTGGTCTATCTCTTCTGTAAGGCTCTTGAGTAGATGGTCCAGCAGAGGGTACATGATTGCGATTTTTATATCACTCCATCTTAAAAATTTTGTTCATTTTTATTAATACAGAAATACTAACTGAAAGTTACCTTTTAATATAATCAAGGTTACAAATGAACTTACTAGCCAATAAACAAATAATATTCACTTGACTCTCCTCTTGGATGAATAATTCTCTATTCCATAATACAGTTATTTTTACCAATTTATTTTTAAACTGCCTTATTATTTCAAAGAAATTTATTAGTTTTAGTTATTAAATAATTCCTTCAATTGAGAAACTTAGTATATCAAAATACTTCCTGCAAGTCAATACATTCTTCAATGCCTTCTACTTAGTTGTCTTAAAATGCAATATAGAAGAAATGTTTTCTCTCTTACCATGCAAACTGCCATATGCAAGAGGGTTAATTATTAGAATAAATAACAGTATTCTGAAGGACAAAACAAAGAATATTTTTAGACAAAGAATACCCTATGTACTCAGAAATTTCAGGATAATCATACATTATGTATGTACATTTAAGTACCTCATGCAAGTACTATCATACTGGTTGAATGTTATTATGAACTACAAATTCTTTTAATTGAATTTCACATTATACAAAACTTAAGTGTGACACATTTCTATTATTAACCATTACAATATTTTTTGTTTTTTTAAACATAGTATGAATCAAAATTGATACATTACCCAGAACTTTTGATTTAAAATATAGCTGAAAGAAACCATTACAAACTCTGAATAAACAGGCATTTTTTCTATACAAACGTATGAGTAAATAAAAATTGCAATTTCAATGCAATTAAGCTCTCTGATTAAGACATACATTTTCATGTATATAAAAAAATAAGTAGTTTACCTTCAAAAATACGTTCCATAGAAAACAATTTATAACATTTTTTCAATAAGGAACATTAAAATAATTCCAGTTAATAGAAAATAAAACAGCTTCAACCATATATATTATAATTTATCATGCACATACTCCAAAATCTCCAGAATTTAATTAGGAAATTTAAAGAACTTCTTTTTAAAGTATGTCTTAGGAAAACCAACCAAAACAATTGGTGCCTTAACTAAAGAGAACATGCATACGCAGCCATATTTGACCTATTTGCAAAAATTGAATGAAATATAGAGGAGATTACTGTTTTCCAAAATTTCTGCAATGTAATATTACCATGTTTCCCCGAAAATAAGACCTAACTAGACAACTCTAATGCATCTTTTGGAGCAAAAATTAATATAAGACCTGGTCTTATTTTACTATTATATAAGACTGGGTCTTATATTAATTTTTGCTCCAAAAGACGCATTAGAGCTGATAGTCTGGCTAGGTCTTATTTTCGGGGAAACAGGGTAGAAATTAAGTCAAAACACTTGCCTGCAAAATAGAAACAGCTTGAGATGTTTCCAATGCTAAAGCAAATTTCTGAGTGTTAAATACCACAAGAATGAAAACAGTCTCCTTTGAACATTTACATCTGGTTTACAGTTAAGGCACAGATTGAAGGTCTGACAAGAAGTTTTTCATCTCACCTGTATTCTTTTGTCCCTTATGAAATGTAAACTTCAAGGGGAATGATCACATATAAAAACATATCAAGTGAGTTAGGGGTCCTGACTGCAACATCTTAATCAAATAGAAAGAGGAATTTTAAACTCTCTTACCTCTTCAGACATGAGCATTAATTCCTATGCTAGACAAGGTAAGCAAGTCCTTTGAAATCAAAACTAAACTTTTGACAAAGAACAGTACTGGAGAAACTGAATGCATGAACCACCTCACCAAAGATGGTACTTTAAGCCTTTACGCATGACACATGGAAATGATGAACTGTTTTTTTTAGATTTGGTCTTTCTTCATCTTTTCATAACTGTGAATCCTGAAAGGTTAGCAAGTCATTACACTCATACATCTTGCAATCCCTTTCTTTATACAATAGGGACACATATACAGCACATATGTCCATGTAATATTATCAACACAGCATAAACATTCACACATTTCACATGAAAGAGGCTCTATGCATCGTATGGTATATCCCAATAAAAAGAAAACATTAGCAAGCCATTTCAGCAGTTACAGGGCTGATATGATCAATATAGGTCATTTGTTTTATACTTGTCATATATTTTCATAACTCATCCACAGGAAGAAGCATAGGACAAAGGCTTTTTTAAAAATAAAAAGTTATGTGCCACCTTCAAAAATGACATATTAACCAGACATCGACATTCAAAAGCTAGGTTGAATAGGACCTTTACAAGGGAGATTTTTTTTACTTTCATATGTTTCCTTGTTATTAATTAGTGCCATTTCTTTTCAGGTTAAAGAAGTTCCTTTAATATTTCTTATAAGGCTGTTTTGGTGATGATGAATTCCTTTAGCTTTTGCTTGTCTGGAAAACTTTATCTCTCCTTCAGTTCTGAATGATAACCTTGCCTGGTAGAGTATTCTTGGTTGGAATCTTTTTCCTTTCAGTATATCTTTGAATATATCATGTCACTCCCTTCTGACCTGCAAATTTTGTTACAAAATATGCTGATAGCCTTGTCAGGTTTCCCTTGTACATAACAAGTTGTTTTCTCCTACTACTCTTCAGAATTTCCCTTTATCTTTAACTTTTGATGTATTAATTATAATATGTTTTGGTGTAGGTCTCTTTGGCATTATCATGTTGGAACTCGGGGTTTCCTGGACCTGGGTGTCTGTTTCCTTTCCCAAGTTAAGAATGTTTCAGCCATTATTTCTTCAAATAAATTTTCTGCCCTTTTCTCTCTATCTTCTCCTTTTGAGGCTTCTGTAATGTGAATGTTACTCTATTTGATGTTGTCCCATAGGTCCTTTAAGGCATCTTTACTTTAAAAACATATTTTATCATTTTGCTCTTCTGTTTGTCTGAGTTCCAATGCTTTGTCTTCAGCGCACTGATGTGTTCATTTGCTGCATCCTGTCTGTTGTTGAACCCCTCTAGTGTATTTTTCAGTTCAATTGTATTCTTTAGCTCTTTGAATTCTCTTTGGTACTCCTTTTATTTTCTGTCTCTTTGTTGAAGTTCTCACTTTGTTCAATCATTTTCCCTTCAAGTTTGGTGAGCATATTTATGACCATTACTTTGAATTTCTTATCAGGTAGATTATTTCCACATCGTTAGGGTCTTTTTCTGAGGTTTTGGTCTTGTTCTTTCATTTTGAACATATTTCATTGTTTTCTCATTTTGCTTGACTCTCTCTGTTTGTTTATATTTATTGGGCAAAAGAGTTATCTATCTTAGTCTTGAAGGAGTGGCCTTTGTGTAGGTGATGAACCCTATCATTCAACCATGTTCTAACTCTTAGTTGTCTCTCAAATCTTTGTGATTGTCTACAAAGCCTGATTTATTCTTAATAGGGCCACCATTGTTGAGTTTATGCCGAGACCTCTCAGTATTCCAAGGGGAGGAATCCTTTTTAGCGTCTAGTTTCAGGCTCATTGGAAGCCAGAACCTGAGGCAGCAGCTTTTAAAGTATGCAAATATAAACAGCCCTGTGGGGCTGAAATTATAAACCCTACTGCACTCCAGACTAGATCTGGAAGTGACAGTTGCAAAAATCCTGGCTCCAGCAATGTGTATGAGGTGTGATCAAATACAGTGAATGTTTAAATTTAAAAAGAAATCTATTACATTAAAAGACACATGACCATTAATCCCCCTCAAAATATTCCTGCCTCACTTATCCCATCATTCTTGCCACTTTCTGAAGCAGTTCTGGAAGTTCTCTTTTGTGAGTGTCTTTAATTGCACTGTTGTGGCTGCCTTGATGTCCTGAATCATTTGACTTTGGGAAAGAGCCAGAAGTCAGTTGCATGGTGCCAGATCTGATGAATAATGTTTTATTTGACAGAAATTGCCATAAATCAGTAGTGTGTGACAGAGTGCTGTCATGATGGAGTATGATTTACAGCACACTTTAAAACACACCTTCTCTCAACCGTAGCGCACACCGAACTGACTTCACTGAACAAGTTGAAACTTGGCACACACTGTTTCTAAGGTTATTCACACTGCTTCCTGTGTTGAAGATCCCTGCCTTTCCGTTGAATGGCACTTGGCAGCAACACTCACCATATTCTGTGATCACAATGGAAAGGCTCCATGTCACACATCGCTACCGGTATGGCAATTTCTCTGTCAAATAAAAACATTACCGTGTGTCCTCATGCACCTTATTCACCGGATCTGGCACCGTGAGACTTCTGGCTCTTCCCCAAAGTCAAAATGACCATGAAAGGCAAACATTTTGAATCGATTCAGGACATCGAGGCAGCCACGACAGCACAAATAAAGACACTTACGAAACAGAACTTCCAGAACTGCTTCAAAAAGTGGCAAGAACATGGGATAAGTATATTCAAAGTGAGGGGGAGTCAATGTGTCTTTTACTGTAATAAATTTTTTTTTCACTTAAACATTCACCATATTTTTTAATCACACCTGGTTTAAGCATGTTTCTGGGAAGTATTGTTGAGCTCTAGTAAGGCCAAGGGGGTGTGCAAGGATGGTGTCACTTTGTTTACATACACCAGGGGTACTTCAGTGTCCTCTAGATGTACTAGAAAACCTGAAGCCTATATCTCAGGCTGAAGTTCTAGGATAAGTAAATAGGCCTTTTTTCACAGGGAGACTGGGGATGTGATTTAGTCTGCTCTTTGTTCATGCCTTGAGAGTGGTAGCTTGCTAAGAACTGTTTTTATTATTATTATATTCCTCTTGAGCCCAGGAGAATACCCCCCCCCCCCAAGGGATGCCCCAGGTAATCAAGGGGCATTCCTTGTGTGGATTGTGCATACCTGCTGGCTTTAATGAGGCATTTGGGGAGAATAGGGGTAGGGAACACTTGCTATCTTCAGCAAGGCAGCAGGAAAATATGTTGACTGCATGAGACCATGGGCTTTGGTGATGCAGCAGGAGAGTGTCTTGTCTTTGTGCACATGCCAGCTTTGGGCAGGCAGTGGGACAGTGTTGTGACCGCGCTCACCTGCCCCAGCCACAGAGTGGGGTAGTAATTTTTTCATAATTATCATAAATCACAATGAACCCCAACAATTTATTTATTAATTAGTTTTGTCCAACCAACTTAGCACCTATTGGGTACTGCATAACTTTTGTGGAAATATAAATTTTTTTTTAATTTATTGAGGTGACAATTGTTAGTAAAATTACATAGATTTCAGGTGTACAATTCTGTATTACATCATCTATAAATCCCATTGTGTGTTCATCACCCAGAGTCAATTCTCCTTCCATCACCATATATTCGATCCCCCTTACCCTCATCTCCCACCCCCACCCCCCACCCCCCTTACCCTCTGGCAACCACTAAACTATTGTCTGTGTCTATGAGTTTCTGTTTCTCATTTGTTTGTCTTGTTCTTTTGTTGTTTTTGGTTTATATACCACATATCAGTGAAATCACATGGTTCTCTGCTTTTTCTGTCTGACTTGTTTCGCTCAGCATTACTCTCTCAAGATCCATCCATGTTGTCACAAATGTTCCTATATCATCTTTTCTTACTGCCGAATAGTATTCCATTGTGTATATATACCACAACTTCTTTATCCATTCATCTATCAAAGGACATTTTGGTTGTTTCCATGTCTTGGCCACTGTAAACAAAGCTGCAATGAACATTGGAGCACACGTGTCTTTATCTCTAAATGTTTTCAGATTTTTTGGGTAGATACCCAGGAGAGGGATTGCTGGGTCATATGGCAATTCTATTCGTAATTCTTTGAGGAACCTCCACACTGCCTTCCATAACAGCTGCACCAGTCTGCATTCCCACCAACAGTGTATGAGGGTTCCTTTTTCTCCACAGCCTCTCCAACATTTGTTATTATTTGTCTTGTTGATGATAGCCATTCTGACTGGGGTGAGGTGATATCTCATTGTGGTTTTGATTTGCATTTCTCTGATGATTAGTGATGTTGAGCATTTTTTCATATGTCTATTTGCCATTTGTATGTCCTCTTTGGAGAAATGTCTCTTCAAGTCCTCTGCCCATTTTTCAATTGGGTTGTTTGTTAAAATATAAATTTTTAAAACAGTTAAGTGAACACATAGGAGCACAATTGCTGGATCATATAAGACTGTATTTAACTTTGTAATAAACTGGCAAACCATCTTCAAAGTATCTATAGCATTTTATATTCGCATCAGCAATGAACCAGAGTCCCCATTGCTCCATATCCCTGACAGAATTTACTGTGAAGGTAAATATACCATCACTTGTATTTTCTGTCTTTCCTGATCTGTTTTTGAATCTCTTTTTCAATTTATTTTAAATGTACTCTTTATAGTTTTTTTATTTGCCCATATCTGTTATAAAAATAACAGCATCAGTTCTTTGATCATGTTTTTCTTCAATATTGTGTTGGCTGATCTGGGTATTTTGCCTTTCCGTATAACTTTAGAATCAGTTTGTCAATATCCATAAAATAGCTTTTTGGAATTTTTATTGGATTGCATTGAATCAAGTTGGAAAGAACTGACATCTTAGCAGTATTAAATCTTCTTATCCATAAACATCAAATATCTCTCCCTAAGATCTTAATCAATTTAGATTTTTGATTTCTTTCATCAGTGTTTATTTTTCTCATATAGCTCTTGTATTTATTTTGTTAGAATTATACTTAAGTATTTCATTTTTTTGGTGCGAATATAATGATTTTGTGTTATTATTCAAATCCCTCTTATTTATTGCTGACATATATGAAAGCAATTAACTTTTGTATATAAACCTGTATCTGGCAACCTTGCTATCTTAGTTCCAGGACTTTGTTTTGGTTGTTGTTGTTCAACAAAAATAGTTTTATTTATTTTTGTCCGTCAGTGTATCTTTTATTTCCTTTTTTTGTCTTATTACATCAGCTAGAACTTCCATTATGATGTTGGATGTTGGATAGGAGTGGTGAGAAGGGACATCCATGACTTATTCCTGATCTTAGGGAGAAACCATTTAGTTTCTGAGTATTAAATATCTTGTTATCTGCTGGGTTTTTTGTAGGTTGACATTAATGTGATTTACTTATTTTTTAGCATTGTCCTGGAAATTATTTTAATATTATTTTTATTAAAGTATAGTTAGCATACAATGTTATTAGTTTCATGTGTACAACATAATGATTTTACATTTATGTCTTTTTTTCACAGTAGAAAATACAGTTTCATTTATTATAAAACATTTCACAAAAATAATGTTCAAGATACAGTGTTTAAAGGTTTTAATGAGCTAAAATCTAATATGTCATTCATCTTTCTTATTTTGTATTAGTATGTAGTGAGGTAATTGTAATTGATTCTTAAATTGTTAGAAGGTCACTTTGATTTGTATATCTTATGATGTATCACACCAAGTCTAGTAACCATCTGTCACTGTACAAAGTTGTCACACTATTATTAAATATATTCTGCCTCACCTTTTTTACCCATCCCTCCACTCTCCTCCCTTCTGGCAACTGTCAGTTTGTTCTTCATTCCTATGAGTCTGTTTTTGTTTTGTTTATTCATTTTTTTTCATTTTTAAAAAAATTCTACATATAAGTGGAAGCACACAGTATTTGTCTTTGTCTGACTTATTTCACTTAGCATAATACCCTCTAGGTTGTCACAAAATGGCAGGATTTGTGACCAAAAAAAAGTGGCTCTTTTTATTGCTGAGTAATATTCCATTATAAATGTACTGAACATTTCCTTTATCCATTCATCTATTGATGGACACCTAGGTTACTTCCATATTTTGACTATTGTAAACAATGCTACAGTGAACAAAGGGGTGAATGTATCTTTTCAAATTATATTTTTGTTTTCTTTGGATAAATACCAGAAGTGGAATTACCTAGTCTTATGGTACATCTATTTTTAAAATTTTGAGGAATCTCCATACTGTTTTCCTTAGTGTCTACACCAATTTGCAATCCTATCAGCAGTGCACAAGCATTCCATTTTTTCCCACATCCTTGCCAACACATGTTATTTGTTGAATTTTTGATAATAGCCATTCTGAGTGGTATGAGGTGGTATCTCATTGTGGTTTTTATTTGCATTTCCCTGATGATTAATGATGTCAAGCATCTTTCCATGTACCTGCTGTCCATCTGTACATCTTCATTGAAGAAATGCCTATTCATGTCCTCTGCCCATTTTTTTTGTTCAGATTGTTTATTTTTGTTGTAATTGAGTTATGTGAGTTCCTTATGTATTTTTGATATCAACCCTTTATTGGATATATCATTTGCAAACATTTTCTCCCATTTAGTAGGTTGTCTTTTCATTTTGTTGCTGGTTTCCTTAACTGTGAAGAAGCTTTTTAGTTTGATGAAGTCCTATTTGTATATTTTTGTTTTTGTTTTGTTTTTGTTTTTGAGGGGACATATCCATAAAGATATTGCTAAGACTGATGTCAAATAGTTTACTACCTGTGTTTTCTTGTAGGAGTTTTATGATTTCAGGTCTTACATTTGTCTTTAATCCATTTTGAGTTTATTTTTATATGTTGTATAAGAATGTGGTCCTGTTTAATTTTCCTGTGTGTATTTATTTAGTTTTCCCAGCACTACTTATTGAAGAGAGTATCATTTCTCTATTGTATATTTTTGTTTTCTTTGTCATAGATTAATTGACCACATAAGCGAGGGTATATCACTAGGCTCTATATTCTGTTCCACTGACTGACCTACGTGTCTGTTTTTGTGCCAGTACCATACTGTTTGGATGATCATAACTCTGTAGTAGAGTTTGAAATCAGGGAGTGTGATACCTCCAACTTCGTTCTTGTCTCTCAATATTGCTTTGGCTATATGTGTTGTTTTGTGATTCCATATAAATTTTAGGATTATTTGTTCAAGTTTGCATTCTTTTCCTGCCTTCTCTAGCTTTAATTACATATTTAGTATCCTATGTTGGTTGGTTGTTTTCTTTTAACACCTTAAATATTTTTTTCCATTTTCTTCTTGCTTGCATGATTTGATAAGAACCATGATGTAATTCTTATCCTTGTCCCTCTATATATAAGGTATTGTTTTTTTTGTTGTTTGTTTTTTTTCCCCCTGTTCTGAGGTCTTTCATGATTTTCTCTTTGTCTTTGATTTTTTGTAGTTTGAGTATGATATGATGATTAGGTGTAGATTTTTTGGCATTGATCTTTTTTTATGTTCTCAGTTACTGTGATCTGTGTTTAGATGTCTGTAATTAATTTTAGAAAGCTCTGAGCCATTACTTCAAATATTTGACCTGTTTTATTGTTTCTTCTTCCGGTATTCCCATATGTATATGTACACCTGATATATGTATTTACAACTTTTGTTGTAAATTGTCCCAAAAACTCATATATTATGTTCCTCTTATTCCATCTATTTTCTCTCTTTAATTTCAGAGTTTCTAATGACATATCTTCAAGCTCACTGATTATTTTCTTGACTGTGTTCAATCTACTCATGAGCACATCAAAGGCCTCCTTCATTTCTTTTGCTGTGTTTTTTATTTCTAATATTTCATTTTATTTTTTTCTTAGAGATTACAGACCTCTGCTTACATTGCCCATCTATTCTTGCATGTTGTCTTCTTTTTCTATGAGATCTTTTAGCATATTAGTCATACTTATTTTAAATACCCAATATGATAATGCCGAAAGCTCTGTCATATTGAGCCTGGTACTCATACACTCATATTTAAACTCTGTCTCGGGGCCGGCCCGGTGGCTCAGGTGGTTAGAGCTCCAGGCTCCTAACTCCAAAGGCTGCCGGTTCGATTCCCACATGGGCCAGTGGGCTCTCAACCGCAAGGTTGCCAGTTCAATTCCTCAAATCCCACAAGGGATGGTGGGCAGCGCCCCCTGCAACTAAAATTGAACACGACACCTTGAGCTGAGCTGCCGCTGAGCTCCCGGATGGCTCAGTTGGTTGGAGCGCATCCTCTCAACCACAAGGTTTCCAGTTCGATTCCTCGACTCCCACAAGGGATGGTGGGCTGCGCCCCCTTCAAGTAGCAATGGCTACTGGACCTGGAGCTGAGCTGCGCCCTCCACCACTAAGACTGAAAGGACAACAACTTGAAGTTAAACAGCACCCTCCACAACTAAGATTGAAAAGATAGCAATTTGACTTGGAAAAAAAAAAAGTCCTGGAAGTACACACTGTTCCCCAATAAAGTCCTGTTCCCCTTCCCCAATAAAATCTTAAATAAATAAATAAATAAATAAATAAATAAATAAATAAATAAACTGTCTCTTCAGACTTTTTTCTTTTTTTACTTTTAGCACACCATGTGTTGTTGTTGTTGTTGAATTACAGACAGGATGTGTTGGGTAAAAGGTACTGAGGTACACAGGTCTTTAATGGGAGGCTTTATATTTATCTGGCTATAGGTTAGGCTGAGGGTGTGGTTATTTTTTTCCTGATCTATAATTGTCAGTTGCTAAATTTTTCTATTTTGTTCTTTTTTTTTTTTGTCTCCCCTGATATCTTTGGGTTTGCCCTCGAGACTCCTTCTTAAATAGGGTTAAAGGTCGTTGGTTTTTTTGTTTGTTTGTTTTGGTTTTCTTTAGCTGTAATCTGTTATTTTTATATAGGAGTCCTATTAATGTGGTTGTAAGGTGTCAGGACAGGGGAAACATTCTATTATTCTCTAATTAGTTCTCTGTTTGTTAGTAATGCTGTGCCTCTGGGCTCCAACTTTCTCAAGTGTTTCTCACTTCTCTCCCAACCCTTTGATAAGACAGGAAGGCTAGACAGGGATGAAATTGTGTATCTGTGTACCCCCATGTTAAATAGTTTTCTTCTGCAAGGTATGTTAGGTTCTGGTAAACCCTGTGTTGGTTAAGCTCTGGTAAAACAGTTTCTCTCGAGAAGTCTTTTGTTAAGGAGAACAGAAACCTTGGGCGTCTTTAAAAGTAATTGCTTTCCCCTCCCCTTGTTGGAAGCGTGTGGGGATTTTTCTCAGAGCTTCACCTTGAAAGTTTGGTTGAATTCCTAGAGGTAAAATACATGATTATGTGGGAATACTACTAAGACTCAAGTTAGTACACAATGAACTTTCAGCAATTCATCAGTAACAGTTTAAGTGTTCTTCCACTGGCTTCAGCACTGTGTTTCTGCTGCCAGGGTTCTGCTGCCAAAAACTGTGCTCCTTGTATCTACCTTTTTCTCTGCTTTTCGGGACAGCATTTTGCCTTGTAACCTCAATTCTCTCATTGAGTGTAAGAAAAATTTTGATTTAGAAAGTTTGGTTCTCCTTTATCTTAGTGCAAGAATGGGAACAATTACATCAATAGAAGAGGAACAATTACATCAATCTATTGGTGCAGATAACATAGTGATGTTAATTCTAAACAATATTTAAAATTTTCCATCCTGTAGTCATCAGTCCAATAGTCATAATAACTGCATCTTTTTATTTTGCAAACAGTTCTTTGGCAAGGCACAAGGTTGCTTAGGCCCAGTCCAAAGGTTATTTTGCCCTGTTTTAACATTCCAAAGATTTGAGGCATAAGACCTGCAAGGCAGTTCCTCTGGCATGGCAACTCCAGGTCTGTTTTAAAGTGGCTCTGTTTATATTACTGTTTACATTAGGAACAGATGTTAAAATTTGTGAAACGAACTTCTGGCATTTATTATTTTTCTCTTACTTGATGTAATATGTAAGAATATTCGCCTAACCTTTCGACGTTATAATCTGATACGTTACAATAGTGTTTCTATATTTATTGATTAGAAGGTTTTGTATCTAATTTACTGTTTTTATTTGTTTGTTTGTAGATCAGGATATGAATAAGCTCTCAGATGAGAGTTTTACATTTGAAGATCTAGAACTAGCTAGCCAAAGATTGAGCGGTATGTATGATACTGATAAACGCATTTAAAAATAGTAGTCATAAAACACTTGACAATTTAAAAATACAGTTTAAATGTGAATCAGCTGTATTTATGGTTTATAGTTGAATTTTTAGATTGGATATTTTAGAACATAATTTACCAAAAAATTGGAATTCTGCAGAGTTAGTAAATGTTGTAATACTATTAGTACCACTTGGTAGTACTTCTCCTGGTCTTTACTATTCTAATTATTATATGTCTTAAATTTATTCACTAAGAAACCATGCCTTTTTCATACTCTGGGAATAGATTTTCATGCAGCACCAATTTAGGGAACACTTTTATGTTAATTTTATATTATAATTATTTCATTTTTAAAAGTATGACATTTACCCATTATTCACATATCAATTCTAATCAAATACCATCACTGCTAAAACATGTTGGTTATATAGTTATATCGTTTCAAAAAGGGAAAAGGAACATTTGTTTTTTTAATCTACTGGCACTTAATATTGAT
Organism: Rhinolophus sinicus; assembly: GCF_057876585.1. Taxonomy (NCBI): domain Eukaryota; kingdom Metazoa; phylum Chordata; class Mammalia; order Chiroptera; family Rhinolophidae; genus Rhinolophus; species Rhinolophus sinicus. The sequence continues at coordinate 131,201,485 of NC_142501.1, forward strand.
GTTCTTATATATTTTCTATTACAATTCACAATATTGGTGTTTATTTATCTATTTATTCCCCCTGCTTCAAAAATGGATTTGAGGAAAAATTGAACATTGTTAGAAGGATTTGAACAAATTTTATTTGGATTTTGACTTAGTGTAATAGATTTCATTTATGTTTGATCTTTTTATGAACCAAATAAGACTCAGGTATTTTAGGTTATTTCTAGTACTTTTTCTTATTTTGAACTATAGAAAGGTGTAAGAAGTAATATAACGAGCACTGCTGTGTTTGTGTCCCAGTTTAATAAATGTATCTTAAATATTGAAGTTCCCTCTTTTCCTTTTCAGAGTACTGTCTCCTTCTATTCTGAACTTGATGCTTATCATTTCCTTATATTTCTCTATACTCTTGCTAGAGATGTTTTGTATCTGTAAATATTTTATTGTTTTGTATGATTAAATGGTAGTGTGATATATGCTTTCTTTAGCAATTTGCTTAATTCATTCAAAATTTTTGAGATTTTTTCACTATTCACAATTTTAACACTTTGTCGTTTATTTTTATTGTTGTATAATGATCTGATTTATGTATATATCACAATTAATTTGCCTATTATCCTGTGGATGGCTATTTGGGTTGTTTCCATTAGGAGATGCCTATCTTTTTATGAGATGCAATGTAGGGGTAGTGTTTAAAAGAACAGATGCTAGAGATACACTGCCTGTCTTTAATGTCTACCTCTGTTTCTTACTAACTTAGTTTATCTCTCCATGCCTGTTTCTTCATCTGAATTCTAGGGCTATGGATAGACTCCACCTTATAAGGTTATCTTGGAAATTATATGAAGTGCTTCAAATAGTGCCTGGATAATAGTGAGCTCTGTAAAACTATTTACTGTTAGTATTATTTGCTATATATTAACTATGTTGTATTATATAAACAATTTTTTAAAAAAAGAAGGCTAGATACTAATCATATACTGTGTTATAATTTTGATATGGCACAAAGATTGGACCTTTTAAAAGAAACTATAATATCCCAGAGTCTAACAGCAGAAAATTTATAAAATGTCAAAAACATGATAGATCAGGCCGGCCCGGTGGCTCCAGCAGTTAGAGCTCCGTGCTCCTAACTCCGAAGGCTGCTGGTTCGATTCCCACATGGGCCAGTGGGCTCTCACCCACAAGGTTGCCAGTTCAATTCCTCGAGTCCCGCAAGGGATGGTGGGCAGCGCCCCCTGCAACTAAAACTGAACACGGCACTTTGAGCTGAGCAGCTGCTGAGCTCCCAGATGGCTCAGTTTGTTGGAGTGCGTCCTCTCAACCACAGTGTTGCTGGTTCGACTCCTGCAAGGAATGGTGGGCTGTGCCCCCTGCAACTAGCAATGGCAACTGGACCTGGAGCTGAGCTGCGCCCTCCACAACTAAGATTGAAAGGACAACTTGACTTGGAAAAAGTACTGGAAGTACACACTGTTCCCCAATAAAGTCCTGTTCCCTTTCCCCAATAAAATCTTTAAAAACAAACAAAAAAAAAATGATAGATCATAAAACATAATAGTACATAAGTAGGCTAAATAATGATCTATGTCATTATTCTCATGGTTTAATTACAGATAGGCTTACCAACATACAACTGAAAAATAAAAATTCAGTTTATGTCATCTCAATGGCTTATTCCCTTTTGCTTTTACTGTAGAACTCAGTTTATTTCATTTTATTTTAGTCCTATCTAGCCTTATATTTTTTAATCTGGCTACCCCCTTTATAAAAGTAGCAATGATGCACACACACACACACACACACACAATTAAAATACCCAGGAATAAACTTAACAAAGGATGTGAAGGACTTATATACTGAAAACTACAAGACATTATTAAAAGAAATTGAAGAAGATGCAAATAATGGAAAGATGTTCCATGTTCATAGATTAGAAGAATCAACATAGTTTCAAAGCAATATACAAATTTAATGAAATCCCCATCAAAATTCCAATGGCGTTAAAAAAAAAAAAAAAAAAAAAAAAGACAAAAAATCATCAGATTTGTCTGGACTCACAAAAGATCCCAAATAGCCAAAGAAATCCTGAGAAAGAAGAACAAGGCCAGAGGTATCACACTCCCTGACTTCAATTTTTACTATAAAGGGACAATAATCAAAGTAGCATGGTATTGGCAGAAAAATAGACACACAGGCCAATGGAATAGAGTTGAGAACCCAGAAATAACCCCATATATACAGAGGGTGCCAAAAAAATGTATACACATTTTAAGAAAGGAGAAAACTGTATTAAAATACAATAAATGACACCAACATTCATTTGATTAATGCCATCTTTTGAGGAAACGTCATACTACACATTGCTACCGTAATTCAATTCAACTTCAAAAAGTAATACATAGACAACACCTCTTACAATGTGTACTTTTTTGGCACCCCTGGTATATGGGCAGATAATTTTCAACACAGGAATCAAAAATATACAATGGAGAAAAAAAAAAGCCTCTTCAATAAATGGTGCTGGGAAAACTGGAAAGCCACATGCAAAAGAATGAACCTAGACTGCTCTCTGTCACCATATACCAAAATTAGCTCAAAGTAGATAAAAACCTGAAACATAACTGAAACAATAGATTGCATAGAAGAAAGCATAGATACTAAACTTTTGGACATTGGGTTTAGAGAGTATTTATGAATTTGACCTCAAAGGGAAGTAAACGCAAAAATTAATGTTATATATTTTTAAGAACTTGTCCATTTCTTCTAGGTTATTGAATTTGGTGGCATATAGTCCTTCATAGTATTCCTGTATGATCCTTTGTATATCTGGGTGTCTGTCATAACTTCGCTTCTCTCATTTCTGATTTTGTTTATTTGTGTCTTTTCTCTTTAGCCTTAGTGAGTCTAGCCAGGGGTTTGTCAATTTTATTAATCTTTTCATAGAACCAGCTTTTGTTGTATTAAATTTTCCTATTGTCTTTTTCTCTATTTCATTTAATTCTGCCCTAATTTTAATTATTTCCTTCTGCTAACTTTAGGTTTCATTTGCTCTTTAAGATGTAATGTTAGGTTGTTTATCTGAGATTTTTCTTGTTTCTTGAGATAGGCCTATACTTATATAAATTTCCCTCTTATTAATGCATTAGTAGTCTCCCAATAATTTCGATATGTTGTATTTTCATTCTCATTTGTTTTTATGAATCTCTTAAATTCTCCTTTATTTCTTCTTTGTCCCAGTCATACTTGTTTAGCATGTTGTTTAATATCCAAATATTTGTGGATTTTTCCACTTTCTTTTTGCAGTTGATTTCCAATTTCAAAGCATTATGGTCAAAGAATATGCTTGGTATCATTTCAATCTTCTTAAATTTATTGAGGCTGGATTTGTGTCCCAATATATGCTCTATCCTTGAGAATGTTACATGTGCATTAGAAAAGAACATATAGTCTGGTGTTCTGGGATGAAAGACTCTGTAAATGTTGATTATGTCTTTTTGGTCTAATGAGTTATTTAAGGCTATAACAAACAATAAACAAATACAGTAAAGTTGCAGGATACAAAATCAATGTACAAATATCCATTGCAATGCTGTATACTAATAATGAAATTTTAGAAAAATAAATGCAAAAAGAAATTCTTTTTGTGATTACAATAAAAAAAATAAAATACCGAGGAATAAACTTAAAGGATGTGAAGTACCTATACACTGAAAATTATAAGACATTATTAAAAGAAATTGAAGAAGATACAAATAATGGAAAGATATTCCATGTTCCTGGATTGGAAGGATCAACATAGTTAAAATGGCCATTTTACCCAAAGCAATATACAGATTTAATGCAATCTCCATCAAAATCCCAACGGCATTTTTCAAAGAAATAAAACAAGAAATTATCAGATTTGTATGAAATCACAAAAGACCCCAAATAGCCAAAGCAATCCTGAGAAAAAAGAACAAGGCCAGAAGTATCATACTCCCTGATTTCAATTTATACTACAAAGTGACAGTAATCAAAACAGCATGGTATTGGCAGAAAAACAGACACACAGACCAATGGAATAGAATTCAGAATTGAGAAATAAACCCACATGTATATGGGAAGACAATTTTTGAAAAGGAGTCAGAAATATACAATGGAGACAAGAAAACCACTTCAATAAATGGTGCTGGGGAAATTGGAAACCTACATGCAAAAAAATGAAACTAGACTGCTCTCTGTCACCATGTACCAAAATTAAGTCAAAATGGATCCCAGACATACATATAAAACCTGAAACAATAAATTGTATAGAAGAAAGCATGGGTACTAAACTTATGAACTTTGGGTTCTGAGAGGATTTTGTGAATTTGACCTCAAAGTCAAGGGAAATAAATGAATGGGACTATTTCAAACTAGAAAGCTTTTTCACAGCAAAAGAAACCATCAACAAAACAAGGCAACCCACCAAATAGAAGAAAATATTTGCAAACAACACCTGCAATAAAAGGTTAATATCCAAAATATGTAAAGAACTCATACAACACCCCCCCACATACACATACACAATCCAATTAAAAAATGGGCAGAGGACCTGAACAGTCACTTCTCCCAAGAAGACGTACAAAACAGCCAACAGATATATGAAAAAATGCTCAACTACACTAGCTATTAGGGAGATGCAAATCAAAACTACAATGAGATACCACCTCACACCTGTTAAAATGGCTATTATCAATAAGACAAGTAATAAGCATTGGAGATGCTGTGGAGAAAAGGGAACCCTCATATACTGCTGGTGTGAATCTAAATTGGCATAGTCACTATGGAAAGCAGTACAGAGATTCTTCAAAAAATTAAGACTGGAATTACCATATATGACCCAACAATTCCTCTTCTGGGTATCTACCCAAAAAATCTGAAAGCATTTATCCGTAAAGATATATGTATCCTATGTTCATTGTAGCATATTCATATTGGCCAAGACATGGAAACAACCAAATTGTTCTTCAATAGATGATTGGGTAAAGAAGATGTGGTGCATATATACAATTGAATATTACTCAGGCATAAGAAAAGATGAAATACTGCTATTGGCGACAACATGGATGAATATTAAAATTATCATGCTAAACTAAATAAGTGATTGAGAACTATATGATTTTACTCATATGTGGAATATAAAACTGAAAGGAACAAACAAACAAGACAAACAAACAGAAATCATATACACAGATAACAGTTTAGTGGTTACCAGAGGGTAAGGGGGGAAGAAGTATGGTGGTACAAGAGAGTAAAGGGAGTGAAAGATATGGTGATGGAAGGAGAACTGACTCTGGGTGGTGAACACACAATGCAATGTATAGATGATGTATTATAGAATTGTACACTTGAAACCTATATAATTTTGCTAACCAATGTCACCCCAATAAATTTAATAAAAATTTTAAAAATTAAAAAAAAAATCAGTGGGGATTCTGTCTAAGTGAGACAGAGGGCTTCTGGATTTCCTAGTATCCTCTTAAATGGCCTGCACACATAATTCCTTATACACACTTGCTCTAATCTGTAGAGAAAGGGCAATAACTCTAAAAGCACTGTGGACATATGGAGAGGAACTGAATTGTCTGGCCTCAGTGCAAGGGCTGGAGAGGCAGCTCTCTCAGGGACTAAAATGCAGTCAGGAGCCATTGTTCCCTTGTTGAGCCCTATTCCCACACAGCCTGCAGGTGCATGTGGGCACCAAATCTGAGTCTCAACATGGCTAATACTGCTATCACCTTACCATGGTGATTCTCTGAGATCCTGCCCCATCCAATTTATTTGCCTGGCCAGAACCTCCTTAAAGGTTAGTCTACAGAAGTAGCAGTCCTGAGCCTTCACTGCAGAATTTCCTGAAATATTTAAAAGGTCCACAAACCCCAAATAAGCAATGACTGGCCTCGACATGCCCTGCACCTCTTGTTAAGCAGCCCCAATTCCAGTAGCAGTGGCAAGCAGCCTCAGTTCACAACATAACCACTCCTAGGTGCTTCTAAGCTCAGCACAGACAGTTACTAACTGCAGATCACTTTGTACCCTTTACCAGGTAGACCTGGGCTGAACACAGGCAGAGGCTGACTTTGGCCTGCACCTGAGTACCTCCCAAGATGCCCCAGAACCAACACACTGGTGACTGGCTTCAGACCACACCAGAACATTACCCAAGTAGTGCCATAAATGACGTACCCAAAAGGTGTATTCAGAAGTCACCAGCACCCTACTAAAGCAAGTCCCACTCCATGGTGTCAACCCCTGCATATAACTTTGTCCACTATATTCATTTTAGTCCTCATTCCCCATTTAGTCTGACAGTCAGTTCCACCCACTGATGTGCCAATAGCAATCCAGGCTCAATTACAACAGGAGAGCACACTCAACCCTCCCACAAGGGACACCCTTGTAGTGCCTGGTGCAGGGGACCTGGGAGACTCTGCTACTGGACCCCACAGCACACCTACTATGTAAGGCCACACAGCCAAGACTGGGAAACATAGCAGATCTACCTAATACAGAGAAACAAACACAGGGAAGCAGCCAAAATAAGGATACAAAGAAATTTTCCCAAATGAAAGAACAGGAGAAAAATCCAAAGAACTAAACAAAATGGAGGCAAGCAATCTACCAGAGGCAAAAAATTAAAACTCTGGTTATTAATATGCTTAATGAACTTAGGGGAAGAGTAGATGATCTCAGTGAGAACTTCACCAAAGAGATAAAATATATTAAAAAAAAAAAAAAATAGATAGAAAGCATAACAGAGAATCAGTCGGTCATGAAGACTACAATAACTGAAACAAAGAATACATGCATTAGAGGGAATCAACAACAGATTAGATGAAGCAGAGGATTGAATCAGCGATTTGTAAGGCAAGGTAGCAGAAAACACCCAATCAGAACAACAAAAAGAATAAAGAATTTTTTAAAAATTAGGAAAGTTTATAGGGCCTCTGGAACATCAAGCATAACAACATTCACATCGTAGGGGTACTAGAAAAAGAAGAGATAGAACAAGGGATTGAGAACCTATTTGAAGAAATAATGACTGAAAACTTCCCTGACCAGGCAAAGGAAATGAATATGAAAGTCTAGGAAATGCAGAGACTCCCAAAAAGATGAACCCAAAGATGCCCACGCCAAGACACATCATAATTAAAATGCCAAAGGTTAAATACAAAGAGAGAATCTTAAAAGCAGCAAGAGAAAAGTAGTTGTTTACCTACAAGGGACTTCCCATAAGACTGTCTGCTGATTTCTAAACAGAAACTTTGCCGGCCAGAAGGGATTGGCACAAAACATTCAGACTGTGAAAAGCTAGGACCTACAACCAAGATTACCCTACCCAGCAAGGCTATCATTTAGAATCGAAGGAGAGAAAGCTTCCCAGGCAAGAAAATGCTAAAGGAATTCATCATTACCAAACCAGTATTACAAGACATGTAAAGGGACTTCTTTAAGAAGAAGAAGAAGAAAATAAAACATATGAATAAGAAACTATCACAAAGAAAAAAAGTCCTCACTGAGAAAGGCAAACAGATAATAAAAGCAGTGGATCAACCAACACTGAAGCTGTAAAGATTAAAAGGCAAAAGTAAGAAGATTATATGTAATTACAAGAGTAGATTAAGAGATACACACAAAGACATACACATAAATAAATTATGACGAAAACATAAACATGGAGAGGGTGAGTGAAAAGGTGATTTTAGAATGTTTTCTAACTCAAATAACCATCAACTTAAAATATACTGCTATAAACATAACTTTGTATATATAAAGCACGTGGTAATTACAAACCAAAAATCTACAAGAGATATGCAAGAAATAAAGAGAAAGGAATCCAAATGCAACACCACAGAACATTATCAACATATAAGAAAGAGAGCAAGAGAATAAGAAAAGAACAAGGAAGAACTACAAAAATAATCAGAAAACAACAAAATGACAATAACTACATATATATCAATAATTACTTTAAATGGAAATGAGTTAAATGCTCCAATCAGAGGAATGGATAAAGAAGCAGCACATACGCATATACATAATGGAATGTTACTCAGCCATATAAGAAAATAAAATCTTACCATTTGTGAAAACATGGATGAACCCAGAGGGTATTATGCTAAGTGAAATAAGGCAGACAGAGAAAGACAAATACCATATAATTTCACTTATATGTGGAATCTAATAAACAAAATAAAAGAACAAACAAACTCTGAACAAACTGATGGTTGTCAGAAAGGAGAGAGGTTAGGGTGAAAAATGTGAAGGGATTAAGAAGTACAAATTGGAAGTTACTGTATAGTCATGGGGATGTAAAGTACAGCTTAGGTAATATAGTTAATAATATTGTAATAATTATATATAGTGTCAGGTGGGTGTAAGACTTACTGGGGTCTGACAATTAAGTTCACGAACTTGCCACAGTGCGCTTACATTGGCAGCACTGTACAAAGAGCTCGGTAAGGTTTCATAACCTTGGTATATCAGTGTCTCACAGCTGTGTTCATGTCGATATGTGGCAGTGTCTTGCTGAGTGGTGTTCATTATTGTCATTGTGTGTTTTGTGTGCTATCACAAGAATGTCTGAGCTTGAGTAAGAGCAATGAACAAACATTAAATTTCATGTTAAACTTTGCAAGATTGGAAGTAAAATCAGGGACATGTTAGTCCAAGTTTATGAGGATAATACCATGAAGAAAACAGCAGTGTACAAATGGATTAAACATTTTTCTGAGGGAGAGAATGCATCACTGATGAAGAGAGGTCAGTGTAGCCAGTAACAAGCAGAACTGATGAAAACTGCAAAAATTCATTGAATTGTGCGTCAAAATCATTGGCTGACTGTTGGAAGCATAGCAGACCAAGTAAACATTGATAGAAAAACAGGAAAATCTTAACTGAAAATCTTGGCGTGAGAAAGGTGTGTGCAAACAATTGTCACCCCAATAAACTTTAATTAAAAAAAATGGTCCCAAAGGATTTCACCGATGAACAAAAGCGAAGGAGAGTTGAAGTTTGCCAAGACCTTTGAAGAGGCAAGGCAATGTTTTGGGCCATATTATCACTGGTGATGAAATGTGGGTGTACCAATATGACCCTGAAACAAAGCATCAAAGTGCACAATGGAAATCAGCCAATTCTCCAAGACCAAAAAAATTCCATCAGTCCAAATCAAGAGTCCAAATGATGTTGCTAACCTTTTTTGATATCAGAGGGATTATTCATTATGAATTTGTACAACTGGACAAACAGTTAACCAAGTTTACTATTTAGAAGTGCTAAAGAGGCTGCGTGAAAAAGTTAGACAAAAACAACCTGAACTTTTCGTCAACCATTCATGGCTCTTGCCTCAAGACAATGCATCAGCACACGCAGCACTGTCTGTGAGAGAGTTTTCAGCCAGTAAACAAATAACTATATTAGAACACCCTTCCCACTGACCTGATCTGGCCCCTAATGACTTCCTTTTTTACCCAAAGATAAAGGAAATATTGAAAGGAAGACATTTTGATGACATTCAGAACATCAAGGGTAAAACAATGACAGCTCTGATGGCCATTCCAGAAAGAGTTCCAAGATTGCTTTGAAGAGTGGACTAGGTGCTGGCATCAGTGCATAGCTTCCCAAGGGGAGTATTTCGAAGGTGACTATAGTGATATTCAGCAATGAGGTAAGTAGCACTTTTTTAGGATGAGTTCATGAATGTAATTGTCAGACCTCATATTACAGAATGCCATGCTCTGGTTATTAATCCCAAGGGAGTAGGGTAGCATTCACCAGTTACTAACCCCAGGGTAGAACTCTATACGTTCCCATTTTCTCTTGGTATCAGAGTCGCTACTTAACATACAATGCAGTTAAGCAGTGGATGGAACAACACTTTACATAAGAAGAGACAGAACAAAATTGGCTTTAGTAATGTGTCAGTCCCCCATGGTCAGTGAGTCTTCCCAGTGTGTGGTAACAGCCACTTTGCCTGTACACATTCCTTTTGTGCCACAGAGGGGACAGGAAGACCCTGTCACCTCAAGGTAAGGTAGTTTCACTGGTGAATTTTACCAAACATTTATAGAAGAATTAATTCAATTTTTTTTCAAACTCTTCCAAATAATTGAAAAGGAGTGACTACTCCCAAACTTATTTTTTGAGACCAACATTATCCTGATACCAAAGCCAGGGAAAAGCATACTGTAAGAAAAAATGAGAGGCCAATATCTTGGTGAATATAGATACAGAAATTCTCTACAAAATACTGTCAAACTAAATTCACCAGCACATTAAAAGAATCATACACTATGACCAAGCAGGATTTATGCCTGAAATGCAAATATATTTTAACATTCATATCAATAAATGTTATACACCACATTAATAGAATGAAGTATAAAAATCATGTTGACCCCCTCAGTACTTGCAGAAAAATCCAACAAGCTTTCATGATAAAAGCTCTCAACACATTGGGTATCAAAGGATCATATGCCAACCTCCCAAAGGCTATATGTGACAAACCCACATCTGATATCATATTCAATAGTGAAAAGCTGAAAGCTTTTCCTCTGAAATCAGGAACAAGAGAAGGTGCCCACTCTCATCCCTCCTATTCAACATAATAATGAAAGTTATAGCTAAAGCAATTAGGAACGGAAAAGAAAAGTCACACAAATTGGAAAGGAAGAAGTAAAACTGTCTCTGTTTGCAGATGACATGGCATTATATATAGGAAACACCAGAGACTTTGCCAAAATCCTTTTGGAACTAAAAAACCATTTCAGTAAGGTAGCAATATGCAAAATCAGTATACAAAAAAAAAACCAAGTTGTGTTTGTAAACACTAACAATGAGCTATCTGAAAAACAAACAAATAAAATCCCATTTACAATAGCATCTAAAAACAATAAAACACTTAGGAATTTACCTGAGAGATGAAAGATCTTTGCATCAAAAAATGTAAGACTTTGATGAAAGAAACTGAAGAAAATACAAATAAATGGACGGTTATTGTGTTCATGGATCGGAAGAATTAATATTGTTAAAATGATTATACTACCCAAAGACTAATAGATTTAATACAACCACTGTCAAAATTGCAATGGAATTTTCACAGAAATAGAAAAACTATCCTAAAATTTGTGTGAAACCCAAAAGGTCCTCAAATAGCCAAAGAAATCTTGAGAAAAGAGCAAATCTGGAGGCCTCACACTTTCTGATTTAAACCGTATACTACAAAGCTATTGTAATCAAAATTCTGTGGTACTGGAATAAAAACAGACACATATATGGATGGAACAGAATCTAGAGTCCAGAAATAAACCTTTACGTACATGGTCAACAAATATTACACAAAGGAGCCAAGAATACTCAATGAGGAAAGAATAGTCTCTTCAATGAATGGCATTGAGAAAATTGGATATCCACATGCAAAAGAATAAAATTGATCCCCTAATTTACACTATACATAAAAATCAATTTTAAATAGATTAAAGACTTAAATGTAGATCTGAAATAATAAATCTCCTAGAAGAAAACATAGGGAAAGAAACTCTTTGACATTGGGCTTAGCAACAAGTTTTTTGGATATGACACAAAAACACAGGAAACAAAACAAACATAAAAAAATAGGACTACATCACATTAAAATCTTTTTCACAGCAAGAGAAACAACCAGCAAAATGAAGAGGCAACCTACAGAATAAGAGAAAATGTTTGCAAAATATATATTGGATGAGAGGCCAATATCTGAGATATTTTTTAAAGTGTATATAATTCAGCAAAAACAACAATAATCCAAAGGAAAAATAGGAAGGGGACCTGAATAGACATTTTGCCAAAGAAAACATAGAAATTGACAGCAGGTTCATGAAAAGATTCTCAACATTACTAATCATCGGGAAAATGCAAATCAAAACCACAATAAGATATCATCTCACATCTGTTGGAATGGCTATTATAACAAAGACAGGAAATAAGTGTTGTTGAGGTTGTGATGAAAAGGGAACCCTTGTGCACTGTTGGAGGGAATGTGAATTGATAGAGCCAATGGAAAACAGTACAGAGGATCCTCAAAAAATTAAAAATGGAACTACCATGAGATTTAGCATTCTCACTTCTGGATATATATCTAAAGGAAATGAAATCAGGATCTTGAAGCCATATCTGCACTCCCGTGTTCACTGTAGCATTATTCACAGTATTCGAGATTTGGAAACAATTTAGGTGTCTTTTGACAGATTAATGGAATATGAAAATTTGCAATATATATGTGTATCAAATCATCATGTTGTAAACCTTAAACTTGTATAATGCGATTTTGCAATATATATGTGTATCAAATCATCACATTGTAATCCTTAAACTTAAATAATGCTATATATCAATTATATCTCAATAAAGCTGGAAAAATTTAAAAAGAATATATGCTTAAATTTTTTAAATGACTTGTTACCTTAAGATAATCCTACATCTTTTTTCTTTAGAACCATTAATATAGTAACATATTAATAGACGACTTACTTTGTATTCTGGGAATAAACGCTACTAGGTCATGCCATGTTATTATTTTAATACCTACTGAATTTCATTTCCTTACTTTTTATTTAGGATTTTTAGTTTTATAATCTAAAGCTGTGCTGTGTAATGTGGCAATCTCTAGCCACATATGGATATTGAGCATTGAAATGCAGCTAGTCTGAATTGAGATGTACTGTACGTTTATAATACACACATGAGTTTGAAGACATACTATGAAAAATTTATGTAAACCAGCTCATTAATTGTTTTAATTTTTATTGCATGTTGAAATGGTATTTTAGATATATTTGGTTAAATAAAACATTACTAAAATTGATTATATTGTTTCTTTTATTTTTAATGGTGCTATTATTACTTTTGATTACATATATGACTTGCATTGTATTTCAATTGCATTGTATTTTTATGTGTCAATTACGCCAACTATATTTACATCAATGTTAATGTCTTTGTAATGACTATTTTGACTTTATAAATTTTAAAATCCTCTTTTTATGTGCTATAGCATAGGATTTAACGCTTTAAGAATTATAAAAAATTCCACCTATGAAAATATCTTGGCCTGGCACTTTTCAAACGGTTATTATTTTAATTACATTTAAATTTTAAAAATTATTCTTTTCATTTTTTTCTGGCATATTTTGCTCATTGTTATTTTCTTTTAAATGTGCCAATTTCATTTAGATTTTAAATTTTATTTTTCTGTTCCTAGAAGATAGGAAGATATATTGGTAGATAAATGATGATGTTTTGCAAAGAAATATAACCTAGTAATTGGTTCTCAAATCCCATTTATGTGTTAGAATTAATCCTTTCCTAAAGTTAGATACTTCTCTTATGGCAGTCTGGTAATTTGTTTTATCCTCCAAACATTCTTAAAACTTTTAAATTACTTGCAATTATTTAAAAGTCTTGGAATTCCTTGTAAAAATCTACGTTTCTAGCTTCTCTTCAGAATTTAGATGACCCAGGAACATCAGCCCTGCATTTGTCACAATCAGTGCCAATAATACCTTTATTTAAAACATGTACTTTCCATTTCACTTGTGCTGTTCATGCCACTCCAAACACTACCAGTTTCATTTCACTCACATTACATGCGCAGCCCCAGTGTTTACTGATTGGAGAATAAGTTTTAGAGTTTAAAAGAACAAAATTCATTGTAAGATTGTGTACTTAATAACTATGTGAACTTCCAAAATATGTATAATCTCTCTAAGCTCTACTTACCTCATCTGTTAAATGGAAATATAATATCTACTTCCTTGAATTCTTATGATAATTAAATGAGATAATATTTGAAAAGTATTTAGTATATTATAGCATGTTGCAGCTATTTGGTAAAGTTTTAAAATTATCAGACAATTTGTATTTAATTGAATAATCAGTATCTTAAATTGTGAAGTAAATAGGTTAAATAATTATAAGGTAGAATATCTCTAATTAATTTTATGTAGTATAACATTACCTCAAAGAAAATTTTATTTTTAAATACACTAATATGGGAATCTGTTATGATTGCAGTTAAAAATGAAGCAGACTCAGAACTTCCACATACAGCAGAAAATCTTCCAGCAATGACTCCATCACTTAGTGACATAATATTTCAATTAGGTTTAAACAAAGTGGTAGGTAAGTAGACACGATGTTTGGGCACAGTAGAACACAGTCTAAGAGTGAAAATATTTCAGCTGTGTAGTTCTGGTGTTAAAAGAAAACAAGAAAGTCAAACATATAGCAGTACCAAACAACACAAACTACAATAAGTAATTATGGGATAGACAAAACAAAAAGATCTAAAATATGACTTTAGAAATATAAAGCATAGAGGGGGGAGTAAAAATGTAGTCCTTTTAGAATATATTCAAACTTAAACTCCTATCAGCTTAAAATAGACTGTTATAGACATAGAATGATAGACATAAACCTCATGGTATCCACAAAACTATAACCTACAAAAGATACACAAATGCAAACAAAACACTAAAGAAAACCAGCAAACCCCTAGGAAAGAGATCAAGAGAAGTAGAAAGGAATAGAGAAGAACTACAAAAACAATTAACAATATGGCAATAAGTACATATCACAATTACTTTAAATATAAATGGATTAAAACTCCAATAAAAAGACACAGGGGGCTGAATGGATTAAAAAAACATGAGCTATCTATAATGGTGCTTTCAGGAGACTCACTTCAAATTGGAAGGTATATATAGGCTGAAAGTGAAAGGATAGAAAAAGATATTCCATGCAAGTAAAAATGAAAACAAAGCTGAGGTAGCAATACTCATATAAGACAAAATAGAATTTAAAACAAAGGATGTAAAAAAAAAAAAGACAGATAAAAAAACATTCAGATATTGCAACATGATTACCACCCTAGCATTAGCTAATGCCTCCATCATGTCACATAATTATTATTTCTTTTTTTGTGGTAAGAACATTGTCTAATCTCTTCTAAAATTGACTGTAATGATGTTTATAAAATTCTGTAAACATATTAAAATAATTGAACTGAACACTTTTTTACATGGGCAAATTTTATGAAAAGTTATATATTTAAAAACAATAGCTCAGTGAATTCTAAGCAGAATAAGATAATGCTTTTTTTCAAAAGTGAGAGGATATGGTGAGGGAGAAAATTGTTACTCTTACTAGATTACAAGTTTCTGTAACACATATCTTTTAATTCCTACTCCTAACCCAAATCTTCCTCAAATGCTATTTTCATTGCCTCTTGCTTATTTAAGGATCCTTTGCTTCTTTAATTCAAATGACAAAATTCTTCTTACATATTCTACTTGGAGAAAGAATCAACTGGTTCTTTATCAGCTAATATTCTCCAGTTTTTTTGTTTCTGTAGATCTTATTACTTTCACAAATGTTATTTAATTATTGAAAATTTGTTCTACCCAAACTGACACACCTTTATTCATTTTAATAATGATGTCACAACAGGTTACCACCTGCATACAGATTGTAGTGTTGGTACAATTTGGTTGCCAAGGTCATAGCACAACATTTAATACTTATTCATTGACTCAGCCATTTCTCTAAAGAAAGATTTCCATCTGGGCATCTGAGCTATGACAGATTTCCAACTTCAGGTACAATCTCTGCTGGAAACAACTTCACCACAACATTTTAGACTCAGTAGTAGACCTTAGATGACTATTACTAATTATTCTTTTTTTCAGTATGAACTTTCCCTTAGTAATGTTTATGTATTTTTTCCTGTAATTGGGCCAATTTGCAGTTTTTAAATCAAGTTAAATTTTCAAATCACATAAAAACTCAAATGGAAAGAGATCCAGTCTTAATCCTGGTACTTCTGCAAATTTAACCATTTCCTCCTCCCAGTCTACAAGGTCTACATACTAAAAGTACCTGAGAAGGCACATTTTCTCAGTCCACGAAATATTGTTATTTTTTTCCACCACTGATGCCTATTTTGTTTACAGTTAAATAACATAAAAGGGCATTAAAATGTTCCTGGACAAATAAAAGTATTTCTGCTCCATGGTGATTTTCTGTGACAGTGGGTACCATGGTTTGCAATATAATCTGTGGGGAGGAATGTTATGTTTCATGTCACTAGGTATATTCCTACAGTATGATTATGATTTCAATGTAAACTTGAAAGTTATATTATTACCATCAACCCTCCAGGATATTTTAATTTGGCATAAGAAATAGCATTGTGTAGAAAACGCACTGGTTAAAACTTATGAGGTTTAAGTTTGCGTGTCAATTTTGTAAGATTCTGGATACAGAATCTTGGTCAAATCATTAACATTTGTAAGCCTTAGTATATGGAGGTTTAATGATTGTTAACAGCCTTTCCACATCTAAGGTGTAGTGGCTGTGCAATCCAGAAATTTCATTATGATGACTACCTATTAATAACAAACCTAATTAAGATGGTCCTGCACACATACATATACATACACACTTGTATGTTAGTGTTAACGTACAAAGTGTTTCAATATCTGTTTATTTTTATAGAGACTGATATAGAACACTTGAAAGGTGCTACTGAAAGACGTATGTTAATGGAAGAAGTGAAGGTACAATCGAAGAGGCTCCTTGGTAAGAACAAGAATTTTGCTAGTCTAATTCTTCTGGTTTATTTACCTTCTTTGGCATTTAATTAAATATGGATCTTTGATGGCAAGTACCTACATGTTATTATTATATGGATAAAATTTTCATGAATATCCTCATAATTAGTTATACTTTGGTATTTACAAGAAGTGAAAAATTATCCAGATGTGAGTTTTAGAATTTATCCATTTAGAAATTAAGCCATAAAAATTAAATACTATAGTGACCTTAGAATAAGCTTGGTGCAAGCATGTTCAATGCTACTGACTTTCTATTTCTGACTTAGATAGAATGTTGCTAGAAATTGGCAAAAGGAGAAAGACTACCTGAATAACATACTAATAAGAAAAAGAATGTAACAGTTAATTCATTTGTATTCTAGTCCATCAAATAGCGGGAAATTCAGTTATTTCCTGCTATTTGATGGAATGTCAGGCATATTTATAATACCTTAGCTGTGACAGTGTCCATTAGTTGTGTTATCTAGGTCAGAGATTATATTACTGCCTTTACTCTTGAAACAATAATAGACACACTGCCCTTTGTCTTCAGAGGTAATAACAAAATAGACAGATAACTTAGAGAAATAAGGGAAAGAAACTTTCAAAGACAGCCCTTCTAAAATCACTGTAAATCAAAGATGACTGTGCATGTTCAAGGCTTTACTCTTTGGGGAGCAACAGCAGCAGCTTCACACTGCAGAAACAAATGACCAGTAAAATAATTCAGTGAAGTATCTAAAAAATAAACATGAAAACAATAATAATAAGCCCCAAAAGAGGAAGAAGAAATCAGTTTGCAGAGGTACTAGATTATATATCTAAAATGTCCAATTCTTAGCATAAAATTGTGGGTCATGCAAAGGAGCAGTAAATTGTGACACGTAACAAGAAAAAAAAAGACAACAAATGCAACAAAAAATGCTTACGAGAATCCAAGATGTTGGACTTAAAGAATAAAACTAAAAATCAGTTCTTTAGTTCAAAGAACTAAAGATAAACATTCTTAAAAAGAAAAAAAGATATGATGAAAATGTCTCATCAAATAGGGAATAGCTATAAAGAAAAATATATTGTTTTGAAAAGGACTGCATGAAAACATGCAGGAGTTGAAAAGTACAATAATTGAAGTAAAAAAAAAGAATCATTAGAGGGGCTCAGTAGATTTATACTGTCAGAAGAAAAAAAATCAGCAAACTTAAAAGTACTGAAATACTACAAAGGAGAGCAGAGAAATTAAAGAGCAGAAAATATAATTAAAAATAAGGGCTCAAAAGAGAACCAGATATAAATACAATGGTTAATATTACAAAACTATATACACAGACTTGCTGTTCTCACTTTCTCTATACGGTGCAAAGTTATGTAAAAGAATTTTAAAAAGCTATTCTAATAAATAAATTCATGTTTATAAGTGTAATATGTATAACAAGAGTGAAAACTGGGGAAAGAGTATAGTAATTTAGAGTTATATATAGGATTATCTACATAGAATATGAAAGTCACATTTCTAAAACTGATTGTAATTTAATTAGTACAAATCTGAAGTGGTTTCTAAAATTGACTGTGCTGATTGTCACATAATTCTATGAAAAAATTATATTAATAAGAGATTAGACATTTAAAATGGGAAAATTGTATAGTATGTTATATGTTTATTTTAAAAAATTGCTCAATGGAAAGATATTGTGAGGGAGAAAAAAATGTGACTTTTAATTGATTATAAATTTCTCTCCAACACACCTTGTTTGCTAATAGTATTTAAGCCCATTTTTGTTTTCTCAATTCAAATAAATAATTTCTTCCAATTGCATCTATTGGAGAAAGAGCAAAGTCTAAAACATGTCTACAAATTTTCTTTAGTCATGTGTTGATATACCTAATATGTCTTGCCCAAGTATTATTACTTAATTATTGAAAACTTGTTATGCCCAATTCAATACGTCTTTAGTATTTGTAATGATGCTCCATCTGGACTTCAACACTGTTTTGATTATAGTGATAGTGTATCACATATACTGTCATGATGGTAGTGCAAACGTTAAATATTCATAGGCTCGGTCATTTCTCCAAAGGAAGAGTTCCAATCTGTGACGTGTTTTCAACTCAGTTAAATGCTATGTTGGAATGAATTTTTACATGCAAAACTTTACCCAGTAAGTGACCAAGAGTCACCAATTCTAATTACACCTTTTGAAATATGCAATTTCATAGATACAGACAACAGTTTAGTGCTTACCAGAGAGTAAAGCAGGTGGGGAGTTACAAGAGGGTAAAGAGGATCAAATATATGATGATGGAATGAGAACTGACTCTGGGTAGTGAACAGATAATGCAATATATAGATGATGTATTATAGAATTGTACACTCAATAGAGATAGGCATTATTTATATTTAAAATAAAATAAAATACAATCAGAATGGTAGCATGGAAACTCCAACAACTGCAAGGAAAAATTCACTGGACAGCCTCAAGGGTAGATTTGAATAGTTGGAAGAAAGAATCTCTCCACTTAAAGTCATGGGAACCATAGAAGTAGAGCAGAAGAATGGCAGAAAAACCATTGAAAGAAATAATGGCTGAAAAATGTCCAACATATTGGATGATATGTATGATTTTGCACATTCAAGCTCATTGAAATCTAAGTACAATAAGTACAAATAAATCCACAACCAGATGCATCACAGTAAAAGTTATGAAAGTAGAATAAGTAGAAATAAATCCAAACCAAGCCCATCACAATAAAAGTATGAAAGACAGAAAATCTTGTATGTAGCAAAGGGCAAACAACTCATCATGTAAAAGAGAATTTTGGTAAGATTAACAGCTGACTTTGCATCATAAACTGTGGAGGCCAGAAGGCATATTCAAAATGCTGAAAGAAATATTGCCACCGAGAATCATATCCAAAGAATATCAGAACACATATATCTTTACGGATAAATGTTTTTAGATTTTTTGGGTAGATACCCAGGAGAGGGATTGCTGGGTCATATGGTAATTCTATTCTTCATTTTTTTGAGGAACCTCCACGCTGCCTTATATAGCAGCTGTACCAATCTGCATTCCCACGAACAATGTATGAGGGTTCCGATGTGGTATATATACACAGTGGAATACTATTCTGCATAAGTAAATATGAAATAGTGCCTTTTGTGACACCATGGATAGATCTTGAGATGATTATGCTAAGCAAAATAAGTCAGACAGAAAGAGTCAAGAACCATATGATTTTACTGATATATGGTATATAAAACTGAAAACAACAAAGGAACAATTCAAACAAATGAAGAAACAAAAACTCATAGATACAGATAATAGTTTAGTGGTTACCAGATGGTAAATGGGGAGGTGGGTGGTAGATGAGAGTAAAAGTGATCAAATATATGGTGATGGAAGAACTGATTCTGGTTGGTGAACACACAATGTGATATATAGATGCTTGTATTACAGAATTGTGCACCTGAAATCTATGTAACTTTACTAATAATTGTCAACTCAACAAACTTTAATTGTAAAAAAAGGACCATATCCAAACAAACATTCTTTCAAAAGTGAAGGTATGCTTCCTCTAAATTTGTCTCACAGCTTCCCTAAAAGTTATGAAGTTTCAGTAAGAAGTAATTATAATCAATAATGTTGTAAAGATTTTATAGGGTATCTGATGGACACTTGTGTTAAAAGGGAGACCACTTCATGGACAGTGTAGGTGCCTGACCACTGTCCTGTACACCTGAAGATGAATAATAATGAATGTCAACTATAATTTAATATATAGACAGTCACAGGATGTGGAGTACAGCATAAGGAACAGAGTCAGCGAAACTGTAACAGCTACATACGATGATAGAGGGGTAGTAGATTGGGGAAGGGGGTTATCACTTTGAGTGGTGTAAATGTCTAACTATTACATTGATTTGTATACCTGAAACAATAATAAAAAAAGAAGTATTATAACAGCAATTTTTTTATTATTATTTTTTCTTGGGGTGACAATTGTTAGTAAAATTACATAGATTTCAGGTGTACAATTCTGTATTACATCATCTATAAATCCCATTGTGTGTTCACCACCCAGAGTCAGTTCTCCTTCCATCACCATATATTTGATCCCCCTTGCCCTCATCTCCCACCCCCCACCCTCCTTACCCTCTGGTAACCACTAAACTATTGTCTGTGTCGATGAGTTTTTGTTTCTCATTTGTTTGTCTTGTTCTTTTGTTGTTTTTGGTTTATATACCACATATCAGTGAAATCATATGGTTCTCTGCTTTTTCTGTCTGACTTATTTCACTTAGCATTATAATCTCAAGATCCATCCATGTTGTCACAAATGGTCTTGTTTCATCTTTTCTTACCACCAAATAGTATTCCATTGTGTATATATACCAAAACTTCTTTATCCATTCATCTATCGAAGGACATTTTGGTTGTTTCCATGTCTTGGTCACCGTAAACAAAGCTGCAATGAACATTGGAGCACACGTGTCTTTATCTCTAAATGTTTTCAGATTTTTTTGGTAGATACCCAGGAGAGGGATTGCTGGGTCATATGGCAATTCTATTAGTAATTTTTTGAGGAACCTCCACACTGCCTTCCATAACGGCTGCACCAATCTGCATTCCCACCAACAGTGTATGAGGGTTCCTTTTTCTCCACAGCCTCTCCAACACTTGTTACTATTTGTCTTGTTGATGATAGCCATTCTGACTGGGGTGAGGTGATATCTCATTGTGGTTTTATTTGCATTTCTCTGATGATTAGTGATGTTGAGCATTTTTTCATATGTCTATTTGCCATTTGTATGTTCTCTTTGGAGAAATGTCTCTTCAGGTCATCTGCCCATTTTTCAATTGGGTTGTTTGTTTTTTTGTTGTTGAGTTTCATGAGTTCCTTGTGTATTTTGGATATTAGCCCCTTATCGGAGGCACTGTTTGCAAAAATCTTCTCCCATTCAGTTGGTTGCCTCTTTCTTTTGTTGATGGTTTCTTTTGCTGTGCAGAAGTTTTTAAGTTTCACATAGTCCCTTTCGTTTATTTTAGCATTTACTTCCCTTGCCTTTGGAGTCAAATTCATAAAATGCTCTTTGAACCCAAGGTCCATAAGTTTAGTACCTATGTTTTCTTCTATGCAGTTTATTGTGTCAGGTCTTATGCTTAAGTCTTTGATCTATTTTGAATTAATTTTGGTACATGGTGACAGACAGTAGTCCAGTTTCATTCTTTTGCATGTGGCTTTCCAATTCTCTCAGCACCATTTATTGAAGAGGCTGTCTTTTCTCCATTGTATGTTTTTAGCTTCTCGTCAAAAATTGTCTGTCCATATTTATGTGGTTTTATTTCTGGGTTATCAATTCTATTCCATTGGTCTATGTGTCTGTTTTTCTGCCAATACCATGCTGTTTTGATGATTGTAGCCCTGTAGTACAAGCTAAAGTCAGGGAGTGTGATACCTCCAGTATTGTTCTTTTTTCTCAAGATTGCTTTGGCTATTCGGGGTCTTTTGTAGTTCCAAACAAATCTGATGATTTTTTGTTCTATTTCTTTAAAAAATGCCATTGGGATTTTCATGGGGATTGCATTAAATCTGTATATTGCTTTGGGTAATATGGCCATTTTAACTATGTTGATTCTTCCAATCCATGAGCATGGAATGTATTTCCATTTCTTTGTGTCTTCTTCAATTTCTTTTAAATATGTCTTATAGTTTTCAGCATATAGGTCCTTCACATCCTTGGTTAAGTTTATTCCTAGGTATTTTATTCTTTTTGCTGCAATTGCAAAAGGAATATTTTTTGCATTTTTTTTTCTGAGATTTCATTGTTAGTATATAGGAATGCAATGGACTTTTGTATGTTGATTTTGTAGCCAGCAACTTTACTGTATTTGTTGATTGTTTCTAATAGCTTTCTGGGGGAGTCTTTAGGGTTTTCTATATATAGCATCATGTCATCTGCAAAGAGTGACAATTTAACTTCTTCATTCCCAATTTGGATGCCTTTTATTTCTTTCTCTTGCCTGATTGCTCTGGCAAGGACTTCCAACACTATGTTGAAAAACAGAGGTGATAGGGACAGCCCTGTCGTGTTCCTGAACATAGAACAAAGGGCTTCAGTTTTTCACCATTAATTATGAGATTAGCTGAGGGTTTGTCATATATGGCCTTTATTATGTTAAGGCATTTTCCTTCTATACCTATTTTATTAAATGTTTTAATCATAAATGAATGTTGTATCTTGTCAAATGCTTTTTCTGCATCAATTGATATAATCATATGATTTTTGTTCTTTATTTTGTTTATGTGATGTATCACTTTGATGGATTTGCAGATGTTGAACCATCCTTGTGCCCTGGGGATGAACCCCACTTGGTCGTGACGAATAATCTTTTTAATGCATTGTTGAATTCGATTTGCTAGAATTTCATTTAGGATTTTTGCATCTATACTCATCAGAGATATTGGTCCATAGTTTTCTGTTTTTGTGTTGTCCTCACCAGGTTTTGGTATCATGGAAATGTTGGCCTAATAAAATGAGTTAGGGAGTACTGTCTCTTCTTCAATTTTTTGGAAGAGTTTGAGCAGGATTAGTATGAGATCCTCTTTGAAGGTTTGGTAGAATTCACTAGTGAAGCTATCTGGTCCCGGACTTTTGCTTTGGGGAAGGTTTTGGATGACTGATTCAATTTCGTTACTGGTGATCGGTCTGTTTAGATTTTCCAGTTCTTCATGGGTCAGCCTAGGAAGGCTATATGTTTCTAAGAACTTGTCCATTTCTTCTAGGTTATTGAATTTGGTGGCTTATAATTCTTCATAGTATTCTTGGATGATCCTTTGTGTTTCTGTGGCGTCCATGATAACTTCCATTTTTCATTTCTGATTTAGTTAGTTAGTGTCTTCTCTCTTTTTATCTTAGTGAAGAATAGAGAATTGACAGGGGTTTGTCAATTTTGTTAATCTTTTCAAAGAACCAGCTGTTTGTCACATTCATTTTTTCTGTTGTCTTATTGTTCTCTATTTCATTTAGTTCTGCTCTGATTTTTGTTATTTCCTTTCTTCTGCTGACCTTGGGTTTCATTTGTTCTTCTTTTTCTAGTTCTTTAAGGTGTAACATGAGGTTACTTATTTGGGATTTTTCTTGTTTCTTGAGATAGGCCTGTAATGAGATAAATTTCACTCTTAAAACTGCTTTCGCTGCATCCCAAAAATTTTGGTAGGATGTATTTTCATTGTCATTTGTTTCTATGTATCTTTTGATCTCTCCTCTAATTTCTTCTTTGACCCAGTAGTTCTTTAAAAGTATGTTGTTTAATCTCCATGTATTTGTGTTTTTTCCTGCTTTCTTTTTGCAGTTGATATCCAATTTCAAAGCCTTGTAATCAGAGAATATGCTTGGTATGATTTCAATCTTCTTAAATTTGCTGAGGCTGATTTTATGTCCCAAGATATGGTCTATCCTTGAGAATGTTCCATGTACACTAGAAAAAACTGTATAGTCTGATGTTTTAGGATGAAGTGCTCTATATATGTCAATTATGTCCATTTAACCTAATGTATCATTTAGGGCTGCTATTTCGTTATTTATTTTCTGTTTGGATGATCTATCCATACCTGTCAATGATGTATTTATCCCCTAGGATAATTGTGTTTTGGTCAATTTCTCCCTTTAGTTCTGTTAGTAGTTGCTTGGTATATTTCGGTGCTCCCTGATTGGGGGCATAAATATTGATGACTGTTATGTCTTCTTGTTGTATAGTCCCCTTTACCATTATGAAATGTCCATCTTTGTCTCTTACCTTTTTTACCCTGAAGTCTGTTTCATCTGATATCAGTACAGATGGCTACACCTGATTTTCTCTGGATACCATTTGTTTGGAGTGTCAATTTCCACCCTTTCACTTTGAGTCTATGCTTGTCCTTGTAGCTGAGATGTGTCTTTGGAGACAGCATATGGTTGGGTTTAGTGTTTTGATCCAATCTGCTGGTGAGTTCAGTCCATTTACACTTAGGGTGATTATTGATATGTGAGGATTTCCTATCATTCTATCTTTAGTTTTCTGGTAAGGCTGTGTCTCCATTGTTTCTTTGCCTTTTTGTATTTGTCTATTAATATTTGTGTGGTGGTATTCTATGATGTTTCCCTCTGTTTCTTGTTTTGTTATAGTATATATTTCAGTTCTGGAAATTTTTTTGAGTGGGTACCCTTAAGTTTATGTAAAAGAAAGTTTGATATTTAGAGTATTCCATTTCCTTCAGCACGCTTGCTTTCTCGATTCCCATATTTCGGTTCAGGCCTTTACTCTCCCCATTTTTACGTTTTGGTTACCACAAATTGTCCCTGTTGATGGTGGTCAAATAGCCTCCTTTAGTATTTCTTGTAGTGCAGGTCATGTATTAGAAAATTCCCTCAGCTTCTGTATGTCTGGAAAGGTCTTTATTCCTCCTTCATATCTAAAGGATATTTTTCCTGGATATATTATTCTTGGCTCATAATTTCTCTCTTTCAATAGTTTGAATATTTGGTTCCACTCCCTCCTGGCTTGTAGAATTTCTGCTGAAAAATCTGATGATAATCTAATGGGCTTTCCTTTGTAGGTTACCGTCTTCTTTTCCCTGGCTGCCTTGAGGAGTCTTTCTTTGTCGTTGATTTTAGACAGCTTCAATACAATGTGCCTTGGAGAGGCCTGTTGGGATTGAGGTAATTAGGTGTTCTATTTGCTTCTTGGATTTGAGGATCCAGTTCTGTCCACAAGTTTGGGAAATTCTCATCGACGATTTGTTTGAATATATTCTCTGTTCCCTTCTCTCTTTCTTCTCCTTCTGGTATGCCCATTATTCTTATATTGCTCTTTCTGAAGGAGTCAGAAAGTTCTTGTAGAGTTCTTTCATTTCTGTTAAGTCTCAAGTCTCTTTCTTCTTCCATCTGTGTAATTTCCAGGTTTCTATCTTTGATGTCACTGATTCTTTCCTCCATCTGGTCAACTCTACTACCTAAACTGGCTATTTCATTCTTAATTTCTTCTATTGCGTTCTTAATCTCCAGAGATTCTATTTGGTTCTTTTTTAAAATTTCAATCTCTTTCTTAAATTGCTCATGTTCTTTGATGTGTTTCTGAGTTCATTAAACTGCCTTTCTGTGTTTTCTTGCATCTCATTGAGTTTTTTCAGAACTGCAATCTTGAATTCTCTGTCATTTAAGTTACATAATTCCATATCTTTAAGTTCCTTTTCTGGAGACTTTTCATTTTCTTTCTGAGCTGTCTTGTTGCCTTGGTTATTCATGGCAATTGCTGATTTATTATTTCTCTTCCTAGACATCTACAGGAGTGGCTTCCGCAACAGGTTGATAGGAAGAAGTCTTTCTTTTGTTTTCCAGTACTTTTTGGTAGAATGTTTTATTTTCTCTCCAACTACAGCCTTTTATTCTCTCTCACATGGTAGAGCTATGTTTTCTTTGCATTATTCCAGCTTCTCACACAATGGGGTATTCCCTAGGAGATGGGCTTCTTCTCTGTTAATAGTTCGCCGGGGTCACATGGTGCAGTGTCCGTGTGGGTATGCGGAGGGCTTTTGAAGTTCCAAAGCTCTTCCTGCACCAGATTCAGAGCCCGTAGGTTTCAGCAGTTCTGTTTACTCCTGCAGGGATCCACCCAGGTAGATGGGGCCAGAGGCAGGGTGAGTTGTGAGAGGTGGCCCAGAGCAATCACGGTGACCACCACCACAGCCGATCCTGCTTCCACAGCTCCATCACCTTTGCCGTTACTAGTTGTGCTGGGAATCTGTATCTGTGGTCCACAGTTCTCAGAACAGCAAATATTCTGTTCTTTTTGTCTGACACTGCTACTGTTCCGCTTCTAGCACTGGGCAGGTGGGGGCGGGGTGAGCTCTGGGAGGGTAGGGAGGGGGCGGCTAGTCTCAGTGCCTAAGGTTTCCGTTCTCTCCTCGGCAGTGAGGGCTTAAACCACCATTTTCAAGAGAAGTAGAGCCCTTTAGTTTTGTTATGTACTAGTTTATAATTACATTACTGCGTATTATCCTGGTATAACAGTGTTTAACATACTTCTTGATCTTTGGTGTGATACCAAAGGAGGCAGTGAATTTAATAGAAATAAGGGAAGGAGACAGTCAAAGAGAGCCTTTTAAACCAACTGTCACCTAAAGGCCACTGTGTACATGTCCAAGTCTGTACGTTTAGAGGAGCAACATTAGAAGCTTGACGCTGCAGGGATGAACAATAGACAATAGTCCAACCTTCACTCAATAAATAACCAGGCAAACAACAAACCTCCAGAGGGGAGGTGAACCCAGAATCCAGATTTGCTCCAATATATTATCTAAAATGCCCAGTTTTTACTACAAAATCTGAGACAGGTAAAGAAACAGTGAAGTGCATACCATACACTATAAACTTCAAAAAGAGTGAAAAAGGTTTTAAAAAGAGTTAATGGAGTGATGGGATATTGTGAAGAAGGAAAATTGTGATTTTTACTAGATTATGTTTCTCTAGTACATGTCTTTTTTTTTCCTATTCCTTAATCCTATCTGCTGTCAAATGCCCTTCTTAATGCCTCCTTGTTTATTTAAGCATCTCTGCATGCTCTTTTCAAGTGGACAATTCATTTTACTTATGCCGGTTGGGGAAAGAACCAGAGAGCTTCAGATATATCTGCTAGTATCCCCTGTTTTGCACTGCTGTAACTTGTGTTTCTTTCACAAAATGTAGTTATGTACTTGTTGAAACTTGTTCTGTCCTATCTTATGTGTTTTGGTTCATTATGGTAATAATATGGTCCTACCTCTTTTTAGATTGCAGTGCATGTGTGTTTGAGTTCCAAATGTCATACTGCTATCTTTAACATTTATTCATGGTCTCAGCCATTACGACAAACACATTCAAGTTCATGATTGGTTTCCAACCTGTGGTACGTTTTCCTATAACCAAGTTTCATTCACAAAACATTAGGCTCATTGTTTGAGATCAGGCCAATCTAGTAATTCATTTTTCAATGTGATTCATCTTTAATAACTTTCATGTTTTTTCCTCTCATTTGACCTAGTTACTAGTTTCTAAATTCAGCAAAATGTCAAATCACATAAAAAATCAAATGGAATGAGATGCAATCCCAAAGCTGGTACTACTGCAAATTTTGCTAATTTCCTCTCTTCTCAGCTACTAGGTGAATATACTAAGGAAACTTGATAGGCACTTTTTCATAAACCACAGATTATCTTGTTATTCTTCTACATCATTAATGCCTACTTTATTTAAAATTACATAGTCTAAAAATATTTTCAAAAGAGTCAAAGAATTTCTGTCTCATAGTACCTTTCTGTGATGTTGGACCACGGTTTGTAACTTGACTTGTGAGCAAAGGGGTTATGCTTCACCTTAACAGCTATATTCCTACAGTATGAATGTCCTCTTAGTGTAAACTTGGAAGTTATACTATTAAAATATACTCCCCAAGATGATTTAAGTTTGTATAGGAGACAGCATTATGTAGAAAAAGTACTCGGTAAAAAATTATGGGGCATCATTTTATGTATCAATTTTGTCATTGTCTTGATATGTGTTCTTGATTAAATAACAAAACATCTCTAAGCCTCAGTGTAATGAGGTTTATATGATTGTTAAGAGCCCTTCCAATTCTAAGGTTTTATGATTGTACAATACAGACATTGTATTATATGTCTTCTTCTATAACAAATGCTAATTAAATAGCACCACACACACACATACACACACACACACACACACATAGGATAATGGTTACTTTAAAAAGCATTTTGAAATCTGTTTTATGTCTACAGAGACTGATATAGAACATTTTACAGATACTGTTGGAAGAGAAAATATAACTGGTGAAATCAAGACCCCATTTAAGAGTTACTCTGGTAAGAACAATAATTTTTCAAGTTTAATATTTATGGATTATCTTTTCTGGTGTTCAATCAAGTATGGATCTTTAATAACAACAGTGATTATGTGTTATTATTGCATGTGTAAATTTTTTTATGAATTCCCTCTTATAAACTCTAGTATTTATTATCAATAGAAAATTAGCTAGATATTATTGACTTTATAACTCATCCATTTAGAAAGTAATCTGTAAAATCCAATGCTCTAATGACATTAGAATATGCTTGGTATAAATATTTCTAATGCTATTCTAAGTTTGCTTTGAATTTTTTTATAATAATATGTTAAATTTTTATTTCTATGTTATATGTGGAATCTAAAGAACAGAATAAATGAGCAAACTAAACAGAAATAGTCTCAGTGATATAGAGGAAAAACTGATGGTTGCTTTGAATTTGAAAAAGCAAAAAGACTAGTTGATGAGTGTTATAAGAGGAGAAGTATAACAGAGTTATTGCATTGGATACCAATTTTCTTTACATAATTAAGTTGGCATGTTTCTATCTCTACTAGAATAGTGTTTTCTAGCTGTGTTATATGATTTACAAATTATACTACTGGCATTAGTCCTGGAGTAACAACATTAGGTATATTTCTCTTTCATGAAAGAAATACTGTAATTATGAGCTTTTTTTGCAGAATTAATGCTGAAAGCTAGAATTTGGAAGTTGCTGAATCCTCAGATATAAGCATCAAAATATGTGTTCTCACTGAAACTTAAGATTAAGGCAGGATTTCTGAAATTTGGCTTTTTAATGTTTTATTATTTTATTATATATACAGTTGTATTCCTGAAAAGAAATATTGTTAAAAATGAATCAAACAAAAATTATTTACTCAAACAGCTTATAACTGAGGAAAATCTGTTAGTAGTTGCTTGGTATATTTCGGTGCTCCCTGATTGGGGGCATAAATATTGATGACTGTTATGTCTTCTTGTTGTATAGTCCCCTTTACCATTATGAAATGTCCATCTTTGTCTCTTGTTACCTTTTTTACCCTGAAGTCTGTTTCATCTGATATCAGTATGGCTACACCTAATTTTCTCTGGATACCATTTGCTTGGAGTGTCAATTTCCACCCTTTCACTTTGAGTCTATGCTTGTCCTTGTAGCTGAGATGTGTCTCTTGGAGACAGCATATGGTTGGGTTTAGTTTTTTGATCCTGTCTGCTACTCTGTGCCTTTTTATTGGTGAGTTCAGTCCATTTACATTTAGGGTGATTATTGATATGTGAGGATTTCCTATCATTCTATCTTTAGTTTTCTGGTAAGGCTGTGTCTCCATTGTTTCTTTGCCTTTTTGTTGTTGTCTATTATTTCTGTGTGGTGGTAGAAAATCCGGTGGTATAAATATAAAATTGCTTGAACCAAGCAGTTTTGTGTTTTACTCTAACAAACTAGGTAAATTATGATAAGCCATTTTTCTTTATTTTTTAAAAAAAGATTTTTATTAAAAATATAGCTAACATACAGTATTATATTAGTTTCAAGGGTACACCATAGTTATTCAACATTTACATAGCTAAAGAAGTGATCACAATGATAAGTACAGCAGCCACCTGACACTGTACTGTGCTATCACAATATTATTGATTATATTCCCCATGCTGTACATTACATCCCCATAACCTATTTGTTTTATACTGGGAAATTTGGACCTCTTATTCCCCTTCACCTTTCCCCCTTTTTTAATTTTTCAATTACAGTTGAAAATCAGTATTATTTTATATTAATTTCAGATGTACAGCATAATGATTAGACATTTATATAATTTATGAAGTGATCCCCTGGCTAGTCTAGTACCCATGTGGCACTATATATAGTTATTATCATATCATCGACTATATTCCCTATACTTTACTTCATATCTTCATAACTATTTTGTAACTACCAATTTGTTCTTCTTAATCCTCTCACTCTGCCCCCTAACCCCCTCCCATTTATCATACCAACAAATTTAGTACCCATCTGACACCATACATAGCTCTTACAATATTATTGTCTATATTCCTTACATCCCCATAACTATACTCTACATCCCCATAACTACTTTTTAACAACCTATGTACTTAATCCCTTCCCCTTTTATCACCCACACCCAACACCCCTTCCATCTGGCAAACACCAAAATGTTTTCTGTATCTCTGAGTTTCTTTCTGTTTTGTTTGTTTATTTTGTTCTTTAGATTCCACATATAAGAAAAATCACATTGCCCCTTTCTTTTTCTGTCTGACACTCCACTCAGCTGGCTGCTCATTGAGAAAGTACCTCCGGCATTAGGAGAGTTGGGTGGGGTGAAGTCTCACCATGGCTCACCAGACCAATTCAGATTCAAGTTTGGTCTTTTTGGGGAGGGCTCAATACAGGAAAAATGGTGTCTACCTACTGGCTGCAGGGGAGAAGGATCCCACAAAGGGAAAATGGCAACTGTCCTCCAGCCTTCACTTCAAAGGCACATACCTCTGTCTGCTCCCCCCCTCCATGCCTATGACACCCCATAGTCATGTTTCCTTCACCAGAGCCCCAGGTCAGTGCCTGCTAGTTAGTGAGTCTATGCACTGGCCCTTCAAGGGGACATCTGGGTGTCCTGCAGCCTTCCATTCCACCCGGATGTTCAGAATTCCCACTTTTTTTCACAGCCAGATGTTGTGGGTGCTCCTCTTCTCGATACCAGTACTCAAGGTTGGTGAGTCTGGTGTGGGACTGGACTCCCTCATTCCTCAGGAGGGGTGAACTCCATGGTTGAAATATCCCTCTTAATTTTCAACCGCCACATGGAGATTTGGGGCCAGCCCATTTCACATCTCTGCCCCTCCTATCAGTCTCAAGATGATTTCATCTTTATATTCTTACTTATAAAACTTCTGTTCAGTCAGACTTCAGATGGTTCTCCAGGTTGATTGTTCTATAATTTAGTTGTAATTTTAATATATTCATAGAAGGAAGCATGCACAGTGTTTATCTACTCTGCCATCTTGTCGTTAATTCGTTGCAGTACTTCCAATTACTTTTTTTCCCTAATTCTAACTAAGAACTCAGATTGTGTATTTAGTTTCTTTAAAATATGTTTGTATCTTTTTTATCTTATGCATTAAGATTTCTAGTTGTTAATTGCAGAGGAAATGATAGCAATAATCCATTATTAGTCATTTGCTGGATCCCATGCTACGTACACAACACTTTTAGATTAATAATACTAATACAATCACTATTAATTATAATTGCTGAGAACATATTTTTTTTGTATATCCTGTATATCCTGTCCCATTCCCTCCCTAATTTTTAAGTTTACATAGTCAGATAACAAAGCCTTTAATACCATGTACTCTTCATTTCAGCCATTACCTAGTCTTAGTTCTACAAGGACATAGAGAGGATGCCAAAAAAAATGTATACACATTTTAAGAAAGGAAAAACCTGTATTAAAAATGTAATACTCAATATATATCGATAACAACAAAAAAAGAATGCCAGTCATGTATTTACATTTTTTTGGCACCCTCAGTATATATTAATGCTCACCAGTCTTTATTTTGACATCTCTCTATTCATTTTTGTTGTCTGAAACTCATTTTCTAGTAGATTCTTCAGAAAAGGCTCATGGAAACAGTATTCACTAAATTCCTGTATATTGATAACAGTTTGTGCCCTTTGTATTAGAAAGTCAGTTTTCGTGGGTCCAAAATCCTTGGTTATCATTTTGTTTCCTTGAGTATCTTAAATATGTGGCTCCATTTTCTTCTACCATAGGTGTTGCTTTGAAAAAATAATCTGGTGACAATCTAATGTTCTTTCTTTATGTAAGGACACTTTTGATCTAATTACCAAAATTCTTTTTATTTTCTTTAAAGTCTAGTAATTTTACTGAGATATGTCTTGGTCAATTAAGGTCAATAGTGTGAGGTATGTAGTGCTCTCTCCATATATAATTGCAAATTTGTTTTTTGCTTCAAGAATGTTTTCTTAAATTGTAGGTTTTAGTATTTATTCTGTTTGGTTTATTTTCCTTTGATTTCTTCTTTAGCTACATCATCCACATGATTTATCTTCTTAGCCTACCAATGTATTACTTTTTCTCTTTTTTCCATTTTTTTGTTAAATTTATTGAGATGACATTGGTTAGTAAAATTAGGTTTCAAGTGTACATTTATATAAGACATCATCTATATATTACATTGTGCATTCCCACTGAGAGTCAGTCCTCCTTTATTAGCATATATTTTACCCCTCTTTTCCTTCTTCTACTACCTACCCCCCCTTACCCTCTGGTAACACTAAACTGTTGTCTGTGTCTATGAGTTTTTGTTTGCTTGTTTGTTAGTTTGTTTGTCTTGTTGGTTTGTTGCTTTCATATATGAGTGAACTCATAGGTTCTTTACCTTTTCTGTCTGATTAATTTTGCTTAGCTTGACAATCTCGTGATCCACCCATGTTGTCAAAAATGACAGTATTTCATCTTTTCTTATGACTGAGTAGTATTCCATTGTGTACCGGTATATGTACCAAATCTTCTTACCCAATCATCTATCGAAGGACAATTTTGTTGTTTCCATGTCTTGGCCACTGTGAATAATGCTGTAATGAACATAATGATACATATGTCATTACAGAGAAATGCTTTCAGATTTTTGGGGTAGCTACCCAGAAGAGAGATTGCTGGGTTATGTGGTAATTCTAGTCTTAATTTTTTTAGGAACCTCCATACTGTTTTCCATAGTGGCTGTACCAATTTACATTCCTACCAGCAGTGTATGAGGGTTCCTTTTTCTTTACAACCTCTCCAACACTTGTTATTACTTGTCGTGTAGATGATAGCCATTCTAAAAGGTGTGAAGTGATATCTCATTGTGGTTTTGATTTGCATTTCCCTAATAGCTAGTGAAGTTTCATGTATCTGTTGGCCGTTTTTATGTCTTATTGGGAGAAGTGTCTGTTCAGGTCCTCTGCCCATTTTTTAATTGGATTGCTTGTTTTTTTGTTGAGTTGTATGAGTTATTTATGTATTTTGAATATTAGCCCCTTATTGGAGGCATTGTTGGCATATATGCTCTTCCAATTGGTTGGTTTCCTCTTTGTTTTATTGATGGTTTCTTTTGCTGTGCAGAAACTTTTTAGTTTTCATTTATTTATACTCTTACTTCTTTTGCCCTTGAAGTCAAATTCACAAAATCCTCTTTGAACCCAAGGTCCATAAGTTTAGTACCTATGCTTTCTTCTATGCAGTTTATTGTTTCAGGGCTTATGTTTAGGTCTTTATCCATTTTGAGTTAATTTTGGTATATGAGACAAATAGCAGTATAGTTTCATTCTTTTCATGTGGCTTTCTAATTTTCCCAGCACCATCCATTTATTGAATAAGGTTTCTTTTCTCCATTTTATGTTTTTGGCTCCTTTGTTGAAAATTATCTGCATATATATTTGTGGGTTAGAGAGCGAGCTCTGAACAACAGAGTTGCTGGTTCAATCCCCACGTTGGCCAGTGAGCTGCGCCCTCCACAACTAAAATGAAGACAATGAGGTGCCGCTGAGCTTCCGGAGGGGCGGCTGGATGGCTCCATTGGTTAGAGCACGAGCTCTCAACAACAAGGTTGCCGGTTCAATTCCCACATGGGATGGTGGGCTGCACCCTCTGCAACTAAAGATTGAAAATGGCAACTGGACTTGGAGCTGAGCTGTGCCCTCCACAACTAGATTGAAGGACAGCGACTTGGAGCTGATGGGGCCTGGAGAAACACACTGTTCCCCAGTATTCCCCCCCCCCCAAAAAAAAAAAAACTGAGTAAAGAGCTTCAAAATTAGACTCAACCATGCAGAAGAAAGAATCGGTGACCTAGAGAAGATAGGATATTTGAAATTATCCAATCAGAGGAGGAAAAAGAAGAGAGAATGAAAAGAGTGAAGAAAGCTGATGGGAATAGTGGGACACTATTAGAAGAAATAATATTCAAATATGGGAATGCCAAAAGGAAAAGAGAAAAGGAAGGAGAAAGTATATATATTTTTTGTTTTTTAAAATTTATTTTCCAGTTACAGTCAATATACAATATATTAGTTTCAGGTGTACAACATAGTGATTAGACATTTACATACATTATGAAACACAATGTAAATAAACAAAAGAGAGAGAAACTCATAGATACACACAGAAATTATATTTAAAGATGTAATGGCTTCCCAAACCTCGGGCAAGAAATGGACATCAAGACACATGAACTCAAAGGACCCCAAATATGTTGAACCTGAATAGGGCTACACACTATAATTAAATTATCAAAAGTCAAGTACAAAGAAAGAATTTTGAAAGCAGCAAGGGGAAAAAAGAAATTTACACACAAGGAAACCCCCATAAGACTATAGGCAGATTTCTCAACAAAAATATTTGAGGCCAGGAAAGAAGAGGATGATATATTCAAAATACTGAAAAAAAAAATCTGTCAGCCAGGAGCTCTTCACCCAGGAAAGCTGTCCTTCAGAAATATAGAAGAGATAAACACTTTCTCAAACAAACAAAAGCTGAGGGAGTACATCCCCACTAGACCTGCACTACAAGAAACACTAAATGGAGTTCTTTGATTGGATGTAAAAAAAATGCTAATGAACATTATAAAAACATAAGATGATAGAATAAATGTAACAAAGGATATGAACAACCTATACACTAAAAACTATAAGACATTATTTAAAGAAATTATACTCATAGAAGACACAAAGAAATGGAAAGATATTCTGTGTTCATTGATTGGAAGACTCAACGTACTTAAAATGGACTTATTATCCAAAGCACTTTACAGATTTAACATACTTCCGATCAAAATTGCAATGGCATTTTTTAAAAAAGAAAATAGAACGAAAAGTTATCAAATTTGTATGGAATCACAAAAGACCCATAATAGCCAAAGCAATCGGGAGAAAAAAGAACAAGGCTGGAGGTATAGCAATCCATGACTGCAATTTAAACTACAAAGCGATAATAATCAAAATAGCATGGTATTGACAAAAAAGCAAACACACGGACCAATGGAATAGAATTGAGAACCCAGAAATAAACCCACATATATCTGCGTAGACAATTTGTGACAAAGAAGCCAAAAACGTACCATGGAGAAAAGAAAGCCTCTTCAATAAATGGTGCTGGGAAAACTGGAAAGCTATGTGCAAAATAATT
The DNA here is from genome assembly GCF_057876585.1 of Rhinolophus sinicus. NCBI lineage: Eukaryota > Metazoa > Chordata > Mammalia > Chiroptera > Rhinolophidae > Rhinolophus > Rhinolophus sinicus. The sequence goes on from NC_142501.1 coordinate 131,237,212, forward strand.
AAAGTGGACTGCTCTCTGTGACCATATACCAAATTTAACTCAAAATGAAACAAAGACCTAAATGTAAAACCTGGGACAATAAATTTCATAGACGAAAGCATAGGTACTAAACTTATGGCCCTTGGGTTTAAAGAGGATTTTACGAATTTGACTTCAAAGGCAAGGGAAGTAAAAGCAAAAATAAATGAATGGGACTATATCAAACTAAAAAGCTACACAGCAAAAGAAACCATTGACAAAACAAAGGGGAAACAAATTGAATGGGAGAAAATATTTGCAAACAACACCTCCAATAAGGGGCTAATATCCAAAATATATAAAGAACTTATACAACTCAACAACAACAAAAAGAAAACAAACAATCCAACTTAAAAATGGGCAGAGGACCTGAACAGATACTTCTTCCAAGAAGACATACAAACAGCCAACAGATGTATGAAAAGATGTTCAACATGAACATATATGAACATATATGAACATATATGAAAAATAGTTCAACATCATGAGCTATTAGGGAAATGCAAATCAAAACCACAATGAGATAGCACCTCACACCTGTCAGAATGGCTATCATCAACAGCACAAGCAAAAAAAAGTGTTGGAAAGGTTGTGGAGGAAAAGGAACCCTCATATACTGCTGGTGGGAATGTAAATTGGTACAGCCACTGTGGAAAATAGTATGGAGGTTCCTCAAAAAATTAACAGTATAATTACCATGTGACCCAGCAATCCCTCTTTTGGGTATCTACCCAAAAAATCTGAAAGCATTTATCTGTAAAGATATATGTACTCCTATGTTCTTTGCAGCATTATTCACAGTGGCGAAGACATGGAAACAACAAAAGTGTCCTTCGATAAATGATTGGGTAAAGAAGGTTTGGTACATATACACAATGGAATATTACTCAGACATAAGAAAAGATGAAATACTGCCATTTGAGACAACATGGATGGATCTTGAGATTATCATGCTAAGTGAAATAAGTCAGACAGAAAAAGTCGAGAACCATACGACTTCACTGATATGTGGGATATAAAACCGAAAGGAACAAATGAACAAGAGAAACCAACAAGCAAAAAATCATAGACACAGACAACAATTTAGTGGTTACTAGAGGGTAAAGGGGAAAAGGGGTGGTAGAAGAGAGAAAGAGGGTGAAATATATGTTGATGGAAGAACTGACTCTGGGTGGTGAACACACAATGCAATATACAAAGGGGGCCCAAAAAATGTATACACATTTTAAGAAAGGATAAAACTGTATTTAAAATTGTAATATTTAATATATACCAATAAAAAAAGATGAATACAAGTCATGTGTATACATTTTTTGGCACATCCCAGTATAGATGATGAGTTATAGAATATACACTTGAAAACTATATAATTTTACTAATCAATGTCACCCCAATAAATTTAATAATGATTAAAAAATAAATTAATAAAAATAAGGAAATATAGGGGAAAAAATCCTTAAAAAACAAAAAAGGAGTGTAAGAGTCATTGGTATAGTAAGTATATAGTCAATTAGATTCTGTAATATAGTAATAATGGTGCATAATTTACTTACAACTCTAGTTTAAAAGTTAAAAACAAATATAGTAAAAATAACCATAATTACAATAATCTTTTATTGGACACACAATATAAAAATTTGTACATGGTAACATCAATAACCTAATTTTTGAGGAGGAGGAGAAGGAGAAGTAAGAGTGTAAAGCTTAGCAATGCTATTATACTTAGTTGTTATCTGCTTAAAATAGGGTCTTGTAATTTTAAGATGTTTTATGTAAGTCTAATGGTAATCCCAAGGGAACAACCGGTAGTAATTATACAAAAGAACATGATAAAGAAGTCAAAGCATACTGATACCAAAAACACACAAAAAAAAGACAGATAAGAAATAAGGAAAATGAATCTATAAAACAGCCAGAAAACAATTTTAAAAATAGCAGTAGTAATACCTTATCTAATGATAATTACTTTAAAAGTAATTGAGTTAAATTTTGCAGTCAATAGCCATGGAATGGCTGAATAGATTTTTTCAAAAATGTAGTTGAATTTATGCTGCCTACAAGAGATCCACCATAGCCTTAAAGACCCACATAGACTGAGCAAAGGGAAGAAAAAGACATTTCAAGCAAATGGCAACCAAGAAAAATAGCAGGGGTAGCTATACTTGTATTAGACAAAATAGACATTAACAAAGAAATGGTTAAAAAATAAAGAAAAACTAGCAAAGGGGTAAATCTCTCAACAAGATATAATAATTGTAAATATTTATGTACAACATTGGTATACCTAAATATATAAAGCTAAACATATAACAGTACTAAAAGAAATAAACAATGCAGTAATAGCTGAGACCTTTATTAACCCACTCTCAACAATGGATAGATCATCCAGACAGAGAATCAATAAGAAAATAGTAGATTTGAACAACACTATAGATCAAATGAATGTAGCTGACATATACAGAACATTCTATTTGACAATGAGAGAATACACATTCTTCATAATAGCACATGGAACATTTTCTAAGATAGACCATACCTTAGGGCATAAAACAAGTCTCAGCAAATTTTAAAAGGATGGAAATTGTACCAAGTATCATCCATGACTACAATGTTAACAAAAAGAATTCAATTACAGGAGGAAAAATTGAGGAAGATATGTATATTAATCAACACTCTTCTGATCAACTAGTGGATCAAAGAAGAAATTAAAGGAGGAATGAAAAAGTATCTTGAGACAAATGAATATGGAAGTGAAACATACCAAAACTTAATGGGATACAGCAAAGTAGTTACAAAAGGAAAGTTCCTAACAACAAATTTGCCTTAGAAAGAAGACTGCAAAGAAACAACCTAACTCTATGCTTCAAGAAACTACAAAAAGCAGAATAAACAAAGCCCAAATTTAGCAGAAAGAAGTAAACAACAAAATTAGAGCAAAAATAAATGATACAGAGAACAGGAAAGCAATGAAAAAGATTTAACAAAATGAAGTTTTTTGAAAAGATAAACAAAGTTAACAAACCTTTAGCTAGACTAAAGAGAGGTAAAGAGAGGACCCAAATCAACAAAACTGTACACGAAAAAGAAACGTTACTACTGACACCACAGAAAAACAAGCAGAAAATCTGAACAAAACATTCACTAATAAAATGATTGATTCACTAATCAAAAATCTGAAAATGAAGAAAAGCCCAAGGCTATAGAGATTCAATGGTGAATTTTACCAAACATTCAAAGTACAAATAATGCCAACCTTTCTCAAACACTTCCAAAAAATCAGAGAAGGGAACACACCCAAACTCATTTTACGAAGCTAGCATTACCCTGATACTAATCCAGAAAAAGACAGTACAAAAAAAAAATTATAGGCCAATATCCATGATGAACATAGATGCAAAAATTCTCAACAAAATATTAGCAACTCAAATTCAACAATGTATTAAAATATTAAGAGGATTATATGCCTTCTATAGTGGAATTTATTCTGGGAATGCAAGAATGGTTCAATTTGTATAATCAATCAATGTCATATACTACATTGGCAAACAAAGGACAAAATCATATGATATCTCAACTGATTCAGCAAAAGCATTTGACAAAATTCAACATCTTTTCATAAAATCTATTAAATTAGGTATAGAAGGAACATACCTCAACAAATGAAAATGGAAACACATCACACTAAAACTTAGGGGGTGATGCAAAAGCAGTTCTAAGAGAAAAGTTTATAATGTTAAGCATCTGCATTATGAGAAAGAGAGAGAGAGAGAGAGAGAGAGAGAGAGAGAGAGAGAGAGAGAGCTATCAAATAAACAACCTAACTTTTCACCATAAGTAACTAGAAAAAGAAGTAAACTAAGCTCAAAGTTGGCACAAGTAAGGAAATAACAAAGATCAGAAGATCAGAGTAGAAATAAATGAAATCAAGACCAGAAAGAAATAGAAAGATCAATGATGATAAGAGGTCTTCTTTTTTTTTTTTTTTTTTTTTTTTTTTTTTTTTTTTTTTAAAGATAAACAAATCTTTAGCTAGACAGGGAAGAAAGAGTAGGGAAGAAAGAGAGAAGACTCAAAGTCAGAAATGAAAGAGGAGACATTACATCTGACACTACAGAGATACAAATATTATAAGAAATACTATGAATAATTATAAGCCAACAAATTGGATAACCTGGAAGAAATGGATAAATACCTAGAAACATACAAGACTGAATCATAAAGAAATAGAAAATATGATCACACCAATAACAATAAGGAGATTGAATCGGTAATGAAAAACCACCCATTAAAGAAAAGTCCACTGAGACAGTTTCACTGGTGAATTCTACCAAACATTTAAAGAAGAATTGACACCAATCCCTCTCAAACTCTTCCAAAAATTGAAGAGGAGGAAACTCTCTCAAGTTCATTTTACAAGACTAGCATTACTGATTCTAAAGCCAGATATGGACACGACAAGAAAAGAAAAACTTACAAGCCTGATGAATAATATCCCTGATGAAAACTGAAGCAAAAATTCTCCATAAAACAGTAGCAAACCAAATTCAACAACACATTTAAAAAAACTATACTCCATCCACTGGGATTTATCCATGGCATACAAGGATGGTTCTACATATATAAATCAATATATGTGATACACCCCACTAACAAAATGAATGATAACAATGATATAATCATCTCAATACACACAGAAAAGGTATTTGGCAAAGGTCAACACCTTTTCATGATAAAAACTGTCAACAAATTTGGTATAGAAGGTACATACCTCAACATAATAAAAGCCATATATGACAAGTCCACAGCTAACGTCACTCTCAATGGTGAACGTTTGAGAGGTTTTTCTCTAAGATCAGGAATAAGGAGCCTACTCTCACCTCTCCTATTCAACTTAGTGCTGGAATTCCTAGCAAGATTAATCGAAAGATAAAAAAATTAAAGGCATCCAATTGGAAAGGAAAAAGTAATATAGTCTATGTTTGCAGATGATATAATCTTACATAGAGAAAACCCTAAAGATCACCATAAAACTGTTAGAACTAAAAATGAATATAGGAAAGTTGACGTGTACAAAATTAACATACAGAAAAGTATGATAATTTGCATTTCTAAACACTAACAATGAAATATCCGAAAAAGAAATAAGGAAAACAATCCCAATTACAGCAGCATCAAAAACAGTAGAATACTAGGATGCATGCTTGGGAAGTGACAGCCCAGATGTCAGTTGGGCTGTGGATGAAATATCAGAATGTGGTGTTTGAAGAAGGGGAGCACTGTCAACATGAGAGGTCTGTTCTCAGGGACCCCCAGCCCTGTTGGCTCGAGTCCAGGGAGAGATTGCCCTGGAAAGTAGGGGTGGTGGGGTGAGAGGGCTGAGCACTGTTTGGCCCAGGCTGAGGGTGCCCAAGGGTGAGGTTTGATTTCAGTGGTGTATCCTTCAGAGGACTGTGGGCTGGTGGGATGCTTGCTCTGTGAGGGGCCCTTTCACACCCAACTGATAGTGGAGTTCACCTGGTCAGATGGGCCCAATGCATTTTATAATGAAGGTTGACTGTATCAACTTCATATGCAAAAGAAAATAATACTAAGGAATAAATTTAAACAAAGTTGAGAATGATCTAAATACTAAAAACTAGAACACTTTGATGGAAGATATTGAAACACCACAGGTAAATGGATTTATATAGTGGATTTATGGATTGGAAGAGTTAATGTTTTTATTTTTTATTAGTTTCAGGTGTACAAAACAATGTAGTGATTAGACATTTATATACCTCACAAAGTGATAACCCCAATAAGTCTATTACCCATCTGACACTGTACATAGTTATTACAATATCACTGACTGTATTCCCTATGGTGTACTTTATATACCTGTGACTTTTAAAATTATAGTTGACATTCAATATTATTTTATATTAATTTCAGGTAGACATTTATATAATTTATGAAGTGATTCCCCGATAAGTCCACTACCCATCTGACACCATACACAGTTTTTACAATATTATTGGCTATATTCCCCATACTGTATTTTACATTCCCGTGACTCTTTTGTAATTACCAATTTGTACTTCTTAATCCCTTCACCTTTCTCACCCAGCCCACCAACCCCCCTGCCCAGAGTTAATGTTTTCAAATGCCAATACCACCAAAAGCCATCTATAGATTCAATGGCTTTTCCCCCAAAATAGACAAAAACAATTCTGAAATTTGTTGCAACTACAAAAGACCCTGAATAACCAAGGCAGAACAAAGCTAGAGGCATCACACTTCCTGATTTCAAACTATATTACAAAGCTATTCTAATCAAAACAAGATGGTACTGACATAAAAACAGACCATAGACCAATGTAACAGAATTAAAAGCCCACATAAACCCTCATATTGACAACTAAAATTTGACATGGGAGCCAGTAATGCTTTATGGGAAAATGAACTCTCTTCAATAAATTGTGTTGGGAAATTGGATAGCCACAATGCAAGTATAAAATTGAACCCATATCTTATATCATTAACAACAACAGAAAAGCCTCGAAATGCATTAAAGATTTAAATGTGAGATCTGAAACCTTAATGCTTTTACAAGAAAACACATGGGAAAAGGTCCTTGACATTGGTCTTGGCAACAATATTTTGGACATTGCACCAAAACCACAAGCAACCAAAGGAAAAATTAACACGAACAGCATCAAACCAAAAAAGCTTCTGCACTGCATAAGAAACCCTCAACACAGTGAAAAGGCAACCTACCAAATGGGAGAAAGTATTTTCAAACCATCTATCTGATAGGGGTTAATATCCAAATTATATAGGGGACTCATACAACTCAATAGCAAAATAATCCCCAAACAATGTGATTATATAATAAATGGGCAGAGGACCTGAATAGACATTTTTCAAAGAAGATATACAAATAAGCAACAAGTATATGATAATGTGTTTAACATTCCTGTTTAATAAATGCAAATTAAAACCACAATGAGATATTGTCTCACACTTGTTAGGATGGCTATCATCAAAAAGATAAGAAATAAATGTGAGGATGTGGGAAAAATGGGACCCTTGTACACTGTTGGTAGGATTGTAAATTGATACAGCCACCATACAAAATAGTATTGATTTCAAGAGTTTAAAAGAGAACTATCATATAACTTAACAGTCTCACTTATGGATATATGTGTGAAATCAATGAAATCACTATTTTGAAGAGATATCTCATGTTCATTGCAACAATAGCCAAGGCATGGAAACAACCTATGTGTCTGTAGACAGATGAAGACATAAAGAAAATTTGGTCTAACGTGTACAATGGAATATTATTCAGCCATAAAAAGGATATCCTGCCATTTGTGACAACATGGATAAAACTTGAGGTCATCGAACAAGTGAAATGAGACGGAGAAAACGTTTGTATGATCTAACTCATACGTGGAATCTAAAAAAGCTGAACTCATTGAAACAGAACATAGAATGGTAGTTACCAAGAGATGGGGGGTGGACGAAATAGAGGAGATGTTGGTCAAAGAGTACAAACTTTCAGCTAAAAGATGACTAAGTTCTGGGATCTAATGTATGTTGTGATGACTATTGTTAACAATGTTGTGTCCTTGAAAGTTGCTGGGAAAGTAAATCTTAAATTTTGTTATCACAAATTTTAAAAAGGTAATTACATGAAGTGATGAAGGTTTTACTAGCTCTTTTGTAATAGTGTGTGAAGTCTGATAATTAAGTTCATGAACTTGCCACTGTGCACTTACATTGGCAGCACTGTATCAACAGCTCGGTAAGGTTTCATAACCTTGGTATATCAGTGTCTCACAGCTGTGTTTGTGTCAATGTGTGGCAGTGTCTTGCTGAGTGGCGTTCATTACTGTTGTTGGGTGTTTTTTGTGTGCCGTCGTGAGAATGTCTGAGCTTGAATTAGAGCAATGAACAAACATTAAATAAGAAAGTTAAACTTGGCAAGAGTGCAAGTGAAATCAGGGACATGTTAGTCCAAGTTCATGGGGATAATGCCATGAAGAAAACATCAGTGTACAAATGGATTAACCATATTTCTGAGGGGAGAGAACGCGTCACTGATGAAGAGAGGTCAGGGTGGCCAGTCACAAGCAGAACTGATGAAAACATTGCAAATGTCATCAAATTGTACGTCAAAATCATCGGCTGACTATGAGAAGCATAGCAGACCAAGTAAATATCAATAGAGAAGCAGTTAAAAAAATCTTAACTGAAAATCTTGGCATGAGAAAGGTGTGTGCACAAATGGTCCCAAAGAAATTCACCAATGAATAAAAGCAAAGGACAGTTGAAGTTTGCCAAGACTTTTTGGAGATTCAAGACAATGTTTTGGGCCATGTTATCACTGGTGACAAAACATGGGTGTACCAATATGACCCTGAAACAAAGCGTCAAAGTGCACAATGGAAGGCAGCCAATTTTCCACTACCAAAAAAGTCCCATCAGTCCAAATCAAGAGTCAAAATAATGTTGCTAACCTTTTTTGATATCAGAAGGATTATTTGTTACGAATTTGTACAAACAGTTAACCAAATTCACTATTTGGAAGTGCTGAAATGGCTGCATGAAAAAGTTAGACGAAAATGACTTGAACTTTTCGCCAACATTTCATGGCTCTTGCATCACGACAGTGCACCAGCTCCCACGGCACTGTCTGTGAGGGAGTTTTTAGCCAGTAAACAAATAACTGTATTGGAACACCCTCCCTATTCACCTGATCTGGCCCCCCAGTGGCTTCTTTCTTTACCTAAAGATAAAGAAAATACTGAAAGGAAGACATTTTGATGACATTCAGGACATCAAAGGTAATACAACGACAGCTCTGATGGCCATTCCAGAAAAAGAGTTCCGAAATTGCTTTGAAGGGTGGACTAGGTGCTGGCATTGGTGCATAGCTTCCCAAGGGGAGTATTTCGAAGGTGTAGCACTTCAGCAAAGAGGTATGTAGCACTTTTTCTAGGATGAGTTCATGAACTTAATTGGCAGACCTCGTATGTTCACACATCAAAAAATATATATTAAATATGTGCAATTTTTTGTACACTAAGTATATATGACTTAATAAATTTGAAAAAAGAAGCTATCAAGAAACACAGAATAAAAACAAAGAAGAGAAAATGATGAAATAGTTTATATAATAGAAACTGGAGTAATAGACAAGTGGTCACTCAGTAAAATGTTGGAAGAAAACATTATGTATCCATAAGTAAAGACTGATACATGGAGTTTGGGGAGTAGTGTGTGAATACTGACAGTCTTCATGTAATTTTTCTTTGTAAATTTTATTGTAGATATGACTATGTTTGAAAAAGAAAATAGATCCTCACCTCAAGATTTCTTTACCAAACGTGTCAGACAAAAGACATTCCCAACAAAAGTGATCAATTTATCACCCTTTGGCAGTCAAGGTAAAAAATTATATATAAGACATAAAATAAGTGTATAATTACTTAGAAGTGTTGTTGTAGTATGGTTTTTTATTTTACTTACTAATTTTGCATCTTGCTTTTCACTCAGAAATATTTTAGATAAATCCTTTCTAGCCTGAAAATGAAATGACTATCTTTTTTACTGAAAGTGTATTTCTTTTTTTTAAAGTTTATTGGGGTGACAATTGTTAATAAAGTTACATAGATTTCAGGTGTACAATTCTGTATTACATCATCTATAAATTCCATTGTGTGTTCACCACCCAGAGTCAGTTCTCCTTCCATCACCATATATTTGATCCCCTTTACCTTCATCTACCACCCCTTCCCCTCTTACCCTCTGGTAACCACTAAACTATTGTCTGTGTCTATGAGTTTCTGTTTCTCATTTGTTTGTCTTGTTCTTTTGTTGTTTTTGGTTTATATACCACATATCAGTGAAATCATATGGTTCTCTGCTTTTTCTGTCTGACTTATTTCACTTAGCATTATAATCTCAAGATCCATCCATGTTGTCACAAATGGTCCTGTTTCATCTTTTCTTACCGCCAAATAGTATTCAATTGTGTATATATCCCACAACTTCTTTATCCATTCATCTATCGAAGGACATTTTGGTCGTTTCCATGTCTTGGCCACCGTAAACAAAGCTGCAATGAACATTGGAGCACACGTGTCTTTATGGATAAATGTTTTCAGATTTTTGGGTAGATACCCAGGAGAGGGATTGCTGGGTCATATAGTAATTCCATTCATAATTTTTTGAGGAACCTCCACACTGCCTCCCATAACGGCTGCACCAATCTGCATTCCCACCAAAAGTGTATGAGGGTTCCTTTTTCTCCACAGGCTCTCCAACACTTGTTATTATTTGTCTTGTTGATCATAGCCATTCTGACTGGAGTGAGGTGATATCTCATTGTGGTTTTTATTTGCATTTCTCTGATGATTAGTGATGTTGAGCATTTTTTCATATGTCTATTTGCCATTTGTATGTCCTCTTTGGAGAAATGTCTCTTCAGGTCGTGTGCCCATTTTTCAATTGGGTTATTTGTTTTTTTGTTGTTGAGTTGCATGAGTTCCTTGTATATTTTGGATATTAGTCCCTTATCGGAGGCACTGTTTGCAAAAACCTTCTCTCATTCGGTTGGTTGCCTCTTTATTTTGTCGGTGGTTTCTTTTGCTGTGCAGAAGCTTTTAAGTTTGATGTAGTCCCATTCATTTATTTTAACTTTTATGGAAGTATATTTCATAGTATGGAATTATTTATTCAATTATTTTTCTATTAAAGGACATTGAGGTTTTTTTTAGTTCTTTGGGTGTTTTGTTTTGTTTGTTGCTTTCACCACTGCTAAATGTGTTCATGAACATATATTCTTACATATTTGTGCTTTTATCTTTGGGGTAGAGTTCCAGGATTGAGATTGTTAAAGCATATATGGATTAAAACATACTTTCAGATCACATTCCTAAAAGGCTATTAAAATTGGTATTTTCACCAGCAATCTTAAGGAAAAACTAATTTTCTCTGAACTGCCATCAACCATACAGATTGGTGGTTTTGTTTTGTTTTGTTTTGTGTGTGTGTGTGTGTGTGTGTGTGTGTGTGTTTCATTTATGCTCATCTGACAGTTATTAAATCATACCTCAGTCTTATTTTAATTTTTTTCCATATTTGTTATATTTGTTAGTGATCTTTTACTGCATAACTACCCCCAAAACTATTTAGCTTAAAACAGTAACTATATAGTTTACGATTTGGGAACTTAGCAATGTAGACTGGTTTGGGCTGGGCCAACTTACGCATCTTTGGTCAGCTGGTGGTCAGTGGCTTCATTCACATGTCTGGCAATTGGCTGGCTGTTGTTTGGGATGATGGGTGTATACACCTGGAGTCTATTAGTAGATAGAAACTTCACTTGTTGTATGAAAAGAGAGCAATAATTTAAAAAAAGCTAGTTAACTAAGTACAAATTTCTTAACTAGGTAGTTGAAAGTGTAAAAACATTCTAAGGTAACATGGAGGAAGCAGTTTCAGGAAAAAATTGCCAACACTACGGCTGCAGGAGACCTCTGAGTAGAGGATGTGGCTTGGCTGGTCCTGTTTCTGATTCTTCAGGAGAGGGCTCAACATATTTCTGGAGGGACACTGCCAGGGTCTCAGGTAGTGAGAGTTTAAATAAAACTGGTTCTGCAAATTTTGGAAAAAATACAAATCATTTATGTCATGGAAAGAGCTTCTGCTCCTAGGATAAAAGAAAAACAAAGAAAAACCATTTCTGAGATGACATTCATAGGAACTGAAAAGAGACATGAAGCTCTCAGAAAGCTCATTGGTAACCAAATGGGAGAACGAAATCTCGTGATTCTCCTCTGGCATGCCTTGTTTCACGCCTAATTTGGAGCTACCTGGCAAAGCAAGAATGTCGTTTTCAAGAGTCCCAGAATCAGTACCACAAAGCAGAGTAGCTTGGGAGTTAAGAGAAAATTAACTTTTCAAGTAGCACAAAAAGTAACCTGGCTACCTGTCTCATCATCCAGCTGATTAGCTTAGCAGTTTTCATAGTGTAACCTCAGGTTCTGACAGCAGCATATGGACAAGCAACAATGTACAAGCAATTTTGAAGTTTCTGCTTGCATTTGTTTGCTTTTGTTCCATTCACTAAAGTCAAGAGCCAAGACCAGAGTTGTGTGGGAGGACACGAATATAAGTAGTCCAGAACACATTGAGAACATTATTGAAACCAAGTCACCAGTGTTCCCTCTGGTTGCAAATATTCCTGACCTCTTCATATGCAAAATACATGTACTCTTCCCAGAACCACACACATTCTCATTTAATTATAGCATCAGGGCCGAAGACCACAAATCTTGTGATCTATAGTCATTTTCAGAGGCAGCTACTATGATGTGACTTCCCACAACACACACATACACACACACACACACACACACACACACTGCACAGTATAATAGCAAGACAGGGATAGGTTCTATAGTAGGCACTCCTCTACAAAAAGGCAGAAAAAAGCCAGGCACATAGCAGTCAATGATCCATATATTTAGGTCTTCTTTCCATCCTTCAATTATATTTAAATAGTATTATAATTGTTTCAATAAAAATATGCATGCAAAAGTGAATGAGCCAGGATGTTGGGAGATCCCAGAATGTAATGCTAACCGGGACATATGGAACTGGCTGTATTACAGATGTATGACAGGTGATGTCAGCATCAGAATGGCATAAGCCACCCCTTGTTTTTGTCCTTCTCTTTCAACAACAAAAATTTGGCATCCACCCATGAACAAAAGTACCTTGGTGGGAGTTGTGAGATCCAGCATCAAATGCCAAAGGGACCCAGAGGAGTTTTACCCACCTGTTCATCAGGTAATAGGCACCCAGACCTTCATCCTGACTGTGGGCCCTGCAAGTCGCTCATGAACCGGTTCCAGCCCCTCTCAGCTGTGAGCTGGGAGCGCCTGGAAAACACTGACATGGGCAGTCACCCACAAACGAGAGCCTTTGTGGAAGTCCGGGTTTCCAGAGGAGAAATTACAGCACTCTGCTGGATCATAAATATAAGCGTTTGGACAGTGGAGTAGATAAGAGGAACAGTTTGACTACATGCAGCACATATGCCACCACCCCAAAGGTGGCGTAGCTAGGACCAACTGAGACCTTCACATTCTATGATTTCTCCCCCATGGGGAAAGGGAGAGCACTCAGTGAGTACCAGGCTTCAACCACTGTGCAGGAAAGACACTGCCAAAGGGACTCATTTCTCTCTTGCAGCATGCAGGTACTAAATGGTGCGGTGAGAGGAGATCAGGAGAGTGGCAGATAAGATTCTCAGCATTAAAGGGATGCACTTCCTGCTGCCTGTGTTGAGGAAGCCCACCCATAAGTTACTGAAAAAGCCTCACCTGCAGATCCCCTCACCCATTGGCCCGTGGGCACCCCCCCCCCCCCCAAGACACATGTGCCTTATCCCCACCCCCCGACCCCGACTCTGCAGCAAGCTCCGTGTATATGCTTTTGAGAGCAAGCTTTGGTGGACAGCTAGGAAACACTTGCAGAAAGCAAGCTGGGGTCTGTGGGCCAGAGAAAAACCACAAATTTGAGTTGTAGTGCCACCATTGGGGGAAAAAAGGAGTCAGCAGCTGGCTTGCTGTGCTATAGGAGTTAAAGACATACAAGCTTAAGAATTCTGCCACAAGAGGGAGCAAGAAGCTTGGAGCAGGTGTAGCCACTGTAAGTCTGAGAAAGCCTGTCTCTAGCAGTGCTGATGGAAGGTTATTTGTCGCCTAAAAGCAGTTATAAAAACTACAGGAGGTGACTGCTACTTCACATGTGAAGACAGCAACACAAAATTTCAAAAACATGAAAAATCAAGGAAATATGACACTATCAAACATGACACTACAATAATCTTTCAGTAACCAAACCCAAAGACGTGGAGATCTACAATTTACCCAATAAAGAATTCAAAATAGTTGTTTTATTTTATATATATATATATTAATAATTAGATGACATTACCAGTATATAAAATTTAACAATATAATTGTTTTACCTATTTTCTATATTATATATAATGGAATACTATTCAGCTATAAAAATTAGGAATCCTGCTATTTGTGATAACATGGATGAAATTTGAAGGCATGCTAAGTGAAATAAGTAAGACAGAGAAAGACAAATACTATATCTCACTTATATGTGGAATCTACAAAAACCGAACTCATAGAAACAGAGTAGAATGGTTGTTGTCAGTGACTGAGGAGTGAGGGAAATGGGGGAAATGGGGGTCAAAGGGTGCGGACTTCCAATTAGAGGATGAATAAGTTCTGGGAACCTAATGAATTGCATGGTGATTATGGTTAACAATACTGTGCTATTTACTTGAAAGTTGCTAGGAGAGTATGTGTTAAATGTTTTCACTACAAAAATTATGTGGGAATTATGTGACCTGAAGGAGAAGTTAGCTAATGCTATGGTGTTAATCATCTTGCTATATGTAAGTATATCGTATCGACACACTGTTACATTTAAGCTTACACAATGTAATATGTCAAATATATTTCATTTAAGCTGTGAGGGGGGGACAAAGAATAAATATATGACATAACCTTACTGACAGATGGAGAAAAATGAGCTTCTCAAAGTAACTAGAAAAGACTGTTTTGATTAGATACTATCAGGCTAAAAATACAAACAACTTTACATACATGTTGTATGAGTATTCCTGCTGGTAAGTTTGTTATTCAAACAGGTACAGATTAGCAATTATTTTTATTTTATTTTTAAGATGTTTTATTAAAATATAGCTAACATACAATATTATATTAGTTTAGCTGTACCCTATGTTATTCAATGTTTGTATACCTAAAGAAGTGATCACCATGATAAGTCCAGCAGCCATGTGATATTGCACAATGCTATCACAATATTATTGACTATATTCCCTATGCTGTACATTACCTCTGCATGACATTTGTTTTATACCTGGGAATTTGAGTTTCATTCCCCTTCACCTTCCCTCCCCCATTTTAAACAATTTTCAGTTACAGTTGACATTCAATATTATTTTATATTAGTTTTAGGTGTACAGCATAGTGGTTAGACTATTACATAATTTATGATGTGATCCCCCTGAATAGTCTAGCACTCACCTGGCACTATATGTAGTTATTACCATATTATTGACTATATTCCTTACGCTTTACTTCCTATCCCCATGACTATTTCGTAACTACCAATTTGTACTCCTCAATCCCGTCACCTTTTTCACCCTGCCCTCTAACCCCCTGCCATCTTGTAACCATCAGCTTGTTCCCTGTATCTATGAGTCTGTGTTTTATTTGTTCATTTATTTTGTTCTTTAGATTGCACATATAAGTAAAATCATATAGTGCTTGTCTTTCTCTGTTTGACTTACTTCACTTAGCATAATACCTTCCAGGTATATGTTGTCACAAAGGGTAAGATTTCATTTTTATGGCCAAATAGTATTCCAATGTATATATGTACTACCTCTTCTTTATCCACTCATCTACTGATCGGCTCTTAGGTTGCTTCTACATCTTGGATATTGTAAATAATGCTGCAGTGAACATAGAGGTACATATGTCTTTTCAAAAAAGTGTTTTGGATTTAGTCAGGTAAATACCCAGAAGTGGCATTGCTGGGTCATAAGATAGTTCTATTTTTAATTTTTTGAGGAACCTCCATACTGTTTTCCATAGGGGCTGCACCAATTTGCAATCCCACAAACAGAGCACAAGGGTTCCCTTTCTCCACATCCTCACCAACACTTGTTTGTTGATTCATCAATGACGGCCATTCTGACAAGTCTGAGGAGATATCTCATTGAGGTTTTAATTCACATTTCTCTAATGATTAGAGATGTTGAGTATCTTTACATATGTCTATTGGCCATGTGTATGTCCTCTTTGGAGAAATGTCTATTCAGGTCCTCTGCTCATTTTTTAATTGGATTTTTAGGGTTTTTTGGTGTTAAATTGTGTGAGCTCTTTGTAAATTTTGGATATTAACCCCTTATCAGGTATATCATTGGCCATATATATATATATACACACACACACACACACACACACACACACACATACTCACAAACACACACATGCATGTCATATGCAAATGACAGTTTATTTCTTCCTTTCCAATTTGGATGTCTTTTATTTCTTTTTCTTATCTGATTGCTGCGGCTAGGACTTCCAATACTATGTTGAATAAAAGTGGTGAAAGTGGACATCCTTGTCTTGTTCCTGATCTTAAGGAGAATGCTTTTTAGCTTTTCCCCATTGAGTATGATGTTAGCTGTGGGTTTGTCATATATGGCCTTTATTATGTTGAGGTATAATCCCTCTATTCCCAGTTTGCTGAGAGGTTTTATCATAAATGGATGCTGGATTTTGTTAAACACTTTTTCTGCATCTATTGATATAATCATATGATTTTTATCTTTGGTTTTGTTTATGTGGTGTATCACATTAGTTGATTTGCAGATACTGAAACAACCTTGCACCCAGGAATAAAATCCCACTTGATCATGGAGTATGATCTTTTCAATGTATTGCTGAATTTGGTTTGCTAATATTTTGTTGAGAATTTTTGAATCAATGTCATCTGATACATCAGCCTATAGTTTTCATTTTTTGCAGTATTTTTGTCTGGCTTTGAGTCAAGATAATGGTGGCCTCATATAATGAGGTGGTCTTTCACTATCTCGAAATTTTGGAATAGCTTGAGAAGGATAGGTGTTAATTTTTCTTTGAATGTTTGGTAAAATTCTCCTGTGAAACTATCTAGTCCAATACTTTTTTTTTTCAAGCTTTTTTTTAAATTTTATTACTGATTCAATTTCATTAGTAGTAAAATGTTCCTTATCCACTTGAGAAGTATGTATATTTTGTCATTTGGGGGTACAATGCTCTAAAAATATCAATTAAATCCATCTGATCTAATGTATTATTTAAGGCCATTGTTTCCTTGTTGATTTTCTGTCTGGAAGATCTGTCCAGTGATGTCAATGGGGTGTTAAAGCCCCTATTATGCCTGTATTACTGTTGATCTCTTTTTTTTTATGTCAGCTAATTAATTGCTGTATGTATTTATGTGCTCCTATATTGGGTACATAAATATTAACAAGGGTTATATCCTCTTGTTGGATTGATTCCTTTATCATTATAAAATGTCCTTTGTCTCTTATTATAGCGTTTGTTTTAAAGTCTATTTTGTCTGATATGAGTATTGCTACCCCAATTTTTTTGTTTCCATTTGCATAAAATACATTTTTTCTTGTAAACAGCATATGTATGGGTCATGTTTTCTTATCCATTTAGATACCCTATGTCTTTTCATTGGAACATTTAATTGACTTACAATTAAAATGATTACTGATAGGTATGTAGTTATTGTCATTTTATTATTTATATTTATGTTCTTTCTGCTTCCCCCCGCCCCACCATTCTTCTTAAAGAAGTCCATTTAACATTTCTTGTAATACTGGTTTGGTGTTAATGAATTGCTTTATCTTTTCTTGTCTGGGAAGCTCTTTATTTCTCCTTCAATTTAAATGATAGATTTGCTGGGTACAGTAGTCTTGGTTTTAGGTCCTTGCTTTTCATTACTTTGAATATTTGATGCCAATCTCTTCTGACCTGCAAAGTTTCTGTTGAAAAGTCAGCTGATAGTCTTAAGGGAGATGTAGGTAACTAACCTCATTTCTCTTACTACTTTTAAGATTCTCTTTGTCTTTAACATTTGTTGTTTTAATTATGATGTGTCTTCATGTGGGCCTCTTTGGGTTCATTTTGTTTGGGACTGTAGTCCCAAAAGACTGTAGTGCAGGCCAACTCGAGCTGTCTGCCAGATGCAAAAAAGCCTCTGGTGCATTGCACAAGTTGGGTGGCAAAAGTCCCACAGCGTCACCAGGGTGGAATGAGCAGAGCACACCAGATCAATGAAAATTCAGATTTGGCCATGTGTGGGAAGGGCACAACACAGGAAAGATGGCATCTGCCCACTGGCTACATGGAGGAGGGCTCAACACAGAGACAGTGGCTGCTTTCCCTGCAGCTCTTGCCCTGAAGCCACATAAATCAATCTCTCCCTGTATGTTGTTGGCACCTCCTGAGCCGTTGTCCCTCTGCTGGAGCCCTGGGTGAGTTCCTGGGAGCAAGTGAGTCTGTGCACGGGCCCTTTCAGAGGGTGCCTTGGTTTCCAGCCACCTTCCATCTCACCCGGACAGACAGAATCCCTACTGATTTTCCCAGCCAGATGTTGTGGGGGCTCTTCTTCCCAGCACTGCTGCTCTGGGCTGTGATGCTGGGGCTCCTCGCTCTTCAGGGGGGAACCTCTGCAGCCCAGATACCCCTCCCAATTCTCAACTGCCACATGTGGGTGTGGAGTCAGCCTGTTTCTCGTCTCCAACCCACCTACCAGTCTCAAGGTGGCTTTTTATTTCTGTTCTTAGTTATAGATTCTGTTTAGCTAGTTTTCAGATGGTTTTTCCAGTTGATTGTTCTATAATTTTAATATGGTCATGGAAGGAGGCAAAGCAGTGTTTACCATCTTCTCCATCTTGACCAGAACTCTGATTTCCAATTATTTTTAAAAACACTTAATTGAGGTGAAAATTACATACCATAAAATTCACCCATCTTAATTGTATGAGTCAAGGAATTTAGTAAATTTATCTAGGTCTGCAATCATGATCTTAATTCAGTTTTAGAAGATTTTCGTCATTCCATTAAGATCCTTCATGACAGTTTAGTTCAGTTAGTTCCTGCTCCCAATTGCATGCAGCTACTAATTTGCCTTTTGTTTCTATAGATCTGCTTTTACTGGACATTTCACTTGAATGTATCCATACAATATGCAATGTTTAGTGTGTAGCTCCTTTCACTTAGCATGGTTTTTTTTTTGAGGTTCATCATATTTCATTCTTTTTTTGTTGCTAAGTAGTGTTTTCTTGTATAGCTGACTGTAGCACATATTCTTTCTCCATTCGCAGTTTGATGGATATTTGGGTTCATTCTATTTTTTGGCTATAATAGATAATGCTGCTCTGAACATTCAAATGTTGATCTTTATGAAGACATATATTTTCATTTCTCTCAGGTGGATACGTAGGAGTTACTGTGTTGTATGGTAAACTTACGTTTAACTATTTTTTAAAATGCCAAACTGTTTTCCAAAGTGGCTCTTCCATTTACATGCAAACTAGCAAGGAATGAAAGTTTCTGTTGCTCGCCATCCTTGCCAGTATTTTACTATTGTCTGTTCTTTTAATTCTAGACAGTCTGTTGGATGTGAAATGGCATTTCATTGTGGTTTTAATTTACATTTCCCTGATGTCAAATGATGTTGAGCATCTTTTCATGTGCTTAGTAACCATTTGTGTATTTTGTTGAACAAATGTCTTTAATTTTTTTTTTTTTTGCCCATTTGTAAAGTTGTGTTTTTGAAGTTCTTAAAATTTTAAGAGTTCTTTATATATTCTGGACACAACTCTTTTATTAGATACATAATTTCAAATAATTTCTCCCAGTCTATAGCTTATCTCAACTTTATTAATGGCCGTCAAACATTTAGAATTTTGAACAAGCCCAAATTATTAATTTTTCTTTTGTGGATCATTTTTAAAATATGTGTATCTAAGCAATCATTGCTTAATTCAAGATCTAGAGATAGTCTATTTTTTCTAAGTGTTTTATAGTATAACTATTACATTTAGATCTGTGATTTATTTTGAGCTGATGTTGTGTATAGTGGGGACTACAGTTTTAGCTTCATTTTTATTGCAAGTGTCTATCCAGTTGTCCCATTATTACCATGTGTGAAAAGAGAATCCTATTCCATTGAATTGCCTTGGCAAGTAGTTGAAAATCAGTTAGCTCTAATTATAAGGGTTTATTACTGGAATCTCAATGCTGTTCCTTAAATCTATTTGTATATCATTATGCCATTAGCACACTATTTTAATAATTGAAAGTCTATAGTTCATGTTATAATTACGAAGTGTATGCCCTACTGTTTTATTCTCCTTTTACAAGTGGTTTTGGCTATTCTACATCTTCTGCATTTCCATATAAATTTTAATTTCAGGTTGTTAATTTCTGGGGGGAAAAAACCTCCCATAACCTCCTGGAGTACTGATAGGGTGATACGGTTTATTTTGAATCTATATACCAATTTGAGGAGAATTGCCATCTTAAAAATAGGAGTGTTCTGAGAATTCCAGTTCAAGATGGTGACAGAGGTGACTCCTGAACTCACCTCCTCCCAGTGACACACCCAATCTACAGCTACATACAGAACATTTCCCTCTAAAAGAAATCTAGAAACTAGCTAGGTAACTCATATACATCAAGTCAAGAAGAAAAAAAAAAAAAAACACATTGAAATGAATGGGAAAGATTGAGACACTATTTTGCCATAAATCCCATCCCCAGCTCAGTGACATATAACGGGGAGGGAACTCACAACTCCCAGATGTTCCCTGGAACCCCACATCAGGCACCCCAACTTTTAAGACTTCCACCTGAGATATGGGCCCCCAAAACATTTAGCTTTGTGAGCCAAAGTCGCTTGGATCCACAAAACTCACAAGGAAATAGTGAACTAAGAAGTAGTTCTTAACTGGCTTTCGTGGACTCACTGTGGCTGTCCCCCCAGGAACCAGTACAGAGGCAGCAGACTGAAACCAGTCTTTCTATGAAAGAGGCCTATTTGCTTATTTTAAAAGCTATGGCCTGCTGGACAAGCTTCTAATAAACATCTAGAGGCTCACTGCAATACTCTCCAGAGACGGGGTAGGCCAGCCGGCACCATCTTTGCACTCTCCATCTGTCTCACCTCCAGGTTGCCAATAAGGAGCTTGTACACATGTCTGGTGTCCTGGCTTTCCTGGTTTCTACCCAGGAGATGCATCCCTTGATCATCTGGCTCTTGTGGCCAGTGGGGCCTATGTTTGTGAGTCCCTCAGTACTGTAGCAAACAAACAAAAACGGTAACCAGCTGTCTCCCCAAGACCCAGCTCAGAGGCATTAACTGAAACTAGTCTTTCAATGAAAAAGGTCTATTTTCAGATCTTGAAACAAACAGCCTGAGGCTTCTATTTTAACACATATCTAGGGGCCAACCACAATCCTCTCCAGAGGCTGGGGAGGCCAGCAGGGATGTAATTACAGCTGGGTGACTATAGTTAACAATGCTGTATTATATATTTTAAAGTTGCTAAGAGAGTAGATCTTAAAGTTCTCACCACACAAAAACATGTGTAACTATATGTGGTAATGGATGTTAACTAAACTTATTGTAGTAACCATTTTATAATATACGAGGTCAGACAGTTATGTTCACGAACTCAACCTAGAAAAAGTGCTACATACCTCATTGCTGAATATCACTATGGTCACCTATGAAGTACTCCCCTTGGGAAGCTATGCACCAACACCAGCACTTAGTCCACTCTTCAAAGCAATTTTGGAACTGTTTTTCTGGAATGGCCATCAGAGCTCTTGTCATATTATCCTTGATGTCCTGAATGTCATCAAAATGTCTTCCTTTCAATATTTCTTTCATCTTCGGTTTAAAAAGAAGTCATTGGGGGCCAGATCAGATGAGTAGAAAGGGTGTTCCAATACAGAAATTTGTTTACTGGCTAAAAACTCCCTCACAGACAGTGCCGTGTGAGCTGGTGCATTGTTGTCTTGCAAGAGCCATGAATTGTTGAAGAAAAGTTCGGGTCATCAAACTTTTTCACACAACCTTTTCAGCACTTCCAAATAGTAAACTTGGTTGACTGTTTGTCCAGTTGGTAGAAATTCAAAATGAATAATTCCTCTGATATCAAAAAAAGGTTAGCAACATCATTGCAACAAGTCCGTGAACTTAATTGTCAGACCTCATATACATAAATCATTAAGTTGTACACTAAAATTAATACAAAGTCATATGTCAATTGTATTTCAATAGATAATAAATAAGTAGTAATGTTCTAATTCATGAATATTGAATTTATTTATTTATTTACATATTCTTATATTTCCCTCAGCAATGCTTTGTAACTTGCACTACAAACCTTGCCCCTCTATTTATTACTATTTTATTTTTTGTGATGCTTTTGCAAATAAAATTGTTTTTCTAATTTAGTTTTTAAATTATACAGTTCTCATATATAGAAACAAAACTGATTTTTGTTTAATGTGCCTGGAAGTACAATTTTAGGCAGTTGTCTTTTAAACCAGTTAATTGAAGAAAAGAGTAAAAAAAATGTATATTGTCATTTATATTTATCTATATAATTACCGATAAGGTGCTTTTTCTGTAAATTTTTTTAATGTAGATTTAGGTTTCCAGCTAGTGTCATTTTGTTGCAGCCTGAAGTATTCCCTTTAGTATTTCCTTTAAGACATGTCTGCTAACATAACAATACAATTTCTTAGTTCTTTTTAAATCTAAGAATGTCTTTGATTCATCTTTATTTTTTGGTTTCAAATCTTTTTATTTATTCATTTAAAGTTTCTTGGGGTGACATTTCATAAAATTATATAGGTTTCAAGCGTACAATTCTAAAATTCGTCATCTATATATGGCATTGTATATTCACTACACAGTCAAATCTCCTCCCATCACCATATATTTGACCCCTTTTAACCTTTTCTACCTCCCACTAAACTGTTGTCTGTGTCAATGAGTTTTTGTTTGTTTGTCTAGTTTGTTTGTTGCTTTCAGTTTTACATTCCACATATGAGTGAAATCATATGGTTCTCTACTTTTTCTGACTTATTTCGCTTAGCATGATGATCTCGAGATCCATCCATGTCGCAAATGGCAGTATTTCATTTTTTCTTATGGCTGAGTAATTTTCCATTGTATATATAAACCATATCTTATTTATCCAATCATTTATAGAAGACATTTCAGTTGTTTCCATGTCTTGGCCACCATGAATAATGCTGCAATGAACATAGGGATACATATGAGTATATCTTTACAGACAAATGTATTCAAATTTTGGGGGTGGATAGAAGAGGAATTGCTGGGTCATATGGTAATTCTATTCTTAATTTTTGAAGAACCTCCGTACTGTTTTCCACAGTGGCTATAGCAATTTATATTCACACCAACAGTGTATGAAGGTTCCTTTCCCCCCCGCAATCTCTCTAAAACATGTTATTACTTGTTTTGTTGAAGATATCCATTCTAACAGGTGTGAGGTGGTATTTCATTGTGTTGTAGTACATTCCTTCTATAGACTTTTTAAGTGTTTTAATCATAAATGGATGCTGTATCTTGACAAATGCTTTTTCTGCATCTCTTTAGATGATAATTTTTATCTTTTATTTTGTTTATGTGGTGTCTCATTTTGATGGATTTGTGTATGTTGAACCATCCTGGCACCACTGGAATGAAACCAATTTGATCATGATGTATAATATTTTTAATGTATTGTTGTATTCAATTTTCTAGTATTTGTGTAGGATTTTTGCATTTCTATTCATCAGAGATATTAGTCTGTAATTTTCTTTTTTTGTGTTATCCTTACCAGGTTTTTGTATCAGGGTAATGTTGGCCTCATAAAATGAGTTAGGAAGCATTGCCTCTTCTTCAATTTTTTTGGAAGAGGTTAGGAAGGACAGGTATTAAATCATCTTTGAATGTTTGGAAGAACTCACTAGTGAAGCCATCTGGTTCTAGACTTTTACTTTTTGTGAGGTTTTTGATGATTGTTTCAATTTCCTTACTGTTGATCAGTTTAGTTATATTTCCCAGTTCTTTGTGATTCAGTCTAGGAAGAGTATTTATTTCTAAGAATTTGTATAAGTTATTCATTTTGGTGGCATATAGTAGTAGTATTTTCAAAGTATTCTTGTATGATCCTTTGTATTTCTGTGGTATCTGTCATAACTTCTCTTTCATGTCTGAGTTTGTTTATTTATGTCTTTTCTCTTTTTTCCTCAGTGAGTCTATCCAGGCTTTTGTCAATTATATTGATCTTTATATGGACCAGCTCTCTGTTACATTAATTTTTTCTATTCTCTTTTTGTTCTTGATTTAACTGTGCTCTAATTTTCATTATTTCCTTCCTTCTGTTGACTTTGGGCTTTATTCTTCTTTTCATAGTTCTTTAAGATGTAATGTTAAGTTGTTTATATGGGATTTTTCTTGTTACTTAAGATAGGTCTGTAATGATATAAACTTCCCTCTTCTTACCTCTTTGGCAGCATCCCAAAAGTTTTGATATGTTGTATTTTCATTCTTATTTGTTTCTATGTATCTTTTGATATCTTTTTTTTTTTATTTCTTCTTTCACCCAGTCATACTTTATTGTCGCGTCCTGACACTGTGGGAAGTGAGAAGGGCGGCGCAGGGTTAAGACAGACAGTAGCCAAGAGTAGAGTGCAAGCGGGGCCAAGGGACTCAAGCCTAAAGGACTGAGCCCCGAATCAGGCCAACGCATGGCTTTTATTAGTTAACCATTGAGGAGGTAAAGATTGTCAGTCTCAAGATTGACAAGATTGAGATACGTGCCTGCTGGCTGTCTTCCCGAAAGTCCCCGTTGTACTCCAGATTGTACTTTGCCTTCACACACACACACACACACACACACACACACACACACACACACACACAAACGTATGCCCAGGAGATCCATTGAAGGGGAGGGACCGATATGATTTCATCGGGCCTCAGTTTGCTGAGGCATTCCCTTGTGAAATCCTGAACAAATTTTTCATTTGTTCCCTCTTTCTTTTGTTGTGTGTCTCTTATAAACCCCAGGCTTGGTTAGCGCCATCAGGTGTTAAATCACAGTTTTTCCTTGTGACTGGACCATGGAACCGCAGATTAGGGCTCAGTTCTGGATTTTTTTGTGTGTGATTACCATTAAGTTTATGTAAATGCAAGTTTCATATATACAGTAGTCCCTTTTCTTCTGCATGCATCTTATCTCCATTCCCCTTTGCATATTCAGACCTCTTTTTTTATTTTCTTGTCACAAATTATCCCTTTTTATGTTGAGTTCATGTCCAAGCTCCAGTAGCTGTTATCGACTCTGGTTTTTGTTTGTTTTTTTTAATGTTTTTGCCTCATTTAATCTTGTTACATTTAAGTGTATAGTGTCCTATTTTTTATAAGGGTTATAATTTCCTGCTTCTGTCTGTCTGTTAGTCACCTTACTCATAGTGTTGTCTCCTTATGCCTTTTTTATTTAGGTAGAATTACTTATTTCAGTATTTCCCATAATGCAGGCCTTGTTATGGAAAATTCTCTCAGCTTCTGTATGTTTAGAAAGGTCTTTATTACTTCTTCATATCTAAAGCATTGCTCCTTCATATCCAAAGCACTTTGCTGGACATATTATTCTTTGCAGATAATTTCTTTCTTTCAATAGTTGGAATATTTGATTCCACTTCTTCCTAGTTTATAGAGTTTCTGTTTAAAAATCTGATGATAATCTACTGAGCTTTCCTTTGTAGGTTACTGTCTTCTTTCCCCTGGCTGCCTTGATAATTCTTTCTTTGTCATTAATTTTTGACAGTTTCAATATAATGTGCCTTGGAGAAAGCCTTTTTGGATTAGAATAATCAGGCATTGTGTTTGCTTCTTGGATTTGAAGATCCAGTTCTTTTTATAGGTTTGGGAAGTTCTCATCGACTATTTGTTTAAATAGGCCCCTTGTTCCCTTCTCCCTCTCTTCCAATTCTGGTATACCCATTATTCTTCTATTCCCTTTTTTAATGGAGTCAGATAGTTTTTGTAGAGTTCTCTCTCTCTCTCTCTCTTTTTTACTTTCAAGTCTCTTCTTCCATCTGCATCATTTCCAGATTTCTATCTTTGATATCACTAATATTTTCCTCCATCTGGTCAGGTCTATTTCCTAAGCTCACTGTTTCATTCTTCATCTCTTTTATTGAGTTCTTCAGCTCCAGAATTTCTATTTGGTTCTTTTTTAAAGTTTCAGTCTCTTTGATAAAGTATTCCTTTTATTCATTGATTTTATTTCTGAGTTCATTAAACTGACTGCCTGAGTATTCTTGCATCTTATTGAGTTTTTTCAGAAATGCAGTTTTGAATTCTGTGACATTTAAATCACATATTTCCATGTCTTTATCTTCTGGAGATTTTTCATTTTCTTTCTGAGCTGCCTTGCCACCTTGGTTGTTCATGGTATTTGATAGATTATTTCTCTGCCTAGGGATTTATGGGCGTGAACTCTGCATCAGGTAGATAAGAAGAGGTCTTTTGTTTTCCAGTAGGAAAAAACTTACATTAGAGCACAAATGTTTTCTTTTCTCTTGCACTTCTCTGGTTTCCCGGATCTCTGCTGGGTGGTGGAAAATTTGTTGTGTTCTCTGGGGAGGTGGGCATCTCCTCTATGACCAGGTCACCTCAGTCTCAGGGCATCACCCCCATGGGAAAATGTGATGGGTGACGGGGTTCAAAGCCCCTGAAATCCCAGTGCTGCCCCTACAGCCACATGCAGTGTTACGCTCCCTTTGATGTCCCAGTTGTCCCCATGGGATCAGCCTCAATGAGAGGAGGCAGCGCGGGCTGGGAGAGTCCGCTGGTGTATTTGTGTCTCTATTTTCCTCCCAGTAATGGCGACTGCCAGACCTCAGATGCCTCGCCTCTGTATCTCTACTTTTGTCACTTGGATTAGCTGTGTTGTTTGTCTGCTGCTCAGAAACTGTCTCTCCAGTTCTCAGGGCTATAGATATTCTTCCTGTAAGTGATATTCTGCCATCACTTACTGCTACAGCTTCTTCTGCGTCCTGCTGCTAGCTTTGGAAGGGTTCGCGGAGACAAATCATGGGAGGGTGGGGGTGGCAGCCAGGCTCTGTGGCTTTGTTTTCTGCTGGCAGTGGGGGCTGCTAGAACACAGCTCCCACTTTTCTATATTGAGTCCCCTTCTCCCCCTGCCTCCCCATTGATGGGCTCAACCACATTAGGCAGGAATGCTCAGGGCTACAGAGAGTGCCTCTGTAGCCTGATTCCTCCCCTCTCCCAAGACCCACAGTGAGCACCAGGCTGTATCCATGACACCCATCTCTCTCCTTCTCCCTTATCTCCCACTTGCCCCAATTCATCCACCTTCAGATGTTTTGATGCACAGATCTCTCAGACGTGTTTGTGTGTTGCACAAGGAATCCTTGGTTGAATGTAGCTGTTTAACTTGTAACTTCAAGGGGAGAGATCAAGAGGATCAAGGGGACCTCTCAGGCCACCATGCTTCTGATGTCACTTCATCTTTACTTTTTAATGATAGTTTTTCTGGGTATAACGTTTTTGGTTGTGAATTTTTGCTGTCAGTGCTTTGAATATGTCATCCTACTGCCTTCTGTTCTTCATTGTTTGTGACGAAAAGTTAGATATTAATCTTTTATATCTTTATTGAGATATAATTCATATACTATATAATTTACTCATTTAAAGTGTGCAACTCAATGGCTTTTAGGACATTACTTTCATCACCACATTAAACTTTGAAACATTTTCATTTTGTGAGAAAAACAAAACAAAACAAAACCTTTATACTTCTTAGTCGCAATCCTCCAGTCCTTTTATATACCCCCAGCTCTAGGCAACCAGTAATATAATTTTTATCTCTATAAAATTTGCCTATACTGAACATTTCACAGGAATGGAATATTACAATATGTGGCCTTTTATTACTTGCCTCTTTTATTTAGTTCTGATCTATAAATCTATCTTTCTAATTGTATATACAGAGCTTGACAAAAAAAATATGTACACATTTTAAGAAAGGAAAAAGCTGTGTGAAAATTGTAATACAATGAATGATGCTAGCACTCATTTGATTAATGCCGTCTTCTAAGTGAACCTCATACCACACATTGCTACCGTAATCCAATTCAACTTCAAAAAGTAATACATAGATAACATCTTTTAAAATGTGTACATTTTTTGGTACCTCTGGTATTTTATCTTAATTCAATTCATAATCAAAAACTTGAAGTTTTTAAACTTAAAAAAAATTATTGTTATTGGCAACTAACTCACTGTGTATTAAAAATAGTTATAAATGTAATCCATCTTATATCTAACATATTTTCTAAATATTTCTAGGGGGAACTTCTAAGTCCTTTTCACACTATGTGACTAAACCCCCAAAAGCACCTTATAGAACATTTAGGTCAGGCAAGTATAAAAGCCATTTGTCATCAGCAAATAAAAAGACCTCAGGTAATTTTTAATATTCTTCATGTACAATGTGATTTTTAAATTAATAGAGCTTTAATTATATGGAAATAATCAGACTGTACTAGCCTTAGTCATATAACCAGTTTAGCAAAGCATAAGTGAAAGTAAATGATGAATTAAGCCTGTGTAACATACATACATTCTTAGTGGATTACTAGTGTCCCTGGCAAGGCTCTTCCTTCCCGACTACCACTTGGAACTCTGCTTTTCCCCCTCAACCTTCCTTTCTTGCTCACTATGATAGCTCCAGCAGTTGACTGAGGTAAACTCATTTTATAATTCTCTTCCTTATATATGTCCTTTTGTTTAGTCCAAGACAGGGTGTGCAATAGAAAGACTTAACATGAAGATAGGTGGGAAGGAAAATAAACATTATGTTCATTTTTCCCTTTCCCTTCATTACTACCTCCCCAGACTTCTAATCCATTAATATCTACGATCCAATTTACAGACCCTATTTCTTATTCATTGCTCCAGATGCATTATATAGTCATTACTCTAGTACATTTTTTACCAATATAGAGTTAGAACTTTTATTAAAAATGCAGATTATTTTTCTTTGGTTTATTATGTTTTCTAAAACCATCAATAATTATATATGTTATCAATACTTTTGCCAGTTTTTTATTCTAACTTTGCATCTTTATCTCTTACCATCATATCTATTGGCTACATTTTACCATTCTGTTGATATGTAATTCAGAGAGAAGATAAATTTGACTGTTAACTGAAGTAAGACATATTAGACAAACAACCCTGAAATTTAAAAAATTAATTATAATATGCCCTTTCTGTTCAAATAGGCTATCCCCTTCTTCCTACTAACTGCCCGACAGTGAGATCAGAATCTTTCAATATATTTTAGGCAAATGTAATTGACTTTAGATTTACTAACCACTTTATATTACTTACATTACTGCTTTCTATTTATTAGCTCCTAGTTTTACTATAATTTCAGTTTCTTCTTCTAAGCTATAACACCTTTTCTTTGATGGGATTATTAATTAAACAATAATATTGCCTAAAGAAACAACAAAGAGGAGGAGAATAGGAATTAACAAGTAGCAGTCTGAATAATCCACTATTTAACATTTTATTCCATGATTAGAGAGCAATAATAATGGTCTTCTTTTGTGGATTGAATGACAATGATGTTACACAAATGTTTGTATTTTCCTTATTATTCCTTAAGGGATAAAAAAT
Organism: Rhinolophus sinicus; assembly: GCF_057876585.1. Lineage (NCBI taxonomy): Eukaryota > Metazoa > Chordata > Mammalia > Chiroptera > Rhinolophidae > Rhinolophus > Rhinolophus sinicus. Next base: position 131,266,645 of record NC_142501.1, read on the forward strand.
TATTCCTTAAGGAATAATTGTATTATTCCTTAAGTAATGAAAAAGTTGAATGTTTCATTTCTCTGCAAGATATATGTTGTGGAAATTGAACACATTAATGTACATTTTACCCCACTAATGTTGAGAAAGTACCATCTAAATGTCCATATTGTGATTTTTATTTTAGTGTATTTTTCTTGAACATGTTGGAGCTATTTTTATTATTGGTGTAGTTTTGTTTTTAGCAGTGCTCAAAATATGTATTTTTGCAATAGTATTTCTAAGCATCTCATCTTCCATTCTAGCACTAGATCTTTCACTGTGGAAATATAAACTTATTTTTAAGTAAATATGTACTGTTGCATATAGATCAAAATTTTATCTGATAATTTATTAATTTAATTGCTGAAGTTATTTTTACTGTCCTACTGTAAAAAAAGGCTCTTTCTCTAACATTTTTATATACAGCATTTCTATTATTTCTTTTTCTTGATTTGCAAGCTAACTGATTATGTTCATAAATATAAAATACCCAGCAAGGAAAAACCAGAGAGATAATATTTGTGTTATTGAAGCTGCTTTATCTAAATTATTGGAAAAAATATAAGGAAGTTGTGCTTTAGAAGTCGATTAACATTTATTTTAACTTTTTAAAAGATGAAATAAGGTCATTTTTAGGATAATTTAATAATAGTATTTTTATTTTTTAGGGCATCGAAGAAAATTAAGCAGAAAACGTGTTGGATTTACAATTATCCTGCCTAATGTGATGTCTAAAGCAAGAAAAACTACCCGTAAAGGTAAAAAAAAAATCACTGCTATAAAAAGATATGCGAAATAAAACCGTATACTATGCTTTCATTGTCTCTATTTACCAATCACCTCAGACCTATGGGCCCACTCCCCAGATGACCAATGTTATAAGCCAATATTTGTGTGTGTGTGTGTGTGTGTGTGTGTGTGTGTGTGTGTTTTCTGGTTGTACAATAATAGAATCATATGCATGGTTCCTCCTCACCTCTGATCCAGGTATGTTGATATAGATTTATTTTACTTTAATACTTTTAAGTTGTTGCATGTTTTATAACGTGAATGTGATATAATTTACTCAATTATTTCTCTATTGAATGCTATTTACATTATAAAATTATTTTTGTACTATGACAAGCAATGGTGCATATCATTGTGCATATATATGCGTATTTATACTGTGATGATTGTATTTCTAGAAATAGATCATGTAAACTGGGATTGTTGTATTAAAGGGTATGTATGTTCTTATTTTAATGGATGTTGACAAATTACTTTCCAAATTACCACAGTTAACAATTCTGCTAGTGAATTCATGAAGGGCTTGTTTCTCAGCATCTTAGCCAGCACTAGCCATTTTATAGACTGGTAAACAATATTGTTGAGATATCAATACCATCCAAAGTGATCTACAGATTCAGTGCAGTCCATATCAAAATCCCAAAGGTGTTTTTTGAAGAAATAGAAAAATCCATCCTAAAATTGATATGAAATCTTAAGGGCCCCTGAATAGTGAAAATAACCTTGAAAAAGAATAAAGGTGGAGGACTCACACGTCATAATGTCAAAGCTTACTACAAAGCTTCAGGAATCAAAAGAGTAAGGTACTGGCATAAAGACCGACATATAGACCAAAGCAATAGAATGGAGAACCCAGAAATAAACTCTCACATATATGGTCAAATAATTTTTACAAGAATGCCAAGACCATTCAATGGGAAAAGGAAAATTATGACAACATATGGTGTTGGGAAAAGTGGATATTCACATGCAAAAAGAATGTAAATGGACCCATACCTTACACCATAGGCAAAAATTAGCTTAAAATAGATCAAAGACCTAAAAGTGAATGCTAAACTATAAAACTCTTAGAAGAAAACATAGGGGAAATTTTTCATGACATTGGATTTGGCAATTATTTCTTGGATATGACATCAAAGGCACAGCAAAAAGAAGAAAAAGACATATTTTATCAAAACTTAAAAATTGTTCATCAAAGGACAATATTAATAAAGTAAAAAGGCAACCTAAAGGATGGGAGAAGATATTTAGAAATCATGTATCTGACCAGTTAATATCCAGAATATTTATAGAACTCCTAAAACTCAACAATGAAAACAAAATACTTTATTAAAAAATGAGCAGACTTGAATAGACATTTCTCCAAGGATGATAGACAATAGCTATAGGCACATGAAAATATGATACACATCACTATTCATTAAGGGAATGCAAATAAAAACAATGAGATACCACTTCACACGCAATAATATGGCTATTATTTTTTTAAAAAGAAAAAGAAAAAAAATAAGTGTTGGCAAAGATGTGGAGAAATTAGAACCCTTGTGCATTACTGGTGGGAATGTGAAATGGTGCAGCTGCAGTGGAAAACAGTATGGGGATTCCTGAAAATACGGATTATTTTTTTAAAGCTACTATGAAGGAATCAGTATTCTTATTTGTTTTTGGTATGTTTCAGATTTTCTGTTTCCTCAATTTCAGCTTTGTTGGGTTGTGTTTTTCTAGAAATGTATTCATTTCTCCTAATTTATCTAATTTGTTGGTATGTAATTTTTGATAGACTTATGATCCTTTGTATTTCTGTTGTAGTAGTAGTATTGTCTTCTTTCATTTATAATTTTATTAAGTCATCTTTTTTATAATTCTAGCTAACTGTTGGTTAATTTTATCTTTTCAAAACACCAACTCTTAGTTTTATTGATCTTTTATATTGTTTCTCTTGTCTTTATTTTTTTTTATTCTTCTCTAGTCTATTATTTACTTCCTTCTGCTAACTTTAGGCGTATTTTTCCTTTTCTAATTTCTTGAGGTGTAGGGTGGGTTGTTTGAGATCTTTCTTGTTTCTTAATATAGTCATTTATTGCTTTAACCTTAACTTTTAGGTGTGTTTTTTCTGTAGCCATAAGTTTTAGTATGTTTCCATTTTTATCACTAGACATTTTTCTTTTATTTCTCTTTTGATATTTTTCTTTGACCCATTGGTTGTTCAGAAGTGTGCTGTTTAATTTCCACATATTTATAAATTTTCAGGCTTTCCTCCTGTTAGTGATTTTTTTGGTTTAATGCAATTGTGCTCAGAAAAAAACATTTGATATTATTTCAATTTTAAATTCTTAAGGCTTCTTTTATGACCTAATAGATGATCTAATTTGTAGAATGTTCCATGTGCACTTGAGAACACTTTTCTGTTGTTGTATAGAATGTTCTGTGTATGTCTGTTAGATGTATTTGGTCTATGGTGTAATTCAAGTCCATTACTGCCTAATTGATTTTATTTCCGGATGATTTATCCATTGAGAGTGTGTTATTGAAGTCCCCCATTATTGTTGCATTGCTGTCTATTTTTGCCTCCATATCTGTTAACAATTGTTTAATATATTTAGGTGCTCCAAATTGGGTGTGCATATGTTTTATAATTGTTATATCCTCTTGATGAATTGACCCCTTTCTCATTATATGATGACTATGTCTCTTCTGACCATTTTTGGCTTAAAGTTTATTTTGTCTGATATAAATACAGCTACCCTTGCTGTCTTTTGGTTTTTATTTGCATTAATATCTTTTCCCACCCCTTCACCTTTATTCTATGAGTGTCTTGAAAGCTTAAGTGAGTCTCTTGTAGGCATACTCTTGTTTTGTTTTGTTTTGTTTATCCTTTCAACAACTATGTGTCTTTTTTTTTTTTTTTTTTTTCAAGTGTATTTTTCCAGGACCCATCAGCTCCAAGTCAAGTAGTTGTTTCAATCTAGTTGTGGTGGGCACAGCCCACCATCCCATGTGGGGATCAAACTGGCAACCTTGTTGTTAAGGGTACCGTGCTCTTAACTAACTGAGCTAACCGGCCCAACACCTCTATGTCTTTTAATTGGTGAATGTAAACCATTTACAAATTTAGAGTAATTATTGATATGTAAGGACTTACTTTACCATTTTGTTAATTGCTTTCTGAATGTTTTATAGTACCTTTTCCCTCTCTTGCTGCCTACAAAAACACTGATGGGTTTTTGTAGTGATATGCTTTATTTTCTCTTTATCCATTGTGATTCTATTATTTTTTTGTTTTGTGATTACCATAAGGCTTTAATAATACATCTTATAATTATAACAGCCTATTTAAAGCTGATAACAACTTCTTCAATTCCATAAAAAAAAAGTTTTACACACTTACTTGCCCCTCGATTTTGTCTCAATTTAAGTCTTTTGTATTATATTATGTTTTATATTATATTTTGTATAGTTTCCATTAGCAAAGTATTGTAGCTATAGTTATTTTAAACATTTTTGTCTTTTGTCCTATATGCTAGAGGTCAATGTGATTTGCACGTCACCACTGCAGTATTCACGTATTTTGAATTTGACTTTATGTTTATCTTTACCAATAGATTTTATACTTTCAATTTTTTTTCCATGTTGCTAATTAGCATCCTTTTGTTTCAGCTTGAAGAACTACCTTTTTGCCTTTCTTGTAAAGCAGTTCTAGTGGTAATAAATTTCCTCATTTGAAGGTGGCTGTTAGGTCACTGGCTGGTGGGTGCAGCATCTCTGGTTCCTAGGAAGGAACAGCAATATATTCTCCATACAGCTCCATCTGCTGAAGTCAATGTTGGGCGACACTGTGGGGGTCTCCTGCAGCCAAGACTGCAAAGGTCCTGTGGGAAGCAGTGGCAACTAGAGCAGTTAGGGTCCTTGGAGGTGAAGGCCGCTGTGGTCTCATTCTCCTTTTTTGCCTGTGGGAGGAAGTTCTAGCTGAGCAAAACCCTCTTGGTGCTAGGTCTGATGTGTTGGCACTCAGATCATCAGCAGAGCTATTCCTGGGATCAGGTGCATACAGAACTACCAGTGCTTGGATTCTGGGACACAGGTACATTCGTGGCAGTGGTGTTAGTGTCTGAGGTGTAGGCATGTGCAGATTTCCTGTGGAACTGAGGTCTAGGTCTCTGGGATTCACTGCAGTGACCTGAGGGAGGGAATTGGGGGCTATGCAGCAGCAACATGGGCTCTGGGATGACAGGGTGCAGTGGTGGCTTGGGCCCAGGGAGCAGGGTACAGTAGCATCATGGCCTGGGGATGGTGTGTCAAAGTCCCAACTCTGGCCCCAGGGGGCAGTCACAGAATACTACAGTATGTCCAGGCAATGGCTCATGAAAGCCAAGTGTCAAGACACAGAGGGTGGAGTTTCGAGCAGCAGCAACTCAGCCTGGTATAATGGCCTGTCAAAGCCTCTACGTAGGACCTGGGGCAGGGCTCAGAGCAGTGGCAGCTTCTCTGGTTCCATAGATGATGAGGCACTGTAGCTTCCCAACCTTGGAAAATGGGGTACAGCAGCTACTGGGGCCACTGGGGACAGGTCTCAGCCACAGCTGGAACTCTGGGGAACAGATGGGGTGGGGGGGGTGGCTCCGAGCAGCTCCGTCAGCTGCGATCAGCACTGGTGCACACTGCTGGAGACCTCAGTAGCAAAGGCTGCAAACGTCCATGACATGAGGCATGCTGAGTTTCTTCTGCTCTATTACCCCTGGGCTGAAATCCTTCCAGATTTTACCCCTGGGCTGGAGGATGAGGTGACTCAGGCAAAGAGCTTCCTATGCTTTTTTATGCAGCCATCTTGGGTTTTGACCTCAAGATTTCTGCTTTCTCTTTGTAGAGCGGAGCTTTCCTAGAACTATGTTAATTCGTTTGTAGTTGTTTATTGCTTTTGTAGGGGAGACAGCTTTGGGACTTCCTACCCCTCCACCTTGTTGATGTTGCCTCTATTATTCATTCAGAGAAATCATGCATCTTTTCTGCTTTTCTTTATTTATTTTAAAAAAAATGTTTTTAATTAAAGTTTATTGGGGTGACAATTATTAGTAAAATTACATAGATTTCAGGTGTACAATTCTGTATTACATCATCTATAAATCCCATTGTGTGTTCACCACCCAGAGTCAGTTCTCCTTCCATCACCATACATTTGATCCCTTTACCCTCATCTACCACCCGCCTCCCTCTTATCCTCTGGTAACCACTAAACTATTGTCTGTGTCTATGAGATTTTGTTTCTCATTTGTTTGTCTTGTTCTTTGGTTGTTTTGTGTTTATATACCACATATCAGTGAAATCATATGGTTCTCTGCTTTTTCTGACTTATTTCGCTTAGCATTATAATCTCAAGATCCATCCATATTGTCACAAACAGTCCTATTTCATCTTTTCTTACCGCTGAATAGTATTCCATGCTTCTTTATTTTTTAAAGCATAAAAATGTATCTTCAAAATCGTTCCATATCAGCATATCCAAATCAATCTAATTCTTTTTAAGTCCTTTATATTTGCACATACTGGGCCTGTGCATATTTGACTGGGCCTGTTAAATAGGTACTTAGGTTCTTCCCAGTTTTTTCTCTATAACAATGTTGCAATAAACATCATTGGAATCAATAGATATTTTATAACGCAGTCTTGGTTTCTATTAGCTCAAAGATAAGTCTTCTACGTAAAAGGAACTGCCAGTATTTCCTCCCTGACACTAATTTCTTTTGACCTTTTTCTTTCACAGTTTACAAATTGGCCTTTTAAAACTGATTTTTTTTTTAAAAAGAAACATAGATATATTAAGCATATAAATTTTATGTATTCCAAAGAACACTATTTCAGTGAACTTGAAATTTTTAAATTTCTGTATCAACGCTTCTCAAAGTGTGATTTCTGGACTAGCAGCCTGGGCATTAACTGGAAATTTATTAGAAATACAAATTCGTGGACCCCACCCCAGATCTACTGAATCAGAAGCCGTGGGGTTTGAGTCCAGCAATCTGTTCTAACAAGTCCTCTGGGTAATTCCGATGAAGGCTAAAACTGGAGAGCCATTGTACTCTATTTACACTAAGTTAAGGATGGCCTGGTATCATTTCTATAGAAACAGAGGTAGTTAGACTTACGTGCTGCTTTTCCATTTCCATTGTCACTATTATTCACATATCGTTTTCCATGTCATGTATAATAAAAATTATATCAACTGTAATGAAATTAAGTAAAACTATTTTTAAAATCACACAACTTTTCTTTAAAGTGCCACGTACCACTGCTCGAAAATCTCCCCGCCACCCATACTCTTGAAAACAAACGAATTCTGGGAAAGCTAAGCAACATGTGCAAATCCGTGGAGACAGAAATGAAAATTACAAGTGTGAAAGCCTTATGAAAATAATACTGACTTGAGTGGATGGTGCTTATTGAATAATCGTGGGAAATACCTTGAATAAACAAGGTAGGCTTAGATCATGGAGGTTCTTAATCTGCAGCAGGTGAGTCTGATGTTTAAATTGCTTTCCTTTTTTTCTTTAAAACAATTAGTTATCTTTTAAATCATTAGTGATGAAAATATTCACCATATTCACAATGTTAATGTTTGAACACTGCACAACAAATTTCAAAAAGGAAGTAAACACAAATTCCTCATGTCAATAACCTGATATGCATGTGTTAAAGCATATTCTATAAAATTTGTAACGGCACTAATACAAGTGATAAGAATTTTAGACATAATTCTTGTCAATCAATGTTAATATTAAAACATTGTTTTTAACCACATTTTTACTGTGCTCTGGAGAGTATGAATATTATTGGAAGAAACTGTCTTAAATCCAATCTGAATTATCACTAACTTCTAGGTATTTAAATTTATATAATATCCTTTGGTACCTTGAATGTTAGTATATTTTCTCCCCAAGGATTAAAGCAATGAACAGTAACAATAACCTAAGTACTTTAGAAATCTGTTTTGTGTCAAAAAATTAATAAGAAAAATCGGGTTTTTACAGAAACAATAAAAATGGAAATAAAATTAATGAAATAATGGCTATACTCTATAATCTCTAACTGTAAAGATATAATTTATATTTTATGTGTTAATAGTAGTAAAAATGTACAACTTATAAAGTAAGAAGAAATCATGAATTGAGCATAAAGTACCACTCAAGAGAAAATAAATGAATTCTTTACTGACAGTATCTAGTCTCTGAAACTGTGAAAAGATCCCAGGGGTACCATACAGGTGAAATATGTGAATAACTCTTGTAAGGATTTTGGAGAGAGTATTATGCAGAAATGAATAGGAGAATTGTTATTACAAGTTGCCAATAATTGGGTTGTGAGCAGAGTAGATTTCATACTTCTCTCTAGAATTATTTTTCCAACATAAGTTTTAGTTTAGCATAGCAGCCAGCCCACATGAATGGTGATTGCCAGGTATGTAAATTAGAGTATCATCTTCATAAACAAGCTCTGTCCAGAAGGTTGTGAAAGAATAATTTTTTGTTCATAAAAATTATGGGATCATTCATGCTGTTGAGGCTTATTCAGTTGGCAAGGTTGCCTTTAACATTCCATTTTCCATTTGTTGCTATTTCTCATTGAAATCAAATTAGTGGTGTCTAAACATCCAGTTCTAAAATATCTCAGAGTTGGTCCAGGATATTGGAGATCAATAGGAGCGGACAGTAATCTAGTTGTAATTATTTGATACCTTAGTACTTTGTGAGAGGCAGAAAAAAAAAAATCCTTATTTTTCTTTTTCAAGAACATGTGATTACTTGGGGAGGGGGTGTTAGAGTAACTTATTTCTCCCTCTAAATGTTGGTGGTTAACTTTTTGCACAGGGGCCAAGATTTTAGGTGCAGAGAAAGAGGAGAGAGAGAGAGAGAGAGAGAGAGGGAGAGAGAGAGAGAGAGAGAGAGAGAGAGAGAGAGAGAGAGAGAGAAAATGTTCACTTGGAGGTTCCTAGGTACCAGTTGATTAGTTATCTTCATGATGCAGGGGCAATATTCAATTCAATTGTTTTCTGATTTAGGAAACAATTCTTAGTACGCTGTGTTCTTATCTAGATTAATAAGCACTGGGGTGATAATTAATAGGGAATTTTTAACAGGTTGTGCGTGTTACTTATAGGATCTGAGTTTTCAACAGAAACGGCTGAGGAATAAGGGAAGTTGGTCGCTGAGTGAAATCCTGGTCCTTGCAGGTGCCTGGCACTTTGAAGTCTATCACTGCTGTAATCTAATGGCAGGAACACATAAGACGTACTTTCACTGAGACATAGACTGCTGCTTCTGAGTACGCAGACTGGGAAGGGTAAAGCACTGGAATCGTTCTGTCTCTTGTACCTTTTCCACTCTCCTATCACCTACCTGAACAGCCAGTCAGGTGCCTGAGTTGCAGATGGTAAGCTTACAGGCTGGGTGCCGGTGGCTAACACGCCCCAATACCCAAAAATATAATTCCTAACCTAGAAATACAGAGTTCCCAGGCCCTTCAGTTTGGTCATGGTTCACAGTAGTAGAAACTCTGTGTGGACAGGCTCTCACATGTGAATATATTCTCATGGTTAAGTCTATCAGTTCAGAGCATGTGTTAATCATCTGAAGATCAAGGACACAAGTTCATCTAAATTACTCAAGGATATGTAGCAGCAGATAAAGGATGGGAACCCATACAATTGGACTGTAAAGTCCAGGACTTTAATCTCTAATATATTTTCCACCACAAGACGAAAGCGTTAACAACTCATCTCACAATGGTGTTAAAAAGTTAATCTGACATTTGTTAAAAATGGTAATGAAGACTTTATTCAAATTGTTGTAATAGAGGAGGGAGGCTAAACTCAACTCCAAATACAGGAAAGAAAACTGGGGATTTATAGCCAATGGGCACAGTGAGGATGTAAAATTACTAAAAAGAAGCTCTCATTATTTTATAAACATTTCTAGGAATTAAATATATTTACATTAGTCTCTAATTTTCTTGGGTTATATATATATTTTTTAGGTTAATTCATAATCATAGAATGAAAATAAAAACACATATGCATAAGGTTAATCATTATAGCATATGTAATTGCATAATATTCAAAACCACCTAAATGTTCAAACATAAGTTGTTTGAATAACATAAGATATACGAGGTCTGACAATTACGTTTGTGAACTCACCCTAGAAAAAGTGCTACATACCTCATTGCTGAATATCACTATGTTCACCTTCGAAGTATACCCCTTTGGGAAGCTATGCACTGATGCCAGTGCCTAGTTCACCCTTCAAAGCAATTTGGGAACTCTTTTTCTGGAATGGCCATCAGAGCTGTCATCGTATTACTCTTGATGTCCTGAATGTCATCAAAATACCTTCCTTTCAATATTTCCTTTATCTTCAGGTAAAGAAAGAAGTCATTGGGGGCCAGATCAGGTGAGTAGGGAGGGTGTTCCAATGCAGTCATTTGTTTACTGGCTAAAAACTCCCTCACAGACAGTGCCGTGTGAGCTGGTGCATTGTCGTGATGCAAGAGCCATGAATTGTTGGAGAAAAGTTCAGATCATTTTTATCTAACTTTTTCATGCAGCCTTTTCAGCACTTCCAAATAGTAATCTTGGTTAACTGGTTGGTACCAATTCATAACGAATAATCCCTCTGATATATAAAAAAAAAAAGGTTAACATCGTTGAACAAGTTTATGAGCTTAATTGTCAGACCTCATACTCCATCAGCAAAGTAATTTATTTTAAGAAATGAGAGACCTATCACGTTTCCCTGAAAATAAGACCTAGCCGGACAATCAGCTCTAATGCATCTTTTGGACCAATAACTAATAGTAAAGGTCTTATAGTAAAATAAGACCCGGTCTTATATAATATTAATACCAGGTCTTACATTAATTTTTTGCTCCAAAAGACACATTAGAGCTGATTGTCTCACTAGATCTTCTATTTTCAGGGAGACACAGTAGGTGAAGGATAACGTTTTATCCCATGTTATCTACCTTCATTCTATAGAACAATTGGTGTAAAATATACTGTAGTAACAAGAAATAAACAAAACTGAAAGTTTCAGAAATGCTTGTATAGGTGTGTGTAAGGTTAAATTAAAGTTACAATTATTTGTTTATTTCAGAACACTTCTTTACTTTCTGGAACAGATTTGAAACACTAAGACCAAAGCCTCTTTGTTGCTGATAAGGAAAGGAGCTTTATGTTGAAGTTACAGCTTGCTTCTAGTCACTAATGTCCCTGTAATGCCTTCTGGTGTGGTGTAAAAGCAATTAAATGAAATTTGTGCTGTAGATTTTTGATAATGTCATGATTACTAGTGTCATATTATTTGCAAATCTATTCTGTATACTAGAGAAAAGACACTTCCATACATTTTTTACACTTCTAGATAATGAAACTGATATTAGCAAATATTTTGCTTCAGTTTTCATATTAAAACTGAAAATTCATTAGAGATGAGAACAAAGTCCTTATTTATATAAATAACATTTATTAAACTTAGTGAGACTATAATTCATACTACTAGCTCTTGCTGAACTATGAAAGATATTTATAAACTCAAATAACTTATCCTGTGTGAAAATGTTATTAATGTAAACTTTCATTGATACTAGGTTTAAAAGGGACATTGAAAAGAAAAAGAAGAAACATAAACATTGAATGAGTTAGTAGTTTGTATGTTATTTTTTTTAAGATTTTATTAGGGAAGGGAAACAGGACTTTATTGGGGAACAGTGTGTGCTTCCAGGACTTTTCCAAGTCAAGTTGTTGTCCTTTCAATCTTAGTTGTGGAGGGAGCAGCTCAGCTCCAGGTCCAGTTGCCGTTGTTGGTTGCAGGGGTAGTAGCCCACCATCCCTTACAGGAGTCGAGACATCGAACCGGCAACCTTGTGGTTGAGAGCCCGGCACTCCAACCAACTGAGCCATCTGGCCACCGGGGAGCTGAGCGGAAGCTCACTGACTTCAGTCTAGCTGCGGAGGGTACAGCTCATTGGCCCGTGTGGGAATCGAACTGGCAGCCCTGTTGCCTAGAGCTCGCACTCTAACCAACTGAGCCACCTGTTCACCCCAGTAGTCTGGTATTTTTATATTGTCATGTCTCTTTTGACCCTGAGATTGATGGATTTTCATTACCACTATAATCTAATCACAAGCCTCTTTTTATATGAAGATTTAAAAAAATTATTTTTAGGATATTTTATCAGGCTTTAATATTTATATTAAGTAATATTTTAGCTCCGTATCTACTTGAAAACCCAAATGAAAAGTGAAATAATGCTTTTATGTATTTAATTAGATTTTTCCCAATTCAAAATATTGCACTACTTCAAAATGTTTATATTGATAGTCTTTTGCTTTTGTGAAAAAATATCAAGTTATTGAAGTTTCTACATTTAAGAATTTAATCTTTCATATAGCTCAGCATATATGAGCTCAGCATATAATATACAGTCATTGTGGGTCCCAGAGGTAAATTCAAAGTGGTTTCTTTGACACATCCTTGGTGTCTCTCAGTAATACATGGACAAAGTTTAAATCCAAATCCATACATGTATATACTCCATCAGCAAAGTAATTTGTTTTTAAAAAATGTGAGACGTAGGTGAAGGATAACATTTTATCCCATGTTATCTACCTTCATTCTATGGAATATATTTCTTTCAACAACCCTAGAGTTCACAGCAAGAGTTGTAACAAATCACATACAACATAAAATTTTACTCCATGTAGAATTCCTTTTACTTGTTATTCAAAAGATGACCATTTGGCCTCTCCTTAAGTACATCTCATTCCAGTGATCTGACTCTCTCAATTGTATGAAATCTTTCACTGTCAGAAATTGTTCTTAATATTGAGTCAAATCCTACCTTTGCATATAAGTTATTTCTATTGATGAAGCTAGAATGAAACTGAAAAAAATTTTTTTCTAAAGGAGATTAAATGAAATAATAAAAGGAGAGTTCTGGGCCAGTGCCTGAAACCAAAAATGTTACCTAATAATTATCATCAGAACCATTGAAAATGCTTTGTAAGAATTGTCTCCGTGAGTGTGGAGATTAAATAAGATGATATATTTAATATATTTGAAAGTGACATTACTCACTGGGCTTATTAGGGAAAGTTTTAGACTTGAATGAAGAGACAGAACTCAATATGTATGGTATTATATAACACTCTTCTTAAGAATAATCCTTAAATGTTTTAAGAACATAATATTGATTGAAAAAAATCAAATCACACTGGAAACAGATTCAAGACAAAAATAATGTATATAAACCCTGAACTCTATCAATAAATTTGTTTCTTACAGAAGTACAGGTTAACAATTCTGAATATACTTTACATATATATTGGGATTAAACAAATAAATACAGGGATGATGGAGAGTGGGAGCTAGGTTTCTCTATTGGAGAGAGGAGTTATATATAAGCAAGAAGGAGAACCTAGAATGAACTCCATGGTAATGGGTATATGGGAAGACTGTTTTTTACTATTTTTGAATCTTGTCTGTAAGCCTAAAATTATTTAAAAATAAAACAATTTTTTAAGTAATCACCCAGAGAATATTTGTATAATCAAATGAGAAGAACAGGAAACCCTCAATTTAAGATTTGGACAGAAGAACAAGTTTTGTTTTAATAATATATGTTGGCTTTCATAATTTAACCATTATACTGCAAGGTTATGATTCCTATTTCCAAAGCGTGTCAAATGTATCATATTTGCCTCAGGGGAAAGGATAAAGTGATTGGCCTTAAACACTTTGAATAAAACTTTATAACCAATTATCGTAAGGATCAAGTAGGACAGTAGCAATGAAAGTACTACGGAGATATGAGGTGTGTAAGAAGGGAAATAAACAAGGATGGTCGAATAGAAGTCTGAAAACAAAATTGAATTTAATGCTTGGCTGGCAAAGGAAGAATCCACCACACAAGTGTGACTACAGAAACTTGTTGAAAGCAGAAATTGAAGGGTCTTATATTAATTTTTGCTCCAAAAGACTCATTAGAGCTGAAGGTCCGGCTAGGTCTTATTTTCGGGGAAACACAGTAGCACTTTTTCTAGGATGAGTTCATGAACTTAATTGTCAGACTTCGTATAATCCAGCAAACTCACTTCCAGGTACATACCCAAAATAATTAAAAGCAGAGCGTGGAGCAGATATTTGTACACCCATGTTTATAGCAACGTTTTTCACAATGACCAAAAGGTAGAAGCAATCCAAGTGTTTGATAATGGATAAATGGATAAAGAAAACACGATATATACATACAATGGAATATTTATTCAGCCTTGACAAGAAAGGAAATTCTGACACATGCGTTACATGGATGAACTTTGAAGACATTATGCTAAGTGAGATAAATAAGCTAGTCTCAAATGAACAAATACTGTACAATACCACATATATGAGGTACCTATAGTCAAGTTCATAGAGACACAAGTGAGGATGCTTGCCAGGTGCTAGGGAAGAGGTGAATAAGCAGTTATTGTTTTAATGAGAACAAGAGTTTCAATTTGGAAAAATGAAAAGATTCTGGAAATGAATGGTGGTGATGCTTGCACAACATTGTCAATGTACTTCATGCCACAGAAGTATACATTTTAAAGTGGTTAAGCATGCCATGGTGATCTGGAGACATGTTTGTTGCATGGACAGTGCACCAACTGCAAGGCATGACATTCATGGACACGCTAAACTGGCATTTGAGAAAGTCTCCTGGCTTCGAGTTCAAGATGGCAGAGTAGGAAGATCCTGAGTTCATCTCCTCTCATTGCCACCAAACTACAACTACATATAGAACAGCAATATCTGAGAATGCCCTGAAGACTAGCAGAACATATTTTCTACACCTATGAACATAAAGAAAAAGTCACATTGAGATGGACAGGAGAGGCAGAGACTCAGTTTACTCAGGATCTACCCTACCTCCCACTCCTCATGGGGTGACCCACAAGGAGGAAGGATATCACAACCGTGGAGGTTCCCCCTGAAGTGTGAGGGGTTGGAGCCCCAGCCTGGGGGACCTACAATGGGAAGAGGAGCCCCCATAATATCTGGCTTTGAAAACTGCAGGGCTTCCAGGCTGGTCACAGGCAAAGATGAAACTGGCCTGACAGGAGCCCCTCCCAAGAAACACCAGAAACAACACACCCAGAGGCCAACCTCAGACCACACCAGAGCACTGCCTGGTTAGCCCCACAAGTGGAACACCCAAAGCAGGGGTCTCAACAGGCACAAGAGCCCACTGGTGAGCAGTGTCCTCTGAGGGGTCAGTCCCCACACAGCAGCTTATACGCTGTTCTGGGACAGCATCAAGTAACAATTGCAACACAGGACTACCAGAATGAAAAGACAGGGAACAAGAGATTGAGAACATATTTGAAGAAATAATGACTGAAAACTTCCGTAACTTGATGAAGGAAACAGACATATAAGGCCAGGAAGCGCAGAGTCCCAAACAAAATGAACCCAAACAGGCCCACACCAAGACACATCATAATTAAAATGCCAAATGAAATAAGTCTTAAAAAGCAATCCAAAAGATCAGTTAAACCAAGAACTGGTTCTTGGAAAAGATAAACAAAACTGATAAACCTTTAATCAGACTCATCAAGAAACAGAGAAGATCGAAATAAATAAAATCAGAAATGAAGAAAAGTGACAACGGACACCAGGGAAATACAAAAAATTTTAAGAAAATACTATGAGCAATTATACACAAACAAATTGGACAATCTGGAAGAAATGGAAGCACACAATCTTCCAAGGCTGAATCAAGAAGAAACAGAAAATATGAACTGACCTATTACTTCTAATGAAAGTGAATCAGTGATCAACAAGATCCCAACAAACAAAAGTCCGGGACCAGATGGCTTCACAGGTGAATTTTACCCAACATTCAAATAATTAATACCTATTTTCTCAAACTATTCCAAAAAATTCAAGAGGAAGGAAGGCTCCCAAGCTCCGTCTACAAAGCCACCATTACCGATTCCAAAACCTGACAAAGACAGTGCAAAAAATGAAAACTATAGGCTGATATCCCTGATGAACATAGATGCAAAAATCCTCAAAAGAATATTAGCAAACTGAATTCAGCAATACATTAAAAAGATCATACAGTTCAACCAAGTTGGATTTATTCCTGGGATTCATGGTTGCTTCAATATCTGCAAATCAATTAATGTGATACACCACATAAAGAAAAGATAAAAACCATATGATCATATCAATAAATGCAGAAAAAGTGTTTGACAAAATCCAGCATCCATTTATGATAAAAACTCTCAGCAAACTGGGAATAGACGGAACATTGCTCAACATAATAAAAGCCACATATGACAGACTCACAGCTAGCATCATATTCAATGGGAAAAGCTAAAAGCATTTTCCTTAAGATCAGGAACAAGACAAGGATGCCCACTTTCACCACTTTTATTCAACATAGTACTGGAAGTCCTAGCCACAGCAATCAGAAAAGACAAAGAAATAAACAGACATGCAAATTGGAAGGGAAGAAAACTGTCATTATTTGCAGATGACATGATATTATATAGAGAGAACCCCAAAGATTCCACCAAAAAAACTATTAGAACTGATAAATGAATTTAGTAAAGTAGCAGGATACAAAATTAATATTCAGAAATTGGTTGCATTTTTTTATACCAATAACAAACTATCAGAAAGAGAAATTAAGAAAACAATCCCATTTACAATTGCATCAAATAAATAAAATACCTAGGAATGAATTTAACCAAGGAAGTAAATTAGCTCTACTCAGAAAATTATAAAGACAAGTCATGGAAACAACCAAAGTGTCCTTTGATAGATGTTTGGATAAAGAAGATGTGGAATATATATATATATATATACTATTACTCAGCCATAAGAAAAGATGAAATACTGCCATTTGCGACAACATGGATGGATCTTGAGATTATCATTCTAAGCAAAATAAGTCAGACAGAAAAAGTTGAGAACCATATGATTTCACTCATTTGTGGGCTATAAAACTGAAAGCAACCAACAAACAATACAAACAAACAAAAACTCATAGACACAGAAAACAGTTTAGTGATTACTGGGGGAAGGGAGAGAGGGTGGTAAAAAGGGTAAAGGGGGTGAAATATATGGTGATGGAAGGAGAACTAACTCTGGATGGTGAACACACAATGCAATATATAGATGATGTATGAACATTTGTTTCTTGAAGACAAATGACAACAGACAATTTTCTGAATTGAACATTACAGAATTGAATATTTGAAACCTACATAAATTTACTTATCAATGTCACCCAAATAAATCTAATTAAAAAAGACATTGAAGAGAAATTAAAGAAGATACAAATAAATGGAAGCATATCTCATGCTCAAGGATAGGAAGAATCAACATCGTTAAAATGTCTATACCACGTTTCCCCAAAAATAAGACCTACTGAGAACATAAGCCCCAGTTAAGATCTCAGCCAGATGGATGCATTTAGTACGTTATGATGATGTTCCAGAAGAAGACATGACTGTAATTGAATAAATGTAGACTGTTGTACATGAAAAAATAAGACATCCTCTGAAAATAAGCCCGAATGGAGCAAAAATTAATATAAGACCCGGTCCTATTTTCAGGGAAACACGGTACTACTCAAAGCAATCTATAGATTCAATGCATTCCCTATCAAAACACCAATGTCCTTTTTCACAGAACTAGAACAAATAATCCTAAAATTTGCATGAACCAAAAAAGACCCCAAATAGCCACAGCATCTTCAGAAAGAAGAACAAAGCTGGAGATATCATGCTACTGATCTCAAACTATACTACAAGGATGTAGTAATCAAAACAGCATGGTATTGGCATAAAAACAGACACATAGATCAATGGAATAGAGAGCCCAGAAATAAATCCAGGCCTACATGGTCACTTAATCTATGACAAAGAAAGCAAGAATATACATCGGGAGAAAGACAGCGTATTCAATAAATGGTGCTGGGAAAACTGAATACATGCAAAAAAAAAAAAAAAATGAAACTGGACCACCTTCTTACACCATATAAAAGAATAAACTCAAAAAATGGATTAAAGACTTAAACAGAAGACCCAAACCCATAAAACTCCTAGATCAAAGACAGTAAACTCTCAGACATTACCCTTAGTAGTATTTTTATTGATGTATCTCCTAGGGCAATTGAAACAAAAGAAAAAAATAAATGTGCTCCCCTATTTTCATTGCAGCAGCATTTACAAATAGCAAAGACATGGAAGCAACCTAACTGTCCACTGGCAGATAAATGGATTAAGAAAATGTGTAGACACACACACACACACACACACACACACACACACACACGGGAAATATAATTCAGCCATAAAATAGGAAACCTTGCCATTTTCAACAACCGGATAAACCTGAGGGCATTATGCTAAATGAAGTAAGTCAGAGAAAGACAAATACCAGACTGTAGAATCTCACTTATATGTGAAATCTAAAAACAACAACAAAACAGTGAACTCACAGACACAAGTTTGTGATTACCAGTGGTGCAGGAAATGAGGGAAGAGGGTCAAAGGCTACAAACTTCCATTTATAAGATGAATAATTTCTGAATTTCTAATGTACATCCTGGTGACTAGTTAATATTGTATTGTATATTTGACAGTTGCTAAGAGAGATTTTAAAAGTTCTCACTACATTAAAAAAATTTTTTTAATTATGTGAGGTGATGGATATGTTAACAAACCTTAATGTGGCCGTCACTGTTGTGTACCTTAAACTTACACAATGTCTTATCAATTTTATCTCAATAAAGATACAAAAAAAATATCTTTAAGTTATAAAGGAAAAAATTTCATTCATGATGTTGTACAACCATCACCACTACTTCCAAAAATTTTCATCCCCCAAAACAGACTCTAACCATCAGCAATACTATTTCCATTTCTTCCCAGCCCCTCGTAACCTTTCATCAATTTTGTCTCTATGAATTTGACTAGTTAAGATATTCTGTATTACTGGTCATATAATATTTGTCCTTTTATGTGTAGCTTACTTAGCATGTTTCAGGGTTCATGCACCACAGCATGTATCAGAAGTAACTTCCTTTTTATGACTAAATAGCATTCCATTGGTTGAATACTCATACACCACATTTTGTGTATCCATTTATCTGTTGATGGATACTTGGGTTGCTTCTACCTTTTGGGTATTATGAATAATGCTGCAATGAATACTGACGTACAAGTATCTGTTCAAGTCATTACTTTTGATTCTTTTGGGTATATACCTAGAATTGCTGGGTCATATGGTCACTTTATATTTAGCTTTTTCAGAAACCACTAATTTGTTTCTCATAGCCAATGCACCATTTTACATTTCCACCAGCAATGTATGAGGTCTTTAAATTTCCACAACCTCACCAACACTTTTATTTCCCACTTTTTTTTATTATTGCCACCTTAGGTGTAAAATGGCATTTCACTGTGGTTTTAATTTGTATTTCCCTGATGGCTAACGATATTGAGCTTCTTTTCATGTTTGTTAACCATTTATATGTCTCCTTTGGAGAAATGTAGTCAAGTCCTTTACTCATTTTTAATTTGGTTGCCTCATTTATTTTAGTTGTTTAGTTGTAGTCCTTTATATTTTACATATTAATCCCTTATCAAATATTAATTTATAAATAGTTTCTCCCATTCCATAGGTTTTTTTCATTTTCTTGATAATGTCCTTTAATGTGCATGTTTTTAAATTGGGTGAAGTCCAATTCATACCTTTTTGTCTTTTGTTGCTCATGTTCTTGGTGTCATGTCTAAGAATCCATGGCCAAACCCAAACACATGAAGTTTTACCATATTTTAAGAATTTTATGGTTTTAGGTCTTAGGTCATTAATTCACTTTGAGGTAATTTTTATATGTGGTGTTAGGTAAGGGCCCAATTTCATTCTTTTGCATGTGGAAATCCAGTTATCCAGCACCATGTGTTTAAAAGTCTTTCCTTTCCCCATTGGATAGACCTGGCACCTTTGTTAAAAATCAATTGGCCATCGGTGTAAGGGTTAGACAACTCTTGAATTACAAAAGGGAATAGAGAAACATGGTAGGTAACTACCGTTTCCCCAAAAATAAGACCTAGCCAGACAATCAGCTCTAATGCGTCTGTTGGAGCAAAAATTAATATAAGACCTGGTATGTTATATTATATTATATTATACCGGGTCTTATACTATAGTAAAATAAGACAGGGTCTTATTAATTTTTGCTCCAAAAGACGCATTAGGGTTGACTGTCTGGCTAGGTCTTATTTTCGGGGAAACACGGTATAGCATGTTTGTTAATGATGGGAATGATCTAGAAGAGAGAGGAAAATCAGTGATGCTGGGAAGGGGTGAACTGCTTGTCTTAGTAGTCAAGAGGGAGTAGTAGTTAAGATGTAAGTGGAAGGACTGGCTTTGGGAGTGCAGAGCTCATCTATAGGAACTGGCAGGAAGGCAGAGTATATCACTGCAGATGCTGCTAGGTAGGTGGACATGGTGGTGGTAACTTCTGGAAGCAAACCCATTTATTCAACACATACTTATTGGTCACCTACTCACTCTGTGCCAGACATTGTTGTAAGGATACAATGATCAATCAAAACACACAGGTTCCTGTCCTCCTGGGGCTATCAAATCTAGGGATAAGGCAGAAACATGAAATTGAAAGGACTCATGATAGACCTGAGGATTTGAAAGTGGAGCTGGAATGGGGGTGTTGAGACAATATGATCAAATTCATGTTTTAAATGGCTGCTGAGGGACCAGTTAGGTAGCTATTAAAGGAGACCTGAATGTTGATTTATCTCCCAAGAATAATTTTGGTCAGTAAACAATATTAACACTGCTATCAATAAGTCAATAATACATCAAATACTGCATATAAAATTGAAAACAACTCTATTTTCTATAAACTATTATAATAATAGATTCAATTATGGGATTTAAATATTCTGCATAGTTTTTTCCACTCACAGTGATGCATATTTAACTCTTGTTTAATATAGCAGTTTATTTTAGAATTGGTCCTAATGAGCCCATAAATCCAAAGTAGAATGAAAGTCATGTAAAATTAAATGAAATATCACTAATAACCTTTCATGCAAACTTTCTAACCTTGAAAAATTCATATATCTTAATATAGTTCAAACCAAGTGAAGGCTCAGAGAGATTGTAGAAGGAAATGAGTAGGATTGTCATTATCAGCGGACGTAAGAGAGAAGTATTTGTCTCATGCTTCATCCTAGCATTTTTGTACCTGCAAGGGTTCTAGTTTAGATACTGTATCACCCTCAAATAGTGGGCTATTTAATCTTGATATAATCCAGCCCAAATAACTTGCTTCCGCTGATCACTCAGAAGCTAGTTCTACTTATCCCTAAATTCTCCAAAGAATCCTGGGACGTGAGAGCCGGTGAAGTCTCTTTAGAAACTCAAGAAGAGTCCTGAAGACACTCTGTTTCTGAACTCCTTTGAGTATATTAGGTCAGAAATATCTAAGTCTTCAGAGGGACAGGCAATAAACTAAAGACAAATGACGTCTATTCAAGGTTACCCCTCAAACTCTAGTAGGCAACACAGGGGGGGAAATGCCAATTCCAGGTTAAATAAAAAGTTGATCAGTGAGTAGGTCTTATCTGGACATCTTTATCAAAGAAATTCATAAAGTTATTCTTGGGAAAAGAAAAATCTGTAAAATGTCAGGAAATTACTGCAAAATATGCCACTATTGACACTTGACGCTGATCAAATAATATATGCAGGATACCTAACATTTTGTAAATATTCGTAATATAGAGTTTGAATGAAAAAAAATGTATAACTGTTATTTTACTTTCAGGACACTTAGTTTTTGGAAAGCATTCCATTGGAAGTCAAAATGTACTGTCGCTAAGAAAATAAATTTTAGTGGCAAAGTTCTGTGTGGCTTCAATTAAAGCTAACTATCAGTCTCAGACCGGATTTTGAAACAGTTTCAAACCTGAAATTATTCAAATGTCAATACTCTTACAGCTAGTTTAAGAAGTAAACTATACAATTCCTTTAGCTTCCAAATAAAAGGATTTCTATAGTTAGAAAATTTGTTTATGAATCATATATAAAATCTAAAAACTCGTATTTCAGCTTCAAAGACACGTCAGGAAAAAAAAGTCATGTATCTATATAAAAAGACTATATTTGTAAAAACAAACAAACAAAAATTCATTATAGAAGCAAACTTCTGGAGCAGAAATATGTAGTTCAATTCAACTGATTATTCCTAAGGCATAAGGAAAGCAGCGAAGGGGAAGTGTAGGTGGTGGTGGGAAGTGGAAAACGAAGCAGGGTAAAATAGAGTGATAAATGAACAAGATGATTTTTGTCACGGAACTTACAAACTAGTAAAAATGTATATTTCTCAGATGAAATATGATTTAATCTAAGCTAAGGAAACACAGTTTAGTAAAAAGGACACCAAGTTTTAAAAAAATGGGAAGAGCACTGTAAATGTGAGAGGTTGGTAATAGTCCTCTCCCCCAAATCTTTCTGACATTTGTTGTACGCTGTCCTATAATAACATATATATATAATTTTTTAAATAAGCTTTATACAAGTATTTTTATGGATTTATATACTTTCTCACATAAACCAAAGCCAAATGAAAATAATTTTTTCTGAATCAGAAAAGTAACAATCCCTTGTTTCTATATTAAATAAAATGATATAATTTCCAGCATCTAATTAACAGCTCTAAGATGATCTTCATAAAGAGTTAATTCTGCTTAGTGTAGGGATGAAACCTAGTGTAGGTAGGGTTATGGGGAGAGGAGATGAAGATTTATCCAATATTATTTAGGGACCTCAAAGTTAGTCTGAAACTCTGTTTTAGCATACCACTTTTTCCTTATGTCCCTGGCACATCTTTTCTTTTCTTTTTTTTTAAATAAAAAAATGTTTTAGCTTCTTAAGTGAATACCCATCAATCAGAAATGGTTTTTGTCAATCTCTTTAAGCTATAAAAATTTCACGCAAACTGACAAATCAATAGAGTGAAAACATTCCAATTTAAGTATTTTAGGCATTTTTATTTAATAAATAACTTCAGTAAATAGCATTGTAAAAAGTGAACTGTTAAAATTAAAAGGCACTTAAAAACAAGAATGTGACTAGTATGAAACAAAATGGGCAACTCAAACAGTGAGAACTAAATATACAGTGGTCTGTTACAGCACTAACTAAGACTTACGTAAGTGATAGCTGTTGCATAAGCCACAGTACAACTTCAGATGTTCATTAAAAAGGCAAATTTACAGCTAAAACATCAAAGAAAAGGTACTGATAAAAAAAAGTCTTACCCTAAAATTGCAAATACATTAAATGATTAGAAGTGGTGATAAAAAGCACCGGCTTTAAACAAAATAAAATGAATAAAATAATTCACCCAAAGGTCCCCAATTCAGCAAATACCATGTAAATTAAGGCTTTTATGTAAATAATGCTAAAGTAAGGACTTTTTTTGCATAAAATTTCTCAACACTTTTATCCAAGGCTTGAATTTATAAAGAGAAGGCATAAAAGTTACCAAGATTAAGTAACTCTTGAAATGGCACAGATTTTAAAGCTGTTTTTCCTTCCTAATTCTGACTTTTTCCCATGGCATTTGTAGATCAAATATATCAAAACTATTTTACACAAGTAACTCCCAACATACTCATCTTTCAGATATGTCATCAGTCACGTTTAATAGGCAAATAGCAAAAAAATAAATTTCAAACAATTGTAAACTAGCAAGTAAGACATTTACTTTGGATTTTTTATAACTGAGAACTGACATATCTGTAAAGCTAAAAATCAGCTTTAATACTTGATTAATAGAAACTCTCATCATACTCATTACTTTAACTACTACCCTTTCAATCACTCTAGAAATATCACTTAATCCAATAAGAGCTTGATTTCAATAATCCAGGAGAAAAAGGCACAACGTGACCTTAACTGACAAGGAATACCATCCTGTCTCAAGTCTTTTGTCAGTCCCTGGCATTGATTATAACATTATTTTCAAAACAATAAAAAAAATTTTTTAATTATACATATTGTACATTTTTAAAACCTGCACATGAGTAAAACTCATGGTGATATTGCCCTAAAGCTACCTTACTCAGTGACTATGAAAATCACTAATTTGCGTTCAGTGTTGTGATTATTTGCACAGGTAGTGCTCATTTTCCCTCATACTTCGGATTGACAACAGTTGTCACGGCACTCTTATAAATAGGATTTTCACCCTAAAAAAAAAAAAATAGTGAGAAAAATGATCAATTAGTCTACTAAAATCATGTAATATTATTTTATGAAACAATATTGAAAACTACAGTCATTTTCAGAAGTTTCCATTTTATCTGTCCAAATAACACACTTAATTTTTAAAACAAGTTTATACAAATGTGAAAAATTAAAGTTTTGCTCTACAGGTCTAAGGCTGCCCCTGTCATCTAGCATTATTTCATTCTTGAGTCCTTCCTCCATTGGAAGGCTGATTCAAAAATGTCCTCCATAGCACAGAATGTGCTGTTATGGTTTCTCTCCTTTAACTAGTTTTGAATATCTGTCTTAAGAAAGAAAGAACTCTTTTGCCATCAACTGCCTGATTCTTTACTCTTTAGTGTACCCAGAAGGTGCCTGATAATTAATGGGAATCCTTGGCTTTCATGTCTGTGAGGGTGGTGTCCCATGAAGTGCTTCCACAAAAGTGACTGATTATGTTAACAAATATAATTACCATTCTTCACGAAATTGTTATTTATCAGTATTGTATTGGTAAAATGTTTTCTTTTTATTACAATAGTATACTTTAATAGAGTACTGAAATCAAGTCCAGTAAATGGCTCCAAGTCATAAACACAAGAGATCTTTCAAGATCCAAAAATATATTGACAGTGATGTTTTAAGCAGGAAAATAACAATCCCACACTACCATTTTCTTTAAAAAGTGTTATGCTAATTGGTACACTTAAATACTTGCTATAGCATTCTTTTTTCTCCTGTTCTCATAAACTGAAAGTGGGCTTGAAAGCCATGTGAGAAATACAGCGAAATAATCCTTTATCGTAGGAAATTAGAGAGTAAACATCAAATCAAATAAATATTAAGTAACTTATTAAAGCATTGTTTTTAGACAAAAATTAAGATTTTGTAGTGCTGTTTAGTTTTATATCTCACTACAGAACCATTTGCAGTAATTTAAGAAATATTTATAGAAATCATCTAAACAGTAATTTTTGCTTTTAAATTTTATTTACACTTCACTGTAGATTACATCTGAATCTGGCTTTTATTGCCACAATTTCTGTCCTCTAAAGGAGGATACAGTTTAGTGGATGGTAAACATGAAACTAAGTCAGTTTGATATAATAGAAAATAGAATTATATACATAATAAGGGAATAGTATAAGAAAAAGGGATCGACTTTGAGAAGATTAGAGATACTGTCAGTGAACTTGACTACAGATAAAATATTGAAAGGTAAATAGAAACATATGCAAAATCAAAGTTCATATGCAAAGTCAAGTTGTAGGGAAAAGACTAGCACATTTAGTAAAAATATCTATAGTTCAGAAGTTTTTAAGGGTGCATGTGTGTATTTTGAGGTGTGAGGAAGGGAGAGGAAATAAGAAAGACGGTGCCAAATCAGGAAAGGTCCTGTATGCCATGCTATGTAAGAAGATTGAATTTTATCCTGTAGATAGGAAATCATTGATGGAGGGTATAGCATGTGTGGGTTATGTCCTGAGAGACACCAAATAAATCACTATGATTTCAGCTCAGTAGTTAGTCTGGATACCAATTAAAACATGACAATAAACCTTACCCCCACACCCATGCACCCCCATCATGTAAAATACAACTTGACTGGTCATTTTTTTAGAAGCCTGGAGAAAACTCAGAATCCCTCAGAGACAAACACTATATAATCTGTATGATAAAAATCATACGTAGGATATCAAATTCTAAGCTCTAATCCTAATTGGAGCTAATACATTACCATACACACATTACAGCAGACATTTCATAATGGAGACAGGAAACTGGATCCTAGCGACTACATTATTAACAAGTTACGTAGTACAAATAAGTTACACTTATTATTTCCAACTTCCTATCTGCATATGAGGCTAGTACTGCCCAATTCTTTCAAATATGCTGGGAAAAGAAATTACCATTTAATTAAGTTTCTTTAAAATAATGCATTAGATAAATCTAACGTTTAATAGTTAAGAATTGTGCGGTACAAAATAAAACAAAACAGAAAAACAAAAGGAGAAAAAACACAAATTATTGATGAGTCCAAAGTACAATTTATACGGCAGAAACTTACCTCTGGAGAAAAGTTTACCTTTTCATATATGCAAACATTTATATTTATTATTTCAAAGTCCATCCAAACAAAAATTCAACATGCAATGTTAGAGGTAAAATTAAACTATATGCGTTAGGCATCATTTTAAATGAAGGTAAACTAAAATAATTCAGATTAGTTTTCATTGTTTAGAGTGCAACCCCACCCCTATCCCAACAAAAAGCAAAGCCTATTTAAATCAAGGGAACAGGTTTACAATCAGAAATGAAATCCTCTGTACTCAGTAAAATGTCATCCTTGTGTTTACTCTGGAATGGCTGACAATGGTGGCTACAGAATCGTCTCTATAAAATATACGATGCACAACTGTGGAAGATGAGGAATCCACTTATTTTTTACATAACAGCAGGGGAGGATAGACTAGACAATTTTTTCAATACACTTTAACAATTACAAAATTGATGTATTTTTTTAATGTACCTACATGAGTCTTATGTGCTGAAATAATTACAGTGCTTGCCCATTATCTGAAATATGTTAGTGATATAATTGATTGATAAACTTTGTTCCCATATCAGAAAAGTGCTTTACAAGCAGATTTGTTTTAATTTTTTGATGTTCATTTATGAATTTATATTTTTTATGTCTTCTTTAATTTTTCTTGAGAAAACATCTCAGAATAACCTGTAGCTGTTAGTCTGGCAAGATTTCACTAATAAATAAAGAGTTTTACTTTTGCTTCTTGAATTATCCCAAATGCTTATTTTGGCTGAAAAGGAACATTTTAGCCAAAAATTAATTTAACAATACGAACATTAAGTTTCACTATTATTGATAATTTCCTTCAAAATACAGTTTAATGTACAGTAAAGGTGAAAATTTCACCTTTTAGTAGACATAAAGAATTTTTTCTTGTATGAGAAGTAACCATGTGAAATTGTCAATATTTGACTGTTTTTGACCTACCAAAAGAGAGAACGAAACCAATCAATTTCCTTCTAAAAATGACTTTCTGGCAAGTATTAGGTAACAAAAAGAATATGGCAAGTCTCTAATAAGAAAATGTATCAGCCTGCCCATATATGAATCTGACGATAACTTTATGTCATTAGATTTCACTTTGCTATTTTAAAATCTGCTTAGAAATAAAAGAAAAATCTGACCAGTAAAGGTTTCTAATATTATTGGCACTTTCTATATCTCTAAAAATATTAAACATTCCTGTATTAAGATCTTATTTGTTATTATTTTATAAGTACACTCCTAGTAAATAAGCAAAACTACAGTGTTGGTTTCTATGTAATAATTTCCTGTTACAATGTTTGCTCAACGCAGTAGTGTTACTCTAAGTTACAACAAATGGCAAATGCTATAATTCTCTATAAAGAGCGATCTACCTCTTCCTGACCAGCTAACAGTTTCCTGAAGATATGTGATTGCCATCAATACAACACAGTGGGTAAGAACAGGGATCCTGGAGTCCAGCTGCCTGGGTTTGAATCTCAGCTCTTCCACTAACCAGACATGTGTACTTGGGTCAAGTTACCTAATCCTTCTGTGCCTCAGTTATCATGTGTGAAATAAAAATAAAATAGTTGGGAAAGGAAAGAAGAATTCTGGATCACCAATCAGGAAAATCTGTTCTAATCACAACCTTTTTATCAGAAAGTTTCAGGGGCTTATGCCAAAGTATGCTAGAACCACTTCATGAAAATTCAGATATAAGGAAGAATCCTGTGCACTACTGATAATAGAAAATGATAAATTTGTCATCCAGGTAGAGCACACACTCACCAAAATAACTTACCCTAGCTTAGACAAGATGATAAGCAAGCCTTAGTAACAACTATGAAATTTTCAACTAAGTTTTTATTTAAAACTATAATAGGATTTTTAGAAGTCTTTGTTAGCTTTTTTAAAAAGTTCAATGTTAGATTTGAATATTAGACTCATTCAACATCGAACAAGAAATAAATAAATCTATATATATATATTCCACCACCACCACCACCCTGGTTTTTAATGGAATTTCAAGTTATAATCAAGAATAAAGAATTTCAAAATTTCTAGAAAACAGTAGCAATGATATTGTAGTTGTATATTATACAAATGTTCTATCAGGTTACATTTACTTTTGTATTTTGCAGTTTAGATTTCACATTCACTTTTCACGATATCACCCTAAAACTTACTTAGGTAATGTTTCCTATAAGGATAACACCATCTAGAGCATTTGGCTATAGTGTGGCTTACAACCGACAGGCTGGTATCATACACTGTAGTTCATTAGCCAAAAACAACCACAGCACACAACAGATATTATTACTGACTCCTTGTTAAAGATATGAAAAACTAAAGCGCTGGGAAGTGAGTGATTCAATGCTATTCTACCTACTAAGTGGAAGAGCTGGGATTTCACCCTAGGTCTGACCAAAAAGCACATTTGCTTTTCACCACAACACAGCTGCTGCTTCTACACCATTATTTTAAAGCCCTTCTAAACACTAACTCTAAATTAACACACAAAAAGAAAAGCTGTAATATAGCCAGACGTTTGAAAAACAGCAATAGTGATAAAGGACACACAGTGCAGTAAAAAAGGATAAAGGTTCACATGCAAAGACAGAAAATGAAAGAAAATACGAACGGCAACTTAGAGACCAGCTTTACGTCCATAGTTTGGATTCTTGAAATTATTAATAGGACTCTTGTAAATCGGATTTTCTTGCTAAAGTAAAAGAAATAGTTTCTAATGACTTCATCGTAACAAAATTGACATGTATAGTGCTTAAACACTATAGAGAATTTTTACTATTTTACTAATTTATACTATTTTTACACTTCTGGATTAGTTTTCAAAAACCCAAGCAAATAATAGTAAAATGCAAATGATTAAAATTCATTTACAATGTAAACGTACTGAAGATTGTTAGTCTTCTTGTATCAAAAGATGATTACACAAGGAACGACATCTGGCCTCCCCACTGACTCCATATTTCATAGCACTAAATGCTAGCATAAACTTTCAGTCACTAATAGCCTTAAAAATTTTTTTAAAGCAAGATTTATTAAGTTATAATTTCCAGAGAGTAAAATATATCCTTTTTAAGTACAGAGTTTCATGAATCTGCAATGCATAAACACATCCACAATCAAGGTCATCCCAAGATCCCTTGTGCCCTAACCACTACATTCCAGCCCCTGGAAACCACAGATTTGATTTCTGTCCCTATAGTTCTGCCTTTTCCAGAATGTCATATAAATGGAACCATACAGTATATAGCTTTCTGGGTCTGGCTGCTTTCCACTTAAGGTTCTTTGTTGAAGGAGGGTGGGGGGAAGCTTTCCATGGACTAGCTTGCTACACAGATAACAATATCTAAGATTCAACTTTACACGACAAAAAGGCAGAAGAGCAGATTTAAGATCAAATTAAGGAAATAAAAATACTGACCACAGTAACCAGAAGGTACCTTCTCACAGTATTTTGTTTTCATGGGATGTATTTAAGATGCATTTCGGTTTTTCACTAAATGCAAGTTTTCTGAATAATGAACTTATAGAGGAATAAAGCACTTAATGAGGACTAATAATCAGTTTTAGAGTTAATAAGTCTTAGAAGTATTATATTTCTTTATGACATCCACCTTACTTTTTAGATGTTTTGCAACTTACCGTGTCCCATTTGGCATTCATTTTTTCCTTTTCAAATTTGGCAAATTCCCTTCTGTCATGAATTATCATTAGAAGCTTCCAAATTAGCAGCAATGCAAGGCCAATCAGAACAATCCCAGCAACCACACCAGCTACAATTGGAATGATGTCTGGACCAGTGGGGCACTCTGTAAAGTATGAAGGAAAGACTGAGCACGCAAGGGATTAATGTGCACAGAGTTACAGTCAACCACAAAGCACTGGGCAGTCTCCTATAAAAACACTTAAAGAATAAAAATCCAAGATAAGTAAATGGACACTATCCCAAAGAATCTATAAAAAAGACACTAGAACCAACAAGTGAGTTTACAAGGCCATAGGATACATGATCAATAAACAAAAATTATATGTATTTTTATATATTACATAGAAATTTATTTCTGCATATTGGAAATTGAATTTTAGAATAGTATCCTCCACAATAGCTTAGAAGGTCATGAAATACTTACGTATAAATCCAACAAAATATGTGTAAGATTTGCATGCTAAGAATTACTAAATATTGATGAAAGGAATCAAAAACCTGAATAAATGGAGAGCTATCCCATGTTCATAGATTGGAAGACTCAATATTATTAAAATATAAATTCTCCTCCAATTTGATCAATGCAATCCCAATCAAAATCCTGGCAGGATTTTTGTAGATATCAGCAAGTTAACTCTAAAATTTACTAGGAAGGCAGAGAACTAGGAAAGTGTTTCAAAAATACTTTTGGAAAAGAACACAGTTCAACAACTGGTATTACCAGACTCCAAGACCAGCTTTTAGGTTGATACAAAAGTAATTGTGGTTTAAAAGGTTAAAAAAAAAAAAAATTGCAAAAACCGCAATTACTTTTGCACCAACCTAATATAAAGTGACAGTAATTGAGAGACAGTGTGGTATTCAATGGCTAAAAGACAGTTGCATACACCAATGGAATAGAATATAGAGTCAGAAACAGGCCTGCACATATAAAGCCATCTCATTTTCAACAAAGGTGGGGAAAAGTCAGTCTTTTCAAACAAATGGTGCTAGAACTACTGGACATCCATATGCAAAAAACTGAACCTCACTCCATATACTAAGATTAACTCAGAATGGGTTATAAACCTAAACGGAAAACCAAAAACTATAAAACTTCTAGAAGGAAAATAAAGGGAAAAATCCTTATCAACTTCAGTTAGGCAGTCTCAGATAAAATGGTGAAAGCAAGATACATAAAAAGAAAAACTTGGTAAACTGTAGCTCATCAAGATTAAAGCTTCTGTTCTTCAAAAAAACCCTGCTAAGAAAATGAAAAGACAAGGAGGCACCGATTGGGAGACACTATTGCCAAACATGTATCTGAAAAGGCAAAAGAGTACAGTGACTTTAATAACCAGTTTGGCTGTTCCTTAGAAACATATGCATACCATATGCCCCCAAATCCATTCTTAGTATTTATCCAGGAGAAATGAAAATGTACATTCCCAAAAAACTGGTACCCAAAAGTATAAAATTTCAAAGAATATACAAAAAGTACATAAAAAAGCCAAGATAAAAAATGTTTTATCTTCTGAGAAGCTGAAGAAATTCACACTTTATAATAGCCCTTAACAAATTATCTTTTCCAGTGTTCAAACCTAAATCAAGCTCCAATTTAGATATCACCAATAATGATATAACTCTTACCAAATACCTGCTAGGTGTCAGGCATTGTGCTAAGTGCTTTGTGTGGATTATCACATTTAAGCATCAAACTCTCCACTCATAAAACTTGTTTTCTTTTTTCCTCACTTCTTATATAGTTAATTAAATACTATTTTAGACTTTTAAGATTAAAATGTCCTAACTTGAACCTAAAAGAATCCAGCTGGAGGCCATTCCTGAGTATTAGGGAAACAGGGCTAAGTAGTAGAAACAAGACAGAGAAGAAAATGAAAACCATTTTGAAATGATCAGATTTTTACCTGGAGTCTCTACAACATGAACAATGGCATCACCGTTCGCATTCACTGAATATGTGAAATAGAACCAGCAGTCGTCAACGTCCTTCTCCTTACAGTGGGACAGGGGATCTACCTGGCCCGGCTGGGGCAATTTGTCCCGATTTTCAACCTTGGTAATGTTGAAACGGGAACATTCCTGTGCGCATG
This sequence comes from Rhinolophus sinicus, assembly GCF_057876585.1. NCBI lineage: Eukaryota > Metazoa > Chordata > Mammalia > Chiroptera > Rhinolophidae > Rhinolophus > Rhinolophus sinicus. The sequence goes on from NC_142501.1 coordinate 131,298,685, forward strand.
TGTCTTTCTTTTCTCCTTTATTGAAGGCTCTACACTGAACACATTCTCTGTTAAAACACAAATTATAACATTTAAAGTCAATGTTTGCTTGAAGATTATTTAGTGGGCTAGATTCAAAATTTGACAAATTCAACCAAGAGCCATGAAAGATTTGACTAAATGGAGAAGCATATGACATTCCTCAGTGAGAAACAATATAAAAATGCTAGTTTCCCAAGTGAAATTATAAATTATTACAGTTCAAACTAAAATCCCCCCCAAGTAAAATAGTAAAATAAAACTAGCCCTACCAGATATTAAATATATAACATAAAACCAAAATAATTTAAACAATGTATTGCTAGTACAACAATAGTTCTTCAAGGGGCAAAAACTTCAAGTTTGCTTAGTTTAGTCAAAAGATAGTAATTAAGCAACTGGTAGTGCTAATTTAACAAAGGTCACATGGATTCAATTATATAGCACATTCAGATCAAATTAATGGTACCACTCTCCTATGACACGCTTCAATATGGTGACAAACACTAGCTACCAAGAAAGAACTTTTAAGATTTAAAGAGTGGGGTTTAGTGTGGCAGATATTTTATTTACAGTATAAGCTCCTTATAGGCACTGTTCCGGATCCAGTGATAACACACAGTTAGGGCAACAGACAGTAATATGAACCACTTCAGGCAATTAGGAAATACTTACTTATGCTCAGCACAGACGCCAAGGCAGGTCTGACACATCTCACAAGTTGGGCCCTGAAACTTGGGATCTGTGCACTTACAGGCACCGCACTCACAGATGCCCCGGCCATTGCAGATCTGTCCGTTTGTGGCCATGCATGGAGTCGTGTCCAGGGAACAGTCACACGCACTGCCCGTGTAGTTGGGGTTGCATTCACACACGCGACACTTGCATACACCATTTCCTGCAATTAAAAATGTAATTTCTCATAACAATGGTAAAACATATAAAAATCATAGCATTGATAAAAAGTAAAAATAAGCAATGTGGAAGAAAGTGTATCTAAGGGATGGATTGACCCTCAGTGCTGCCTTTTTTCTATTTATTTACCAAGCAAACTGAACATTTTTATTGTATTAGATGGGATCACATTTTATAACCATTTTCTGACCCCTTTCTCACCTCCACAAATCACGCCGTTGGATCTATCACAGTTGAAATTATCACACTCGCAGAATTTGCCAGAATAAATTTCATCTGTATTATCCCTCTTCCTACAAACACACTGTCCACAGACACACTCTCCATTATTACTACAGATTTCTGAACTGTTTTCTTTCCTGCAGTAAGCATCCATATCTTCACTGTTAACTTCATCCGTGCTACATTCACAATGTCTGCCAACACGTCCCTCATTGCACCTAAAGAAAGAGTCCAAATTTCAAGTTACGCTGTGAGCAAGAATGGCAGAGGAAATAAAACTATGGAGAATATCTTTCAACTACAATTACCTTACATGGGAGTGCTCATGTACACAAAAGGGCACGCATGCATGCACACACACACACACACACACACACACACACACCCCAGCCATTCAGGTTTATACAGAATACATGCAAGGCCTAGGAAAAAAATCTTTCTTCAGGAGAGTAACCATTTTGATCAAGATGAAAATATAATCTAGCAATGAAATGGTGAACAAAACATTTGGAAACAAAGGATAAACTTTTAAACAGTATGTTAGTTATGTTTTCTAATGATATGTTATTGCATTTGCTATTATTGGTGAAGTATCTCTAAATTTAAAGCAACAGTCCAATTGTTAATCTAAAAAAGTACAATAAACACACCTCAAAAGTACATGGATGTTAAAGAAAAACATAGAGAACATCATTTGAAAAATAGGTAACATATTGTTTTAAAATAAATTTATCCCATAGGTCCAGACTTTTCAGATACACTGTATATTTTTAGAACAGTTAATGCTTATAGACACTGAATACACTAATTCTGCATCTGGTTAATATATAAAGGGAAGGAAGGTAAAACATTTTTAAGATAATCTTTTCAGTTACATGATATTTTGCTAAAAATGGATCTACGTGACTCACGATATATAAGCATGAAAAATAAAAATGTAACATTTTAACTGATATTTACGATAGCCAATAACTGATGGCAAAATATAGGCACTCATTTTTCTCACGTTTAAAACCCTTAAAAGCTTAGTTATATGGGGCTGACATTTAATCAAAATACTCTCCCTTTCCCCTATTCTTTTAAGGAGAAAGCTGTATTCAGAGTATATTCAATTTTGATTTTTAATTAAAATAAAGTTTTAATTGAAAATAAAATTTAATGCAGAAGTACATGTAGTAAAAAGTATACATCATTTATTGCTTCCTAATTCCATTTCCCAGATAAAAATCACCAGTATAAGTTTGAGATACCTTTCCAAAACATTTCTCTATAAACATATTTTATATGTTTGTTTAGCTCTAGAATATTCAGATTGCTATTATATGAGCGAAAAACACAAATGCTACCTTAACAGTCTGTTAAATAATACGTCTTGGATGGTTACAAAAACTTTTATTTTAAAGAGCTGTCTTCTTAAGGAAAAAAAAAGGTAAGGAAGAACTTTCTGTAAATATCACATGTAAGCTCATCAAATTGATGTGTGGTGAGCAATAGTGGTTGGAATAAATATTTTATTCGCTCCAAATAGAGATTTTCTCTCGATGTCCCAAAACATACCCTGCTAGAACTTTCTAAACCAATGTACTCTCTCTGTCCTTCTCCAGCCACCTTCAGCTTACCTGCAAGCTCCACATTCAAATGTTCCATTTCCTTCGTGACACTTTGGGCTGCTAGGGATGCCTTCACTCTGACATTCACATTCACAGATGAACTGAAGAATAATCTCTACTTCTTCAGTGAAGCCCAGAGGCTTAATTTTAATGGTTTCAGAATTCTTATTTGGACATTTATTTGAAGTTATGCTAATTTCAAATTGAACCTTAAAGGAAAAAACAAGTTAACTAATTTAAATCTATTTAAAAATATTTCAAAAAGCTATTCATTTCTTTTATTCTCAAATTATAAACTTGATTACTTATAAACAAGCATTTTTTTTTCTTCAGAAAATGTTTATACGACCTACCTCATCTCCAATGGAAATATTGGAGCATTTTCTTCCATTTTCCCCTGTGCCATTAACCCCATTCTTGCAGTAAGATTTGTAATTTATTGTTACTCCTTCTGGCAATTTGCCGTTTTCCAAAATGACTTCTGAGGAAAGGGACTAAAAGAAAGACTAATTATACATAGGAAAGGCAAACGAAATACTACTATAAAATAAGTTGAATGCATAAAACCAGTGGGTAACGTGAACTATTAAGAAAACAATATCATTTAAACAAAATATTTGAAGCCAAATCCTGAGTGACTAGAAAACACAACCTAGAGAAATAGGTTTTAATTAATAAGGATCAATTCTTCAAAATAATGTACAAGATTGAAAAGAGTGTTTGTGTTTTAATTGCTGAGTTAAAATACTAATGATCAAACAGCCCAGAGGCCTGATATTAATTATGAGGAGTCCTAAGAACGCAGAACCAACGTTTTCTTTCCCCATCGGCAATATGACTGTCCCCTGGCCCTATCACTTCAGCTAACTAGGGACTAACGTAAATGGTCTACTGTACAGTCTGGAAAAAAATTTGCTTAGAAGCCCGTATAGCCCTGGCAAAAAAACAAAACAAACAAACAAACAAAAAAAAAAAAAAAAGAAAAAAAACAAACCAAAGCCCCGCGTGAGAAGGATTCAAGCCAGTGCTTTTTCAGAATATGATCCCAGTACAAATGTAAAGGCTGCAGCAGCAAACAATCACATGGATGGGAATTTATGTCGTTAAAATGGAGAACAGCTATGTGAAAGACATGGAACAACTGGAATCTTACAAATTTTTATGTTAACCTTTCTCTTTTTGAGTGTGATCTTCCTAAAACATTTTGGGAACCCCTGGCATGAAATAAAAAGTATCTAAAATTCAACCTGTCAACAGGTTGTGGAGATGGTGTATGCACACAATGGTTACCATAAAGTTACAAATGTCTTCAGATTATTTAAAATGATTATTAACCAACGCTTAATGAGTATTACTAAAGGTACTCTGAATTGAGCTCTAGATGGAGCAAATAATTCCTCTTTAATTTCAACTTCCTTCCATGTGTGGAGAGAAAAAATCTTATAAACCTTTTTAAAATAGGTAAGTCATATATATTTATATTTGTATATATTTTTATGATACATGTATAATAAGTGTGTGTGGGCCTATTGAGAATATTGTATCTCTGAATGTACGGTAAGAGAAGAATTGGCAAAAAAGCTTTCCCAGCCACAATTTATTGAAACAGATGAATCTATAAAAGATGCTTTGGGGAGGAAAAGGAAGATTGAGGCAATCCTATAAATCTAAATGTGAGTTATGTTTCTTATTTGCTTTCCAACAAAGAGACTAATTGCTTAATGACATTCAAGCAGATATTTAGAAATTTTTGCCACTTGACTTTATCATATTTTTGCTTTGTTTAGATTATATAATTATGCTCTTGTAAGAGAATATGAGTTTTTCCTCCAGATATACAGAATTTAAATTTTATGTTGTCCTCTGGGTTTTGCTAAATTGTGTATGAAGGGAATTTTACTTTCTTTGAGCAAAGCATTCCTAACAGGGTACTGTTCAAAACAGTTTATCTAAAATATACTCACGTTGTATGCATCAATGATCAACTGAATTACATTGCTGGAATTTGCAGATAACGTTCCTACTGCTGACTTAGGGATCAAGTTTTTTAGTTCCTGCAATTAAGATAAAACATATAAAATACAAATATATTCATTCAACCAATAAGCATCTACAACCAAATACTTATTTTTAAATACCAATTCCCTATACATTTCCTAAATAACTTAAGCATCAGAGCTGGAAAAAACTAGTTTTATGAGGTGTGATGAAAAAGATATGGTAAATGTTTAAATAAAAAAAAATTATTACAGTAAAAGGCACATTGCCATTAACCCCCTCAAAATACTCTCCCTTGCTTTGAACACACTTATCCCATCGTTCTTGCCACTTTCTGAAGCTGTTTTGGAAGTCCTCTTTCATGACTGTCTTTACTTCATCCTCCATCATGACAAAGCTCTGTGTCACATATCACTTCTGATATGGCAATTTCTGTCAAATAAAAACATTATGGTGTGTCTTTATCCACCTTAGTCACTGGATCTGGCACCATGAAACTTCTGGCTCTTCCCCAAAGTCAAAATGACCATGAAAGGAAAACATTTTGAATTGATTCAGGCCATGGAGACAGCCACAACAGTTCAACTACAGATACTCATGAAACAGGACTTCCAGAACTGCTTCAGAAAGGGGTAAGAACAATGGGATAAGTGTGTTTGAATTGAGGGAGAGTATTCTGAGGGGGGTTAATAGCAATGTGTCTTTACTGTAATAAATTTTTTAATTTAAACATTCACCATGTTTTTTTTTATCACACCTCGTATAATATGTATTAAAAATGAATATAAAGCACTTTTGTAAAATCTCACATATCTAGCCAATGTCATTCTCCCACATTTCAATTTAGACATGATTTTACCTCTAACGACCGAAGAAAAAGGGTCCAGAAATTTGTATCCTCTTTTTATATTTACCTTGTAGACAGGCTGAAATTCTTCGGTAACTGCAAAAATCGTCTGAATGTTATTTTCGCTTAGTTTCTGGACAAGGTGAGCAATAGAAGGATAATCCTAAGAAATTATGTAATGAAATTTAGTATGTAATTACATCCAAACAATTCCAGTTTTACAGTCCTTTTTGAAAATCATAATTTGACTACATAACTGGATTACTTACACAAGACTGCTTGAAATAACACAAATAATTGCTGAAATGGGAGGTGTATACATGTGGGTTTCTAATCCTCATAGATCATTATGTATGTATAAAAATTTACATAATAAAAAGGTTTTATAAAGCAAGATTATATATATTAAGTGTCAGAACAATGAAATTAAAGAATTACCAGCAATTAAAGGTTACATTATCTATCACTTAAGAAAAACAACGATTTCTTCCAGAACCTGAATAATTTGCCAATCTTTATTTTTAGTAGAGGCAGGGTGCCTCTTTTTAATACTCACACATAAATAAAATGAGTGTTATGTCTATACAAGTTATTTGTTTAGAAATACTATCAAATTTGCTACCAAATGATGCACGCAAGTGAGAGGAGACATAGCTATGGGTTGAGGCATGGAGTAGAAGTGCCTGAGCTGTTCCTTTTACTCCACTGAGGCCCCTGTCTACGGGGAAGGAAGCAAGCACAAAACCACATTTTGAGAAAAAGCAGTATTAGCTTTCCAGCGCATTAGGTCAGGGCCTATATTTACAAATATAACAAAACTCCAAACCCTGAAAAACCCACAAGCCAGTCACCCACAATATTCTCAGTATTAAATGCTAAAACTCAACGTAAACTCATTCAATATGTAAGGAATTAAGCACTTACATAATAATGGCTCATTGTGTATACATCATTTTCCAGGTGACACTGTCCATCATTTGGTAAAACAATGCCCCCAAGTTTCCCATCTCCAGCAAAGTGAAACCCAGCATCCGTGGAAAACACCAGCAGCCGTGTAACATTCCTCCAGCCAATTAATGACTTGGGGGAAAAAAAAAGATTGTAATTTTAAAACACTAGTCAAAATAATTTCAATTCTACATCTTCTTTTCATAATGCCAGTATTCTTGCTGATAAACACATAAAGCCTACTGAATAAAGCTCCTCCACCCCACTGTAAAACTACATCTTTCCTGGTTGTCCATTTCTCTCAGTTTTTAAAAAAACTATCTTTTAAAATTAATGTCTCTCTCCCCCCTAGAAAGTAAGCTAACTCCACGTGAGGCAAGGACCACATCTGGTTTTGCCCATCATATCTACAGCAGCTAGCACAGTGCTTGGCACACAGTAGGTGGCACATAGTAGGTGCTTCATGCGTATTTGCTAAGTAAATAAAAATGTCTCAGCCCATGCCTTACATTACCCCCCTGATGCTATCTTGTTCTCATCTATTCTTCCATCCTTGTTCTATCTTCTATAGCAGGGGTGTCCAAACTTTTTTCAACGGTTTTTACCAAGGGCCATATGCAGTAAAATACACAAACAGCCGGGCCACTCACTCGAGGTGAAGTACGTATTGCCTTACCTGGTTTATTTAAGTAAACTAAACATATTTTTGGAATTTGCTGAAGGCCAATTAAAAGTGGATTGCGGGCTGCAGTTGGCCCACTGGGCCGCAGTTTGGACACCCCTGTTCTATAGCATATACTTCCATTATCAGCCCTCCATATTAGGCCTTCCTTTTTATTTATTTATTTATTTATTTATTTATTTATTTATTTATTTATTTATTTATTAAATTTATTGGGGTGACAATTGTTAGTAAAATTACATAGATTTCAGGTGTACAATTCTGTATTACATCATCTATAAATCCCATTGTGTGTTCATCACCCAGAGTCAGTTCTCCTTCCATCACCATATATTTGATCCCCCTTACCTTCATCTCCCATTCCCCACCCTCCTTTTTTAATTACAGAAAAAAATTATCTTCTCCAAAGATTTGTCCTGCTTAATTTCACCATTTTAACTCATTAATACTGTTTATTTCTTCACTTATTTTATTCTCCACCTTATCCAACAAATAATTTAAAGTAGCAGCAAAATCCTCTTCTCTCTATGGTAATTTTGTAATTACATTTGTCTAAATTAACTCAGTACATTCATTTATATCCTCATAAGACTCAATTCCTTGAAGGCAGGAATTAAGTTTATTAATGTTGGCAATCAGTAGAATGTGTCTCTTTTACATCTAGAGAAGTAGGTGGAAAAGTTATGCTCAGTCAGTGTAACAATCAGAAATATAGTAGTGGCCACAGACTGACGCATAGTTAGAGGCAGCCCAGAGAATGCTCTCTCAACAGTGAGCTGCTGATGGGATCACAAATGAATGGCTGGAGAGAAAAGAGGTGTCAGGCTAGGCACTACCTGGAATATTACTCCTTCTTCCCCTTTAAAAGCAGAGATCTTTAAATTACAACTACCCAATGAGAAGTCAAAGTAATGATAATATGGTATTGGGTTGATGCAAAAGTAATTGTGGTTCTTAAAACCCTGTATAAGTGCACTGCCTGGTTTAAATAGGGACATAATGATTACATATTCTTTTATAAAGCACTTGTAGTCGGAAGGAATTTAACTGATTAAATTCTGTACTTCTCTGGAATAATATAGTATGATATGGTAATAAAGGTAATTTTTTCCCACTAACTGATAGTAAAATCACTTTGCCATTATTTTTAATGGCAAGAACCACAGTTACTTTTGCACCAACCTAATACTAATTATTTGCTGAATGCTTAATGGCACTTTATATGGATTACTGTATTTAAACCTCGAAATAGCCCTATGAAGTCTATCTATTATTATCCCTTCTTAAGGAGAAGGAAACAGCCCTCTTGAATAACTAAGTAAACTGCCTAAAGTCAGTGGTGATGGAACATTTGAAACCTGTGCTCTTAAACACCATACCATGTTATTATCTTGGCTATCAGTTAGCACCTTAGCAAAAATTGGTTGAAAAATAACCATTAAGAAGAATTTAAAATCAAGGAAGGACTTCTAGGGAATAGGAGTACTATTAAGAAAAAAAGGGGAAATGATACAGTAGTAGATACTTAAGATAAACTTTATCTACCTCACAATTTTTTCTAGTTTCAGCTTTAGCTATGTCATTATAAGGTCATCTTAAAATGTTCAGCTGGTAAACGGGTCATAAAATTCTAATCACTCACTAGTCCAATGGAGATGAGCTTGCTACTACTGAAAGTCTTACAATTAAAACTACAATTATGACTTTTCAAAATACATGTTCTCAGCTTATAAACTAACCTTAAAACTTTTTTTTTTTTTTTTTTTAATTACTAAGACACAGAAAAGGCATCTTTTAAAGCTGGTGAGCAGAAGAAAACTGACCAAAGGAAAATGAAATCTGAGACACTGTTCCATCTAAGCACTTTTAATGCTCCTGAGACACTTCAGGTGACCTCAATTCCACCTCTGGCACGAAGCCAGAGTCAGGACATCTGGGCCTTTCTAAAAACTTAGACCACCAGTTAAAATACAGCTGAATTGCCCACTGTTTCAAATGGCAAGCATTCTGGTTCTTAAAACCCTGTATAAGTGCACTGCCTGGTTTAAATAGGGACTTATGATTACATATTCTTTTATAAAGCACTTGTACTTGGAAGGAATTTAACGGATTAAATTCTGTACTTCTCTGGAATAACAGAGTATGATATGGTAATAAAGGTAATTTTTTTTCCACTAACTGATAGTAAAATCACTTAAAATTCATACAATATCCTTTTGTAGAAGATGAATGCACTTACCCCACAAACTGCAACTTGCATGATTGCATCAAAGCCACCTTCTGGAGAATCCAAATTTCCAGATATACGCTGTTTACCAACAAGTTCATTAAATACTTCCCCTTTATCAGTAAGACTGAGCACATTTTTGTAGCTAAATGGGCTGGTACAGTTCTGTTCACTTGTGCAAGGGTTCCTGAGCTTAGCTGGTGTTGTACTAATGTATGGCATCACAGTTTTCTCCACAAATGAGCCAAACCCTGTTCAGTAAAAAGGCATAAAGACAGATGGATAAGCTTGCATTAAAAAACAAACAAACATGAATTGTACACCTGAAATCTATGTAATTTTACTAACAATTGTCACCCCAATAAATTAAAAAAAAACACCACACAACAAGAATGTAACCACATGTTAAGTCAATCTAGTCAATCTATTTAATAAGTAACATAAGGTTTTATTAATAAGGCTTAGAAAGGACATCGTTATAATATAAAAAATCCAGTTCTCAAGTGAGATTAGGTTGCAATGGCAGATGTAGTCATATTAATTAGTAATGAAATAGAATCTGAGTACTCAACATGTTTATAAAATAAATCAACAAATGAATGAATTCCTATAAAAATAAGCATGCATTTCATTATCTGTGGTAGACTGTCAGCCCTCCACATCTGTGGATTTCACATCCACATATTCAACCAACCACAGATCAAAAATATTTTTTAAAAATCCTGGTAGTTCCAAATAGCAAAATTTAATTTGCCATGCACCAAGCCCTATGATGAATCCACACGAATGAAGTAATGTGTAGGCATACCTTGCTGTTGCCTACATGCAAATACTACACCATTTTATAGAAGGGATTTGAGCATCCACGGATTTTAGTATTGCAGGGGGTCCTAGAACCAATCCCCTCAGTGTATACCGAGGGATGATGGATCTGTGTTAAATAATACGGTCGTATATGTAGCAGAGGCAGAGGAGATAGAAATATTATTAGATGTGTGACAAAATATCAGTCCTGTAAGAAAGAAATGGCTAAAAATTGGTCTATTTATTTCACAAGTACGGGGTGAAGAACAAAACTGCCAAGACTTATACAAATGACAATGATTAGTTTTCTCAATATTCCTACCAATTCGGAAGTCTGAAGTAATCCTCTTCATTTCATTCATCAAATCTGTTCCAAGACTCTTTACATTCTCCAAGTCATCCTTCATTGAGTAAGAAAGGTCCATTAGATAGTAGAGATCGATGGGATAGTCCTCAGCTCTCTTGAATTTTAATGCAAACGTCTGTGGCTCTCCTAATTAAACAGATATTAGAAAGTGACATTAGCTAGCCAGCAATAAAAAGCAATGAGAAAAACCAAACAAACTGTATTTACTAGGTAAAAACCATAAAATGAAATGTATGATAGCCATAATCTTTACAAAAACCTATGGGAATTCCATAGGTAACTCAATGGGTGTGCACTCAATTTCATTCACAAATACTTAAAATGCCAGGCCCTGGGGATGCCAGGTGAAAAAGACAACATCCCCAATCCACGGTAGACAAGACAAACAGTCAATTTAAAACTAGGACAGAGGAAAACAAGTAGGTGGAACAACAAACCAAATAAACTGTGTCATCTACTTGATGAGACTGCAGTGAGTAGGGAGGGCATATTATAGGATACACCTGACTTTTTAGAGATTGACCTTCTAAGTCAAGATTGTTCTGTTTAATGCAGGGGTGTCCAAACTGCGGCCCGCAGGCCAACTATGGCCCGCAATCCATTTTTTATTGGCCCGCAGCAAATTCCAAAAATATATTTAGTTTACTTAAATAAACCAGGTGAGGCAATACGTACTTCACCTCGAGTGAGTGGCCCAGCTGTTTGTGTATTTTACCGCATATGGCCCTTGGTGAAAAATGTTGAAAAAAGTTTGGACACCCCTGGTTTAATGGGATCCCAATACATGCAAATAAATAATCTGATTTTTACTGTAGAAAACCTGGCAAAAAGTTTTAATAATGACTTAGAGTCAAAGAGACGTGTTAAGAAACTATAACAAAAATCTAAGAGAAAAACAATGAAGATCTGAACAGAAACAATGAAGAAGAGGCGAGCTGTACAAGAGGTGTTAGGTATAATTCACTTAAGAAATATAGGAGAAAGAAGGTTTGGGTAAAAAATCGTTAATTTTTAACTTGTAGATTTTCTCTATATAGATTTCTAGTAGTTAGTTTGATAAATGGGTTTGAAGCTTAAGAGAAAAGTCTCTTACAGTATACAAATGGTTTTAAAGCCCTGAGAGGAAAACCAACAATCAAGTGGACTGCAAAGGGAAAGAAAGAAAAAAGACACAAAGAGGAGATCAGATAGCAATGTTAAGAGAAAAGAAAAACTAGGAATATTATTGTAGAAGCCAAGAGGAAGAGCGTTTCAAGCAGCTCAAAGGTGTCACTTGGTACAGAAAAGTTAAAAGAAAACAAAGGTCTGACAAGAGTCCTCTAGGCTTGGTGGTTCGAGGTGATGGTAGAGCTGTGCCAGAAGAGGTTCCGGAGCAGAAGTCTACCTGCATCAGGTAGACGAGTGGATGGAGGGGAAAAGTCAGACACAGGGAATGTGCACCATTCTATTGAGAGAAAGGGGATGGAAGCTGGAAGGAGTAGGAAGAGGGCTTGTATTTTCTTTTCTTTTTGATGAGAAATTGCCACATAATCTTACAAAAACCTTAATTATTTTAAGAATACTAAACAAATAAAAAGAAAACATAGGTTAAAATGTCTTTATATTATGTAATTATACCGGCTAATGGACAATTTATTTTTAAAACCTATTAAATCTAATACTTTCTGAATCTTTAACAGAATTTACTTTGGATATCGGGCAACATTTATTATTATTTCAAGTATGTGCCTTATAAATTATGTCTGAAAAAAACTATAAAATCTAACATATTACACATTTTTATTTGTGTGCCCATCCACATATGAAAATGAACCCTCAACAGAAACTGGTAGAGGCTTATCTAAAGTTGTCAAAAAGCTCAAGTAGAAACGAAAGTATTAGATTCAGGTATTAGGTATTAGAAACACTGAATTAGATTTCTGTACCTGATCGTAATTGCAAAACCAACTGTTGTGGTTGGATCTGAGTGATATCTTCTGGCTGGAGCTTCTCTGCTGTTCCTTTGCTACGGTTGGTTACATTCTTATTTTTCTTTATATCTTTGGAGCCTCTGGGATTTTCTATGTCATCTGGATGGCAACCCTTCTTTTTTAAGGCTTCTAAGTCATCACATCGTGCAGAAGTAGGCATTCCTTCTTGTAAAAATGTCTAAATGACATAAAATATAGGTATAAATAAAAAATATTTTTAAAAAGCATAATGGTCAAACCTTTTACATAATCATAAATGCAAATACACAAAAACTGTAAAAACCAAGTGACGCATCTAACATACAGAATTTCTGGTTTTTAAACAAAATGCTCCCTGTGTTCAAAGTAAGTGCTCTTGTTTATAAACAAAACAAAACCTTTTCCTTGAAAGTAATACCTTTTCACTAACATATTACGAGTAACTTATTATTTTAGGAGTACTTAGAACTGATCTAAGTGTATATTTCAACTGTCCCAGCTTTAAATTCAGAGTATCTAATCAAAGAAACTTCTTCAGTGAAATCACTTATTCAGCATGGTTAACAGCCACTAATAATGTATAGACCCAAATGTCGGGCAGATATTTTTTCCCCAAAATTTCCCTTAGAAAACTCCTTAAAAGCCTCTCATATTATGTAGCATTCAACATTACAATATCTTTGAAAACTCAATGTTTACAGAAAACATGTTATCCTAAAAGCATCTTCATTAATGATGCTATTTTTAAAAAGACCAAGAAGTTTGGCACAGATTTACTATTCCTGGAAGTTTGAAAAAATTTCAAGTATTGGCTATTACTGTAAACAAGCCTTTTAAAATGTATTTTTAAAACAGTACAATAATGATTATATGATAAAGGTCATGAATATTATTTACATAGGGTGAATTTTAAAAATAAAAAAGGTCCTAGTGGTATCTAAATGGTACTTGTGGCTTGGAATAAAATTTCCAGTAGCAACACAATTTCAAAATGTGTTATACCTTAAACAACTTAGGTGGCTATAAAATTTTCTCAGATGATCGAAAAAACACTTTACTGAAAACAAAAACACCACTTTCAAGATGTATGTAAAGATTATGAATAAAAGTTTTTCATGAAATGAGAGTGGGAGAAAAAAAATGACTATGCATCCATGTATGTGTATCATTTAAAAATGTGTACATATAACTAAATCAATTATTATAATAGACATTTGACTATTTCACATATATCCCTAAAAATTTTATATTTAGTTGGCCCAATTTTTTTTTAACCTTGACACTGGGAAAATGAGAGAATGCCTTTTATTTGGGGTCACTTTATGTTTACTTTTATATATTTGTTTATTATCTACCAATTTCATGGTGCTGTACATAGTGAATGAGAATACTTAAATACAAAGAATACATAATGGTTTTGCTCAGTTATTTTTCAAAGGAAACATAACCTTAAAGGAGAGCCTTTATGAAATTAAAGAAACCACTGGAAGGCAATGCCATGGGTCAGATGGTTCAAAGCTACCCTGCTTTTATGTATCATCAAACCTAAAATACAGAAGCCTAGTGCATTATTATTTTCCAAGTATTAGCCAATCCAGGAAACTTTAAAATCGTAAAGTGCAAGTAAAATTTCACTAAACGTATTCCAAAACAGCCTTTAATAATTTAAGAATTATGCCACAAAGATCATAGGTGAAACTATTTAAAGAATAGTTTGGCTAGGATAACCCTCAACCCCAGATAAACTATAACCCTCATCAGACAGATGTTGATAATAGCAGCCACCACTCCTTTAGAACCTTCTAAGTGAAACTGCATTAAGTTCAATCAATTCTAAGTCTTGGAACAACATTAAGCAGGCATTACCTTGCTCATTTTCCAGACATAAAAACCAAGAGTTGAGTTAAGAAAGCCTTTCCGGAGACAAACTCACAGCACTCCCTAGTTCCTCCATTGTCTGCAATTTAACTCCAGAATACTACTTTTAGAATAGGAAGTATTCCAAAATTTTGCCATTAGAAAAATTTTGAAATAACAAAGCGAGTAACAAAAACCTCTCATTTTGTCTTTCACGTAGTCAAATGACATTTGATCAGTTTTGCCTACACAATAGCCACTTGAAATGTGTGGTCAAATGCCTGAGTAAAAACAAGTAAGCTTTCGACTTTCTAACATTATTCACTCTGTACATAAATTATGTATCTTCAAAATGACTTCCCTTTACCTCCTGTTCTCATTCATTCAGCCATTCAACATTTAGTAAGCTTTGTGGAAGGTACCATGTTAAGTTCTGTGGAAGGTACCATGTTACAGATGACAAAAGTAAATAAAATTTAAACCCTAACCTTAAATGGGCTTTTATTAGGATGGAAATCAATTCTATATTAGTTTAACTCAAATATAATTAGGAAGGTTAATTATACCTCTCCCATCAAAAGAAGGGAAAAATCTAAAACAGTCAAATTAAATGGATAGGGCTTTGGGGGAACCTGTCCAATAGATATATAATATGTTCCACAAAGATGAGCACAAATTGTCTTGCAGCTACACTAAAACAAATAAAACAAATATGGGAAATTAATTTTAACAATATTATTAACAATTGTTTTAACCATTAAGTCTTCAAACTTTGGTATTTATTTGAGGCTTACAGCAATTCTGCATCTGGACGAGCCATATTTCAAGTGCTTGAGCCACATGTGCCCAGAAGCTACTGTGTTGAACAGCACAGTTCTAGACCATCGCACAGTATTATACAGAGTTGATGCTTATCCGATGAACACGGACTTAAGTGAAAATTTGTACTGAGCACCTCCCAAGGATATAGTTTTGTGCAACACTAAATGACTAGGGAATAAATAGAAAGGACGTGTGCAATCTTACTTACTGAATTTGTACACCATCCACAATTTGGCCCTGCTTGTATACATTCTCCACATGATTTGGCATTTGCTTTTAAACATCTATTTTCATCTGTCAGGAGAAAAAAAAAATAGACCACTTTACTTGCAGTTTCAAGAGAGAAAAAATGAAAAATGAGGATCACGAGGACAAACAATATAATATACGTGAACATTAAATATGGATACTATGAACCTTGTCACTAAGCTGATCCAGACCTACCCCAAAAAGGCCCCAAAGGGAGGTGATTTTGAGTCACCTTGACACAAGGCCATAAAAAGATATAGTTATCTTTCTTCTATAGCGAAGACTAGGTACTGTTAATTATACATACATTTATCCTTTTTTCAGAGGCATAATTTCAGGCTCTATCATGTTGGATGGTCATAATTGCCAGATTTCTTATAACTAGGTAAAGTATTATTTCTTTTTATTTAACTCATACTACCACAACTAAAAGAATCATCAGTAGTTTTCCCTTCATTTTCATAATGTTTAATACTTGAAAAGTCCACATTCATCCAATCTACAATCCCATGATTTTTCAGCCTTTATGTTCAAAGTAAGTCTTACATTTATTTGAATCTACTTTAAGTATCAGCATGTCTTTCATATGGTAAGTGCTGATAAGGAATGTCTCCAATGTGTCTTTTCTGATTATGCTCATTATAGAAAATTAGAAAATACATGAAAGACAAAAGTAAAAATCACCATAATCTGCTCACTAAGAGATAACTACTATTAAAAATTTTATATATTTCTTTCCAGTCTTTTTTTTTTTATACAGACCAAAAAATAGTCAGGAAGTATGTATATACATAGACATTTAAATGAAATTGAGGATACGCATTTTGTATACTACTTTTTATATTTTATCCTAAGTGTTTCATTACAAATTCTTCAAAAATATGGCTTTTAATAATTACATATTTCATATTATACTTTATTTAATGTTGGACAAATTTGTTTTCAATTGCATGTGTGCACAGTTCACACATGCTTGCTGTCATGCACACACAAGCCCTCCAAATACATATATACATATACACACATATATGCACCCACTCCGATGACCATTTTTATAATGTAAAACTGATTATTTCCTTATCATAAATTCAAAAAAAATACTAAGTTGAAGAGTATTAATATTTTTTAAATTCTCTACACACATTAATATTCAAATGTATACTCCCACAAGCAGTATAAATACTGTTTCACCACCCCTTCAACAGCACTAAGTACATTTAAAAACAAAATTTTTTTTTACTCATTTAACAGGTATAAATTAGAATATCAACTCAATTGTCAGTTACCTAAGGACCATTTCTTTTGCAAATTTTGTTTAGTCTTTTGCAAATTTTTCTATTATCAGTTCATCTGTTTTTATTGGATTTCTACACATACCGTGTTTCCCCAAAAATAAGACCTAGCCAGACAATCAGCTCTAATTTTATTATAAAACCCAGTCTTATTATATAAGACCGGTAATTTTTGCTCCAAAAGACGTATTAGAGCTGATTGTCTGCCTAGGTCTTATTTTGGGGGAAACAGGATACCAGTAAAATTAAACCTTTGTTTAGTTTCTCATTGTTGATGGTATTTTGACATACAGATATTTTGGAGTATTTATGTTGGTTTTATGTAATTGAAATTTATCAATATTTCCTTTACGGTTTCTTTATTTTTCTGTGTAGTGAGTCCTTCTTATCCTGAGATCAAATAATTGTTCTATACAGTGTATTTTTTTGAGATTTGGAGAATAGAACCGCACATTCCATTACTTTAGATGTGGATGCACCATGGTTTAGAAGACAATTAAATACATTTTCGCCTTTATTTTTTCATTCCTCATCTAATGAACAACATTTTGCAAGACTTTTTGATCAAAGAGCAGGAACATCTAGAAAGGCAATTGTTCCTGGTTTCATGTTTTTAGACAGTAATGGGTAGACAGTTCATAATCTACCATTCTACACTTTTACTTTACTTTCTTTTAAATATATTACATGTCTTTGCTTTCTCTATGGTCAAACACTCTATTACATTCCCAAAAGGTCTTTCTGTAATGTATTCTATCTTGTATTTTAGCATTTCACTGGCCAACCTGCCTGCCTATCAGCCTCCTGGGGGCAGAGGCGAGGGGCGCGTGAGGAAGGGCCTTACAGGATCTAACTGGTCAAAAACCAATACAAGATACTGACATGAAAAGACAACTAGGAAGTTTTTTTTTTTACCTGCTTGGCCAAATACATAGCAAATTGAACTGATCAGTCCAATCCAGAAAATCAGTTGTAAATTCATCTGAAATATAAAATGTACAACATTATAACAAAAAAGTAGGAAAATACATTCAATATAAAACATTCCCACTCACATTATCTTGCTGACTTTATAAACATAATACCTCTCAAACCATTTCTTCTCCAGCCCTTCTCCACACCCGTCATCTACCTTTCCTCCAGTTACCCCATCTTTCACCTACATTAACTAAAATAACTTCCGTAACAGCTCCCCAGAATCCTGTCTTGCTTTTCTCCAAATCAAATATATTTTAACATCTAATTAACAGTGCTTCAAAAAAGAATAACAGAGTCAAGTATTACCTAACGCCATAGAAGCTATTAACAGTCTTGTCCCATGGAATGTCTCTCTCTAGTATCTCCCGAATCCCAGGGGGCCAAAGAGGCATAACCAGATACCTCAGTCACATCAATACTGAATGTTAATTTGAGTGAACTTGTCAAAATCCAGATTGCATCATCTCCTTACAACTTTTCAATAGTTTTTACTTCTCTTCGGGCTAAGACCAATATCCTGTACAAGGCCCTGACTCATGTTTGAGTTTGCTCTCCTATAATTATTCCTTTTTTTTAACTCAGTTCAATTCCCTATAATTTCAAGATCTATAAACTCGACCAAAAAAGTGTGTGGGGGGCGGCAGGGCGGAAGACGGGGGGCATAAGAAGACCTGAAAGAGGCTTGAGTGTCTTCCAGAATATGTAAAGAAAAATTAAGTAATATTCTGTATATTGAGCAGAATACCCCAAATCCAGCCATTAATATGTAGCTCTTTTCTGTGAATCAAAGTTTTCAGATTATTAATCTATGCCTTTCCAGAGTTGATCAAAGATGGCTACAGCCACAGGTCACTGACTCTATCCCATAACTACTTACTGCTCTTGGACTAACAGCCAGTCTAATAATTATGTATAAATATCTGCCTCTCCCAAATACAGAAAGAAAGGAAGGAGGGAAGGAAGGAAGGAAGAAAACCAAATATAGACCCAAAAAGAAAGGTTAGTTTTACTAGCTATCAAATAAATAGAAATTAAAGCAATATAAGGTTAGCAAGCAAAAAGAAAAGGTTTTTAACCAAAAAAAAAAAAAAAAACTGCAGAAGGCTGAGAGAAACCAAATAGGGCTCTATGAACTAGTATAATTAGGGGGGAAATAATTTAAGAACATATATCAAAAACCATAAAAAATGTTTCTACCCTCTGGCTTAGTAATCTAGCTACTGGAAATTCATTTTAAGGAAATAATTTAAAAATAATTTATAATAATTAAAAAGTTAAAAATATAAAAATACACACATGCACATACACGTTCAGTATAGAACTTTAGTATCTTTACAATAGGTAAAAATGCAAACATCCTCTACCCAATAACAGGGAAATGGCCAACTGCATCAATTTGATGGACCTATTACAGTCATAATAAAAAGTAACATCAAAAGGTTTATAGAATAATTTTGGATGCAAAGTACACATTAAGATGACAGGTATGTAAAAATAACAGTATATAAAGTAACCAAAGAGATCTGGAGATGACAAAGAGTTATAAGCATAATATAAAGACAATGGGTTTATTTTTTTCTTCTTTTGGCTTTCTTAATAAAAAACAATTAAGTGAGGGTAACTGTGCAATTTTTTTCTCGGTAAATTTCCTTCATTTAGAAAAAGCATTTCTTTTAAAAATCTCCATCTTCATGAGCTCACATTCCAGGAAGCAATTCCTATAGCTCAGAGAAGAGTGCTTCAAAATTGTCTCAGAGCACCCTGGGATACTCAATTGTGCTCTGCTGTTAAATGCTGTTCACCTTCCTCTGGTGGCTTTCCAGAAAAATATGGTAACAATAACTTGTATAGTCATCCACTTTGCCACTGTGCTCAGACCTACCAGCACGTTCTGTTATGCCAGGAGATTCCAGCTTTGTTTACATATCCCTTGTGATTGCATCCAAAGACCAGCAAAAGCTGCCACAGAAGTGTGAAATGCCTAGCAGTTCACCTTTTAAGGCCTGCCTGAAAGGTGTAATAAATCCACGTGGACCGTAATTCTAAGCAGTTTAAATAATGTTATCAATTCCAAAGCCATGAGTAAAAGGACCTGGAACGTTAAGTCTCCCGAGGAAATGCATGACTATGAAGGATGGAGCATCAGGGCCGTTTGTGCACGAAGGCCATATATGGAGTGGTGCGTGTTTCCTCAGGATGCTTACTAGTCAGGCTGCTTTAAGGACCATTAGACGTCCTTAAGAAACCTCTTACAATACTACACAATTCAGAGAATCGTCGCTACAATTGTTATTAGGTAACAGAAAATGTTTCTCAACATTCTTAAGTTACATAGCTTTAAACTATGACTTTAAATGCCATCATCCGTTCCTTCTAGAAACTTTGACAAGCCAAAGATCAGCCTTCTGAAACCCTCAGGCCTCTGGAAGAGCTCCAAATCCAGAAGCAGGCAAATCAAGGCTTTCGTGTTGAAGAACAGCTGAGAGAATGAGGACAACAGCTGGGAACAGCTCAAGGACAGATGTCAGCTCTCCTGTGACCGGTCAGTGTACTGGCAAAAACAGAGGCACTGTCATTGGCTGCTGACGCCTGTAAAAGGCCAGGCTTTCTGTCGGAAACAGAGAAGCCACAAGAGACAGAAAAAGACACCAATTGAGAATAAAGAAGAGCTATGAGGACATCAAGGCTTAGAAAGGAGCATGGTCAGAAGTGGCCACCAGGACAGTCAGCAGCATAGACAGACAGTGAAGAGGAAGTGGCAGAGAAGACTCAACACCCTCCCTTACCCACTCCCTCCTGACAGTCTTTAGAGGGACGGGATCTCCTCCTGCACGCGTGGGGGTAAGAGGACATACCAACAGCTTCCTGGACTTCAAAGGCAGCACTTTCCAAAATGTGGTCTAGGGAATGACGGGTGCCCATCCCAGGCCTAAAAACCACAATCTTGGGAGCTGAAGGATTTCTACATACTCCAGGAGTTCTTGCGGTGAAAAAGGTGCCCTAAGGAGATTTCTACCAATACCACTGCACGTAGAACAGTTTATATGAGGGGCCAACAAGGAGAGATGCCTTCAGGTATTGTCCTAATCCTATCTTTTGTCTTCTCTTCATAATCAAAGGTCTAGAAACAGTTATCTACACAGGTCTCCGTTTTGTAACCTCCTACGCCCTCCTCATCCTACTATAATTGGTGTCCACTTGCTACCATGCATGTGAAACTGCTCTTGCAAAAGAAAACTTTCCAGGCCTTAACTTATCGTCTGCATCCATTCATTCAAAAATTCCTTGACTGCCTACAAAACTTGGGGAGAGGCAGCAGTATACCACCCGCAGAATTTGCACAAAGCAACATTCAACACATTTCACCATTCTTTCCTGAAACACTCTTCCCCTGGACTTCATTAGTTTCTCTGGGAGTTCTTCCTCAGCCAACTATGTCAGGTTTTTGTGCCCTCTCTGAAGATACAAAGGTATTTCAAGGAATTTTCAGTTCAAAGACAAAAATACAAATAATTAATTACAGTGTGCTGTGATGGTTTCTATAATGGAGTCAAAATGCACTGAAGACACTAAAATCTGCCTGAGCAAGTTCAGAGGCTGCATGAAGGTGGCAATGTTTCAGCCAGAATTGCAGACAAGTAGGAAACAGGTTGGCAAATGGAAAAAAATATTCCAGGCAAAAAGGTTTGCACATGCAAAGCCATGGAGTCCTGAGAAGAATAATAATTACTTCTTTTCAATCTTATTTCTAAACATATATGTTTCAGTGACTATTCCCCCCCAAATGGAACTGTCTTACTCTTTCTACCTTTAAAGGGAAAAGGCTAGAAAAAAATATATTTATATGGTACTTATAGTTAAATCTGGTCAGTGAGAGAATGATTATTTTTATCCCTGTAATTTTCTACAGTAAGTATAAATTACATTAAAATCTTAAAATATCATAAAGGCGAAAAAGAATCTTAAAGTACTCAAGTATTTCTGAGGCTTAAATTATAAGTTAGAAAAAAACAGAAACCAAGACCAGCAAGGGAGGAAGAGTTAGGTTACACAGAGCCTTCAATGCCACGCTGAGTTTAGATTCTATTCTCCATGTAACAAGGAAACGGAAAAAAATCGGGGCACAGTAGTAACATGACAACATACTCGTATACACGGCAAAAAATTAGTGGGAAGAGGATGCGTGGCTAGATAGGGAGCCACAAGACATGTCCAAAATTTAGTGCCAAGGTTCAAATTAGGTGACAAACGCCTGAATTCATAGTAACAAAGGACAAGAAAACAAACTAGCGATTAGGAGGTAGCCACAGTAGGTTCTGATGGTTGCTTAGATAAGGGTGAGAGAAAGAACCATCACTTTCAAATAAAGAAGACAAAGAAGAATGAAGTTAGGGGAGAAAATGTGGACTGTGAAATGCCAGTATGAATCTAGGAAGATACCAACTGGTAAATTAAGACTCCGGGGTCTGGATCTCAGGAGACATACCTCAGGATTAGAGACACATACCAGGAAGCTGTCACTGCAGCACATGAAATTAGGAAGATCGGTGCAATTGTGAAGAGAAGAATTCTTAGAAACAGAGCTGAGGGCAGACTTAAAAGGTGAAGACACCGGAAAGAGAGAGTAAAAGTCCCGGATGGAGCCAAGCCTCCTTGGAGCAAAGAAGGACGGCATCCAGGGCACAAGGGGTGCAGCATCTTTTCTGCAAGTCAGGGCAGGAGAAGCTGAGACCATTCACACATGACAGCCTACAGGTTTTCTGAAATAGGAAGGTGGGGCAGGGGTTGAAGAAAATTAGGAAGGTGTGATAGGATTATAGAGCAATGCTGAGGGCCCATCCTAATTTATAAAGGCACATTTGTAACACTCATTTCACTTGAAACTACCTGTTAATATCTGTCTTCCCCGATGGGTTCTAGGCTCCAAGAAGACAGGGCCTTGGTGTGTCGTATTCACTTATAGCATCTAGAAGTACGTGGCACGAAGGCAATGTGCAATATTTTTGCTAACTCTATTCAACTATATGACATTTTTCTCCGACATTACTCAGAAGCTTAGGAAAACAGAGTTTCTCAGATTAGTGAACGTGCAGATCCCCTCTTAACAGAAAACAGCGACTGTGGATACCCTAGTGATAACAATTTTCAATTCATTTAAGTATATACAAGCCAACTTAAAGCTAGATATAAAATGTCTTATGCTCCTGGCTCTTATACATTATGAGCCAAAATTGATTTACACATACAAGCAAATATAAATATAGGCACTGAAATAATTACTGTTGTAATCCAGATGTTGGTTGTTCATTATTATAATTATTAGCACAAAATTATTTTTAAAAATCTGGTAGAAATGCTCCAATCACTGAGACTACCTCCTATGGATCCTCAGATGCCAATCTGAAGTCACTGCATTAATCTACTGATTTACAGAGCAAGTGCAGGAGAGGCAAGATACACCAAGAAGCCGTGCTGACAAAATGTTACCAACAAAGAAGACCAAGTCAAAGGACTAGAGACCACACGGAGCAGGCAAGAGAAAAGGGCTCCCCTAAACACAGGGGAAACGCTGAGAAGTAAGCCAGTGGGTTTAAAATGTCAGAAGCAGGGCCGGCCCGGTGGCGCAGGCGGTTAGCGCTCCATGCTCCTAACTCTGAAGGCTGCCGGTTCGATTCCCACATGGGCCAGTGGGCTCTCAACCACAAGGTTGCCAGTTCAATTCCTCGACTCCCGCAAGGGATGGTGGGCTGTGCCCCCTGCAACTAGCAACAGCAACTGGACCTGGAGCTGAGCTGCACCCTCCACAACTAAGACTGAAAGGACAACAACTTGACTTTGAAAAAGGTCCTGAAGTACACACTGTTCCCCAATAAAGTCCTGTTCCCCTTCCCCAATAAAATCTTTAAAAAAAAAAAAAAAAAAAAAAAATGTCAGAAGCAGGTAGTCCTGGGTCAAAAGGTCTAAGGGAGGATATTGATATGGGTACTTGTCCACAAAGCACAGCCTGAGACAAGCATAGGAGTCCAGGCAGGCAGTGTATTGGGAAGGTGACCCCAAGAGAGGTGAACCAAGAAAAAGAGAAAAAAGCCAATCCCAGGATACTTGATTTACCATAGTGGGTGCCTGGGGGCTTGCTCTTACTGGGACTTTCGAGGTATGTTTTATCAATTCCAGTCCCCACAGGTAAAAGTTTGTCCCAAGGGGCATTAACTCCCCTACACTTCCAAGAACTACAGCGGTCACACCCCAGACAAGAGGACTTACTGGAGAAGTCCCAGGGGTTGCAATGACAGAGGCACTTGAGGCAAGATGCAGTCAGCCCGAGTAAGTCCCGGGCGGGAACGAGAGGGGAGGCCAAGAGGAAGTGAAAAGGACTGAAGAGGTTTCTAACACAGAACTCAGACGCCACTGGAACTGAAAGGGTTGAGAAAACTGCTAGATCAGAGTGTGAGAAGTATCATCTGCATAAACTTTTGAGGCCCCCTAATGATGAGAAGACTCAGAGGGGTGATTTAAGCCAGGTGATTCACATATAGACACATACATGTATTTAAACAAATATAAACAATTTTCATTTAAAAGATTTCGTATTTAAGACATGTAAATCTTACCCATCTACTCTACATGTGTACAGTTGACGTGCCTTATGAATTGTCATCTAGAAGTCATTTCTTCATGTCCCCTTTATCTAGCACAGTATCTTAATAATAAATAGTCTAAAGATAATTGAGATATTCTAAGGCCCCCAAAAAACCCAGTTAAGCTTAAGAAGGACAGCAATGTGTCGTGCCCACCGCTGTATGAGGCCTGGCACAGAGTTAAGAGCACGGACTGTGGAGCCAGATGCCGGGATTCCACTTTCAAATCGACCACTGAATAGGCAGGTGATACTAGCAAGTTATGTAATCTGTGCCTCAGTTTCCTCATCTTTAAAACTGAGGCCACAGTATTTACTTTACAGGTGAAGTTTAAATAAGTTGATAAAACACCTTCTAGCACATTGGAAGCACCACCTAAGTACTACCTGTTATCATCATTAATACTCATTACAGCTGGAGTTCAACAACTTGACTGAATAAAATCACTATGCTTGCATGTTTACATTTTTTTAAATCATAATTATAACCAAAAAAGTTTGGATTGATCTACGTGAAGAGAGGCACAAGATATGGAAGAAAGGATAATGTATAAAAGTTAGAAATAACCCAACTGCAAATAATAGATTAATGTAGACAATTATTGTCATTTGTATGGTACTTATTTTGATGCACTGTCACAACCTTATGATACTGCATAATAATGTTTAGTCAGATGCTAATTATTACATTAGATACTAATTATTATATGAATAAGTATAATTAGATACTTATTTTAGATTCCAATTCCAAGTAGGATTATTCTACTTAATGTACTTTCTAACAATTAGATTCCTAACAATTTGTATGTAAAATAATAAAAGCAGCAACACCTCAGTGTTTTGTTACTACATTAAACAAAATACAAGTATTTCTGAATGTTAGTATCATAGGCCACCTTAGGAAAAAAAAAAAAGGATCCGGGTAAGGATAACATACCTAATGCAAACAGAAATAAGGAAGAATGACTTGAGGCTTCTGTCAAAGGGAAGCAAACCTAGGGGAGGCTACAAAAATTAAGGGGACTGCCCTGAAGACATCTTACTAGCAGGAACTTGAATCAGAATGCTGGGTGCCGTTGGTGTCATTCAGGGACTGCTGCCCCGAGGGCTCCCAAACTAGGAAGATCTATTTGTTCATTCATTAGAGGGACAGGCGAGGCACACACCAAGCGTGTGGGCAAGAATAATACCATATGCTGAGTTTGGATGAACGATGGTAATTTGCAACAAAAAGTGATCTCACTTTTATTTCAATACCTTCAAATGACTATAATAATGACAATAACGATGAAAATAATAACAGCTACGTATTTCCTCCTAGTAACTCTGAGGTTGGAAGGACATTATCTTTGTTTTACAGATGAGGAAACCAAACCACAGAGAGGTTAAATAACTTCTCCAAAGTCACCCAGGTGAAATTGAAACCAGACCATCTGAATCCAAAAGCTGTGACCTGACCTTGTTGCTTTATTAAACTCTGTCTGAAGGCCTACTTAGTCGCTATTTTAAAGGAAAGAACATCCTTCCAGGGTTAGAACCGAGTCAGAAGACTGAAATAGAAAGGACCTATAATGTCCTATGAGTTTATTTCTTAGGCCTTCAAACTGAATGTAGACCAACAAAAGTTATTTTAATTGTCAAATTTCATGAGCATATCCACAGGTTTTGTGTCTCATTCCTACAAAGGCATTTCACCCTAATATTGTATTTTACTATATTCAATTTTATCTAAGGGGTCAGAATTCACTCCTTGAACAATAAACAGTCTTAAACATCTCCCCAAACAATCTCATTTTAGTGGTTAACAGCCACAAACATGTGCAGTTGTTCCCACTGTCAAAAATTGTACTTAATTGTTTTAATCTCTACTGTAAACTCATCTGTATTCATCAAGGTTAAGTGTGGTTTTATGTCCTGTTCAAACTTTTAAATACACACTTATTATTTATTAATGTTTTTAACAATCCACAAATAACTCACTTGGCATTTCCTTTTACATCTACAGATATAAATCTTTAGAAACTTTATACGTACCATATTTGTAGAAATTAAACAATTACACTTTAGAGAAAAATTACTTTAGAAAAATGTGGTGAGTTATGTTTATTTCAAGTTTTAAAATAAGATGCCCAAAAGCAAAGTAGTACAAAAAGGAGTCTTCCACAAAAGATTTCTGCCTATAAAATCTTTGCACAGGGGCACATTTTTATTCAATACAACTAATTAAATTCATGTCAACAAATATTTATTGCACATCTATCACGTACCAGACATATTAAGTGAAAAGCTGGAATATGAACCCAGGTCTGATTCAAGAGGCCAAACTTTCAATATTAAGTACGTTTCTGATGAGGAAGGTTTGGGGAGCACTGATGCTACTCCCCCTTGTTCCTCCTCTTCTCTGAGCCAGAGCAACAGGAACTCTCCTCAGCCAGAGCACAGTAGCCAGGGGCACTCCTGGGCACTAACCTATAACTCAACTGTCACTTTCAGTTGAAACTTAATTTCCCTTTCTTTGTGGAGAATACTTCTGTTCCAGTTAGCTACTATTACATAATAAATTGCCCACAAACTCAGCAGCTTAAACAACAAACATTTGTTATATCATGCAGATCCTGAGAGTCAGGAATCTAGGAGCAGCTTAGCCAAGTGGTTCTGGCTCAGGATCTCCTCAAGGCTGCTTTGCAGTCAAGCCATCAGTCGGGGCTTCAGTCATCTGAGGCCTGACTGGGGCTGGAGGCTCTGCTTTCATCCCACTTCTCCCCACACACAGAGAGTAATCAGATGCGACAGTGTAAGTGGAAGGAACTCTGAGAAATCCTACTGATCTCTATACCATAAAATATGAGAGGGAGAGTCGGGATGAGCTCATTCAAAGGCCAAAGCGTCTTTCCCCTTCCAGGAAGAAAGAACAATTAAAACTCAACATTTTTTTCCCTCTGTCTTCCAGGAAGAGGTGTGTGCTGGTGACCATGGATGTGCTTCAGGCCCAACTAATAAACTAGAATTAATGATTAACAAAAACTTAGTATAAAGGATGAAGAAGGGGCAAGATTAGAGAATGAGAAAGACAAGGGGCTAAGTATTCCAAGGCAAAGATGGAACTAATACCTCATTTGAAGTATTATACTTTTCTACCCACTGTGGATAAATAGAACAGTACACTTAACTAGAAAATCTTCAAAAAAAGAGAAAAAAAGGAAGAAAATCTTCTAAAATTCACTACTCCCATCCAGAAGGAAGAAAAAAAGGCCTTTTATTTTATGAGCATCTACCCCTTCTTACCTAATGGCAATGAGCTCCATATCAAACGTTTGGCCGCTCCAAAGCTATAGAACCTGAGAAAAGCTCATAACAGGGCTAGATATTTGAAGAAAATTACAGAATAACAGAATGACGACAGAATTCATCACAAGTAACTACTCTACCTACCTTCTCCCAACGTGGAAAATCAATCATCAGTCCACAGGTGCAAGGGAGAGATACAGAATATACTGCATGCTGGCAAATAAAAAGCCTTGAAGATAAATAAGTTGGGAGTGTGGGGAGGGAAGGGCATGGAACTTACAACTAGGAGAAACTTCTACAGGACGAAAGTGAAAGAAAGTGAAGAATCTTCTCTAAAAATAGGAGAAAATCTAGATGAATTCATTATGTTCTTCGAGGAATTTAGAAAATCTCAAATAGATCTGAGCTTACAGCAATCAAAACCAGTAAGACCACAGAACTAGAGGAACAGGGTACAGAACTAATGAGGGAAATACACGTTGAAATCCTCTACAGAACTCATAAACATATGGAGCAGAATCAACATGACAGGAAAGCAAGCTTAAGAAAAACCACACAGATTCAAAATAATTCAAGCCAATCAGAAACACTTTGATAGTCAATGATGATCCAATAAATACACAACTGGCATACCACCACCAATCCCTGAAAAAGGATAGCCTTATGTGAGAATAAAAAAAAAAAGGCATTAAATAAAATAAAATAAAATGGTGAGGGGGCACAAAATAAACTGCAAGATCACAGAAGGCCAGAAAGCCACTATATTAAAGGCTGATCCAAAATGAGCATGAAAGTTGCCTGAACGTAATTCTTCCCAGCTCCTCCTTCCACTCAAAAATAAGACATTATCAAGCAAATTATATTCTCCAATCTAGACTAGTGAGCTGTTCCTTCTTTACACTTGCTATGTCTACAGATGTAACCTCTCCTCTGAGGGGAAAGGAAGAAGTTAGTAATCATTTTGGTAGGAAAATTTTACTTTGGGGCAAGTTTACAAAAATAATTGTGAATGGAGCTAATAAAAACAGTTAATTCTTATTGATTAAAACTTTAATAAGTTTTGACCAATCTTCTGTCACATCTCCTCCCTGCTCTGTAGTGGAGTAGAACTAGCAGTACTGGGTGTATTTTAAATGCATAATAAGTGTTTTAAAACCTAACTAAATGTAGGGAGAAATCAATTTCTCATTCTAGTCAGCAATAAGTTGGGAATAATATCTACCTCAGAACTGTTGCAAGGATAAAATATGACCATGAATGTGAAAGCTCTTAGATATCTTTAGTGATCTACAGATCACAGTTTACTTGATTACTGAATTTTCTTCTTGCTCTCCAAAACATTCACTGGTCATAGGCTTCCAAACATAAGAACCTGAATGACTAGTATTTAACACGTTGCGTACGGATCACGAGAATCTTCACGAGGGATTTAAACCCCGCCCTACGTAACGTGTTAATAAATGGTTCTCAATCTTTTTAAACCTATGCTTCTTTAATAAACACAAATCCATTCCTTATTGTGTTTTCCTAATATTAACACTCAATGCACTTTTTCAAACTGTAATACAACCTCCTCCTCCTCTAATAATCAAACAGACCAACCACCACCTTTTGAGAACACTGAAATCATAATATGAAATAAATACATAAACTGTAAAATACTGGAGTGCTAATAAATTACTATTCCTAATTTCATAGAGCGTAAAAGCTTGTTATTTACATATTCATTCAATAAACATATACACTGACATGTGACTTCCATACTTCAGTGGTACATTACCAGTTTCATATAAAAACTTTCCTCATCATTCCACTAAAATTATATTCCCTACAACAATTTGATTTTTCTTCTCCCTCTTTAGCTTATTTTTTTTTTTTTTTGGGAGGGGGGTCTTTCATTGGTTCTTCATCTCTTCACCAACAAGTAGAATTAACTACTCCTTTCTTTGTAGTCCCAAAACAAATTCTTGATAGTGTCTAGCACAGCAGGTGACAAACCTTCAGTGACGCTCAATGATATAGCATTGTTTTAATTCTATTATAAAACTTGTATTATAAATAATTGTTGTCATGTTTGTGAACCTCACCAAGCTAGAGCTGAGGGCAAGAATCCAGGCCTTCAATTTTCATTTGCGTGTGTAAATAAAAACAAAGTAGTCAAACAATATTTGCTAACTCAGACTGCATTCTGCTTTCTAACTACACTGTCATTTGAATATGTTACTAGTATCTTTGCTCATACATTCCAAGCTCCTCTACAAAACCTTTCAAAACCACTTAAGCCAATGCTGATGTTTTCCTCAAAATCTATTACAGAATGTTATCCGGTACAGTACATTGTGTAAAATATTCTTTGGTATTAGTTGTTTCCGTAGATTGAACACAACTTGTTTCAACTAGACAACATTCTCACCAGCAGGTCCACGTCAATTTATTGCTCTATACCCACTCAGCACAGCCTTTTCCAGGTAACTGGCACTCAATAACACTGAAAGATTAAAATGCAATGTACAACAGAGCTACATCCTGACAAAGAGCGAACAGGAATAGATTTTGGCTGGTCAGCAATGGCAGGTTTTCTTAAAGCAATAATTCAGCATAGCACTTCCTCCCCTCTCTGGTGATAATACAAGAAAATGGTTGCTCAAGGGGAGAAAGAGAAGAGCTGCATTCTTCAGTGCTCTGGTCAAGCAGTAGCTATCCTTCAACTCACAGAATGACAGATGAGGGAAAGTAGAAACCACTTGTTTATGTGGTGTAGGTGCAGAAACGAAAGCCCAGAAAGGTGAAGTATTCCAACAAAGGACACAGAAATTCAATGGCAGAGCTTGCACTGAAAACAGGTTCCCCACCTCCCAATCAAGAAGCCTTCAGTACATCAAACTGCTTCTCTAAGTGTCTCAAAAGACTAAGTCTTTCTGCCTTTACCTCATCTGTGCCAATCACAGGGAAACCCCACAAATACGCAAGTCACTCACTAAACCATCACACAAACGAATGATGAGAAAGTCAGAGAATTAACTGGGGAAGGGAAATGCTTTTCTAGATTCCTTTTCATCCACCCAGCCCTTGACTGCTAAGTGTTCCCAGGTTCTCTTTGGCCCCTTTTCACCCAACACACTCTACTTTGGTATTTTCATCTGTAGTCCATAGCTTCAACTAGCACTTACAGACAAAGAATTCCCAAATCTAAATCTACCAAACAGGTTTTTTTGAGCTTCAATATGCACTCTAAACATCTCTCTACCTATGTCCTACGGTCACCTTAAAAAAAAAAATCAGCATTATAAATGCATCATTTCCCCTCCCTCCTGTCAACCAACCAGCACCACCTCCTTGTGGTCACACTGCCTACCTTAGTGAATTGCGCCACCTACCCAGAAACCTGTCATTGGGATTTCTCTCTTACCCCAGACACCAAATTTTATCAATTTTTCCTCCTAAATACCCCAGCAATTCATCTCCTATACATACCAATGATCTCCAAAGCTTTTTAGTCACTTACCTTTATTACTAAGAAAAAATCTGAGCATACATGCACCAAAATATATGCATTTTTATTTATAAAATACATGTATGTCTACAGCAATATAGTAAGGTATTACAAATCATAATACAAATTTTAAACTTTAAAATGAGATTTAAAATATATATATAATGTTAAGTCTAATATTTTCTTCCTACACTCCAGTGAGTCATTTATACATTCCTGGGATTTAGGAACCTACATTTTGGAGACTGTATAATGAGATTGGTCTTATAAGAAATATATACAGAGGGTGCCAAAACAGGAAAAAATTGTATTAATTATAATACTCAATATATACTGATAACAAAAGATGAATACAAGTCACGTTTGACTTCTGTAATTATAAGAGGTGCTCGAAGTGGTTGCCATCAGCATCCAGACACTTCTGATTACAGCGAACTAGTGCTTGAGCATAGATAACATCTCTTAAAATGTGTATACATTTTTTTTTGGCACCCCCGGTATATGCAGGTGTGTATGTTTGTTTATATATTAAGTGGTAAGGATATTTGAAAGTTTTTTTTTTTGCTCAAACCACATGTTTCATGATGAGGTGATATACACATGCTTTAGCATATTGCTAAATATAGTAACCTTATCTTCTAAAACCACAAACAAAAAATAAAAGTTTAAAAGGGTTGACTTCTGAAAACCCACATTATATTATTTTATAAATTAAACTTAATTCTATAAAAGTTTTAGGATTAGCCATCTTTAAAAAGATGAGAGGGCCGGCCAGTTAGCTCAGTTGGTTAGAGCACAGTGCTCTTAACAAGGTTGTAGGTTTGATCCCCGTATGGGCCACTGTGAGCTGTGCCCTCCACAACTAGATTGAAACAACTGCTGTACTTGACTTTGGAGCTGATGGGTCCTGGGAAAACACATTTGAAAAAAAAAAAAAAAAAAAAAAAACATGAGAAATTTACCAAGTATTATTTGGCTCCTTTTTGCACACAGTTCCTGAAAAAGAGACACCATGTTTTTTTTCACCTACCTACTGAAATATTCTAAGGCTGCTAGTGTTCTGGGTTTCTTATGGACTGCACCTCCTTTTTCTCAGTTTTCTACATGTATAGATATTGCCACCATTTAGGACCCTGAAGACTAATATACTCTGTCCTACCCTTATCCTTGTCAACCCACCATCCCTACCCCAAGACTCCCACCGCTGCCAACATTATAAAAGGACAAACCCCACAATAAATAACCAGTCAGAATAGACCTGCTAATACAAGATATTTACATATTTATACAACATAATCCTCTAAAATTCTACCCACAACCTGACAGATCCTACCTTTCCATGTAAAGTGGGGAGATCTAAAATTTAACAAGGTTTCATATGAAGCCTGTCAGGTAAGTTCAGCTTTTTACACATTCAGAAATCTAAATTCTCAGAACTCAAAAGTCCTGAAATTTTTAGCAGTTAGATGTTTCAGCTCATTATTCTAGCAATGTAGTTAAAAGTAAACCAGTGCAGTTAGATAATATTAAAGAAAAAGTTTCTTCAGATAGATTACTATACTATTCCCTCGTCGTGAGCCACAATTTATTTGGCAAGAAGCCAAATAATAAAGCTAGTCAGTGGCAAGCATTCCATGAAAACTAGCACCATGTTAAACTATATGAGTAATTTTCATTGTATAAAGTGACTAGATGTTCCCAGAGTTGCTTCTGGAGTTAGGAACTGATTGACACCAATACAGAACTATATACTTATTCAGTGACAGTATATTCAGGCAGATTTTGATTACAGTAAACAGAAAGTTAAGAAACCACATGATTGTTAAGATTACTAAATCGTGATTTTCAATATTATTGATTCTATACTTTCATGTACAGAATGTTGAAGGGGGGTTAGAAAACAATCTTAATGCAGAACTTAATATTCTTTAACATCAGCATTACAAAAACTTAAAATTTTAGTCTGTGTGAAGTCAACACAGATGACTTAATTTAGATTTTATTTGCTTTCTATTTACAGAAGTAAAGTATTAACCATATCCCGTTTTTTAAACTAGCATTCTAATAACATATTACATTTTATACTGAATATTAGGATAAGTAAAATGGCTTTCTCCTTAAATGCCTGTAACCACAATACCAATTTGTTTCATCTATTTTCTATTTATCTCTTCATCATCTTCAGTCACTCATTTAATATAGATCAATGAACCAAAATTATTTAAGAATATGATTATAGTGGTCCTCTTAGGTAAGTCTTGTCCCTTCTGGACTTCGATGTCCACAAATGTAGACTAGATAACTTCCAACTAAAATTCCTTAATCATTCCTAAAAGAGGTCTATTGTACAACCTATTGTAAAGGCTATATATAGTTTAAGAAAGATGGTTAATCAAAATTAATTTAGCATTTGTGATTTCTGTGCCATCAAAACCAAAAATAACAACTCAGTAATTCTAGACACCTAAATATCTATGTGCAATGCAGACCAAAATAAATCTTACCGATGATGTTATCAATTATATTTTGAGATAAAAAAATATATATTTTTAATATACCAACAAGGGATGAAAAGGAGTCAACTTTTATTAAGCATATACTCCAAGTGTTTTACATTTGATTTTCACAACTATACTTGATTGATGGTAACCTGTGATTCAAACATGGGCTCTGGAGCTAGACCCCACCGTTTCCCCACTCACTAGCAGGATGACCACAGGAAAATTACTTATGCATCTTGTGCCTCAGTTTCTTCATTTGCAAAATGGGGATAAAACAGCACCTACCTCTTTGGATCGGTTCCAGGAATAAATGAGAAAATACATACAAAGTGCACAGAGCTAAGTATGGTCCTCACTGTCGTTATTATGATAATTAATTAGTACCTTTATTATTAGTGTAGGCATTCAGGTTCCCATTTTAGAGATAAGGAAATGGAAGCCGAAAGAGTGTAATGTATTAGTTATCACACCAACCAGTGCTAGGTTTTGACTCAAAAGACCAAAATTGATTTTAAAAAAAATTACTTGGGCATTAAATACTGGTATTGTTAAAGATACAAGTTGTTTTTATGAAGCCTGAGAAATGACACGTAGAAAACGGTATCAGAACAGGACCGGCATTAAATCGTACGGAGACGAAGGGAGGGGCGCCCTTCCTGCAGCCTCTGCAGACTCTGGTGACTGACCGCTGAGGGACCCGACACTCCAGTGCGGCTTGTATTAATATTCAGTGAAAAAAACAAAACAAAAATACCATAGGCCATCACTGCGCCTTCTTCTTCTAGCGGTGCCAACTTTTGTTGGGCCCACCCCACACTCATCCCCCGCCAGAGGCGCTGAGAGCTGGCACCCAACTTCTGGAAGTTGGAAGGATGAACAATTTTCCTACCATGGAAGCTAATCGCTAAGTTGAATGTCGCTCAAAGAAAAAGCAGCCAGCCACCGAACAGAGACAAAGAGACACCGGCAAGATCGGTCAAAGTCCTGACACGCCCAGTCCTGAGGCCACTCGCTTCTTCACCTGCACGCTCGGAGTCGGAGGGTGGAATCGGCCTGGGATCCCTCATTCAACTGCAGAACCCAGGCCACGCGTCAGGCGAGGGTCGTTCTGAATGGTGAGTGTCTGAGTGGCCGGTGCGGCGCCCTGGCTATTCGCAACCAACCGTCTAGCCCCAAAGTGACAGCACCCAGGCCGGGGACCCTCCCCTCGGAACGCGGCGCGGGGGAAGAGGAGGTGCGGCGTGGAGGACCAGGAAAGGGGGCGTGAGGGTGGGCTCGGCGCCCCAGGGCTGGAATCCGCCGCCGCCGCCGCCTCCCCCCCTCGCCGCCAGCGGCCCACCCGGTCCGGTCCCGCCGTCCCGCACAAAGGTCTCGGCCAGGCCGCGGCTGGCAGCCTGAAGTCCGGCCGCACACCGGAGCCCGAGGCCGGCTCGGGCACGCCCGCACCTCCCACCCCAGGTCCCTACCTTCTCCGGGCGGCGTCCGGCCCCACGCGATCGGCTCGGGCCTACTGCTCCGCGGCTCCCGCTCCGCCTCTCCCGCGGGCTGGCGCGGCCTCCGGGGTGTCGGGCGCGGCTGGTGGGGGAGGCTCCTCCCCCTCGGGGGCGGGAAGCGAGGACTCGGGGCCCGGAGCCGCCTCCCAGCAGGAAACGACCCCACGGCCCCGCCTCCTCGGCCCGGCCCAGCGGGCTCCTCGGGCTGCCTCAGCCGCCCTCTCCCTCCGGAAACGCATTCCTTCCGGGCCGCGTCAGCCGCGCTCTAGGCGGGTGGAGGCGGAGGAGGAGGAGGAGGCAGGAAGCTCGAGGCCCGAGACAAAGGAGCTGGCCTGGGCGGGAGCGGTCCGGGACGGTGGGGGCGGGGGGGAGGAGGGCCGCGGGGGAGCGGAGGGAGGGGCCGGGACTATGCCAAGGCCTGCGAGGTGCCTCAGTTTCCTTTTCTGCTAAGGGGTGGGGTATTGGAGTGTGCACCAATGCTCTGGCGAGCTTTACTATCCTCCCATGAGAGGAGACTGGATGGGATGTAGGGAACCTGGTCCTGGACTCTTCCGCGGGTCTTAGCTTCTGCTTCCCCAAAGCCACATGTCTGTCTGACCAACCATCTAGTTTACCCAAGGCTGTCCCCGGAGCCCCTTCAGTCCCAGGCAGATGGAGACAGTCCCCCACCCTGCAGAGTTGTGGGCCCCCAAACGTTTTCCTCTCGGAAGGAAAACAGCTAA
The DNA here is from genome assembly GCF_057876585.1 of Rhinolophus sinicus. Lineage (NCBI taxonomy): Eukaryota > Metazoa > Chordata > Mammalia > Chiroptera > Rhinolophidae > Rhinolophus > Rhinolophus sinicus. The sequence goes on from NC_142501.1 coordinate 131,334,604, forward strand.
AGCCAATATTGTTTTTCTGGAGTGATAGTTTGCTGGACTTGTGTGTATGAGAAAATACTTGAGAAGGAGATGGGTGCCAAGAAAGACGGAAATGAGGAAAGTTTTAGAGAAAAACTGGTGAGTTGGGGAGCTGCTGTTGTTAATCTGGCTGTCCACTTGTGGAGAACAGCGATGAGAAGGAAAAGTTTCATCTTTAAAAATACAGTTTCTATTCTTGCTTTTTGTTTTTGTTTTCAGTAGGTGGAGATGGGGCCTGGAGAAGGAACGGTTTAAAAAGAAGGGAAACATTCATTATGAGAATGGCTGGGCACATTTTGATAAGAGGAGTGAAACCTGTACCAACCAACATCATATTGAAAGCCAGTAATTCAGAATATGCTGCTGGCAAGCTGAAAATGTGTGTTTCCACCTGGTGAGCTGCAGCACCGTGCTGGGTATAGAGCTCAAGTTATGAGATTTGTGAAACTGAAAGGTAGTGGTTAACTTGGGGGAGGTTAGAAGTTAGGATGCCCACTGGCTGCCAATCTTAAGAAAAAATAAAGTAATCCCACCTCTAGAACATTTGCACGTTGCTCATTAGCAAAATCAAATCTGTTGGTCAGATAATCTATGGCAGGGGTGTCAAAACTGCGCCTGCGGGCCAACTGCGGTCCGCAATCCATTGTTAATTGGCCCACAGCAAATTCCAAAAATATATTTAGTTTACTTAAATAAACCAGGTGAGGCAATACGTACTTCACCTTGAGTGGCCCGGCTGTTTGTGTATTTTACCACATATGGCCCTTGGTAAAAAACGTTGAAAAAAGTTTGGACACCCCTGATCTATGGAGACTTCTAAGAAATGAACTTGACTTTTCCCACTTCAGGGATGACCACGCTTAAGAGGCTAAAAGATGTTGCTATAATATCCCCAATGGTAAAGCTACCACCAAATCTCAACATTCTTTATTTTAAAAGTATTGGTTATATCACTGTTCAAAATTAATCAGAATTGGCCTGATCTCAGCATAGGAGACTATAGTTCAAAAGATAAAGCATAATTGATCCATGCTTGATTTGTATTATATTTCCCAGAATTTTCTTCCCTGTATGTGATGTGAGGAGGCAATATTTGCCACAAGAACATTATGAAGATCAACAACATGGATGGATCTAGAGGGTATTGTGCTAAGTGAAAGAAGTCAGACTGAGAAAGACAAATACCATGTGACATCATTTATATGTGGAATCGGAAGAACAAAATAAATGAACAAAGCAGTCTCATAGATACAGAGAACAAACTGATGATTACCATATGGGAGGGGGGTTGGGGGCTGGGTGAAAAAGGTGAAGGAATTAAGTACAAATTGGTAGTTACAAAATAGTCACAGGAATGTAAAGTACAGTATGGGGAATATTGTCAATGATGTAAAAACTAGTGTCAGGGGGGCACTAGACTTACCGGGGAGATCACTTCACAAATTATATAAATGTCTACTCGCTATGCTGTACACCCGAAACTAATGTAAGATAATATTGGGTATCAACTATAATTGAAAAACAAAATAGCCACAGGATGTAAAGTACAGCATAGGGAATATAGCCAATAATGTAATAACTGTACGTGGTGTCCAATGGGTAGTAGACTTATGGGGGTGATCACTTGGTTGTCTAATCACTGTGTTGTTTGGTACATGTGAAACTAATATAGCATGGCAATGGTGACGAGCATAAATTTTTTAAAAATTTAAAAAATTTTGAAGTTTACATTTGTACTCTAAATTAACTCTAAATTAATTTAGGGATAGTTTAATCATCTTTGTAATCTCAATGTCAAACACTCTATCAGGACACATAATAGGGGCTCAGCTAATTAATATTCGATAAATGAATAAATGGGTCCTTTTGCTCCCCTGGGACCAGGCCAGAACATTTGGCTAAACTGAAGTGTGAGTAGCCAAAGAAGTTATGTACAGAAGTTATGACCTTTTAGGAAAAGAGATATTAAAGAAACATGTTCTCTAAGAAATGCAATTTGGTCAGGAGTATGACTCTACTTGTGATTTTAAATTATTAATGGACAGTTAGCTAACTGAAATTTCTGAACACTCCAAACAAGGATTGGTCAGTCTTAACCAGGCTAAACAGGAAATCCTAGTAAGTACGATTAGTGCAAGTCTCATTGCTAGGTTATATCATACTAGAACATTTATTAGTACCATGAATTTAAGACAAATCATACTTTACACTGTCTCCCAATTATTATAAATTGCCTTCTGCCATCTTATAAGTCATGTCAAATCATTAAACTTGGCCTTTTCATTAGTTTTGGCACCATACTGCTATGTACTCTTTAAAATCTATCTTTATTCACCTACTGTTTTCCAAAGTAAAATTTCAGAGGTGCTCACCAGGAAAGACTTTATTGGATGCTCAGGTTCATTTCAATCAGTATTTAATCCCTATTTCTAATTAAAGGATAGGCTTACATAAATGAACTAATATTTAGGTACAAAAGTGGCAAAAGCCTTCTCTAGAAACCTGATGATCTCTTTCAGACAGTGAGATCACATTTTGCTTACTGATTTTTCGATCTAGTAGGTTGTATTAATCTCATGATGGTGGGATACAGGATTGGAAATGAGAGTGAGTCAGTGTTGGCTTTAGGAGTGGATAGCTGTCTTTCTCTTGTAGATTGAGCACTCTTGGTACTTAGCCTTTCAAGTATTATCCTGTCCAGTTAGCGACAAATCATCTCATGATAAATTGGAGACTTTTCAGTCTTTGAGAGTGGAAACAACCCTAAATAGTATAAACTTGTATGGGCAAATATTTTAGTACACGGTGGTTTATAAATCATTTTTCAAGTGCGGTAATCGTCAGAGGGCAAGAACAAAGGATGAACACCTGCATTGTGAGAAGTGTATACCCAAGACCAAATGTTTCTTGGTGTTGGCCATTGACTGGCACATTCTAGCACAATCCATACCAGATCATTTTTAAATAAGCAGGGTGACGTTGTGTCCCACTATGCCCAAGATAGCCCCAGTTTGTCCGTTGTCCAAGCATAATTATTAATAGCACCTCTTTATTCTCAGAAGTACATCCTGATATTGATAATAGGTTATATGGTCACCCTATAAATAAGAGCCTCCAGACAATGAGAAATGAGAAGAGTAATTTTATAAATTCAAAGGGGATGCATAAGGACACATTTCAAATCAGGTCCCAGGTTTATAGGTGAAGACCAATTCCAACATTTGATAAGGAAAGAGATTGTGTGGGAATGAGTGTGCTGGATTAGGCAGTTCCTATGAGATGAAGATTCCCTACTAAGAGATTTAATTAAGGAAATTCCTTGAAAAGTTACCTACCTGATTAATAAGACTTGGTTTTAAATGACATTGTCAATGTATGTGAAAGCTTCCAGAGTAAACTGATTGACAGTGGCTAGATGAGTCTTCAGCTACTTTTCTAAGAACTGTTTCTACAGAGTGACCAGATATGTTTTTCTCAAGTGCCACCTCTAGCTACTTAGAACCTAACTCTTTAAATATAAAAAAAAAAAAAAAAGAGAAAAAGATAGGTGGATGAGGATAAAAGGAATAGAAGTCTCTGATAATGTCCTATCATACTGATATGGAACTGCTTCTGAATCATAAGTAACCCCCTTTTCGTAAGAAACTAAAATCTCTATTAAAATGTGAATCTGTGTGCCTTGGTTTAAAAAGAAAAAAAAAAAAAGCAGCCCTGGAAATTATTGGCATTTTGAAGAACAAGAAGGGGTGATAGTGACACAATCCTTCGAGTTCCTCCTTCCTCTGTCTCCATGTATATAAATAACATGCAAATAATCATAATGCAGAGAAACTGGAAGTTTATTTATTTTGCAACTTTTACATTTTTGGCTTGGAGGCTTCAATTTAGGGAACACTCCTCAATACCCTCTTATGAAATTACCAGAGGAAAAATGCATGGTTTTACACAAGACAACACCCAACTGTGTATCTATGGTATGTGTCAGTTAATTTGACTACCCTGTCCAGAGACTTTAGTTAGTGCTTTATTTCTTTGCTTTTTAGAAGTAAGATGGAAAATGTCAGAACAGTCTGCCCTGCTTTAGGTGTGTGCCTTATAGCTTAGGCTAGCCATTAAATCTTTCCCTTTTGTAGATAGTAGTCGCTGGGTTATGGAATTGAATATGGGTCAGACAAGAGACTGCTTCCACTGGTTCTGCTTCCTGCTCTCCATATACAGCGGCCCCTTTTTCTCCTCCCCCTTTTCCTCCTCTCAGTTGGTGGAGTATTGCCTCTACTGGGCGTGAGCACACCCTGCCAACATTCAGATGCTGAACATTTTTAAGAGCCCAGAGGGAAAAGTGTTTTTAGGCAGCTCTTTTCAGTCACTGAGTTTCTTCAGCTGGAGAAGGGAATGTGCCTTCCCAAATAAGAATGAAGAATATGCCAAATATAAGCAGTTGAATAGCACTGGAGTTATTTTTAGGAACCAGGGTAACTCAGTACAGGAAATGATGGTGCTACCAACGGGTTATAACTAGTGACTATAAACAACACTTTTTTTTTTTTTTTTTTTTTTTTTTTACCTCATTTAACTACTTTTGAGTATCCTGAGAAAATTTGAATTAGGAGCAGCTTGATTTTAGGCCAGATTCATTAAGGAGTGGGAAGACGAGGTTATTTTAAAAGTATGTTTGGTAAGTAAAAGCACTTTCCTCTTTCCAAATTAATCACCATAACAACATATCTTCTAAGATAGAGTTCTTGCTGTGTGCCTATGTATGGGAAACCACAAATCCATGAACACTCTAAAATTCTAGACATCAAATTTCATTTGACATACAGATTTGCGTTTTTTTGCAGATATTTCTAGTTTTAATGGGATCTTTACCCCAAAACATTAAGAATAACTAAGCAAGATATAATTAGTCTCTCTATAGACCAGGAGCCTAAAAAAAATTTTTGTTGTTGTTGCCCCGGAATTTTGAGTTGTATGTTGATTAATTTTATCCAAAACAATTTTTTTGAATATCAGATAAACTACCAAATATGTTGTTATAATGAGATTTTTCATTGCAGTGTTATTTAACATATAGGAGGTAGAACAGAAGTATAATCTGTGATCAAACCACACAACTAAAGAGTGTGATGTTTGTGTTTCCTTTTCAAGGTAAAATAAATTTCAAAGAGAAACGAGAATTTTTTTATTTCAAATTTTCAACTTACAAACTAGGACATAAATGCCTCCAAATTACATCTGAAAATCATGTAGGTTAAAAACTGTTGTAAGTTTTTAATTAGATTGAGAACAATTCTGAATAAATTTTAGTTATGTTTCCTAAGAATATTTTCCTTATAGCACTCAGAACAACCAGCCCCGTGGCTCTTCTACTTTAGGATTTCTGCATTGTTGTAGGCTGATGTCATAGGCTTTTTACTCTATGATCACAAGAATTCCCTATTTAGAACTGCTAAAGGGTGTCACATACCTAAAATGTCAACTAAACTGTTTTTCTCTTAGAGTCAGAACATTGGCTATGAAAATGAAACACTTCAATTAAAATTTACCAGTAGAAAGAAAATATTTGCAAACTACATAGCTGATAAAGGACTGTTATCCAAAATATACAAAGAATTCTTAAAACTTAATAAGGAAACAAACTGGTTTAAAAATGAGCCAAAGACCTTAACAGATACCACACCAAAGGAGACATACAGAGGGCAAATAAGCATATGAAAAGATGCTCCGTGTCATATGTCATTAGGGAATTTCAAATTAAAGCAACAATGAGATAGCATTACACACCTTTTAGAGTGGCCACAATCCAGAACACTGACAATACCAAATGATGGTGAGGATGTGGAGCAACAGAGGTTCTCATTAATTCTTTGTGGGAATGCAAAATGGTCCAGCCACTTTGGAAAACATTTTGGCAGTTTCTTACAAAACTAAACATACTGTTACCCTGTGACGCCTAGCAGTTACCCTCCTTGGTATCCACCCAAAGGGGTTGAAAACATATCCACACAAAATCCTGCACACAGATGTTTATAGTAGCTACATTCACAATTGCCAAAACATAGAAGCTTCTAAGATATCCTTCACTAGGTGAATGGTTAAATAAACTGCGATACAACCAGACAACGGAATATTATTCAGTGCGAAAAAGAAATGAGCCATCAAGCCATGAAAGGACATGGAAGAAACTTGCATGCATGTTACAAAGTGAAAGATGCCAGTCTAAAAACGTTACATCCTTTTTATGAATCATGTACACAATTCCAACTAGATGATATTCAGGAAAAGGCAAAATTGATTAAATAAACTAATATATCCATGGCCTAAAATAAATAGCTCCTTAAAAAAGAATGAATTAGACCTGAATGTATTGATAGGGAAAGATATTTGATATATATTATGTGTGTGTAATGAAAAAATTGCAGAACACATTATGGTGTAATCCCTTATATGAAGTAGTATTAGTGACCCACATTTTATAGGTAAGGAAACTGAGACAAGAGAGGTTACATTGAAAAACTAGTACAGTATAGGACCAAGACTGGAACCCATACAGTCTGGATCCAGAGTCCAGATGTTTATTTACTGCACTTTACTGCCTCTGATCCCTTGTCTAATTTTACAGAGACGTGAATCCTGTTCCATCTCCACTGTGACTAGGCAGGAAGTCTGTAATTCTGATATTCAAGAATGAAAAGTCAATTGTTTTGCAGATATGTCATGTTCTCCAATACCAGCATTTTCATATATATCTATATCTATATCTATATCTATATCTATATCTATATCTATATCTATATCTATATATATAAAGTATACACAAGAAAGGAAAAAATGATCTCAAAATTGTAATACTCAAATATAATGATAACAAAAGACGAATACAAGTCATGTTTGACTTCTGCAATTACGAGAGGTGCTCAAAGTGGTTACCATCAGCGTAATTTTAATACAGTATTTTCCTTTTTTTATATGTGTATACATTTTTAGCACCATCTGTATGTATTTTATGTATATATGTATGTGTAAAAGGAAAGGATGACATGAGATTATCATTGTTACATATCAATGTGAACAAGCCTACAGGCATGCTATGGTTGTTCAGTCAAATCATTCCAAAGTTGGTCTGTTACCTAATTTTATTAGAGACCTTATAAGAGTCTATGTTTCTTAAGAATAGTGACCATATCATATGTGTTTGTATGTCTAACAATGCTTTACATATACAATTATATTGCTTCACTTTACATTTAAAATAAAATCACCACCCCTCTTCTTTGACATCATCTTAAACCATGTTCCCTTTACCCACAATACTTTAGCCACATTAACCTTCTTTCTGTTCCATAACTTTATCAAGCATGTTCCTATCTTGGACGTTTTGTCCTTGTGGTTTCCTCTGCCTGAAATGCTCTTCACATATCTCCTTCTTGTCAATTAGATCTCAGCTTAACTATCACCTCTTTAGAAGGTCTTCCCTATCCCCAAATTTAGAATGTCCTCCCTCCCCAGACACTCTGTATCACATTTGCCATATTTTAATTCTCTGCATGGCACTAGTGACTATCTGATTTTTTCTGTTTATTTTTTCTATGATTACTTTCTTCCTCCACAAAAATGCAAACTCCCTGGGAGCAGCTACTTTGTTTGCCTAGCCCAGCTCCCAGAAGTTCCTGGCACAGGTAAAGAGCAGAGAAATAGTTATTGAATGAATTAATACGTACTTATTACTTACGAGGTCTGACAAGTTTGCAAAATTGTTGCAATCATGTTGCTAACCTTTTTTGATATCTGAGGGATTATTCATTATGAATCTGTACCAACTGGACAACAGTTAACCAAGTTTACGATTTGGAAGTGCTGAAAAGGTGAAGTGAAAAAGTTAGGCGAAAACTACCTGAATATTTTGCCAATAATTCATGGCTCTTACATCACAATGCACCCGCTCACACGGCACTGTCTGTGAGGAAGTTTTTAGCCAGTAAACAAATAACTGTATTGGAACACCCTCCCTACTCACCTGATCTGGCCCCCAATGATTTCTTTCTTTATACAAAGATAGGGGAAATATTGAAAGGAAGACATTTTAATGACATTCAAGACATGAAGGGTAATACAATAACAACTCTGATGGCCATTCCAAAATTGCTAGATCTTATTTTTGGGAAACACGGTAGTTGTGGAGGGCGCTGCTCACGGGCCCATGTGGGAATCAAACCAGCAACCCTGTTGTTAAGAGCTCGCGCTCTAACCAACTGAGCCATCTGGCCACCCCCAAAATTGCTTTGAAGGGTAGACTAGGCTCTGGCATTGGTACATAGCTTCCCAAGGGAGCACTTCGAAGGTGACTGTAGTGATATTCAGCAATGAGGTATGTAGCACTTTTTCTAGGAGGAGTTTCCATACTTAATTTTCAGGCCTTATATTTAACAGCAGGTATGATGGTTATTTCAAAATCTTGTGAAGATTACAAAGTAACATTAAAATAAGATCTTAGAAAACAATTGTTTAGTGTAGCTTTTATTCTTAATTTTGCCCTTAAAAATATTCCATTTAACTCATGATAAAAACACTCAATAAATTAGGGATAGAAGAAAACTACTTCAAGATAATAAAAGCTATGTACAAAACTCCCACAGCTAACATCATACTCAATGGTGAAAGACTGAAAACTTTTCCTCTAAGATCACAAATAAAACAAGGATGCCATTTTCACCACTTCTATACAATGGAGTACTGGAAGTCCCTGCCAGAGCAATTAATCAAGATAAAGAAATCAAAGGCATCCAAATTAGAAAGGAAGTAGTAAAATTATGTCTGTTTGTAGAGGACACAATCTTATTTTTTAAAAACCCTAAAGATTTCACACACACACACACATGAAAGAAATGTTAGGACCAATAAACAAATTAAGCTATTAGTAGGATACTAAAATCAATAGACAAAAATTTGTTGTGTTTATATACAATAATAATGAACAATCCAAAAAGGAAATTAAGAAATCAATTCCATTTATAATCTCATCTTGAAGAATAAAATATTTAGATATAAACTTAAGGAGGTGAAATAATTGTACACTGAAAACTACAAAGTATTGCCCTACAAACTACAAAGAAATTTAAAAAGACACAAATAAATGGAAAACCATCACAACTTCATAAACTGGAAGACTTTATGTTGGAAAACTTATATTGTTAAGATGTTAATGTTACCCAAAATTGGTAACTGTAGTTACCTGCAATGAAATACAGATTCAATGCAATCCATATCAAAACCCAATGGCTTTTTTTTTTTTTTTTTGCAGAAATAGGAAACTTCATCCAAAAATCATATTGAATCTCAAGGGACATGGACTAGAAAAAGCAATCTTGAAAAAAGAAGACTAAAATTAGAGGTCTCACACTTCCTGCCTTTAAAACTTATTGCAAAGTTGTGGTCATAAAAATAGTGTATTACTAGCATAACGACAGACATATAGAGCAATGGAATAGAATAGAGAGCCCATAAATCCTTACATATATGGTCAAAGGATTTTTGACAAAAATGCCAAGACTATTCAATAGTGAAAGAATAGTTTCTTCAACAAATAGTATCGGGAAAACTGGATATCCATAAGCAAAAGAATGAAGTTGAATCCTTCCTTATAACATATAAAAATTAACTCAATATGCATCAAGGAACTAAGCATAAGACCCCAAACTATAAAACTCTTAGAAACATAGGGGAAATTTTTTATGACATTGGATTTGCAATGGTTTTTAAGGATATGACAACAAAAGCACAAACAACAAAAGTAAAAATAGGCAAATTGGACCACATCAAAAATATGAACTTCTGTATACCAAAGGACACAGCCAATAGAATGAAAAACCAACCTATGGATTGGGGAGAAATATTTGCAAATCATATATCTTATAAGGGGGTAATAGCCAGACTATATAAAGAACTTCAACAACTCAACAACAAAAAACAACCCAATTTTTTAAAAATGGGCAAAGATTTTAATAGACATTTCTCCAATAAGATATATATAAATGGTCAACAAGCATATGAAAAGATGCTCAATATCACTAGTTATTAGGGAAATGCAAATCAAACTCACAGTGGGATATCACCTTATACCCACAAGTATTGGAGAGGATGTAGAAAAACTGGATACTTTGTGAGTATTGGTAGGAATGTAAAATAGTACAGCCATTTGCATAGAAAAATTATGATGGTCCCTCAAAAAATTTATGATAGAATTACCATATAATCCAGTAATTCTACTTCTGATTATAGACCTAAAAGTATTGAAAGCAGAGTCTCTAAAGATATTTGTGTAACTATGCTCATAGCAGCATTATTCATAACCAAATGGTGGAAGCAATCCAAGTGTCCATTGACGGATGAATGGATAAACAAATTATATATATTTTCTTCCTTTCTAAGACTGAATATATTCCCACTGCATATGCATGTGTATGTATATATATATATATATATATATATATATATATATATATATATATATTCTGACATGTGTTACATACCACATGGAAGAACCTGAGGACATTTTGCTAACTGAAATAAGCCAGTCACAAAAATGACAAATGATTCCACTTATATGAGGTACCTAGAATAGTTAAATTCATAGTGACAGAAAGTAGAGGTGTGTTTCCCAGGAGCTAGGGGGCTGTGAAAATGGGGACTTGTAATAACAAATGGGCATATAGTTTCACTTTTGCATTATAAAGAGTGTTCTGGAGATTGGTTGTACAACAATGTAAATGTACTGAATACTGCTAATCTGTACACTTAAAAATGGCTAAGATGGTAAATTTTTTGTTTATTTTACCACAATTTAAAAGAAAATGTATAGTTCTTCCTTCTATACAATGAAAAAACTTAGAAACAATTAGTAACCTAACAGCAATAACATCCCTAGTGTTCAACCTTAGACCTCTTGTGTCCTACTGGAAATTCCTCATTAATTAGGTGCTTGGAAAATGATTAATTCCGAACCTGAAATAGGAAATATATAAGATATATTGAGATTATGTGTGTGTGTATGTGTGTGTGCATGCATGTACATGTGCCAAAAACCAAGGAAACTATCAAGGATTAATTCAGTTATATCAAAAAGACACAGGATCCAGCTTGAAAAACTCTTCCAACTGTCCAATATGGGAAAATTTGAGTGTCAAAGAGGAAAAATGACTGCGATTGATTCAAATACACTGCATTTATAAAAATTTGTGATTTCATTCTTTCTAAGAATGAAAAAGCATAAATGGGTAAAAATGTAAAAACAATAATGTTTAAAAAAGAAACAAAGAAAATCCTCTTTGGTCACTATTAGAGGTGGCAAACCAAATTCAGCACACATTAAAATGATCATTCACTATGATCAAGTGGGATTTATCCCTGGGATGAAAGGATGGCTCAACATACACAAATCAGTCAATGTCACATTAATAGAATAAAAGAAAAGGATCATATGATCATCTCAATAGATGCAGAAAATTCATTCATGATAAAAGAAACTTAACAAATTAGTCATAGAAGGCACACATCTCAACATAATAAAGACCATATATGACAAGGCCACAGTTAATATCATACTCAATGGTGAAAGGTTGAAAACTTTTCTTCTAAGATAAAGAACAAGAAAAGGATGCCAACTCTCACCACTCCTATTCAACAGAATACCCCAAAATTCTAGCTAGAACAATCAGGCAAGAAAAGGAAATAAATAGTATCAGAATTGAAAAGAAAGAAGTTAAGTTATCTCTATAGATGACATGATTTTATATAGAAAATCCTAAAGACTCAACCAAAAAACTGTTAAATCTAATCAATGAATTCAGTAATGTTGTAAGATACATAATTAACATTCGAAAATTAGCATTTCTGTATACTAACAATGAATTTTCTGGAAAAAAAAAGGATCCCCTTTACGATAACATCAAAAATAATAAAATACTTAGGAATAAATTTAACTAAGGAGGTGAAAGATCTGTATGATGAAACCCACAAGACACTGAAAGAAATTGAAGAAGACATAAATAAATGAAAAGGTATTCCATGTTCATGGGTTGGAAGAATTAATTTTGATGAAATGTCCGCACTACCAAAAGCCATCTATAGATTCAATGCAATCCTTATCAAGAATACAATGGCATTTTTTACAGAAGTAGAGAAAAAACACTCGTAAAATTTATATGGAACCACAAAAGACCCTGAATAGCCAATGAAATCCTAAGGAAAAAAGAACAAAACACAAGTCATCACACATCCTAATTTCAAGCTATACTATAAAACTATAGCTATACTATACTATAAAAGAATGTGATACTGGCATAAAAACAGACAGCTAGACCAAAGAAACAGAATCCACAGCCCAGAAATAAACCCAAGCATATACAGTCAACTAATATTTGACAAGGGAACCAAGAATACTCAACAGAGAAAAGTCAATCTCTTTGATAAATAGTGCTGGCTTAATTGGATATTCACATGTAAAAAGAATAAAACTGGACTCAACTTACACAACCCACAAAAATTAACTTGAAATGGATTAAAGACAAATATAAGATCTGAAACCCTGAGACTCCTATAAGAAAACATAGTAATTAAGATAATTGACATGGGTCTTAGTAATGATTTTTCAAATATGTATGACACATAAAACACAAGCAACAAAACAAACAAAAAACAAGTGGTATATATACATACAATAGCATATTTATTTCAGCCATAAAAAATGAGGAAATCCTACCATTTGTGATAATGTGGATGGACCTGGAAGGCATTATGCTAAGTGAAATAAGTCAGACAGAGAAAGATAAATACTGTATCATCTCACTTATATGTGAAATCTTAAAAAAACACACACAAAAAAACACCAAAGAAACTCATAGAGAAAGATACAAACTTGTGGTTACTAAAGGCAGAGGGTTGGGGAAGGGGGAATTGGAGGAAGGTGATCAAAATGTACAAACTTTCAGTTTTAAAATAAATAAGTACTGGGCATGTAATGTACAATATGATGACTGCAGCTAACACTGCTGTATGATATATAGGAAAGTTAAGAGAGTAAGGCTTATGCATTCTCATCACAAGGGGAAAATTTTTTTTCTTTTTCTCTTTTCATCTTTCTTTTTTATTGTATCTATATGAGATGATGGATGTTAGCTGAACTTACGGTGGTGCTCATTTCACAATATATGTAAATCAAACCATCATGATGTATGCCTTAAGCTTATACAGTGATGTATGTCAATTATTTCTCAATAAAACTGGGAAAAAACAAAATTAAAAAAACACACAAAATAATATGAATTGATCATTTCATCTTTTCCCCTCAAAACAAATACCTTTAATACCAGAACAAAATTGGAGGTTATTTCTGAAAATAAGTATCTACCTCAAAATAAATCTCCTTTTTCAAGCACTGATGTTTTGGGGGAAAAGACTTATACTCCCAAATACCCTGATTTTTAGTACAAAGCAAACTCGGTGCAGCACCAATTATACTCTTACGGACATTAAATAATATTTGGTGGTTATAATTGCCTCCTTATAAATATGCACTGTTTTGAAAAAAGAGATTATGTGGTGTATAGACTATGAGGTGTGTTCACAATTTAACTAGAAAATTGTCTTCTAAAAATGTTGAATTTCCTTCTTTATAGAGTGGTTCTGAGTCAACCAGAGAGATGTAAGTTGTTTTGTGAGTTAGTCCTAAGCAGTACTGTGGAGACTTGCTAATTTATAGGTAATCTGTGTGGATAGCTAGCATTGTGGAAAACAGGATTAGCATCAAAATTATGTTTGTGCATTGAAAAGTGAGTCAGGGGAAAAAAAAAGGAAAGCTCAGAATGAATAAAGTAATGCAAGATAATTTACATGAACTCAAGATGGAGACCATTTGTCTCTAGATTTGAGAAATAGGTAAACAATGACAGTGTAGAGTTATTGACAAATGTCAATCTGAAAATGGCATGCCTAGAGATTCTTCAGATAGAAATTGCAGCCAAAGCTTTCTATAATATTCAAGAAAATGCCTAAGTTTTAAAACTGCATAGACAAGTTACCATTAATTTGAATCTAGCCTCCTAGAAATCCCATTTATTCATCTCAAAAATTATTTTCAAAAATAATTCTACATTATATGTTTGGTACATATCACTTTTCTCTCTGCCTTTCCTTGTATTTCCATCGCCCTTTCCCATTCTTCAAAGTGATATTAAACTGAGGAAGAAGAGATAAAATAGAAACTGGGGATTAATATGCATTTTGATAGTTTGAGTAGGGCCCCAAAACACCCTGGTGAGCTGTTTCGGGGGCAGAAAATTCTTTCCTTGCTCACTGTATTTTGCAAAACAGCATGATTTAGTATAAAAGCTTGCACTCTGAAGTCATACAAACTTGGAATTTCATTCTGATCTTTCACACTTCCTCTCTGAGCCTGAGCTTTTTACCTGGGGAAGGCAGGTGGTCGATGAGGGTAACCAGGGTCAAATATATGGTGATGGAAGGAGAACTGACTCTGGGTGGTGAACAATGTGAGATATAGATGATGTATTACAGAAGTGTACACCTGAAACCTATGTAATTTTACCAATCATTGTCACCCCAATTAATTTTCATTAAAAAAAAAATGAAGATACTGATGACCTCCTTCTTGGGGTTGTTATGCACAATAATGTAAATGAGACAATATATGTAATGCAAAAATTAAATGAAATACTATATATGTGAAAATATTAGTGTTAGTAGATGTTTTACTCTCTTCCTTTAAAACATCTTGGAATAATACCACAAATGTGTGCACTGTGATTCCAGTCTCTCTGGTTGACTCAGAGCCGCTATTTAAAGAAGGAAATTCAATATTTTTAGAAGACAACTTTCTAGTTATATTGTGAACACACCTCATAGTTTATATACTACGTAATCACTCCCTCTTTTATTTTTCTTCAAAAAACTGTATTTTATAAGAATGTAATTATAATCACCAGTTACAGTGGCAAACACCCTGGGCTCAGCACCCTTAAAACTCAAGAGGTCTTTATTTTCATTCACTGTCGTGTAATTACATGAATGGGCTGGTTAGATCCTTGTAAGAATTCTACATATAGCACCGATTGCTTTAAATCAATGGGGCTTGTTTAACTTGGTAAAAGTTCAGAGAGGAGCCACGGAGAAGATTATAGGACAGAAAACTAAAAACTAAGAGAAAAAACAGAGCAAGTGGAATCATTGAATGGGGAGAAGTGAGGGCTGGTTACTGATAATAGACTTCAAGGTCCACTGGGCTATTATGTAAAGTAGGGCCACTCAACCATTTTCACTTTGGCACACTGAAAAATGTTCCATATGCCATGGTACACCTGGGGTCCCACACCCTACTCACAAACATTGGCATGTGAGGAGCAGATCTTTAAAGGGATTGCACTTGAATATAGTCAAGAAGCAAAATATAGGAGAGAGAGAGAGACAAAAATAAGAGGGGAATACATGAAATCAGGGAGGTCAGTTTTTGCTGCTTAGAGCTGCCAAAAATTATGAGGAGAATTTGACTCCAAAGATGTCGGACATCACCGACTGATGTCCGCAATTCAACACGTAGAATTTTCACTAGTTTTGAACAACCAGAGTAGAAACCGAAGTAACTGACACCTTTGCTGAGGTGTGATTGGGGTCCCCGCAGTTGAGTGCTCAGGACTGAGTCACCAGCCACAGCCCACCACAGCCTGAAGCGTCTATCTTTGTCATTGAAAGCAGCAACTTGAGTAAAAGACCAAAAAGCCACATTATTTTTATGTGAAAAATCTCCCACATTTAGGGAAAAAAATGTTGACTTTTGATGCATGAGAATTAAGAGGTCTCAAAAAAAAATGTCTCTGAGACAGAAAATGGAAATTTACAAAAAATTAAATACCCGTACGTATAATTGTTGGTGTGTGTGTGTGTGTGTGTGTGTGTGTGTGTGTGTGTGTTGGGAGTGGGGTCATTCTGTACAGAAGCGAGTAAAAGGAGAGCTCCAGCCAGTGTAAACTACTCAAGTGAGAGATAAAGCTCCAGGGATCGTTGAATAGCTGGTGCTTTTGTGTGTCTTTCTGTGCACAGAAAACACCTGACTTGATGAAAGTTAAATGCTTCCGGGCTGCTGGAATATTCAGATCATCTCAGACATCTCAGTACATCTGATGAAGGTCAAGTTTACTCCAGTGATGACGAGGGTGATGCCCCCTCTTCTGTTTCACAATGGAGCAAACTTAGTATATGCCCAGACCTTGGATTCTGGTTAAAGAAAAAGAGTTATTGAGATGGAATTAGTCACTGAAGTTGTGGAATAATCAGGAGAACGTTACAAAGAGGCTATATATTAATTTGCCACTTAACTGTTTAGTTAATTCAAACTTTAAGCCTGAGGAACACACTAAACGATTTCTCATTCCTCCCTAGACTTTGATTTCAGAACTATAGATGCTCTTTTCCTGGGCTATTCAAGAGAAATATTTTGCTAGTGCTAGACTGACAAAGTAGAAAAAGTAGAAATGTTTTTTTTTTTCTTCTTCAGGCTTACAAGAAATACTTAATGGTATTACTGCCATAAACAATTACATATATCTGAGGCCACTTTTTCAACAGGATGACAGGACTGCTATGTCAAGCATGTTAAAAGTCTTGCAGCTGGTCAATCAGGATGTTATGCAAAAATAATTGGGGAGGAAACAGCTTTTGTTCCATTCCATTTTGATTAGATTTTGATGTTACCAGTGTCAGGTTGAATATCTGCACTTATATTTTGAACTTTCTGTAACCCATTGAAAATAAATCCCCCCTTTTTTTTCTGTAATCACAATGTTGTTTGTAAAATAAGACAATATTGCTTCTATTTACAAGTAGATTTGCAGTTTGGTTTTGAGCTTGCTACATTGCCAGTGTAGAATTAAAAGACTATTCAACTCCAAATTTAATTATAAAATCTTTTATCGTCAGTAGTGTTTTCCTAGTAAATATTGGTATACAATTTCAAATTTTTTCAGCTTATTAGTCCACAGCAATTCTTGTTTTTTGATAAAATTATTTAAAATCTTTTCTGGATATTGTTGTCTCTACACTTGGAAAGTGCAATCTTCAGTATCATTCTAGTTTTCTTCTCCTTAGGGAACTTCGGATAATGTTTTCTTTCAAAAATAGAAATCTGTCCTGATAACGTTTTTTTTTTTCCCAGTTTATGACTCTTGGGAGATTTGAAAGCCAAATACGAGTGGCCTCAGTCCTTACACTGAAGCCGTGGAAGGAGGAAATAAGAATGTGAGCCATCCAAAGACGAAATGAAAGCGACAGGCAAAAGGGAGGCAGGAAAGACAGACAGGATGGCTCAGAAGAGAAACAATTGGAAGGTGAAAGGTGGTGTTTCTTTGTAAAGGGACGAAGGAAAAGACAATGGGCTTTTAAAGAGTCACTTGAGATCTGTGGTCATGACTTCAGAATTACCCACAAGGCCTTATGATTACCTAGGGGCTAAAAGAGAGTGAGTGCTAAGGCCAGATTCAAGTTAGAAGCAAACACACACACACACACACACACACACACACACACACACACACACACACACACACACACTTACAAAACCAAAAGGCAGAATCTAGCACATTTCTAAGATATTGATAATTTCTATGAGGGGACACTAGAATTAATTAAAAGTGTCAAAGGGTTTTTTTCCCCAGGCCCAGGAGAGGACTGTCCCTGAATTTTAAAATCAGAAAGGACTTTTAGGATCCTGGCTTTTAATTTCTTCTTTGCATCTTTTTATACATAGATGCATGAAATATATTTAATCCAAAAGAATTAATCAGATAGTCTGATTTTTTCTACAAAAAGTACATTTTGCCAGTCACCTATGTCATTATGAAGTATATACCTTTACATCTTACTAGAATTTCTCAGAGTACATAAACTTGCTTAGTAATTAGCCAAATTTCCCAATAATATTAGAGCTTTTGTAAAGTAACTTTAAAAATATAGTTTCTGATGTATGTACTGTAACTTTGAAATCATTACATCACACTCCTCTTGATATAGTGTAGAAAAATGGTATAATCTATCTTTTTTGGGGAAAAAGAGAAGTAAATATGAATAAATTGAGTTTTCATTTCAAGAATCACTTTAAAAACAGTGAGAATATTAACTGCCTAATGTTAAAATGCTTTTCATTTAGTTTGTTGTTTAAAATTTCAAGCATATTTAAAGTAGAGGAGTACAGTGAATTTTCATATTCTCACTACTAGAGTTAACTGTTACCAGGCTTTTGCTGCCTCTGATTCATCCATCTTTGTTTTCTCTTTTGAGAAGTATTTGGAAACAAAACCCAGCCATCAAGAACCCACTACTCTATTATTCTCTGATAATGAACCTGACATTGATTGAGACCCTTAGACAATGCTAACTCAACTAGTAGAAAGTGATCAATTTAATGATATTTTCATTGTTTTAGACTACAAAAGGTATCAATGTACTGGTTTTTCTCCATACTGACTTGACTAGTTTTGACTTTTTATTTGACTTTCACATCTTTTTTCTTCATCAGTTTACTTCCAGTTGAGATTTCATATGGAGGATTTTTATGGTGCGTCTTATTTGACAGAGATATTATCTTTCAGGTGTTTTTCAGTATTGTAACTTTTCATGTCACAGCTGAAAGGTAAAATAATATTTACATTAGGATTTCTTTTCTGATATAAATAATCTAGGGAAAGTCTTAAATATTTATTAATATAACAAATATTATATTAAATAATATTTAATATTTATATTTGGATATAGTTTGATATAAACTTACATTTTATATAAATCTGGATTCTAAGAACCTACTTTTACTCTGATATTTAGGCATGCCTCAACTGCTGTTTTCATGAGTCCATTTTTCATAATTTTGCAGCTATTACTCAGGGCTGGAGTCATCAGACGAATCTTGGAGATATTTGACATCTTCCTTTTTTATAGGTTTTGGTGTTTCGATTTCAGCTTGTGTCAGGTTCAGTTAAACATCCTGAGGAAGGAGACCCCATCCTTTTTCATGTTAGCATCAGGGTTTAAAAACTTAGATACTCACTGAACCTTTGACTGTTGCCTGAAGGTTGTTTATAACTGTCATTGTGACTCAGCTGCACCTTCTGATCTTCTTCATATTCTGTATTATATGAATTGCCTGGATGGGTAGCATGACAAGGCAGCACCAGCACCTCCCTCAGTCCTGTTGGGACAACCGAATGGATGACAACACCAATGGAGTAATTACACAGTCATTAAATATGTTACTGTAACAATGTTTTCTCAGTTTAATTTAACTGGGCGTTTTAGGGAGAGGTATTTGACTTTCTGAGACGTGACTGAAACCCTGGTCATAATGCACTCACTTCTTTTGGACAGGCAAATTGATGTCCATACTGCTTATTTTTAGTGATGTTCTAGGGTTATGCTTATATTGAGTAAACGAGAACGGCAGACTGAGTTCAGAATGTACAGGCCTTTGGCATGACTCAGCGCTTAGCTCAGGCTAGTCACTTACCCCTTTAAAAACATCTGAAAACACGGGAGTTCCGGGATAGATCTGCCAAAGAGCAATTCAGCTACCCAAAGAGCTAGGGAGAAAAAGAACTCATATGGGACACCACTATGAATACTTGAGATGTTTACTTTTTTGAGCTCTTTCTTTTGTCTCTCTAGCCCTGTCTCTGGCACAGGCCAGGAATACGAGCTCCTAAGGGGCTCTGAATTCTTCAGTGCTCACAATAAACTAGGTACATAAAAGCACTTTTTCTACATTTTTTCATTTGATTTTTCATAACCATCACATGAAATAAGTATTAGGGTCCCAAATTTATAAATTATGGAACAAAAGCTTAGAATACTACTACTCAAAGTGAAGTCCACACACGGTTAATGGTCCTTGATGAAATTAGAACAGAAATTGAGAGTTAGCATTCAGAAATGTCTATAGCAATTTGGCATTTTGACATCAGATTTTTCTATTGTATTTTGCAAAAGTATTGTTCCATAATAGATTGGAAATAACAAGAAAGGAAGGGAGGGAGGGAGAGAGGAAGGAAAGAAGGAAGGAAGGAAGGAAGGAAGGAAGGAAGGAAGGAAGGAAGGAATAGAAATAAATTGATCCTTCACCATAAACAGCTCAGAAATACAGGCTTAAGACATTTAATGATTAGTCCGGGTTGCTGATCAGATAAGTGTCAGAACCAAGATTTGCACTGTGTCTTAACTTCAAAGCCCTTGCTCTTTAGCACGATCGTCTTCTATTTCCCAATGTGATAATAGAGATGATGAATCCAGAAAGAAACAAACCAGCAATCCAAGGACAATTTACTATTATTCTTAGAAGATTCAAGAACTCAAATTTCAGAATTTGGGGGATTGAAATAAGAAGAGAAGATTTCATACTAGAGCCAGGCTCGTAAAAAAAAAAAATTAACCTTTGCTAGGTATCTTTCTAAAAAAGCTGTTTCACACTGGAGGCTGACCATGGTGGGGGAAGGATTCAAATACTTTCTGTATTTATCTGCAGTAAGTAGAAAATGTAGCTCGTGGCTACTGGCCTGGGTGAGCCTCCCCTTGAGGTGTGTCTCCCTGTGTGAAGCTTGTCCACCAGGCCTTGGGGTTTACTTGAACCTGCGTCTCTGTTACCACCTTCAGCGAGTGCTAGGCTCTGAGCTCTGTGTGGGGCAGTATCCAGCCTGAGTCATTGTTACATCGCCATGAGTCAGACTCTCTTGGCACTAGACTGATTTGTCAGATCCTGCTGCTGCATCATGACTCCATAGTGTGGTGAGCTCCTGCAGCGGGTGCAGGAGGGAGGAGTAAGGGCCTGGGGCAGGGCCTTGTTCCTGGAACAGGACTCAGGGTTGCTTTTCAGATAACCCCTTGCGCTCTGCTCTGCTGATGCCTTCCTTGGGCAACTCTGCAGAACTCCCGGCTCTGCTACTCATTTTCTGACTTCTCCTTATCTCCTTACAAAGATTCAAAAGACTCTAGCAGTGCTTCTCCTTTGGCTTCACTGACATTTTTTTGGGTAATAAACTAAAGAAAGAAGTTTATGTTTGAGGAAACAAAATGTATTATTTCCGTAATCTGACTGTATGACTCTGGACACGTTTGTGGCTCCTAATTTCCTCATCTGTGAAATGAGAAGTTTGGACCAGTGTTTCTGGCACTGGCACCAGATGTCCTGAGAATCTGACTCAGTCGGTCTGGATGGGGCCTGGGAATCTATATTGTTAGAAACTCCCCATGTCATTTGGATGGGCAGCCAGGTTTGCCCGTCATCAAAATTCATGATTTTGAAGGTCCCTTCAAACTCTAAAATTCTATAAATCATGATCTCTTTTCTAATCAAGTCCCTTTGAGCCAAAAAAGGAATACTGTATAGAATTAGGCAGACTACAAAAACGCAGAAAGGTTCTTTCTTACAATTTTATTTTAGTATAAAAATGAAATGTTTATATCTTTTTAATTTTTTTTAACCAAGTTCACCTGGGCAACAGCAAAACTGTTTACATTTAAATTCCCAAATGTAAGGATGAAATTCTATCCTGAAAAAAATCCAGACTGAATAGAAATCCCAAGGCAGAGCCCAGTGCTCTGTGGCCTCACCACTGGGGAGGTCTGAGGTTCCCAAAAAGAACAGCCGCTGGGTCAGCGAAATTTGCGACCATTTCATTCACAGACACAACCAGCAAAGCTCATTGTGAGCAGCACTTCCTGCCTTGTTTTGAGCTACAAACTGTATCAGGAAATAAAGTTTGTCAAGTTTTATTTTCTGACTAAGCCCTCTGTTGAAATAACCACATTAGGTATGACATCACTGGTAAGGCCAAAGGTGAGAAAGTACACATGAATTTATTCCCTCAAAAATATTCAGAAAAAGGCAGGGGAGCCAGATGCTTCCTCTCTAAGTGACAAAGGGCCTGGAAACAAAAGAAAGGAGGAACAATTTTGAAAGATCCTCTTGAACTTCTCTCTCAGTACTTTAGAAGATTACTAAGTTTAATGAGGGCCTTGCATCCTGGGTCCTAGAACAGGGCCTAGCATGTAACAGATGCTCAAGAAATATTAAACAAATTTACAAATCAGATAGTTCTGATAATCTCAATGTCTTTCTTCTGAGAGTTAACTCAGGAAAGACCTTACTAAATGATAAGCTCAAAGAGGCAGAGATTGGGTCTTACTCATCTTACAGGGCTTGGAAAAAATTATCAGTAAATATCTGTTGAAATGAGTTGACCAAGAGCTCTTCTAACTGGGTGAAAAAGTGAGGCAAGGAAGGAGCTGGTCAAGGAAGGTTTAAAAATCTCTCTCTCTCTCCATATATATATTACATATATATACATGTATTACATATATATATATATATATATATATATATATATATATATATATATATATATAACAAATCCAGCATTTCTTGAACAATCATTTACTGACTCATTGATGACATGTAAGCAGATATAACAACCTCTATAACTGTCAATGATAATACTTATTTCAGTAAGAGAAAGATCATTGCTCCAGGCATTGGGTTTATGACCATTAATTTGACAGTTTTAGACAAAACACTGAGTCATTATAATAGTGAAAAATGGAATTGCCCTAAACGTCTGACAATAGGGAACTCATTAAATAAACAATGATACACTCATGCCATTAGATTTTCAGTTAAAATCATGTTTTCAAAAAATATGTATTGTCATGGGAAAGTTTATGCATGTTAAATAAAAAAGATATGACAGCAGAAACTATTGATTTTTTGCCCACACCGATTTCCTCAAGTCTTTCTATCCATCCCATTTCCCTTCTCTTTCCTAACAACACAGTTTTCTTGAGGTTTTATTCTGCCCTGTATAGCTGGGTGCTTCAGGGAGGGCAGGGGCCAGCCCTGCCCTAAGGAACAAATCAGTGGTCACCATGAAATCATCTTGCTAGAGATAGATGAGGCATGGGTAGGTATGTAGCTCATTTCAGGCCAGTGAAGTGCTTTGGAGGCAGGAAGACTTCTGCAAAAGCTTCCCTCCATATTGAAATGAGATGCAGGTAACCAAGTTCCTGCTTCTATTAAATGCTGGGGAGTCTGCAGGTGATATCTGCAGGTGGCAGCCACTATGCTGCCAGACCTGGGGCTGAACTGACATTCAGGAGAATGCAGGAAGATGGAAAGACCCTTAATGTCTGGCACTGCTAACCAGCTGGCCAATCAACCTTGGAGTGCTTTGCTGTAGATCAGTGACCAACAGTCAGTTCACCAAACAGCCACCTACTGTAATCAATTCCCCATATGGCTACTTTGCTGAATTTACTCACTTATTTTAATTACTTTGATATACGTAGTTGACCGATTTTCATTTTGTCTTCGTAATAGCACTTAAGGAACATTACATTTATCTCAGTCCCAGTTCCTTGTTGCTATAACTAGAGACTGTGTTGAATTGTCCTGCTTAAGAAGTCACTTTATCTCTATATTTATATGAGCCAGTTATTTCTTTTTTTTTCAATTATAAGAGTATCTAGAAATTTTATTGATATATTTTATAACAATTTAAAAATAAATTAACACATGCTCTTAGTTTAATAAAGGTTGTAGTTTTACATACTAGCTCATAAAAGAAATAAACTTCTTAAAAAATAAAATCTATATATAGTATAGCTTTTATTGAATTGCAAGAGATGAATTTTATTTAACTATGCATGTAAAATCTCTGGAAACAAAATAATGAAGAAATTACATTTCCAATTTCCTTTGCTCTGGGATTAACCTAATGTTTCTTCTATGCTCAGATCCCACCATCTTCTATTTCTAGAAGTCGAATAAGAAAGGCATGGGAGACACACCAGACAAGTTACACATTGTACATTACAAACAGGTTCTTATAAAAACCTGGTCAAGTCTCTTTGCTTTTCTGAGTTTTGTTCATTTATCCATAGGTTTGGGATAGCTACAGTATCCACAAAATTACAAGAAACTGGATTTTAACGAGATTCTAAGGATGATAGTGTGCTCTTGAGTAAACAGGTAAAGTTTTTATCTATATCAAAGGGAATTACGCATACCTAAAAGCTTTTTTTTTTACTGGGAGATAATTTCCAACATAGAAATCTACAGTTTCAAATATATCCAACTGCAATGAACAGTAAAATGAGAGAACTTTAATATTTATAATCTCTCTTCAATACTCTAGAAGTTTATATTATATGTAACTGCAGAATACTAAATTCCCATAATTATTTTTTCTGAGTATCTGTCAAACTTAAAGAGTTAATCAAGAATTATCAATACAAACTAAAATTTCACACAAAATATCATTGACAAATGCATTTGTTATAGTTGCATACTGATAATACATCACAATTGTTAATGTTTATGAATCAGTTAGTAGTATTTTATGAGTTGAATGATACTTTTAAAACTGAAATATGTACAGAATGTTCACTGAATTAGGCTTTCTAGGAGATGATTCTGTTTTTGAACACAGGACAATACCAACCACTTCACACAACCCAATGTGGTATCCCCAGCACATATTTCACAGTTTTTTGTACTGTCTTATTCAGGCATAAATGTTTTAAGACTCTCAAAATAAACACATGTAAAGATATAACTACTATATTTTTAAAGATACCTACAAATGAATGCTATCTATGTATTAAAACTGAAAAACATTTGAATTGTACCTAGAGTTACTATGATATCTATTCTTTTCTTATTTCTGATCTTTTTAATACTTAAAAGTAGTGCAAGTCAATTGACAATGAAGTTCATCTTTATAAAATATAGAAAAGAGCTTTTTTCTTTAGTCCAAGATATTGGTAAACTCATAGAGCACACCAAATGTAAAGGACTAATATTTAATGTCCAAAAAAATTAAACTTTTACAAAATGTTCATAAAGCTCTAGAATAAATGATTTTAATCTAACAGCATGAAGCTTGTGCTTTAATTTCCAAGCAGCCAAAAAGTTCATGCTGAGGCACTATTCAATTTCTTAAGAGTGTGCATCAATGAACTGTTATCTACAGTTTATCTTGGTAGATTTCTGTCATACTCTCCATTCCTAGACACACGGCCATACCAAACAATGTGTACATAACTGTTTAAGAAAACTGAAATGCCCTCTCTTAGATAGCTGTTTACTTTAGGAATAAAGTAAACCAAAAACATCTCCAATTTTTCTACAGACTGTGCAGAGAGAGGAAATGGTGATTTTTACAGACCATGCAGCTGAGAGAAAAGAGTTATTTAGGACCTTAGCACTACAAGTTTAAATGTCATTTATGCCTTTCGTAAGGCTTTTCGTAAGTCACCATAGAAGTTGATTAAAGTGCTTGCCATGGCTGTATCTACTGCAGACTGAGGAAGCATCCCACGCAGATCCGTCTGAATATAACCTGTTAAAAGGCTCTGCTTTGCATTGTCTTTAAGTGGAACACAAAACCAACCACAGGGATGGTTATAGCCACGAACAAATTCTGGTTTCTTTTCACCCCAGTCAAGACTTACCCCACAGGATAAAAGCCCGTCTTCATAGGTCACAGTGTAGGACAAATCAACAAACTCTCTTGGGGAAATGATATTCCAAAGCTGACCAGCAGTAGTGTAACGCAAAACACAGCAATTCTCTTCAAATTGCTCCAAAATATCCATTGACGTCATTAGACTGTCCCAATCCAAGCGACAGGGACCTGGGAGAATGTGGTCCATCACACTATTGACAACATCATCTATAACACCTTGGGCTTTGAAAAGATATCCATTAAATTCTTCTGAAGGTTTTCTCCAAATTGTTACATCTTTCATTTTCTTTGCAACTCGCCACTTATCATCTTCAATGCTATGGTACTGGATGAGAGTGTTTTGAACTTTAGTTGCAAAAGCAGTAGCATCAGGCAGGACTTCCATTTTTTCCTCCCTGAGGAAAAGCGAGGAGTTGGTGTGGAGCCCCGACAGGTCAGGCGGGGACAGGATTTCGAGCCAGTTATTTCTTATTGTTTAAGCCAAATGAATATATTGAGTCCAGATTTTCTCTTACTGGCAACTAAAGGCCTACTAATACATGAAGGTTGAGAGAGAGAGAGAATGCTCTCCTACTTATTATTTCTGGGTTGTAGGAATGAGAATAGGGTTGATTTGTGCATTTATTGTAGTCGTCTTTGTACTTTTCTATATTTTTGAATTTTTAAATAATGAACATGTATGCCGTTATGCATCAAGTGGAAAGTTATTCTTAAAAGCTGGCTTAATTTCTATAAACCGTTTAAGTGCCAATCGTAGAGGGTTGTACAATCAGTGAGAATTGGCATCTAATTAAGCTTAGTAAAAGTGGTGGGTGTGCAGGGAAAGCTTCCCAAAAGAGAAACAGTTGAATTAATTCTAGAAGAATGAGGATGCGTAGGTGAGTTGGAAGAGGTAAGGGTCAGGACCTCTTAACCCACTGTTCCTGATTGGGTTGAGAATTATTGGAGGAACACTTTCGTCGTATTTATTGTCTTCTCTCTGTCTTATGCTTTTCAACTATGTAATCTCTTTTCATCACTGCAATGATCTTGAAAGCAAGTATTGTTGTCTCCACTTTATAGAGGTAGGAACTTGAAGCTCAAAATCTCACACAATCAACAATATTGGTGCTGCGATTCTAATGCAGGCCTGACATTAAACACCACCATGCAGCAGCCGTCACCATTGAGCTTCCTGGATGCTGAGGAGACCATTCAGAGAAAGAACTGTCGTAATTGGAAGTGATCGAAACCCAACCCAAAGTGCTTAAGGAAAAACAGAAATGGATAGCCTTATGCGGTTAGGAAGGAATAGAGGCTTGGCAGCCTGTACAGGAGGAGTTACAACATTTCTTTTACAAAACGTATCCCAAGCCTGCAAAGAGGGAGCAAGACTGCAAAGAGGAAATGTGCCTCCATGATGCTGCTGCACACCTCCTGTAATCTCCAAACCTGGAGCAGCTTCTCAAAGTAAAAGTGTAACTAAGGTAAAGTTGGCCCAAAAACACATCCAAAATTTTGTGAAAAGGATCTGCACCATTTTCTTGTTTGCTGCTTATATATCGTGAATATTATTGTTGTTTGTCCTTAAAAAAAAAAAAAAAAGTCATATTGCTGAAGCAATCTGGACACAGCTAGTTGTCTTTGCTCCCACAGACAGAGGAACTTCACTCACACTTCCTGTCCTCCAACAGTAAAGAAGACTGGCCACAGGCTGACCTTTCAGTGCAGGGCTTTAATTAGTATTAGGCCGAATGCCTGTTTGCCAACTCAGGGCAGAATAGTTATATTTTAGAACCTTCTGGTTATACAATGACTGTAAAAAAGGGGAGCATCTATTTTCTTTTTTTCTCTAGTTAGTCCCTAGATCAGGAGTGGGCAATTCTTTTCTTTAAAGGATCTAATAGGAAATATTTTTGGCTTTGCAAACCATATGGTCTCTGTAGTAACCATTCAACTGTGGTTTTTCATAGTGCAAAAGCAACCTTGGACAATATATAAACAGATGAGCATGGCTGTGTTCCAATAAAATTTAATTTTCAAAAACAGGAAGTAGGCCAGATTTGGTGTGCAGGCCTTGGTTTGCCAATCCCTTCTTTAGATCACTGAACTCGTTTAAACTGCTAATTAAAAGCACGATTTTTTTTAAACCTATGACAGAGCAAGAGAATTTCAGATTTTTTTTTTTAAATGATGCATTCTGTTGTAGTGGTTGTGGTGATTGCCTGAAATAGGAATTATTGTTTCCTGTTTTGTGCTTCTGTTCATTTCAGAAGAAGAATAACCTTATCAAGGCCTGTAGCTTAAATATTTTAAGTTAATAAAGCTATTTCAATAGAAAAATAAATGTAATGTTTTAAAACCTTGCACTTCAAATGTAAGTTTGATTAAGAAAAGAGTTACTGCAATCTGAACTGTGACTGATGGAGGGTTATAAATTTGAGGGATCAAAACTATATTTTCCTTACTGTGGAGTGGAAATTGACTGATGAAATATTAGAGTAGCCACTATTTTAAATCTCTAGAAATTCCTGCCCAATGACAGATGTGGAATTTAAAACTTGTACACAAATTGTACTTCACTAATAATTTTGAGAAGGTTGATAACATTTTATTTCTATACATTAAAAATATCTGGGCTAACATAAAATTTTACTATTTATCAATGTATGGCTTTAAATGTACACACAATCTTATTTAAACTTAAAAGAACTCAGTTTTGATAATAGCTATAATCATTCTCTTATATCATGACAAAAACATCCTCAAAAACATAAGCTTAACTCACATGTACATGGTAATCTTGGAAACTAGTGTGTTGGGCATTGTGATTCTCACTGTCAGACATAGCACAACATAGAGATTAGGGAGGTTACCTGCTTCTTAAATCCAGCAGAACTTAAACCAGAATCTAAATTTTTGGCCTCCAAGTGCATACTCTTGTACTATACCACATTTATCCAACTGCCCTTGTAGACCAGTAGACTTTTTCAATTCTGAATTGCTTTACAGATTTAAAACATTGTAAATAAAAGAACAAACTATTTCAATTTTCAGTTGTAACCTAGAACTATTTAAAAATCATAATGAAGAAACATTATAATACGTGTTTTGGGGCGATCACTTCAATCTGTAGAATGAGGGGTAGAACTAAATATGGATTTTCAAGCTGTGCTCTGGGGATTCATAAAAGTTCAGGTGAACCTCAGAAGTCAGAGGTCCTTGAATATGTTTAAGTCTTCCTCAATGGATGTCATATTTTTGGCCCAATAATGAAAATTTAGACTTTCCAAGAAAGCTATGTATCCATTTTAATGTTTAATTTTGTTATATTAGTGATCCCTGTAGAATTTTATTGACAAAATTTCCTTTGTTAAATAATTTACTATACTAGATTATTTTTATTCTAGCTTTCGTATTTTGTGACACTCTGTTTTAAGAATCAAGTCTATATCTGAATACGAAATATCTGCAATGAGGATAGCAAGCAATTATATTGTTTCAATAGAAAAACAATTTTGATTAATCTCATTTATTGATAATTTTAATAATATTTATCCTGCATCTGACCCACAATCAATAGTTCTAAGTTATCCATAGTGTTAGAGTACCAAACACTTGTATGTGCTTAATAAACATTAAATGTTGGTTGAGTGAATGAAAGGCATTGGAAAGAAGGATACAAAGTCCCCAAAGATAAGTGTCATGCACAAATACAGCCAGATCTGGCTCTGGGAGTCAGGTTTCCATTCCCACTGCCCAGTGTTCTTTCCTTTCATGAATACATTTTTTTTATTGTGGCAAAATATGCATAACAAAATTTACCATTTTAACTGTTTGTAAATATACAGTTCAGTGTTAGGTACATACACATTTGTGCAACCATCACAACTATCCATCACCAGAACTTTTTCTTCTCTCCAAAGTGAAACATTGGACCCATTAAACAATAATTCCCCGTTCCCTCTCCCCCAACCCCTGGAAACCACCATTCTATTTTTGGTTTCTACGACATTCCTTATACAAGTGGAATGATACAATATTTGTCATCTTATATCTAGCTTATTTCACTTAACATATTGTCTTCAAGATTCATCCATGTTGTAGTATGTATCAGAATTTCATTCTTTTTTATATTTCATTGTTTGCTATTATATGTATTTACCACATTTTGTTTATCCATTCATCCATCAATGGACTGTTTCCACCTTTTGGCTATTGTGAATACCGATATGAACAAAAGTGTACAAATAACCGTTTGTGCTTTCTTTCAGTCCCTCTGTATGTATCCAGAAGTGGAGTTGTTGAATCATATGGTAATTCAATTTAATTTTATGAGGAACCACTGTTTTTCACAGCACATTTACATTATTACCACCAATGCATGAAAATTTGTTCCCTTTTTTCTTTAGCTTCCCACCCAATTAAAAACTAGTTAGATCACACCCATTTAGAATGGGTAAGTAAACCAGTAGAATCATTCTTTGAGGGACATTGAAATCCAAGGGAGTGCTTATAGAAAAAAGAAAAGAAAAGAAGTGCAACTGAGGATGTGGAGATACTGGGATAGTCACTCCCCTGATTGTATAAAACATAAGAGTGTCTTACGTTTTGTAAGATATTCTTGCAGCAGACTGGAGGAAACTGGAAGTCAGAGAAATGTGCATCCATAGCCTGGAAAAAAATCAAATAGCTCTATTGTGAACTGCTGTGTGACAAAAGACTGCAAGGGGCCTTAGGAACTGAGTGGCTCCCAGCAAAAAAACAGGGACCTCGGTCATATGGCTGCAAGGAACAGAATTTTGCCAACAACTTGAATGAGCTTGGAAGAGGACCCAGAGCCCCATATGAGAACTGCAGCCAGGCCAACGTAGTGACTGTGACCTGTGAGGCCTGAGCAGAGGATCCAACTAAGCCGTGCCTGGACTCCTGATGCATGGAAACTATAATAAACGTGTTATTTCAAGCCATTACGTTTGTGGTAATTTCCGTGTTTTTCCAAAAATAAGACCTAGCCAGACCATCAGCTCTAATGCGTCTTTTGCAACAAATATTAATCTAAGACCAGTATTATATTATATTATATTATATTATATTATATTATATTATATTATATTATATTATATATTATATTTTACCCGGTCTTATATTAAAATAAGACCTGTCTTATATTATATTAAAATAATATTGGATCTTACATTAATTTTTACTCCAAAAGACTCATTAGGGCTGATGGTCCAGCTAGGTCTTATTTTCGGGGAAACACGGTTGTTATGCAGCAATAGAAAACTAATACAGAGGTCGTACAGGGGAGAGTCAGGTTACAATGAAGACCATGTGGTCTCACTCACCTCTGCTAGGGAAAGCCTTTCGACTCCATGGTCACAAGTGTTGTTTGAGGGAATCCTCTCACTCACCTAAGTCTCTCCAATTGGCCAGAAGAGTAGATCCAATCCCTGTTTTCTCCTTGAACTCACTGCTTCCTGCCTTGGTCAGGAGGAATCAGCATGCCAGAAAATTTTCTCTGGTGCACTTGAAAAGGGAACCACCTGCTCTGTGCTCTTACCACCAACCCATCTAACAAAAGGCTCAGTCACTCCTAGTTGTCAACTCTCAGACCATTTCCTTGTGGGAAATCCCAGAACCAGAGCTATACAAGTACTAAAGAGACTCCAGCTAACAATACTAAACAAGCTAGACAATAGCAACAAATCACCGACTACATGCAAGTACGCAGAATCATCTGGTCAAAAGGAGAGCACTAAGCTGACCATTTAAAACAAATGGACATCTATGAAACAAGAACCAGGACAGAATTTGGAAGAAACATTCTGATTCATCCTCACAATGAGACTTGAGAGGATACTGTATCAATTAAAAAAAACCAACACGAAATAAAAATACCCAGGCTTTTGTGAAAAAGAAACACTGAAAACAAGAAACAATTCCTTGAAAAAAAATTAAACCATAATTGACAAAATAAAAATCTAAATCACGACAGTGAATAATATAATAGATGATTTTAAAGGCTGAATGGTATGGAGAGACAGAGAGAGAGAGAGAGAGAGAGAGAGAGAGAGAGAGAGAGAGAGAGAGAGAGAGAGAGAAAGAGAGAGAGAATGAGAAAAGATAAGTATCTTGGAGAACAGATTTGTAAGTCTAATCTGAAAAAAATCAGTTCTAAATGCGAGGAAAAAAAACCAATAGAGAATGAACCATCAGTAAAATAATAGAAGATAAATCTTCAGAGCTGGAGAAAAGATTGTGTCTGCAGGTAGAAAATGTTCTAAAGATGGCAGTATTTTTCAAAAGCCGATTTCTTATATCAAGAACTGTGAAGGGTATCAGGTTTTACCAGAGTTACAAGTTAATAAGAAAAAGGACTATAACTCAGAATCCTAGATATTCAGAATGTAATAATACACCACCCATGTACACTTTTCGGATGATTACTTGTGAAAATACTTTAGTTAAATAATCCAATCAGAGTAAAGATCAGAAGCAAGGAAAAGACACAATATATAAGAAAAGATAGTAAGTAGTAAGAAATTCAATAAAACTCAGAGTTAAATATAAATACATTTTGATAAATGAAGTGTGATGCAATTAAAAGTAATCTTGTAAAAGAAGTCATAGTGTAAGAAAATAATTATTAAAGCATCTGGAAAATTGGGCAGATTATTCAGTGAAACCTGGGAAAGGAAAAATGAAGAAAGAGAGGGAAAAGTAAAAGCTTGCAGAAAGTTCCAATGGTGTAGAGAGGAGCGAACACAGCTATAATTTGATGTTAGAGTCTGATAGAGAAAGGTAGGCTCACATTTCTTTGTTAAAATATAATAATGGCCACTGGTAGAATTTAAAAACAAAAATATCTAGAACTGCTTAGTCAGTAAAGAAAAAAATATGTATGAAAACGGGTTTAACGGAGGATAAATCAAGAGAGGAGGAAACAGTAGGTAGGGGAGGGGGGAAGTTCTGCAAAGTTCCCTCACACCGAACTGCTTTCAACCATGCCCTACCTAGCTTCCCCCTCCAGAAGAATTGCCTATGCCAAATGTACTTGTAGACAGAAGCAGTGGGTGTTAAAAGAGGTGAACTCATGGTTGGCTTCATCTCATCCATCTTTTTTATTTTTTTATTTTTTTTTACCCCCTGCATCTGGTGGGTAAACTGACTCAATCTAAGGAAGCCCTGCCAACTCTTTCTTTCTGAATGCACTATTAAGCATGCTCATCATTGCTTTGGGACAGTAGGATAGCAAGCAAGAATTCTACCTTCAGATTTGGGCCTGAGGAGAGTGGAAGGCATCTCCTGTACCTCCTGTCTAACCCACATTCTGGATAGAGCTTTTCCAGAGCTCTGTATTTACGTACATTTGTAACTAATAGTGAAGTGGAAACTGTTTCCCATTTGCCTACTTTGCAAAGCCCATGGGAAAGGAGTCTGACTGGGTTGGATCAGAAGTTACATTTGGGGAGGGGTCTTTGATCATAATAACATAATGGTCAACCTGTTAAAACTTCAAATATGCCTTAACAAGAATGGTTTCAGCAGCACAATCAACACCCACAGAAAATGGACACAATGTAGTAGGTGGTCCATTAAGGGCTTTTGAGGGCAGGGAGAGCAATTGAAAGTACAACAACATTTAAAAAGTATAGAGACTTTGACTCAGAAATTCCTGTTAGATAATCTACCTTTGGAAGAATATTCGGCTATAAGTGTGCAAACATTCAAGGATGTTCACTGCAGCATTTTCTGTAACAGAAAAACATCACTGGGGGGAATCCTAAGACTTTATCAAGAGGAGAGGTTAAATAAATTGTGGTGTATTCAGTGGCTGCACCCAATAAAAAGAATGGGGTAGTTCTATACATATTAACCTGTGAAGTTATACAAAATTAATTACAGAACATTATTTATGTTATGATTATATGGGTGTGTGTGTGTGTGTGTATCCTTAGAAAGAGATCTCGCAGGGTATTTTCTCTCTGGTGTCTGGGGAATGTGGGAACTGTAAAGTGGTATTCACATTTTTCTGTTTGCATTTCTGTATTGTTAAATTTTCCACAATGAGAATGTTGACTTCTGCTAAAAAACTAAAGATAGTCTATTTAGTGGAAAAGTATACTTTGGAGGAAAAAACATGTTGTTTTTTTTCCTACGTATTTTATGCAAGGAAATGCTCACTGGGTAATTAATTGTACATTACCTTGTTCATTTAGTCTTAGCAATGTTACAGAGGTATTTTTCTAGCTGATTTGCACAGAATAGATACTACTTTTTTGTTATTTTTATGGGTCCCAAGAATAATAAGCCCATGGGCTCATTCTGGTTATTTGGTAGTTTAGGTTAACCATGTTACAGATTTATTATTTATTGTCATCTGATAACCAATATAGCGATATATATATGTAAAACTATATATTATCACCTGATAGTCAATGTAACTATATATAAGTTTTAAAAATGAGCATTTATTGCTTCCAAGAGGTTTGAAAAGCTTTATGGGCACAATCACAGAAAAGTTTAATAAAGTACTAAAAACTAAGTAGAGACAGATGCTAACACCATTTCATGAGTGGAAAAGTGAGGTAGTATGAACTATGCACATGCTGGCAAAAATCAGAGTCAGTAATAGATGTACGTTTTTCTATTCTTTTCCAAAACATTCATCCAAAAGTTCTTGAAACCATTTTGGTCAAAATTCTTGATAGTTTTATTTTTTCGTTGGCCAGTAACCATTACATCACAAACATCAAAGCAATTACTATATACACATACATAATGAGCATGCTGACTTGTCAGCAAGGTTGCTTTATGGCTACATTTACATTATTTTTAAACCGATAGTAGTGCTTCAAAGTCACAGATTTTGTCCTAGATCATAAGCTGGACTGTTTCTGTTTAGAATATATTTTTTTTGTTTTAAATAATAATAATAAAAAAAGCTATTGTGGAAATAAAGGTAGTAACAGTGATCGTTTTTTTAAAAATCAAAGTTGAGAATATCTGTCTTTTGTTAGTCCTCTAGAATTTTGATAGCAGTTCAGCAACCTCCAGCCTGTTAGAGTTCTGTGAGTGTGATGGCATTTGCAGCACTTCCCGTTTCGGATCTGTCTTTTGAATCATCTACAGACTTAACAAGGTTGTAATAATGTCTGCCGAAGGGCAGATTTCGTCCTGATACTCCCAACAGTCACTCCTACCAAAGGCCACTGACTCAGGCTTCTCTTGGGTTCTTTTTTTTTTTTTTTCACTAGGCAGTTTTCTCTCTATATATGGTAATAATGCTCACACAGCTCAGCCTCTTGCTTTCCTAGGAAAACTGGAAAGTGAAATCACATGAACAAAACTTCAGAATACTGTTGGCCAAGGCAGTTTCTCTGCTAGTTAGAGTCAATTATGAAAGCAGGAATGTCTTTATAGAGTGATTTTACTCATCACTGCCGACTTGAAGTGGTGGGTTTCACCAAGCAGTCTGCAGCGTGCCTCCTCCTATGGCTGACCATTTGCTGTCCTTGCAGCAGCACCTGGTTTCCAGGGCGGTGCCAGCGCAGCGTGCCTTACACCACTGGTGGCCTATTAAGGTTCCTTTAATAGGGCCAGACACCGCCTGGCTTCATAGAATACTCAGTCCACTTCAAGTATATAGGGTGCAGCAAAGAGGAAGTTCAAGGGAGGGGGACAGAAAGCATAAGTCCTATCGTGTGGAAACATAACTCAAAATAAGCTAGAAGTTGTTTCCTAGTAAAGTTGCTCGTGAAAAAGCCCAGATTATTAAGAATGACAAGAGAGTTAAAGGAAATGTGCAGAAATAAGGTCTTTTGAATAGTATCTCATTAGTTTTAAATAGCTGTCTCTTCCTTGTTCTTTTTTCTTTTTGTTATCAAAAAAACCACATAGCTTCAAATCAGATATCTAAAAATATTAGACTTCACCAAGGGAATTAGAAACAGAATTTTCACCCAACACATTCAAATAAAATATTTATTTTACTTTCTAGATATAGTTAGAAAACATGTAGGTGGACATTGAATGCTGTTAGGATGTAAAAAAAAAATATGCACAAGTCTCACAAGCTTCAGTAGGTTTCAAATTCCTCTGGGGTAGATGTGATAGCCATTACACAGCGCAGGGGGCTACCCAAGGTAGAGAACACTGAAAGGATATTGAGTAAAACTGTTTTTACTCCGTTTTTCAAAGCGTTCAATATTAGAGTCAGGGTTGAAGTCCACTGTCAGCTTCTTTCCACCTAGTTGATTTAAAAGTACAGTGCTATCCAGAAGCAGAAGGATAAACCAGATGTTTGCTTAAAGTAACTTTTGGTAACATTTCTCTGCCCAGAGGTACCAGGACAATTCTGAAAGTGTGGCAAAGGCTTTTTGGTGATGATGCTGTATGGCTTTTGGGAACAATCTCATTGCTATTCATCCGGATCATATCTTCCATCTATGTGCTCTTCCCACCTGAAGTCCCCCAACCCTGCCCTGCAAAATGAATGAATGAATTAATGAATAAATACATAATGAATTATAATTAAGGCTGTCTTCATAATGTCATCATTACCACTTTCATTATTTGTTCCTTCCACCATTTTCTTCCTGGGTAAAACAAAACAAAGTCAAGCAAGCAAAAAATTCTTGGGAAAAAAACGAAAAACAAAAAAACCCACAAAGCAAAGTATGTATACTCAGGTCTCAATAGTCTGAAATCCTTCCCTCAGTTTTTCAGTGGCATGCAGATAGTTGTTAGGTGTTCGTGTTTTCTTATATGAGGTTAGAAGACAAACAAAAATGTGTGAGCTAGAGTACTTAGGTTTTCAGTACTGTGGCTTTTTAAAAATTGTTTTTAAATTTACTTTTGTTTTTAAATTGCAGTTGACATACAATATTATATTACTTTCAGGTATATAATATAATGATTAAACATTTATATATCTTATGATGTGATCACCCCAACAAGTCCAGTACCCATCTGACACCATACATAGTTCTTACAATATTATTGACTATATTCCCTAAGCTGTACTTTATATCCCGGTGATGTAAAGTACTATTCTGTAACTGCTAATTTGTACTTAATCCCTTCATCTTTTTCTTTTCTTTCTTTCTTTCTTTCTTTTTTTTTTTTTTTTTTTTTGCGTAGGCGAGAAAGTAGTTATTGCCTGCCATCTACTGTACTGAGTTGGAATTGCGTCTTGCCAGTAAGATGCGTTAACTAAAATGGGTAAAAATAGTGTGCTGCTTCAAGTAAGGATTGATGGCTCTACAAACAATTCTAGTTCAAGCTTCAGAGATTCACAAAAATAATGAAAAGGGCACAGTGCTGACCTTTTATTACAAAACTGGAGAGCAGGAGTCCATATTAAATCAAGATAGGAAGAATCAAGAAAACCACACTACCAGAACCATGTGATGAATAGCTGTGTGGTGGGGAAATGTGGTCGTAATGAATCAATTGCATTCAGAATACTCTGTGGAGCAATGATTTGAAATGACCCCCCAATAAAACAAAACAAACAGAATAGTATCAGTGTATACTATCGTTCAGACAGTGCAGATATTCTGGTAGTCACCCAGGCTCAAAACCTTGAAGGAACTTTTAACACATCTCTATCCCCTTTTCAGTTTTTTTCCTCTCTCGTGTTTCTGTTTTTTCCCTCCTCTGTTTTTTCTCCATTTTTTAAAATTACCATTATTAACAGTGGGAAGCCTATGCTATTCCATATTAGTTTCCATCTTCTTAGCTCTGACCAGCCTACATACTATTTATAGACTAAAAATCATCCTTAAACACAGGGTCACTGTTGCTTGAAAAGCCCCTGGAATTCCATTTCTCTTTTTTCTTTAAAACCTCTCCCATCTAGTTTCACTGTTGCTATAATCTGGTCTCATCTTACCTATACACTTTTATTCCCTACTGTTCTTGAACTATTTGCCAGTCACTTCATTGCCCTTGAGTAACCCTGCTCGTTGCTCCCTACCAGCCTTCACTGATGCAATTCTTCTCATGAGGAATGCATGTCCTTCCCTCTTTTGCCCCGCCAGCCAAATCCTCTTCAGCTTTTAGGATCTAGCCCAACTGTCAGCCTGTGGACACCCTCCCTTGCCTGTGAAGTCTTAGAGGAATTATAGGTTATATTCTATAACTGAGTACTTGTGCAAATACTATCCAATGGATTACTATTATTTCACAGGTTTTAGTCCCACCTCCTCCAAAATCGATTGTGAAATACTCCAGGCCAGACACTATGTCTTACACCTTTTCTAGCTCCCTTAGGATTTCCACTTGTGGGAGCACTGAGAGCTCATAGAGACTTGTTGCTTGGTTTCCTTTATTCGCAGCACAATTCTGCAAGGAGGATGCAACTGGTATTGGTATTCTCATTTGATGAATGACGATGCTGAGGCCCAGAGCATTTGCAAGACTTGCTTTTGTCTGTGACAGTGTCAGGGCACGAGCTCTGGGCGCTCCTCCTTGTCTGGTGCTCCTCTTCACACACCCTGCTGCCATCGGACTGTTACTGATACATAAAGTGTTACCCTCAACGCTTCTTTATTTTCAGACAGATAACTTTATTTTCTTAGATAACTGACATGGGCTTATATTGTAGCAAGCAGTCAAGCAACAGATCATAATCAGGGTGTGTGGTTATGCCTCCTGCTTGGCAATTTCAGTTTTTTTTGGTGATTATGCCACATTTTCAGTCCACACCCACTTGTCCTGTTTGAAAACCACAAACGAGTGCTCGGGCAGATATACCGTTCTTCTGCATAGCCCTCAGAGTAAATGACTGATCTGGCTAGTTTAAACCTTTAAGCAGTTGTGAATGTGACTGTCTCCTGCCCTTTGTCACCTGCTGAAAGGTATCCTGGGGCACCCAGGCTCACACTGCGAGCTGAGCAATTAAAAACGCCTACCCACCTACCCAGCTGTCTTCACCAGAGTAGTTAGGGAGTCAGGGAGGATTTCTAGGTAGTTCCAACTCTGGCCACAGGATGGATTCATTTTCCATTCTGTGTGTGTCTTGGAATGACTCCCCAGCACAGCAACGGGGTAACTTTGGCCTCGCTCATTCGCACAGACATATGCTGTGGAGCCCTCCACGGAGGCACTGTTCCTCCTGGGCCTGGCTCAGGCCCTGAGGCTGGCTCAGTCTGCAGGAGCAAAATGAAAATGTCACATCTATGTGCAGTCAGGCAGTTCAGAGGTATGGCATTGCTGACATTTGTCCTGTTAACTATCAGGAACATAAATGCTAACAAGATTGTTAAGCAACTCTACTAATTTAGAATAGTTATGTGTATTAATTGAACAAAAAGCAGTAGAAAGAGGCTTAGATTGTTTAAAGAAAATGTAAATATGCAATTATAACAAGTGACTTTTATAATTGCATGTCTAATGAAATGACCAGAACTTATCTAAAG
This sequence comes from Rhinolophus sinicus, assembly GCF_057876585.1. Classification (NCBI taxonomy): domain Eukaryota; kingdom Metazoa; phylum Chordata; class Mammalia; order Chiroptera; family Rhinolophidae; genus Rhinolophus; species Rhinolophus sinicus. The sequence continues at coordinate 131,373,599 of NC_142501.1, forward strand.
GTGTCATGAAATGCAATATTGTTAACTTTTTAAAATGATAATACTGTTAACATATAAAGAAGATTAGTTTCCAACCGTGCTATAAAAAAGTTTCGTGATAATAGTGGCAGGAAATGTTATACTAAGAATTAGACTCAGTACAGCATAGAGCCTATAGTTAATGATGTATTATACGCTTAAATTTAGCTAAGAGGTTGAATCTTATGTCAAGTCTTCTTATTACTAGATAGATAAATAGACAGATAGATGATAGATCAGGAGAAAATTTTGGACATGATGGATATTTTTATGGCATAGATTGTGGTGATGGTTTCATGGGTGTACACTTATAATCAAACTCATCAATACATTGAATACTTCAAATATGTACAACTTTTTATATGTCAATCATACCTCATCCGATTAGAAACTTGCCATATAACACACCAGATGCAGGGTACTCACAAAGAGCCAGAATTATTATCACGAGAAGTGCCAAAAGTATCACTTCTGTAGCATGCAAAGCATAATCACAAACTTTGTTTCCTTCTGTCCTCCCAGCAAGTCTAAGGGAAGGCAAACCAGCTATTCTGATTCCCATTTTGCTTGACTTAGACAGTCAAATAGCTGCCAACTCTTACATGCCTCACACTGTGGTGGTGGTGGTGGTGGCGGTGGTGGTGGTGGTGATGGTGGTGGTGGTGGTGGTGGTGGTGGTGGTGGTGATGGTGGTGGTGGTGGTGGTGGTGGTGATGGTGGTGGTGGTGTTGGTGGTGGTGGTGGTGGTGATGGTGGTGGTGGTGGTGGTGGTGGTGGTGTTGGTGGTGGTGTTGGTGGTGATGGTGGTGGTGGTGGTGGTGGTGGTGGTGGTGGTGATGGTGGTGGTGGTGGTGGTGGTGATGGTGGTGGTGGTGGTGATGGTGGTGGTAAAGGGGGAGCTGCACCTGAAGCCAGGTCTTCTGACTTCACATCCATTAACTATCCACATACCAGTGGATACAAACTCTATCATGACATTATATCGACGGTCAGCTCTTGGAATATGTTTACATAAAATATTATTTTTCTAATCTTATGGAAATTTGAATGTTCCCTGAGAAAATTTCCAATGTGGCACCTTGGGAAAAAATTCCTAAAAAATATCCTGTACTGTAAATTACTTTGTGTGTGAGTCACCTAGATTTTATGACTCTTCCTATCACTTTACACAAAGCTTAGCTAATGAAGAAGATGGAGGACTGGGGTCATGTCCATGGTTTCTGACTCTTTTATTGGCCAACAACATCTGCAAAGCCATTTGCAATCCTCAGTGACTAGACTCAGAACCCCTATGGCCTAGAATACCTAGTCAGTCGATCTTGGACACAATAATCATAAAACAATATAATCCAATAAAAAACACTGGAGGCTATTGCTTATCTTTTGTTCTCAAATTTTTCAGAAACGACTCCTTAAATCCTGGATGCAAACCACATCTTTTCCATTTACTGTGACAGATTGGTGCTGATAAATGGCGGTCGCACTCCCTGATATATTGGAACATCAGATTTCCAGCTGACAAAATCTGGGTAGATTTGTAGGACCAAGTCAACTTGGTACTAGAAAATACTATATTGACTTTTCATGTACAAGGCTCTAGTTTCTGATTTCTTGAGTGCCTGGGAGAGGTTATTGACATTGGAAGTGAAAGCCTGATTGATTAGAACAGGGATCTGCCTTTTAAAAGATTGAATTGCTGGCCTTAAAGGATCAAATTTAATTCTCCAGAGGGAAGCTGCCCTAATAATTCTTTTTTTCTCCCTAGACAGTTGTGATTCTTTTTTTCATGCCTTGAAATAGCAAATTGTGGAATAGCATATTGTGTGAATAGTCTTGTGTAAATTGTCCCTCAAATCTAGGTCTAGAGATTATAATCTGTTAGTAGGAAGCTGACAAAAACCCACAAATGTTTTTCCCTTCCGATGAGTGCATTCTTAGTGGGAGTGGACATTCAGGTAGAAAAGTTAAAAACCGAACAGCATTTAATAATAGCCTTGCAGGCTAGGCTGGCATGCCCCTGGGCATACCATAACTCTGTCTAACTGAAATGTGACTTCCATCTGATTTAATTCAGTTTCTTTGTGTGTGACTGGCATGCCACAAATGATGGGCATTTTCTAGCCTTCTCTTGAAGCAGGCATTAGGCTGTGGGGTGGACCATGTCTATTTCAGATAGTGATCTCTGTGTTCAGATCCCTTCTAAATGAAGCTGTAAGTGGCTCCAAGGCAAACTGAAACCTCACCTCAATGGGACACAGAAGCAAACTGGATACTCAGAGTCATTCTAGGCAGTGAATTATTCTGAGTGAAACCGCCTTTCTTTCCCAACCCATGGCAAACTGGCACTTGCATAAGAAGGTCAACCAATTGGTAAGGAAGGTTGTTTTAGCATTTTTAAAATTACTTAATTTATATGGCTTTGACTAGATAAAATAGACACACATACACAATTCAGGAAAATGGTGAAAAATTCGTACTCATGGTGAAAAATGACTTTTCTTGCCTTCATTCCCCACAGACCTAATTTCCCTCTCTGGTGATATCTGTTTTTACCAATTTCTTTGTCCTTCCAGAGATAGCGTATGCCTACACCCATACATACAAAAAGGTAGGACAATTAAGTTTGTGAACTTTCCACCATGTAAGCACTCAGTGGAAAGTTCACAAACTTACTTGTCAGAACTTGTACACATTCAGAGACTCATATGCTATATGTGCATATGATTCTTCATACAAATTATTGTGTACTCTTTACCGTATTTTTAAAACTAACAATATGATTTTGAAGCTACTTCATTCTTTTTGACTGCTATGTAACATTCCATTTTATGGATGTGTTATAATTTATTCAATCAGTTGCTATTAATAGACTTTAAATTGTTTCCAGTCTTTTGATAGTACCAACAACTCTGTAGTAGACATCTTTGTAGATGCATTATTCACATGTATATGTATATATTTGTAGGATAAACTTTTTGACAGATCTTATTTTTGTCATAATTAATGATATGCTTTGTTGTTTTTACTTTCTAAATTTAAAAAACTGTATTGAAAAAAATTTTTTTCAATTACAGTTGACATGCAATCTTTTGGTTTTTATTGATGCTTTAAGTTCTATTGTTCACTATGTGGTCTATGTTTTTTTTTTTTTTTTGCCAATAATATGAAATATTGTAATTCTTTGTCTAGTGGTTTGTTTTTTTATAAGAATATAGTATACTTTAAGACCTCTATTTCTTTGATCAGCATTCTTTGACTCCTTATTATATTACTGTTGAAATCAGTAATTTCCACTTCCTCTTCCCAGTATTCCCTCTACTAGCTGATTTTGTTTGATTTGTCTTTTTTATTCTTATTAGTTTCAAGTGTAGAAAAACAACATAATGATTAGAAATTTACAGCCCTCACAAAGTGACAACCCCAACAAGTCTACTACCCATCTGGCACTGTACATAGCTATCACAATACCATTTATTATATTCCCTAGCCTGTACTTTACATCCCGTGACTATATATATTTTAATTATAGTTGATATTCAATACTATTTTATATTAGATTCAGGTGTATAGGGCAGTGGCAAGGCATCCATACAACTTTTGAAGTGAGCCCCTTGTCATGTCCAATACCCACCCAACACCATACACAGTTTTATAACATTTTTGACTATATTTCCCATACTGCACTTCACATCCCCATGACTATTTTTTAACTGCCAATTTGTGCTTCCTAATCGTTTCACCTTTCTCACCCATCCCCTCAACTACCCTCCCATTTACGTGTTTCCCTGAAAATAAGACCTAGGGACAATCAGCTCTAATGCATCCTTTGGAGCAAAAATTAATATAAGACCCGGTCTCATTTTACTATAATGTAAGACCCGGTCTAATATAACATAAGACCGAGTCTTATGTTAATTTTTGCTCCAAAGGATGCATTAGAGCTGATTGTCCGGCTAGGTCTTATTTTCAGGGAAACAGGGTAGCAACCATCAGTTTGTTCTCTATGTGTACAGTCTATTTCTGATTTGTTTGTTAGTTTATTCTGTTCTTTAGATTCAACATATAAGTGAGATCATATGTGTGGGGACAGAGCCCCAGAGAGCAGTTTCCAGGCTCTCGGCCTCACGTGGAGGGGTGCTGGCTCAGGTAGTAGATGGCCATCAGCTGTGGTTAGTTGGCCGTCAGCTGTAACCATTGAGCAATTGGCCACTAATATAACTGCCGCGGCTACGTTGGGGAGTAGAGGAGAGTCGAGGGAAGTCAGAGAGTCAGTCGGTTGGCAGAAAAGCGGACAGCAGGTTGCACATCGTGTGAATCCAGCCTCCAGTGAGACTATAGTGGTATGACTCCCCTACCTATGGCTCCATGGGTGTTCCCTTTTGGCCTCACCATATCCTGTGTTCTTGTGTGGGGAGCGGGAGCTGAGACCCCGCAGGCTGTCCTGTGTGACAATATGGTATTTGTCTTCCTCAGTTTGAGTTATTTCACTTAGCATAATATTTTCTAGGTGCATCCATGCTGTTGCAAATGGTAAGATTTAATTCTTTTTGTATGGCAGATTAATACTCCATTGTATAAATGTACCACAATTTCTTTCTCTAATCATATATTGATGGGCATTTTGCTTGTTTCCATATCTTGGCTATTGTGAATAGCACTGCAGTAAACATAGTGGTTCATATATTTTTTCGAATGAATGTTTTGGATTTCTTTGGATAAATACCCAGCAGTAGAATTGCTGAGTCATAAGGTAGTTTTATTTTTAATTTTCTGAGGAACCTCCAAAGCGTTTTCCATAGTGGCTGCACCAATTTGCAATCCCACCAACAATGCGTGAGGGTCCCCTTTTCTCCACATCCTCACCAACACTTGTTTGTTGACTTATTGATGATGCTATCTTGAGAAGTGTGTGGTGGTATCTCATTGTGGTTTCTATTTGCATTTCTTTGATTAGTGGTGGTGAATATCTTTTCATATATCTATTGGCCATCTGTATGTCCTCTTTGGAGAAATGTCTATTCAGGTCCTCTGCCCACTTTTTAATTGGATTATTTCATTTTTTGGGATTGAGCTGTATGGAGTTTTTAAAATATGTATAAATTTTCAGTATCAACCACTTATCAGATGTATCATTCGCAAATATCTTCTTCCATTCAGTAGGATGTCTTTTCCTTTTGTTGATAATTTCCTTTGCTGTGAAAAGTTTTTAGTTTGATGTAGTCTTATTTATTTTTTCCTTTTGTTTTCCTTGCCCGAGGAGATATATCAGTAAAAATATCACTAAGGATAATGTCTGAGAGTTTCCTTCCTATATTTTCTTCTAGGAGTTTTATAGTTTTGGGTCTTACATTTAAGTTTTCAATCTATTTTGAGGTTTTTCTTGTATGTAGTGTAAGAAGGTGGTCCAGTTTTATTTATTTTTTGCATGTATCTGTCCAGTTTTCCCAATACCATTTATTGCATACACTGTCTTTACCCCAATGTAAATTCTTGCTTCCTTTGTCATAGATTAAATGACCTTGTAGACATGGATTTACTTCTGGGCTGTCTATTCTGTTCCATTGATTTATGTGTCTTTTTTTATGTCAATATCATGCTGTTTTGATTACTATGGCCTTGTGGTATAATTTGATATCAGGTAGCGCCATACCTCCTGCTTTGTTCTTCTTTTTCAAGAATGCTTTGGCTGTTTGGGTTCCATATAAAGTTTAGGATTATTTGTTCCAGTTCTGTGAAAAAGGCCATTGGTATTTTGATAGGGATTACACTGAATCTATAGATTGCTTTGAGTAATACGGACATTTTAACTATATTAATTCTTTCTATCCATGAGCATGGTACATGTTTCCATTTGTTTATGTTTTCTTTGATTTCTTTCTTCAATGTCTTATGATTTTCTGAGTAGAGGTCTTTTACTTCCTTGGTTAAATTTATTCCTAAGTATTTTATTTTTCTAATGCAATTGTAAATGGATTATTTTCTTAATTTTCTTTCTGATAGTTTGTTATAGGTGTATAAAAATATAACCAATTTCTGAATATTAATTTTGTATCTTGCTACTTTACTAAATTCATCAGTTGTAATAGCTTTTGGTGGAATCTTTGGGGTTCTCTCTATATAGTATCATGTCACCTGCAAATAATGACAGGCTTACTTCTTCCTTTCCCTTTTGGATGCCTTTTATTTCTTTTTCTTGTCTAATTGCTGTGCCTAGAACTTCCAGTAATATGTTGAACAGAAGTGGTGAAAGTGGACATCTTTGTCTTATTCCTCATCTTAAGGAGAATGCTTTCAGCTTTTCCCCATTGAGTATGATCTTAGTTGTGGGTTTGTCATTTATGGCCTTTATTATGTTGAGATATGTTTCCTCTATTTCTACTCTCCTAAGAATTTTTATCAAAAATGGATGCTGGATTTTGTCAAATGCTTTTTCTGCGTCTATTGATATGACCATATGATTTTCAGTTTTCATTTTGTTTATGGTGTATCATGTTTTCATGGTGTATCATGTTAATTGATTTGTCACTGTCCATCTCAGCCACAATCTCTGCGGGTTTGCACTGCCAGAAGTTGGGGATTTCTTTTCCTAGCACTAGAATCCTGGGCTGGGGAGCCTGCTGTGGGGCTGGGACTCCTTGCTTCTCAGGGGGACATCCTGATTTTTAACCACCACACATGGGTGTGGGAGCAGCCCCTTTCATCTCCACCCCTCCTAACAGTCTCGAAGTGGCTTCTTCTGTATACCCTTATTTATAGGGCTTCTTGCGGTGTCTCTGAAATCATCTGTACCATCCAGTCGTGTTCCATTGACGCAAGTCTCATAGCCATGCTCATAGCCAGTGGGGCTAGCAAATGTACTCCATTTACTGAGAAGGTTGGCAATGGCAGGGGAGGACAATTAATCATCAACAAACAATGCAATCTGCTTCAATCTGCTGTTCTGCCCATAAGATACTTTCACCTCTCTCCATGATACTCAAAACTACCAGGCACTGGGCTCAGAAGTTCAGAATCTGGAGATACACATCATATCTGCATGCTGTTCTTCTTCATTCAGAGACCTGTGAACTAAAATGACAGCTGTCTGTCTACTTCTTCCTAAATACTCAATACAATACAGTGGTGGAAAAGGAACAGCTTATTTAAAAATGGGGAGAATGGGAGGTACATACCAGTCACTGGTTCATAGCAATTCTGATATTCCACTGTGCAAAAGTTTCAAGCCCCCTCACCCTGATGGTAGGGAATGCTCCTTGATTTGTTCTAGTTTCATTTTCTGGGAATCACTTCTCCATCCATTGTTCTCTATGGTGTTTGATTCCACCTTTTCCAGCATTGTCTTTGGCCTCCTCCAAAGTGAGCATTGGAAAATATGCCATTTGTGTCTGAGAATTTATCTCTGACTGCTTTACACCTGTAGAAAATTGGGGACTCAAGTGTTGTATTGTAGTTTGAATAGTTATAGTTTCTTCTAATCCAGGTTGGTGGTGCTTTTGGTTATATATTGCTCTACATAACTATTTTTGTTTCCAATCAATTTGATCCCAGTAAGCTCCATGTAAGTCAATAGCCACACCCATGGCTTTTCAAGTAATGCTTCCATAGGTACTTTGAGCTTATCAAGCTTCAGGTGGACTGCACCTTTAGTCTCTTCCTCTCTCCCACTCCTTCCCCCAGCCATTTTATCATATTAATCCAATCAGCAAACTTAACAGTGGGTGTATTGGATCTATGCCCAATCTCTGTCTTGATTTGAGACTCTTTTACTTGTTAGAGATGAGAAACAGTTTCAATTTTCAAATCTAAAAGTTCTGGAATTTCTGGACATTTGTAGTTCTGCTGGAGTCACTAGCTCATGTGTCTTCTCAGTCCAATGAGTAGCCACAACATGAGACTTGATGGTCTCAGGGTGGGGATCAGAACATGAGGGCTGATGGGAAACATGCAAGGCGTCTCAAAACCTCTGCTCAGATGAAGCAAATGGCTCATCTGCTTATGGCTCATCTTGGCAAGTCACATGGCCAAGCGCCAATCAGTCGGATGAAGATGTCTACGGGGAAAACTGGAAAAGAGGAGAAGGGAATGGATAACTGTGAACAAATGATGTGATCTCCACCTCATGAGGTGGATACTGTTTTAACACTCTCTGTAGAGAATAAAATTGAGGCACAGAGAGATTGAGTACCTTGTCCAAGGACCTACAGCTACTTAATGATAGAGCCAAGATTTGATCCTAGGGAGTCTGACTCCATGGTGCGGAATCATTTTCTAGATTCTTCCTCTGGGAGTTTTCATTTTTGTGGAAGTACCTGAATCATCTTGTCTAAATTTTCAGCAGGTTTTAATGAAAACAGTTTCAGTAGAAGACTCAAATATGGCAATAATAATGCTTTATGAAATGATGTTATGGATTTCTTCAAGAAATAATTCATTAAATTGATGCCAGTTGTAACTTGTGAGATCATAAAGTTCAACGCAGGAATATTAAAAACATGAATGTAATCCAGCACAATGTGTTCAATAATTAGAACCTTTCAGAGGAGCTCTCAGCTTCCTGTCTGAATTGCTGTGCTACACTTTCACCCAGAAACTGAGAATATAAAAACTTAAGGTATTACATTGTGCAAAGAGCTCAAATTCCTGAATCTTACACCCAGATAAGGAAGTCTTTTAGGACAAATCCTAAAAGATTTGTCATTATCAGCCTGAGTCTCTGGATTCAAAAGGAATCCAGCTCTTGTTAAACAACACAGTCAGGAAAACAGTAATTAAAGCCACATGTTGCAAGCCCCTCAGAGGCAAGTGTTAGAATTCCGAATGAGATTTCCTCCTCAACCTTGACTCTTCATCTTTTTACTACTCTCATTTCTTCAAAACTGTCTCAGATTTTCCTGGCAGAAAAATTTTCTGTAAATTGCATTCAGGCTTGTCTCCAGAGAGGCACGGAGCTTCGACCTATTATACAGTGCAGCTCTCAAACACTCTCTAAATAAATATATTTATGTACAGATGGAATAAAATAAAATACAATCAAGAGTGTCTGTGAGGAAGAAGTCTAAAAAATACATCCGACACCCTGAATGACGTGCACAGGATGGGAGGAGCAAGGGGAGAGGTGACTTGGTTTCATGGAGCTAGTTCTGCACTTAACTGGCATTTCATCGGAGACTCTCACTGAGCTCAGTTTTATTTTTTCCCATGCACCTGAACCAGCACTGTGGCAAGAAATGCAGGAATGCAATATCATGATTATCTTGGCCTCAGAAATGTATTATTGAGGCAGTTAATCAGAGCTGGAATAATGAGGGAACCATCACACACCTCTTGCCAATAAGTTAGAGTCAGAGAGAATCTGGTGCTATGGCACATGTACTGGGAATCGTTCTAGAGAAAAATGAGCAGTCACTATTGGTATTTATCCATACACTGGGATGTACCGTCTCTGCAAGTATCTACTTTCCCTGAGAATTCCCTCACCCATTGAATTAGTCAGGATAGGTTTGCCATTGTAATGGATGATCTCCAATACTTAGTAGCTTAATGGCATTAAATGTTTATTTCTCACCCTAGTCTATCTAGGCATTTGATGCATGGCCTCTCATACAGTGATTCTGGGACCCATGATCCATCCATCTATGACTCCACCATCTTTTGGAGTCTCAGAGTTCTCCACTGGAGGTTTCTGGAAGTGGTGTCTATTGTATTTGCCCACATTTCATTGGGCCAGAACTCAGTCACATGGCTGCATATAATTATGTGGGAAGCTGTGAAATGTGGTTTTCCTGAGTGCCTACGAGGAAAATGAATAGTTTGAAGAACAGGTTACCAAAACCTCCTATAGGTAAGAATCAAGTGATATCCACACATATGATGAATAATGCAGCTGTTAAGTTGAGGGGGTTCTCTGCTCTTAGCTAAAAGAAGTTCTTAGTCCTTGGCGTCTGGTACAGAGCTCTTCACAGTTCAGCTGCATCCTACCTTTCATCTCTTCCTGCTCGCTGCCTGGACCCCACCCTCATACCCCTTTTCCTTAACAATCTGGTCAGTTAGGACCCCTGGCTATTCTTTGAATGTGTTACATATCTTCACACCTTTGGGCCTTTGCAAATATTCCTTCCTGTCTGAAACACCTACTCTTCCCTCCACCACAAGAGCCAGCTCAGACATCTCTTTTCTATAAGACCATTCTTGAACTCCCTTCTCCTGGCCTAATTAATTACTGCCTTCCTCATTCTCCCACAACATCCTATATACTAGGCCTGACAAGTTCGTGAATTTGCTACTGTGTGCTTACGTTGGCAGCACTGTACAAACAGCTCGGTAAGGTTTCATAACCTTGGTATATGAGTGTCTGCCAGCTGTGTTCGTGTCGATGTGCGGCGGTGTCTTGCTGAGTGTCGTTCATTATTGTTGTTGCACTTTTGTGTGCCATCACGAGTATGTCTGAGCTTGAATCAGAGCAATGAACAAACATTACATTTTTTGTTAAACTTGGCAAGAGTGGAAGTGAAATCAGGGACACGTTAGTCCAAGTTTATGGGGATAATGCCATGAAGAAAACAGCAGTGTACAAATGGATTAAACGTTTTTCTGAGGGGAGAGAATGCGTCACTGCTGAAGAGAGGTCAGGGTGGCCAGTAACGAGCAGAACTGACTAAAACATTGCAAAAATTTGTTGAATTGTATCAAAATTGTCAGCTGACTGTAAGAAGCATAGCAAACCAAGTAAACATCAATAGAGAAACAATTAGGAAAATCTAAACTGAAAATCTTGGCATGAGAATGTATATGCAAAAATGGTCCCGAAGGAACTCTTGCATCACAATTGCACCAGCTCACACGGCACTGTCTGTGAGAGAGTTTTTAGCCAGTAAACAAATAAATGTATTGGAACCCCCTCCCTACTCACCTGACCTGGCCCCCAATAACTTCTTTCTTTACCCAAAGGTAAAGGAAATATCGAAAAGAAGACATTTTGATGACATTCAGGACATCAAGGGTAATACGACTACAGCTCTGATGGCCATTCCAGAAAAAGAGTTCCAAAATTTCTTTGAAGGGTGGACTGGGTGCTGGCATTGGTGCATAGCTTCCCAAGGGGAGTACTTCGAAGGTGACTGTAGTGATATTCAGCAATGAGATATGTAGCACTTTTTCTAGGATGAGTCCGTGAACTTAATTGTCAGACCTCTTAATTGTTGCATCTTTCTCATTTGCTTATCTACACATCTCTTCCCCTGTAATATAAAATGTGGGGAAAATAACTGAGTGAGATACACACCTGGGAGTCCTGAAGGTACGTATCAGTGTCTCAGTGAAGAATCTCTTAGCAAGTGTAAATCAAGGATCAGCCAGAAATTCAGAATACAGTAAAAAGACTAAGTTTTATTTAAGGAAAGTTGTAAACTATTTGGAAATGTGTTCTAGATATATCATTCATCCCTGGAGAAATATAAAAGCTAAAAGAAAGCATAAGTAATACGTTTCCGAAGCCAAGATAATCATGATATTGTGTTCTTTGCACTGCTCACCACAGTGCTGGTTCAGGTGCATGGGAAAGAATAAAACTGAGCTCAGTGAGTCTCCGATGAAATCTAATCCCCACAAATTTGCATGGAGGATGCCTAAAGATTTGGAGAAATGCAGAAAAGAAATAAGCTTATATTAACAGTTCATTGCATGGCTCTGGCAAAGGGTACACTTTCATGGGTTAGTGGGGGAAGCTCTGAGTTGAGCCCTGCTGAGGCTTACTCTGAATCCTTCTTTCCCAGTAAATGAGCCTGAAATTCCACCTTAACAAAGTCAACACAGACAGCTACAGTTCAAAAGAAAAATTTCCATTACCATAACGGATGTCAATCAAAAGCATTGGCTGAGCCGCTTCCTCTTCATCTTGGTCATTTATGATTCTAGGCTTAGTAACTTTCAAGGTAAAATGAGTCCACCTTGTATTCAGATTTTTTATTTTCTACATCTTGTTTCATGTGATTGCGCTCATACAAGCTCAAAATCTCTCTTGTTCTCTCCCTCCTGGCTCTGATTCCCCAATGCCTTAGGCCAGACCTTCTAAGATAAACTTTTCTCCTTGTCAATGTCATGGTTATTGCTCCCAGAACTATTAAAAATAAACCTGTTCTGCTGCTTCAATCCTTAAAGAATAAGAGATGAGGTCATTTTCTGCTTGGAGAGTGGATCCAGACTAAGAGTGATTGGCACTACACATTCAATTGCAGAAAAAACAGGTGTTAAAGTGACTTCTCCCATCCTATTAAATATCCTTTTCATACATTGATTCACAGACATGTTCCCATTCTCATGACTGAATAGGCAACCCTGTAATTTGTCCACTACATCCACTTTCCTCCCGTCCCGCCCCCCACAACAGTTTCTCTTCAATTTCTGCCAAGATTGTCTATTGTCTTCATAAGTTTCTGCCCAAAGTGAGTGATAGAGGGATGATCTTAGGAAATTAAATAGCAAAAAAACAATTTTATAATTTAACAGGACTACTAGGCAACGGAGAGTGGGGTTCCTCCTTCTGCTTTTCATGTGATTCATGACAATAGCTTAAAGTTACTAAACCTTCAAGCTTCAGAAATGATTTCTCAGCAAAACTGGGTGCAAGGCCACAGGATGTATAGAAAGAGAGAATCCTAAAATGAAAGTACTGAACACTAGAAATAAGAAAAGTATCAAGTAAATTTCTTTCAAATCTTTCAGCTAGCGCATAACGTATTAAGCGTGGACACCACAAAACATGTTCATACCTGATTAGGATAGCTATTTGCAAACCCCTTGTACAAACATCAAGGGTAAGAAGATAACCTTCAGTTTTAAGCTCCAAAACTGGGCAAGTGAGGACAGCTGTTCAGAATAGAAAGAAACATAGATGTTAGAGAGACCTGGGTCCTAATTCCAGCTTTAACATTGAACATCTTCCTGACTTCAAACAAATTAATTCATTTCCTGAGACCTCAGTTTCTTATTCTGCAAATTGAGGAAATTGAATTAGATGACCTCCAAGGTCATTTCTGGTTCTAATAATGTTCTGTGCGTGTCATTTTCTAGTCTGCATATCATATCATCTGGAAAATCAATTTACGGCCCCCAACTTATGTCACTAGAAAATGGCAACAACTGTGAAATGAATCCCTTGTTGGTTTGTCTTAATATTTTCAATTCTGAAAGAGTCTGTGGGAATGTGTGTGTAGGCCTCTGTCTGGGGTCTGTTTTTGTGTAGGGTATTATATTCAGATTTGAAAGCCTTAAAGCAACCGAGTAACTCCATTGTATTCAGGAGACTAAAAAACAGAGGATCAGCTACAAAGCAACATAATACTTCTCTTTCTCTCCTTAATTTTTATTTTCTTCAAACTATCCCTTCTCGCTTCTCTTTCAGAGTCTGGGGAGGACTCCTGCAGACCAGGCCACTGATGCACGATAGGCCTCCAGCACCAAGATTCCATTGATGCTTGTAAGGATGGCCTTGGCCTTCTCCAGGGTTAGGAGGGGTAGTTACCAGAAGAATGGGAAGTGTGCCAGACTGGAGATGAAACTAACCTGGATCAGGAGCAGATAATAATGAAACCAAAATGACGAGGGAGCGGTTTCGAATTCTCAAGCCAGTAGACTTTTTGTAGCTTCAGAAGTACTCTAAGCAAGATTCTCTAATGAGGCCTCCTCATTCTCAGGTTGGAGAGCATAGGGCAAAATCAGTTTTTCTTTGAACATGTACTTTTGCAAAGCTTACTCTTTCTCAGCCTGGTTACTTCAACTTAGGTATGTTATAAATTCTCCTACATGCATCTTTCAAACAATAGACATTATTCCCCTTTAGTCTTACTTTTATAAAAAAATAAAAAATAAAAACCAGTTTCAAAACAACAATTAAAAAAATAAAATTCTGTGGTACAGATTCAACATAATGCCTTGGGACTATTTATACTATGGGACTAGGATACTTGTTTACTGATCTTTAGCTGATTTTTTACATGTGTACCCAACAGAGCACTATTAAAGAATGTGAAGCAGATTCTAGCTTGCTGCTCAGAGGATGTTAGTGCTGGAAAGGAGAGCTGGCTGGTGAACGGGTAGGGTGCTCATCAGAAATCTACTCGCTTAAGGTACTGAGGGCTCCTGGAAGCAACCCTAGCCTAAGGCAAGGGGCAACTGGACTTACAGATTTAACCCACTAATAAAACCTTACTTACAAGTTGGCTGAGGGGATTTTGAATCCATCACTCTGCATTTTCCTGGCAGTGTTCCAGTAGACTGGTATCCCGGGAATAATGTTTCCCTAAACAAGGACCATTTTCCTAGGAAGTCTCATAAGGCACTGTAGCCTCAAGTAACAGGACTCAGGGGCCCAGCACAATAAGATGATGATGGGTGGACATGAAAACCCTCAGGGAGGGCAGGAAGTGTCTCCACAGATGTGATGGGGATGGCAGCACCGATGGCAGAGCCTGTGGAGATGGAGGCAGCGTGGGAACCTACAGATAAGGCTGTCTTTAGCAGGTATCACCGTGCTCAGCAGAGGATGGATACAAAATAAGGGAAATATTAATGAACCCTGGAGACACATCCTGAAGGTCCCCAGAAAGACTTGAGGGAAGGAGCCACCGAACGCAGAGCGCAGGCGAGGCCAAGAAGCAGGCAACTATTAGTGACAGAGAGTAAGATTTTTGTTTGCCTTCCTGGAGCTTATAATCTATTTGGGAAGACAAGACTAACACACCTGTAAAACTAGGAAATGATAAGAAAGAGGATGGGTTGAGCATTACTACATTGTTACATTTGGTCCAACCGCAGTGGAATCTGACACGGCCTTAAAGAGTAAGTGGGAATTGAGTAGATCGAGTCTTCTAGAAGTGTTGAGAGCTGTAGGCCAATAACAAAGCCTTCTTACAGCGCACTGAGCCATCTCCATATGCCATGCAGCATGTTAGGAATTTTCTGCAATATGTGGCAAATCCTCACAAAAGCTTGGAAGGAAGATTTTATTTTCATTGTTCTGCAGAGGTGAAAAATAGAGGCTCAGCTAGATTAAGTGACTGGCCCAAGATCACACAGTTAGTGAGGCGAGCGATGCATCAAGGACGATCTATATGTTTCCTGAGGCCAGCTGGAATAAGCACGTGGGAAACACGGAGAGCCAAGCCAAGGGCCTGCGTGCAGTGCTGTAGGTAAGGGGAAGTCACTGGCAATATTTTTGGGAGAAGACTAACATAATATTCATGGTGGTTGGACTAATTAATCAGAAAGGGAGCCAGGAGGAGCCTGAAAATAAAGGCAATCTTAGCTAGAGGGTGCAATGAGTAATCATAGGGCATACAGAGGAATGGGGAATTGCATAACATTACAAAGGAAGAAACTACAGGCCTTGGTGACTTGTTCTGAATGAGACTTGGAAGACTCTCCCAGGAAATGCTGCCTTCTGTTTCATGGGCCAGGTTCTGACACAGTTGGGCCAAATTATAAATCTAGGTCAACACCAGAGGCAAGGGATCCCTGTTTGGGGGTTCCAGTTTCAACACCAAACTGGAATTGAAAGCTCAGTTCAGAACCTGATTTCAGGATTAGAAATAGGCCTTGGGCAGGATCAGAAAGGCTGGTGGTAAAGATACCTCAGGGATCCTAGAGTCCCAGTCAAGGGTGTGGGAGTCTCCACAAGGAGACTCCTGCGGACTGGAACCAGGGAGAACAGAATTGAGACAGGTTAGGAATTTCATTTGTCCTCGCTCCATGAAGAAAACCAAGGGAAGCAATCAGTAACCAGCCTCTTACAATTATAGTTTTAATTGAACTGTGTGTTTTAGTGTAGTCTCAATCTTTGAAAGTGGTTAGGCTCTATTTTACATACATATGTGATATCCCTCAGCTGGAAGAGTCAGTAAGTTATAATGCCCTAATTCTTAGCCTGGTGTGTGTGTGAGTGTGTGTGTGTGTGTGTGTGTGTGTGTGTGTGTGTGTGTGTGTGTGTTTGTATAAAATTGTCTAATGTTAAAATGTATCATTAATTTATTTTCCAGTGCCTAGGTTAGAATCTAACTATGTGATATATATCAAATGAATTTCATGGCTACAGTCCAAATGTATCAAATGAATCATTTAAAACTCTCCACATATTGGTAATGCCAAATTTTTCATTTTCTTCCATTTTATAAATGCATCATATCTCAGCTCAAAATCAATCTATTAACCTTGAAAACATTTTGAGCTGGGATGAAGGTTAGCATTGAACTTGGTGACCTTCCATGTGATATTAGTCATATTTAGCAATTAATATTGGCTTTGAGTAATGAGGAGCCAGTTGAGACAGGGACAGTAACATGGCGATTACTAATAAACCAGACTTTGGAGACCACAGGGAAAATGAAAAGCATGCAAAATCAGGCTTTTTAAACCTCAAGCTTGACTGCCAGTGAGCTCCTGCCTTTTAAAAACAAATTTGAACATCTTGGCAGCTATTCTGATAAATTACACATAAAATACTCCAGCAAAATCTTTGTAATGAGATAAGGAATTCTGTTCAGTGGATTTTAAAGGCAACCGAAGAACGATAACAACAACAAAAAGATGTCTCTGCCCTTAAAATCTCTAGTGGGATGAGTCTGATGGATTTCCCAGGTTCCAGGACTATTGACTGCCATGCAACTGGAGGAACAGCGCAGGCAGAAGCTTACCAGCATTACTTTTTATAGTAAAGTCCAAATAAATGTCTAAACTAAAAATGTTGTAGGAATACATAAATATATTATCTCCCAGATGAATTTTATATTACATTATATTGATTTTAACACAATACAAAATATAATAGATACTTTTGGATTCACAGCATAAAAGAACAGTTAATGATTTGCCCATACTTCTCTTAAATTCTTCTGCCATGTTTCATAAATATTTCACCTCCATACCACTTAAAAGTATGGAAACTTGTTACCATAAATGAAATATTTTTCACCTCAATTATTTGGTAGATGCAAAATAAAATAGTGCCATCTTCACTGTAAAAGAATCTAACTTCATAAAATTTGAAAGTATTTTTAATGGTATTATTTTATTAATTTAAAAGTATTTCACATATGAACAATCTCGTGTCATTAGCAGTCCATATATATATATATATAATTTTATAATATTAATGACAGAAGAAAAGAAACACTATGATTTTTTCTCTCTCTCATTATGGTTGTAAATGAAGATTAATTTTAGGGTACACTAGTGCAAAACTTGGGCTGATGGGGGTTTTATCCTCGTAATTCTCAGAGAGAACAATAGAGGATTAAATCACAAACTTGCCTTGAGGTTAGTGTTTTGCCAGGAACATGTTTATAAAGAAACATTAGAATTTACTTTTAGTCTTCCTTTGTGGCAAGTAATAGTGTATGTGTTTTGTTTAATCTCTTCAGATGTTTTGAAATGTTTTGGTTTTAAGTAGCGTGTACTTTATTAATGGCAGTTCATCTCCTGGATCTCTTAATGACTTGGCCTAAGAACAAAATTAAACTACCTGAATTTGATTTCTCTAAAACATATCCACCAAATGCAATTGCCCTTTCTGTCAAATAAGCCCTTACTGGTTTGTAAGTCTGAAGTGATTTTTTTCCTCTCTCATTATGGTTGTTCCAAGACTCTTGACATTCTCTAAATCATCTTTCGCTGAGTACAAGAGGTCCATGAGGAAGTCAAGATCGATGATAGACTTCATCTCTCTTGAATTTTAATGCAAATGTCTGTTCCCCTAATCAAACAAAGGTTAAAAAAGGAAATCAAATTAGCTTATTACAAAAGCCAGCATAACTGAACTGACAAGAAAAATGCTTTCTGCATGAAAAGCCTTTAATCAATACCTTAAATAAGAATGTCACTGGAAAGAAGGGCTCATATGTGGCCAGTTATAATCTGCAAATCAATATGTTCTTTTTAATAAATATTTGACCACAGCAGCTCAACAAGCATTGCCCATTGAAGTGTCTTTCTTTAAACCAAAATGAAACAAAATTACAGTATAAATGTGATGTTCAGGGCATAACCTCAACTTGTGAGAGAATTCAAGTTTAGGGCTATTTCGTCTTTTAATCATTGGATATTAAATATTGGATAGATTCTCTTTAGTAACTTGTCTCAATTCCAGTCACCTATGTAACTTAGCTGTTCAAAAGTAAAATGATGTCAAAAAATAGATTACTTATTAGAGATAGATCTAGGTGTAATTTTTCTATTCTAGGTTTAGTTTTGCTATCTGAAACTATTTAATCAAATATACATTTAATATAGCTTCAACTTTGGCAGGTTTTTAACTCAAGTCTACAGAAATATAGTCATGTGGCAGCTGACTTTCTATAAATAAGTATACTTATATTGTATTTCATCCCAATCATAATCAACTGATATCTGATAAGCACTTTCTGCATGCATAGTAGCACCCACACATGTTGACAGGTCGTTTGCATCCGAAGGACCTGGAATTGTCCATTTATTAGATGTGTGACTTTGGGCATAATCACTTGATTTTCCATACTAGAAAGTGTGAATATGAATGGTATCTGCTTTTGCTTTTTATTTTCACCAGTCTTCCCACCCCACCCCCCTTCTTTTTGGCAACTATCAGCCTGTTCTCTGTATTGATGCCTGTTTCTGTTTTGTTTATACATTTGTTTTGTTTTTTTAGATTCCACATGTAAGTGAAATCATACAGTATTTGTCCTTTTCTGTCTGACTTATTTATTATGAGTTGTATCTACTTCAAAGGCCACTTGGGGGATTTAAAGACATAATGTATATAAAGATGTTAACAAAGTACATGGCCCATTGTTAATGATAAGTGGTAACTCATTAATTTTTATTGAGTTGTGATGGTGGACATATAAAGAAACACAATTTAGCACACCATTCTGGTTTTAACAGCTCAGTTACATTCAGTAGGAATAAATAAAATATACCTTGGGATAAATCATCAGACCATTGGAGATACTGAACCATAGTCTATAATTTTATCATCTGTCTTTGATTTGCTTTCTTCCTCTTTTGCCAGACAGTGAGATTGTGGAAAATGTTTTCTTTTAATTCTCCTTATTGAATAATAATTTTAGAAAACCCTGGTGGTAGTTTATCAAAGAAGTTCAAATAACCAAAATATGCAAAGATTATAAAAATTGTTCCTCAGTTTATGCATATAATAAAGTTATTCTAAACACTGAATACATAGCTTTTCTTACTTTATCCCTCCTTATTTGATATATAATTTCTTTTTATTCTTTCATAGGAATTTCTTTCTTAAAGTTTTACAAAGCAGGTTCCTCCTAAAATGTTGGAATGCTTAGACTTGATATGCAGGATCAATGAAGACAAATTTTTTTCTTCCTACATTGAAAAAATATAGACCATTCTCATCTTTCTGAGGTAATTTCGAGGTGGTCTCTGCAGGAAGTAGGTCTTTCTCTAAGTATCAATGAAATGGATAAGGAAAGCCCAAGGTGAATTTACACATCAAAAGCCTGCCACTTGGCAACATGAGGAAGCCTCTTGCTGCTGTTCCTGCTGCTCATTCATTTAATTATTCTTAGGTGACCATGTCAAGATTACAAGACCGTATTCTTGGGAGATAAGTGCTTTGAATGTTTGAACTGTATTAGTTAATGTAAAACCAGTGTTCTTGAGCATTGGAGATGGTGCTCCAATGAATTACAAAATATGTTAATTAAAACATAATGTTTTTTAATGGGACTCTTTCCTGATCTATTAGGGCACCTCATTTAGGCCCATGCATACATTGGCATTAAGATTTTTTTTAATGAAGAAAAGTGATGATGGTGACCATCATAGGAGCAATCATTTCTAGTTTACAAAGTGCTCTATTTAATCGTTTCCACATCTCTTATCTGATTTCAGTTTCACATCCATCCTGGGGGATATGCATTATTAGTCACATTTTACAGATGAGGAAAGTGGAGCTATGAACGTTCAAATACGTTTCCCAGGTTGTACAGCTAGAAAATGATCAGAACAAGATTTTAACCTTTAACCTTTAGCTAACCATTTAGCTCTCCATGGTTTTTCTTTCCCATTATATAACATTGATGGAAATTTTCCAGCTTTTTCTCCTTTTTATATGACAAGGCTGAAGACAATAGAAGTCAAGATAGAAATGGTTGATGAAATGGTGTGTTCCCGAGTTTCCAAGTAACAATATTTTTAACGTTCATATACTCTATAAAGACAAATGCATGGTTCAAAGTACTGTCAGTTGAGGTCCATATAGTTACAGATTTTCGATTGCTAGTTTGAAACTGCAAGGATCAGGGCAATGAATTGAAAAGTTCAAGTTTCTCAGTAGTAAACTTCCTATAATAAAGTATTGTGAGTAATCGTTAAGTTCAGGACTTCAGCATTTCCAATTGTCTTGTAAATTTAAGATGCTCCCAAGTAATGAAGGGTGAACTATTGAGGCTGGCAGATTACATATCAAGTAATTAGATTTGTTTAAGAGCTTATCTCGTTCTGAGCAACAATTCCAAACTTAGTCTCTTCTGGGATGAGTCTTGTTTGTTTTCTCGAGGCTAATTTGGAAACTCAAGGTCACTTCACTCAGTCCAGCTTCCTTAAAACACATACACTTTCCAGAAGGGGAGTGCTTTTTTTAGCACTCTGTACAACAAATGGATTATTACTATTCGGGGTTCTTATTATGAGATGCCAGAGAGACAGCATGCATCTATTCACAGATTTGGCTGTAGAAATGAAGCTGTTCTGATCTTAAGGATAGAATTACGTTGTGCTTCAAATATCTTGATGCTAGGCACAAAGCTGAGAAAGCAGAAAGAAAAATATGATGAGCTGACCTCTTTCTGGCCTAGGGGTTTTTAAACAATTGTGATTTGTGCAATTAGTTGAAGTACTCAATTAATTAATAAACAATAAATAACTGTTGAGATCCTTGTATGTGCATAACATCGTGTTCAAAGCTATGGGAGATAGACATGATAATAAGACAAAAATTCCTACCCTCAAGGAATGTATAATCTAATTGAAGACATTTCAAAATGTTAGAGCGCCATCAGTGATAAGTCCTAAATTGATGGTGTTTGAATCCTTGCTTTAGAAACTCAAGGGACAGAAAGAGCAATCCCAGCGGGATTCTGGGTTCAACTTCCAGTTGAGTGATGGGCAGGGGTTCAAAGGTCATCATGGGCTGTCCCTCTACCTTCTCCTCCTTGCTTCCATTCCCAAGAAAGCTTTATGAAGAACCCCAAGTGGAGCTCTCCAGAAATGAGGTTTAAGGCTAATTTGAACATCTTTCTCCCAGTCTCAAGGTCGCTGCTAAAAGTGAGTCTGAAAGCTCTCAGGGTCATTACACTGGGAATTACCTCTGAGGGTCTTGGTGGGGCATCCGAACAAGGGTTGTGGAAGGCCTCATTTCTCTCTCTTGGCTGTTTCCTCCACTCTTGCGAAGGGGTAAGCAAGAATCTTCTTTGCACCATGTTTTATATAGTGTTACATATAATAACAAAGACATTTTTATAGCATTGGAAAAAATATAAATGGTGGTCATGCCACTTTATTCAGCAGAGAGACATAAATGTTTAAGTTTTTTCAGTGAACTATTCCCATGATCTATTTTTTCTGACCGCAAAGCATCAAGCTTTGTTAAGGAATTACGAATAGCATGTGAATCAATCTATGGCATTACCTATTTACACAGGCTCTTTAAATCCCAGTAATGATTTAATATGGAAACACGCCCAGTGCACCTGCCTCAGTGAAATGCAGTGATCTCCCCTGCTGAGTAGTGATTCTTCCCCCTGTTTCAACGGGGCTGTACTTTCTTCTTTATTTCTCTCTTTGTTACTGATCCTACATGTCTTTCCACTAGCTTATGCTTATCTTGTGCTTTAGATATGCCTTCAAGTGATTTTCTCTTCTGCTTATTTTGCTGGGGTCGTATATCTGGAAATGTGATTAGGCAAAGGGTAAGCAGCCTCACAGAAGTGTCCTTCTTTCCAATGGAGCTAAGGGTTGGGAGAATCTCACGGGCTTCCTCATAGAATAAAACACAGAGTCAGTGTTACTACTAAAGCATAATTCAGGGCTGAATTTATAATGGAGAAATAATTGTATCTGGTCAATAAATATGACCAGACTGGACTCCACACCTTTTTCCCCCTTTCTTATTCTTTGTGCTCAGGGGCAGAATTCAGGACACAATTTCTTTTAATAGCAAGCATCAAAACTCCAGGTTGACTCACTGCGTGGGCTGATATGGGATGTCAGGTTTGAGTGAGTAGGTACAGAAGGTTCCTATTTTGTTCAGGTTCTGCTCTTTATAATTGGTTTGGAAACCAAATGTATTTTAACCATGTCAGTGGAGATGAGCATGGTTAGGAAAATGATTCATGTGTAAACAAAATATCCAGGCCTAAGCAGTCTATATGGGTAGAATCCTTTTATTACCCAAGTGATACTGACTTGAGCTTCCACGTATGAACAAAGAAACTTTACCCCTCTCAAAACTAAGATGGTCCCCTGGTGCTGGCTGATGTATGTCCTCAAATAGGCTCTCCTGCTTTTAGGCAGTGCCTTCTCTCAGACCACTGGACCACCACCTCCTTTGCTCCTGGCTGTTGCTTTGGGCAGAGGGATTCTTAATGGCTTTCACCTGTGCCAATTCCACTGTGGCTCCAGAAGACATCCTCTTCCACAAATTACCCATAGGACAGTTGATGCCAGGCTATCATGAGGCACAGGGAGAGAAGAAACATTTTGCCTACAACCCAGTCTAAGTTCCACTCCCAAGTCCCAGGTTTCCAGAATTTATTTCTTCCTTCAATAATTGACAAGATAAATATCCACTTCCCTCAGAGAGATCCCACTCCTACATACACGGTGTGTAACAGCTTGATATCAGTATATTCTAGGTTATTTATTCATTAATGACATCATTTATGAAAGTTGATACGCAAGCCCAAGTTGGGCTGTGCTAAGCCCAGGCCAGGTACCTTCCATAGACGCCGTTCTGGTAGAAAGAATGTTATGCTAAGAAACAGTTTCTTTCTATCTTCTGATAAGTCTTCAATATGTATATTTTCCACAATTTCCAGAGCAGGAGCAACAATGTGCATAATGCCATTTAAACTTACACAGAGCTAACAAACATCTCTAATACCCTTTCCCCACACTGCTGCCCCCCACCCCCCACCAAAGGCAAGACATTCTTAAATGGCTTTGGCTTGCTGAATTTTAGCAATGTTTCAATTATTCAAACAAATGGTCTTCTCAACATTAAGCACTGCATTTAGGCCAATGACACCCTGAAGTACTGGAAACAATAATAGAAAACCTTCCTTCGGATCCATACAATCAAAGGACCACTTTAAGATATTCGCAAAACAAAGGTCAGTCTTTGAAAAACTCAATGTCTATTTCCAAACTCTTTATACTAGATAGAAACTCTTTGCAGCTTAGAATGGTTCCTTTTCCCAGATTCTAAATGTCAAGTTCCAAAAATAAATAATAATACAAACTTAGATGGATAAATCATTATGCAATAAACTTAATAATGATGTAGGTGATGTTGGATCTGCCAGCAGTTTCTGGGTGTGGGCCGGGATCATGTCTCGTGAAGCCAAAGAATAGAAACACAACACGGACCAGGGAGAGGCAAAAAGTTTTTTAAAAAGGATAGTTTATTAGAGGCAGGAGAAGAGGTTGCAGCTCCCGAGCTGGAGGGGGTCCCGAATGGGGGTGCCCCATGACTGAGGCAAAAGCTCTTACTTTTATACCTTCCCTTGCCTGCTTGGGAGCTTTTTGAAGAAGGAAACTTGTTTGAAGAAGGGAACTGGCGCCTTCTAATGAAATTCGTCTACCAGGTTTATTCTGCTTGCCCATCCTAAAGGAATTAGCAAAGCAGCCCACTCTTATCTATCAGATCTGCTCCATTTGTCAGAACAAAATGAATTTTATGATTTACCTCAAGGCCTTGTTACATTATGTCCTGGAGCAAAGGAGTGATATCAAAACCTGAAGTTTTAGGACATGGCTGTCTTTTCTTTATCTTACCAGGGACCTCCCTGTCTACCTAGGGACAAGCTAACTCTCCTATATCAATAAGAGAAAAGAAATTCTGTGTAGGTTGCTAAACATTTTTTTTTTCCTACTTGGGTTACTTGAGGAATTGAAATCTGAATTAAAATAAAAGGAATCGGAGCAAAGGGGTTAGTTTGTAGGAATGAAATGGGAGGAAAAACCTGAACATATATTGAGCACCTGTTCTGTTCAGTGCTGCGCTCGGTAATTGACACATGATATTTTATTCTACTCTTCAACTATCCTATGAGTTAACTATCTGATGGATGAGAATAAAATATAGACTTGGGATATTAAATATCGTGTGCAAGTTCACGTAGCTGATTTGTAAGCATGGAGCTTGGATTTAAGCAGGTCTGTAAGATTGCATACCTCCTCTTTTCTCCATGACCACTGTGTTCATTAAGCCTAGTGGGGTCCCCTTCTCCACCCTGGAGTTTTGCATACCCTTTGTTGGATAAAACAAATGTGACCTTGTACCTTGGCCAGTTAAGACTTAAGTAATTCATTCATTTGAGTCCTTATTACATGCCAAACTCTGTGGAAATTGCAGGCACAGAAGCCAATGTTGGTGGGGAAGTCATTTCAGCACAATGTACGACTAATTTCTCAATTCACACTTCATCCCTGGCTGCTGATTCCATCTTCACACCAATCTTCCTGTGAAAAGTGTTGCAGCCTTGTATCATTTGGGGCATTAAGAGAACTTGAATGATCAAAAGACTCACTCTCATGATTTTTTTGCCGTTTTCTTCTTTCTCATCATCTTTCTGCAACTCTGTGTAATTGACTATGGATTTTTAATTGGAGAAGGGAGAAGTTTTAATCAGAAGAAAATACTCATGGCTAAAAGTAGGTAAAGGAAGAGATTTATGAGGCTCTTAGGAAACTTACAGGAAAATCCCCTAAAAAGTCATCATTTGTTATTCTTAGTATTGACTTGTTAAAAGTGAATCTCATTACCTTTGTTTTATCTGGCATATTTATGGAATATGTTTATTTATTAATGAATTTTTCTAAAGCAAATGTAACAGGCGCATAAGGGCATTCTCATAACCACTTAGCTATATGGCTGTGGATATTTATTACTGGTCTTTAGAGACTGTTCAAAAATGGAGAATTCCAGGAAAACAACCAAAAAAGCATTCAATTTCTTAAAATGCATGCATTCCATGAATCATTTATTCAAAGGACTAAGAAGAAATATATATTTCTGAGTTTGTCTGTGATCAAAAATAATCCTCCTCAGCATCTTTCCCAGAATTGTTCAGAACAATTTTCTTTTCCTTCAAATGGACAGATGTGGCTATGAGGCCCTGGTACAAATCGGTGGGCACTGGTGTTAGGGGTCTGCCACAGAAGTTGCTCCCCATAACGTGTGGCCAAGTGAGAATGTGGAGGAAGCCGATTCTATTATCTCCTTTCTTGGATCTTTGCATCCCCTGTCACTTCCCCTCTTGCAGTTGCTGGCGGACATCACCGAAGTCCATAAGTGACACCTGAAGAAACAGGTGGCAGCACCTGTAAGGCACAGTCATACAATCAGAGACTGTCACTGAGAGAGGGAGCTGTAGGCCATTTCCTAACCAGCTCCCTCTTCTACAGATTGGGAAACTGAGGCCCATTGACTCATCCATGGTCACCCGATCATTACCAGAAAAGTTGAAACTCCAACCTGGGGCTTTTCACCATTCCATATGGAGGGGTGAGATTCCAGGGAGTTTATCTAATTCAAATCATCTAATCTAAATTTCCATCTGCTTAAGTGTACTCCTGAAGGAGCAGCAACCACATGCTGAGCCAGAAAAATCAGAGAGTGTAAGGCAGCAGGAAGGGTGGATCCGTCACACTTTGTCATCAGAAATTCCAGGAAGTGAAGAATACATGTTTGAATAAAGTATATTCACAAAAAGCAAACAAGTTCATGTACATCAATTATGGAAATAGTATGACGTATAAAGACAGTATGAAGGTAGAATAATGCAACAAGTTCCAAGCAGTGTTTCTTACCTGATAACTGCAGGTTGAGGACTCAGATAGAATTCTAGCATCTGCAAGTGTCCTTGGGCTGTGCTTGATTTATCAGCAATACCATAAAGAGAGGGCTGCATTTTCTGAGTGCTGGGGTCTGATTGTAGGCCCAACCTGCTCCATGCTGTGAACTCTATGTTCTCAATTTTTATTTGTTTTTGATGGGGCCAACATAGATATTCTCACTAGGCTGTGTTTTTTTAGGTGTGTGTGGGTTCCTGAAACTGAACTTCTCTTTTTCTCCCTTTAAATTCTGATAAGCTAACAATCCAACATTATTCCATTATCCACCTCTAATTGCCTAGAAACTAAAGGGTGAAGAAGAGACATCAAAATGGTAGCCTTGGGATTATTTGATTGGTAGACATATTTTGGTTGGCTTGACCAGTGTTTAAAATAATTTGAGACCATATTGAAAAACTGGTGGCCTCATGCAAAATCCTGGATTTTAGATGTGTCCCTTTAAGTAAAAAGATCAGAAAATCTGGCCACATTGGACCCAAGTTTCCTGTGGCAAGAATTGTTACGTGTCACGATCTGACTGGTCTCTGATCCTTGTGGACCAGCCATGCATTCTCTTTCCTAGCCTCTTGGCAATGCAGGCATCCGGGTTTTCAACCCTTATTGAAGAGGAAATAATAAAGACCACTAAATCACACCTCTGCCAGAATTTATTTATTCTTTATTCACCCACTCACAAATACTTATTTAACCCTGAATGCCTGATTCTATTCTAATATTGAGGGATTGCACAGTGAATCAGATAGACTATATGCCTGCAGTGGAATTTATAATCTAGAAGGGAAAACATTAAACAAATAGTAATCACACAAGAGAAACAGAAGACACTGCCCTGTGCTATGCAGAGATATAGAACAGGGTAATCTGAGACCGACTTTAGATGGAACTGGGAAGGCTTCTCTGAGGAGTTGGTGTTTAAGCTGAGATCCAAATGACGAGGAGGGGTTAATTAACCATGCAGTTATCAGGGAGAAAAGGGTTCCAGGCAGAAGCAGAGATAGTGTAGAGGCTCTAAGGCTTGTTCAAGCATCTGAAAGAAGGCCCTATACCTGGAGAGTCGGGGTCAGAGGAGGAGGTGGCCAGGCTGATAAACCATATGGCAATTTGCAGCTGGGTGAGGAGAGATTAGGATTTTATTCTAAATTGGATGCAAACTACTGGGGGATTTTACACAGGAGAGTGATGTTATCTGCTTCAAATAACTATTTCTGAATGTGGTAATTTCCATTTCAAAACAGAGAAATTAAATCCTAGAGGTCTAAAAAAGGTAAGCACGTCTCAAGATGCTTTAGTTTTACTAAAAGGGATGACATACTCTATGTAAAAGTGTATTAGTTTCCTGGGGCTGCGATAACAAATTACCACAAATATGGTGGCTTTAAACAACAGAAATGTATTTGTTTATAACTCTGGAGTCTAGAAGTTTAACATCTGCTTCACTGGGCTTAAATCAAGGTGTCAGCAGGGTTGCTTGCCCTCCAGAGGCTCTAGGGGAGAATCTGTTCCTTGTCTCTTCTGACTTCTGGTGGCCGCAGGTATGCCTTGACTTGTGGCCATAGAAGTAAACCTGAGACAAAAATCCAATGTAGGTAATTTATGTGAGAGGTGATTCCGGAAAGCACTAGGAAAAGAGAGGGGAAGTAAGACAAGGAAGTGAGGAAACCAATAAAATTGTGTTTACTGAGCAGATTACTTCTATGGCCATTGGAGCTCCATCCTACTGTGGAATACTGGAAGACCACAGAACATGCCTTGGAGCTTATTCATCTAAGAGGTAAAAGCATCTATGTTTTTATCCTAATTCCTATCAGTCTTGGCTGAGGGCTACTCCGGGAGGTGTTAACTCCCTCGCCCATCTGCACTGCCCCTGTCAGCTGGTGGCCAGAGAAAGCCTTCAGCAAAGAATGGAAGGAGCATGCAATTGGGAGGGAGACTTGTGTGGGGTTGGTGCACAGGAGTCAACCCTGAGATGCTATAGGCAGGGCACTGATGTCTGCTGTAGTTGACAGGGTTATTAAGATTTCTCTTGAGTCTATTTCATTTTGTATTTAAAACTAGTGGATATATTTCTAAAAAGATTTCCTAAAGAGACAAGTGAGAATGTTTATAAATATGTTACTAAATGGATGATTTCTTTCAAATTGACATTTATCTGTGGGAACAGAGAGCATTTAATTTAAAATCTATTAGTAGTCTGACCATTAGTTGCACATAAGCATGCATCCGGTAGGTTCCTGCCTATTAGGTGCTTCTACACATGTACCTATTAGATATTAGGTATAGTGAGAATGTAAAATAGAACAACATTTGACCACCTTGTTCAAGAATCTAGTTGCCAAGACAAAACTGCACAAATCATTTTCATAACAGCCATCATAGTACAGATTTATAAAACTGAACACTCATTTTTTTTCCCCCTTCATTAAACATTTATCATGGCAATGTTATTCTAGGTGCTGGTGATGCAGGGGCAAACAGAGCAATGGAGAGCTCTGCTTTCATGGAACTCACATTGTTTGCATGGGATTCCTTAGCAGGATATCTCAGTTCTCTCAGCCTCTGTGTTAACTGCCTCATTACCTGCCACTTCCTTCAAGGTTTTGATGCTTACGCAACACGGACAATTCATGAGTTGTTTGGTCCAAGAGCTTGTGAATGGCAGATCCAGGTCTGATGGAGTCTGTATGATCTCTGTGCCCGGGCTCTGGCCTTCACTGCCACACTCGCCAGACACTGACAACATACAGGAGCTTCCATCAATGGAGCCTGAAAAGAAGTATCTTCAGTGGTTTGTTTACAACAGTCTCTCTTCTGACAGCATAGTAGGCTAAATAATGCACCACCTGCTCACCTCTACCCCCCAAAAAAGAGCGGTCTAAGATCTAATCCCTGGGACCTGGGAATATGTTACCTTCCACGGCAAAAGGGATTTTGCAGATGTGGCGAAATTAAGGGTTTTGAGATGGGGAGATTATCCTGGATTATCTGGGTGGCCCCATGTAATCCTTATAAGAGGGAGATCATAGGGGTCTGAAGATAATACACTGTTGGACTTAAAAATGAAGGAGGCAGACAAATGCCAAAGGATGCAGGCAACCTCAGGAAACTGGAAAGGGAAAGGAAAGGAATTCTCTCCTGGGACTTCCAGAAGAAATCCTGCCCTGTGGACCTAATGTAGATTTTGACCTCCAGATCTCTAAGGTAATAAAACTGTGTTGTTTTAAGTCACTAAGTTTGTGGTAGGTTGTTATAGTAGCAGTAAGAAACCTATACACTCAGCAGGAAGGTGTCCTCATCTGTGAAATGTGAACTTTGGATCCATTTGTCCCCAAGGCCCTTTCTGTCTGTGATCTAAACCCAATGGGTGTGGTCCCTCAGAAGGGGGCAGATAGGAAAATGGAGCCCCACAGTACTGATTCGGCATGCTGGGAATTTCGGAGAGCTCTGTACTAGGTTCACAGGAGTTAAGCTAGGGAACAAACGCTGTCAGTGATCAGTCTAAAATGCAAGCAGCATTTTACTGGCAGCCTCTTAAAAGCACATGACTCATTCAGAAATACAACATTTGGTCGATGACTATGTCAGACTTTCAGGTAAATTTAATCAATGGACAGCCACTATTTTATTTTTCTCCAAACCAGAATTTCATATTACATTTCATTCCATTAGCCTTGATGTAAAGTGGCAGTTGATAGCAAGCCATATTGACAGGTCCTCCTGGGCATAATCTAGTAGTCACCTTAAATCACTTATTCACTGCATGATTCATGGCACACAGAAGAGCAGGTAGTCACTGAGTATTTAAATATAAAGCTCAAATAACAGAACACTCAAAATCTTCTTTTGGCTATTTAATCCACCTTAATTAATTAGAAGGCATTTGCCTCTTAGCATCTCAAATCATAACATATGTAGTGTTTGTTCTTACCACAATAAAGGGCGACAGGCAGGTGAATTCTGGGAGCAGAGATAGATGGGGTGACAGGGTCAGGTTGTGGAAGTTGCCGTCCCCAGAGGCAAGCCCTGTAGTGGACTCCCACTTGGGACACCTGTCTTCCTCCGATGCAGGAGATAATGCAAATCATTTTAGATCAACAAATGTTTCTTGATCACCTAGTGTAAACGTCAGGGTAGTCATTAGGGCTCTAAAGATTAATAAGGCTCAGACTCTGCCCTGGAGGGTCCTTAATCTCAGAAGGAGGCATAGAAGGAGGCTCAGAAGGAGGCACACTCAGGGAATGTGTCTGATGTTTTTGAATTATTTCCCACTGATGAGTTATTTTGGTTTAGAAATAGTACTGGTGATGAGAAAACTTAACAGTGGCTTAAGTTGATTTCTAGTAGTTCTTTGCTTACAGGAGGCTAACAAAATAGGTTTTGAGGTTGGAGAAGGAAGTAGACTTGAAGGTGTTTCCTGGTCACTGGAAAGCACCAGAGTGAGGGGGGTTATAAAGGTGGCAGAAACCCGTCACCTGAGGCCCAGGAGGATAGTTCTGGGTATTAGGTTATTGTTGTGCACCATTTAGCTCATGACAATGTGCAGTTTGAGAACTGAAGAGAATTTAAATCAGACCGATAGAAAATCCAGCCATGAATAAGAAATTCTGAGATGGGCAACATTGAAAGTGAAATGTGAACATGTTACAAAGGAAAACAGAGCAGACCTCTGTCATCAACAGAGCTAAGGGGGTGGCTGAATTCCCCAAGTCTTGCTTTATTGAAGCACAAGACACTACAACAACTTAACCCAGTCTGATTCTTATCATATGTGAACTCTGTATTGGTCACATGAGTCTTTCTCCCGTGAGGTAGATGCCCAGTATTAGTGAGAACACTCAGATGTGAAATGTTGCCCCCACTACCCCCATCACCGTTGCCTCTCTTCCTCTGCCAGGGCTTGTTAGCCACAGAGCGGTGACCAGTCTACAACCTGCAACAACGAGAGCAACGTTCAGCGACAGCAATGTTCTCTGTGGGAGCCTGGTACTACTTGGCACTGGGGCCTGACGAGGTAGAAAGGCAGGCTCTGACCTGGAAGAGTTTACTGTCCATTTAGGGAGTCTGGTCATATTTCTACAACGATAACCATATAAGAATTCAGAAATAAAATACCCATCAAAGGTTATAATCAGTCCTGCTAGAATTGAGGGCAGGGAGCTTAGCCTTTTTGGAAGAAGTGAGCCTTGGGCTGGAATTTGAAAGGAGAAACCAGAAGTCTGCATACCTCTTTTGGCATGTGATTTGTACACTAGCTGCTTACAAGTGAGGTAGCATAGTGCTGTGGAAAGAGTCCAGAGTCTCGAACAAGACAGATGTGAATTCAAGTAACAACTCCCAGCTCTGCCATTTCCTACCTCTGTCGGCTCTCTGAGCCCCAGTGTCACTATTTATAAAATAGTCAGAATAATACTCATCTCAACATGTTTTTATAAAGATTAAATAAAAGACATGTAAGGTGCCTAACTCAATCTGTTGTAGTCTGCTGGGTAATGGTTAGGTGGTTGCAACAAAGACTTCCAAAGCTACAGTGTTTAAAGAACAGAGAGGTTCACTTCTTTCTCGTGTTAATCAGTCCCAAATCATGGTCAAGTTGGTGGGGTAGCTCACTCCACGAAGTCCCTCAGGGACCCATGTTCCTGTCATCTTGTTCTTCTGTCATTGCCTAGATGTTCAGTATGAACTTCCTTTCCCTTCTTTCCGGGTGTCAAACTATTGAAAAAAAACACACACAAAAAAAACAAACCCCAGTTCTTGTTCCTCCACTACGATGTCTTTTAGCTTCTGCTTCTTGCTCTCCAGAGCTTCTCTACATTTTATTTTTTATCTCTAATGTCACCCAGTTCTCATATAATCTTATAATATCAGCTTGACCTCTTTTAAAACCCCTGTGTTTTACTGCAGATCTTCTCAACATTGGCACTTGACCTTTTGGGATGGACATTTCCAAATTTGGGGGCTGTCCTGGGCACTATAGGATCTTAAACAACATGCTGTCCTCTACCCAGTGGATGCTAGTAGCAACCCCCATTGTGACAACCCAGAAAATGTCTCCAGACATTGCCCAATGTCTCTTAGGGGGAAAATTGCCTCCAGATGAGAACAACTGATTTACTGGATGATTCGTAAAAAGAAGCCTAGTCATGTAGCCTAAGACTAAAGCTGTCTACCCTATGCCCCTCCATGCATTTAACACTCACCAGCCTTTTGGTTCAAGGAGGATTTCTCCTTTATAATGGTGTTCCTTTCTTGGTTTTCCAAAGCAATGTTATTCAACTACATTTAACTTCTTCAGCATTAAGCACTTAATAAGTCTCTCTCTCTATGTGGGAAGCCTTTTAACTCTGAGGAATGCTAGTAACCCCTGCCAAGTAACTCCATGAGCTCTAACATCTATTCCAGAATATCTGAAATGATCAGATCCAGGCCCTGGGTGAGGGGAGACTTTGAAGCAGAGAGAAGGAAAGCCATTGAAGTTAGTCATAAGAAGTGGGGTGGAAGGCAAGAAGCTCACTGAGAAACAGTAAAAGAAGACTTACTAAGGATTTTGGTTTCATGGCAAGAAAACATCTTGCCATGTTATTATGTGCTACATAATATTCTAGACTTCAAACTTAAGGATGCAGGAAAGTCACCTGAGAGCTTGTTTAAAATTCAAATTTGTATATTTCACCTCCACAGATTCCAATTCAGTTGACCTGAGGAGAGTGGACAGAAATGTACCTTTTTATTAAGTATTCCAGGAAATTCTGATGCTGCTAATTCATAGACCTCAGTTTAAGAAATGTTTTAGATGAACTTTTCAGAAACCTTTACAATATTTCCATTTTCCTTTAAACAATAGCTGCCAATAGTGAGTGAGTGAGGAATTACACGTAATGTTGGAGGTTTATTTTGTCACTTAGCCAAGGTTCTGAGTGGTGATAAGGGCCAACGAGGAACAAAGTGCAGCTTTGTTAGTTGTGTGACAATACTTTGTGTCTCAGCACAGACCTTAGGTAGAAGCTGGACTGGGCAGTGTGCTTTAGCCTGGAACTAAAGTCTGGCCTTTTTTTCTTAAGTTTTTTCTTTCCCTTAAGTTGATCTCTTGTCTTTCCCTCCAAAATAAATGAAAGGCAGGACCTTGATACTGCAATATGAGGCAAAGGCTACCTTTCCTAGGAGCAAGACAGCAAGAGACCATTTTGTGTTATAAAGATAAAACTGTAACCAAACACAACGGATTTTAAGCAGTTACGGAAGAACCTTAACATGACGAGAAAAAAAATTTTTTTTGGCAAGTAAAATAAGAGACTAATGAATAAACTTTAACATATGATGCACAGTCCCATTCTTGCATAGTGCAAATGACCAGAGTTGACCAGTCTAGGCCCTCAGCTTGTGGTGAGCTCAGTATTTCGGGCCCTTCAGGCTCCCCCTGACACCAGAGAAGAGATGGTCAGGCCTCTGTCCCAAGTCAGAGAACAATCCTGTTCCTCCAATCATTACAGCAGCCAGAATCCAGAAAATGCAAAATATAAAAGCCTTGCTTTGCAAGGGAACTGATCTTTTGCACAGCAGTCCTGACCCATGAGTATCAGGCTTTCACCAACAACATCAGTCTCCTCTGGATAGTGCAAGTAAGAGGATGGGAAAAGTGCCTCAAATGTGGACAGGGGTTAAATCCTCTATAGGCCAGGTCTGAAATGGGATGCTGGGGATAAAAACATTGACCTTCAACTTGTCATCCTTGTTTCTCTTCCTTCCCTTTATTTCTCCTGCCTTTTCCTTTCTTCCTCCCACGCTTCCTGTTTCTTTCTTTCCAAAAATCAAACACAAATTCTTCATAAAGACCAACCTTAAGACAAAGTCAAGGGAGGGGCATTGTTCATATCTTCTCTTTTCCGTAGGTTCTCGTATGACCCTTCCTCCTGACACTTATACGCTCTTCCTGATACAGCACCTGGTACGGAGCAGAGCACATAGGAGGAGCTTTACTCAGGCATGAGGTCAGAGGCAGGCTCAAAGGTGCTCTTCCCAGATGGATAAAGGCTCTCCCAAGATGAAGCAGTTATTTGAGGGGAATACTCACTGTACCTTCTCTGTCCCATGCCTCCACTTGTGTTGACCATGGACCCACCCTCCGAGGGTTTCTCTCATCTGAGCTCCTGGCCCTATTACTTTTATAGGGTTGCCATGTTCTGATGGTGACCATGGTCCTGATTCCAACTCTGCCTCATCCTCCCTACAACGAGCCAGCTTTCTCCTCCCATCGCTACCCCCTTAGCCCCTGGACCTGGCTTGATATTTACATCTCTGGGCCGAGAGATGATGTGGTCTTCCCTGGATGCAAGGTTGAAATGGGACACTTCTGACTGACTGTTATGGAGGTGTTGTCTCTCAGTAAGACCAAAATGGTGTCTTAGTTTGCTAGAGCTGCCACAATCAAGTATCATAAACTG
The DNA here is from genome assembly GCF_057876585.1 of Rhinolophus sinicus. Taxonomy (NCBI): domain Eukaryota; kingdom Metazoa; phylum Chordata; class Mammalia; order Chiroptera; family Rhinolophidae; genus Rhinolophus; species Rhinolophus sinicus. The sequence continues at coordinate 131,408,191 of NC_142501.1, forward strand.
GGTGGCAGAAATGCATCACTTCACAGTTTTAGAGGCCAGAAGTCTAAGGTCAAGGGATCAGCAGGATTGGTTCTTTCTCAGGACCATAAGGGAGAATCTGTTCCATGCCTCTCTTCTAGCTTCTGGTGGATTGCTGGGACTCTTTGGTGTAGAAGCACCTGATCTGCCAGTGTATGTGCCTGTGTCCAAATGTCCCTTTCATATAAGGACACCAGTCAGCTGGATTAGGATCTCATCTTAACTAATTAAATCTCTATCCAAATAAGGTCACATTCTGAGGTACTAGGGGGTCAATCTTCAACATGGAGGACACAATTCAACACACAAGAGATGGTGATTTTTTTGTAAATTGTGTCTAGTAGGCTCCCATACTAGGGCTGAGACTAGAGTGAAGCAAGTGAGATGCACAAATGGAGAGCTAAATTTAGAGGTGCACAAAATAGCTCAGGAGTCAAGATAAATATTCTAGTAATATACATTTTAAAACCAAAATTAATAAAAAGAAGTCTGTGATGAACAAAATATCAAAATTTTAAATAAAGGCAGCATGTGACCCACATTTGCCTACACCTGACACTCACTCCAGGCCCCACTGCCCTCTGTGGACAGAACACTTGCCTTTCTTTACCCTTGAATATAATTACACTGAATTTAGAAGACAACTGAAGACACATTTTTTGGATTTTGGAATTCAGAAGGCTCATTTAACACTAAGATTGAACCTTATTAATTTTCTACTTCAGTAATTCTCTGCCAAGTACTTTACACTTCTTTTAAACTATGTGTTTAATTAGAATACCTTGATTTCTCAGACTCACTTCAGCACTTCCTGGAGGGGGTCGCTCTGCTTCAGTTTGATGTTGTTTGGCCCTGTCAATGTGCCCTAGTCGTTAGTGTTTTGTTTTGTTTTCTTTAAATACCAAATGGTGGTACACCTCATTGAGCAGGACAGGGCCACAACAACTGGCTCTGGCTGCTCTCCCTCCCGACCTCTGGGGTGGACTGGCTCTCTCTGGATGCTCATTCCTCCTCTCTAGGGAAGGGCAAATGTGGGGCAGGATTATGAAGTCGCAATTTCCCTGAGACTTGTCAAACTCACTCATGCGTGCCCAAGTGGGAAACTAGAAAAACTACCTCAATTGCTGAGAGAGAAGATTAGCATTGAGCTTTTTTCAGGGACAGACTGGGTTGAACTATTTTGCCAAAGTAACAGAGAAAAAGTTAACAGTAGCAGGTAGGTAAGTGTTATGGTAAGAGCAAGACAACCCTTTTGTAGACTACACAGTTTGTGGCTTGCCTTCTCTATGGCAAATTGGGCAGATGAAGTGGGACGTGTGGGCCGTTCGTTATCTTGGCTCCTAGTCTCTTCCAGCCTCGTCCTAGAACCCCGCTTCTCCTTCCATCACCCGTCTGACCTCCAAGTTCATTCTGAGTAAGTGTTTTGTAACACACACGCCCAGCACACACCTTTACACACCTACACGGAATTCACTTGCCAGGCACCGAATTCAGTAGCTGAGAATATTTCTTTAAGCCCTTGATTTCTTTTGTGAACTGCAAATATTGACCAGGCTGGTCTCTGCGGTTATATCAATGGGGAAGGTGTTCTCTGCAGTGGATTTCTTTCATCAATGTTCGATCTATTTTCTATGCCATTCACTACTACTCTAAATTTTATAGCTTCTAGGGAAATGATACCTCTCTCAATATGTTAATGTACATGAAATAGCACAGTTCTTGGCACCCAGTTGGAGTTTAATAAATCATAGTTCCAAGAGACATATCCAATAAAGAAAACCTAGGAGTTATACCGCTTAAGAACAAGGAAGTTTTGCAGAGACAACATTTGGACAAATGTGGTGCATTTCAGTGTTAAGAAGACCAACATCTAGGAGGTCTCATGGAACAGGAACAAGAGCCTCAGTCTGGCAATCAGGATTTCTCAGAGCTCATTGCAGCTGTGCTACTGGGGGGCTACTTGACAAGTCACTTAACTTCTCTAGGTCTCTGTTTCCTCATGTGTAAAATGAAAAGTCTTGTACAAATAGTGGCCCAGAACCCTTCCCGATTTAAGTCTGTGACACTTTCATTGTTCCTATTCCTGGATGAAGGGACATGCTGGGAGAAATTGCTTCCTCTGTAAGTCAGCAGATTGCAATGAGAGTGAGTGCCTGTGATTCTCTGGAAAGGTCGGAGCTGCCGATGGTCACAATTCTCATGAACTCAATAAACTGTGCAATATTCTGCAAACAGCTGCCGCTCAGAAATGGTGTTTAAGTCATCCAGTTGGGAAAACAGAGGACAAGAAATAATCATAAAATGCTTTCAGGGAGATAGAAGCTGACGGAAAGAGAAGCCGTGATCTTTACAGAATCAAAAGCTGTTGCACAACAATTTGTGTGTGTTGTGCCTAAAATGAGTATCTTTGCTTTTCAGGCCTTGCGTTTTTTGTTTGTTTGTTTGTTTGTTTTTTTTAAAGCCAGGGAAATAGGAATGAAATAGACTTCTTCAGAGGTCGAAGAGAAATAGGTGCTTTTTGCGAGAAAGGGAAAAGACAAAGGAAAAATACTCAATGGCGATGGCAGCACGTCTGTGCTTTCCCTTCAGCAACACTCACACTGTGACCCAATTTCCAAGCTCTCACGGGTTTGCGGGGGAGACCCTGGTGCTGTCTCTTTCCATTAGTTTCCTTGGAAGGAGGACTGGCTGGGAGAAATTGGCTCAGTAGTACATCAGTAGTTATATTACACAACAGCTGTGGAAAATTATTAAACTAACAGAGAGACAAATGGCTTGGGAGCGAATAAAGTTAGCAACTCTGGAAACCTCAATAACAGTTCATCATGTTGGGCCTTCTCCCTTGATTACCATCCTAGTTCCTAAATGAGAATTCAAATTGCAGCAAACTTTTTACTTTACTCACCTCCCTTTTTTTTTAACTCTTATTTTTATTTTGTCAGCAAAAGCAGAGAGTACATAGCCTCATCTTACCCCATTTCTTTCCTCTTTGCCTTGAGCCATCGTCCTCTTTTTTGCATCACCCCAAACACACACATATTCACTCTCGTATAGCACGTGCACACGCTCACACACACACACTCACATGCATTCCCTCACACTCACTCTCCACATACACACACACTCCTTACACTCATGTGCACTCTCATGTGTGAACACACTCTCACACATACATGTATGCACATATGTACACAGCCTTGCGCACATGCATGAGACTCAGTTTATTATTATCCAGGTCTGGGCTCTGGTGAGAAAGGCCACTCATCTTCCTCCTTTTGAAGTAGCTGGAACTGAGTATGTCCTCTCTGAATTCTGAGAGTTCACAGTGTTTGTAAGTGTAACCGGTTTATTAAATGGTATGAATTGAGTGAGGAGCACATGAAGTGGTTTTCTTTTTTCTCCAAACACAACCTTCCAACATGATTTGTTGAATCTCCACTTTCTTCTCTTAATAATGAGTCTCTTACCTCTTTAGTTATTGTCAGGTATCCAGAAACGCAGTCCGGTCCAGATTAAAACGAGGTATATTACCAGATTTAGGGTTTATGTTATGATTTAGGACCCTCCCTTTCCTAAGAGCTGTCCAGGCACCCAGGGTCTGGACGGAGGTTGGTGGTTCACTTTTCGTTTCTTTTATCTTCTGCTTCTCGCCCCTGTGTAGTTGAGATGAAGGGGGAGGTGGGATTAGAGAAAAAGGGCAAAAGCCTTTATTTAGCTATTGCTGTTGGAGTTCTCTCCTGGTTGTTGATGGCCCCCATGTGGAGGCATCAGAGGGCTGGCCCAGGAAGGGCTGCAGGTGGGTACTTTGGGGGTTATGTTCCGCCTTCCCAACCACAGTCTCCTGATGTGGGTTGTCTTCTGACTGCACCTCTCAGCAGCCACTCCCTCTGGCACACCCATAGCAAGCAGGCCTCCTAGGTGTTGCCCTGGAAAACCTGCTCAAAACTGAGTGCATTCTTCAATGTTCATGGGCAACTCACACACCCTGGCCATGCCAAATGGTGGGTGTAACCCTCACTATTGCTGTCCCCCTGGTCATCCTGCTGTCCCTCTCTGAAAGGCATTACGGGCAGATGAGCAAGTCTGCTGCATTAGAGGTTTCCAACTGAGGAATACCTGCCAGTAATTCTTCTTGCATTCACTCTTTTTAAAAAAATCTAATTTAACTTTTTTTTTTTTTAATTCGGGAACAGTGTGTTTTTCCAGGGCCCATCAGCTCCAAGTTGTTGTCCTTCAATCTAGTTATGGAGGGCGCAGCTCAGCTCCAAGTCCAGTCACTGTTTTCAATTATTGTTGCCGGGGTCGCAGCCCACCATCCCATGTAGGAATTGAACCAGCAACCTTGTTGTTAAGAGCTTGGGCTCTAACCAACTGAGCCATCCGGCTGTCCCTTCTTGCATTCACTCTTATTCTTCACAAATGAACCTTTTGGAGCACCCCTGTGCCTGATTTTTGGAGGGAGTATCTGTGCTGGGCAGTATTGTAAGACAGTCCTAAGATTTTCCCCTGGTGTGTGCATCCTGCATCCTGCATCATCCTTGAAATTGTGAGTACAAGGGTTTTTACTCCCACGATTAGGTCATGTCATATGGCATAATTGACTTTAAGAAAGGGAGATTAGTGGGGTGAGCCTGACCTAACCAGGAGAGTGCTTAAAAGGGACTAGGCTCCTCCTGGAAAAAGACTCAAAAGTGTAAGAGGGTGTGGATGTTGAAGCTCTGGTTCTGGCTTTGAAGATGAAGGGTCCACATGGCAAAGAATGTGGGTGACTTCTCAGAACAGCTCCCAGCTGACAGTCAGCCAGGGAACAGGGACCTCAGTCCTAGAGCTGCAAAGAACTGAGTTCTGCTACAACGAGGTAAACTTGGAAGAGAACCCAGAGCATCAGCCTGTGAGACCCTGAGTAGAGAACCCTGTTACACTGTGCTTGGGCTTCTGACCTACAGAACTGTGAGCTAATGAACCTCTGTGGTCTTAAGCCACTAAGTTTGTGGTGTTTTGTTACAAAGTAGTAGAACACTAATACACTGCCCCTTTACCTGCTAGCAAGGAAGAGGGAGAAAAGACTCCCATACTCATCAGCCCCTCTCAGTTCCAACTAGTTATTTTGCAAGTACAGATTGAAGGCAAGTGGTGGGTTGATGGTAGGAGGGTCCAATAGCCCTGGAGAAATGTCTGGCTGCCATTGGGGTCAGTTGTCTATGGAGGGACACTTAGTACTACTATTTTCAACTTTGGGTTTTAGCTGTAATTCCCAGACAGCAGTAAAAAATCCTGTTAATATCCTGCTAACTAAGGGAAAGGCAGTGTTCCCAATATCTTTGTCCCTTTGTGACCATTATATTGATTAAGTACAAATCCAGGTTGTAATTATCAAGCAATTTTGTTTTTGTCTCCCATTGCTCCTTTCTTCTGTGGAGCTAATTAGTCTCTTGCTCCTGATGACCATGACTTTTATGGTCACCTTCAGGTGATAAAAGATCTTCTAATCAGTATGTTTAATTCCGAGTAATTGCTCAAACTTTCAATTCTGTTCAAGGTTAGAGCTGCACCTCTTTTCCAGCTGCTGTCAGCTGGTTATTTGCAGTGGTGCGGAGTGGGGTAGCTGGCTTCTTGTTTTTTCTCCAGCTTGTGCGTTGAGCCACCAGACTCTTGTTTCTTAGCTTGGTGAGGTTAGAGCAGAGAAGAGAGGAAAAGGAAAGGAACATTCCAGGCTTGACTTTACTGCAGATAAAAGACCCTCTCTGTGGGAGTGTGTCTTTAAAGGCTCCAAAAAGACCCCATAAGAGAATCAGCTGTAAACTCTGTCAGGCTCTGAGAGTGAGAGGCCAGCCCAAGACAGACGTGGAAGTTTCCTTTTCTTCCCTCCTAGTTTTGCTTTTATTTATTTGACCTTGGCTTTCCCAGCTTCTCCATACTCCTGTCCTACACTTACTTAATTTCTGTCTCCTCTTCCTCCTCTTCCCCCTCAAGTATGTCTCTCAACAAACATTCCGCCTTTGACTTTCTCCTCTTGTGTTTCTCTACTCTGGCCGTTGTTTATCATGCACGCCCAGGGCTTTAGCGCTCACTTCCCCGCGAATGACTTCCAAATCAGCATTTCTAGCCCTCTTCATCCTCTGAGCTCTAGTACTGTGCTTCGGACTTATCTGTTGGGAATCTTGACCACGGTCTTCGACAGTCCCACATGTCTCAAAGTAATGTCACCTCTCTCCTACCCTGTCCACCTACTTCTGACATTCTCGTACCACTGTTCTCTATCCAAACAGGCTATCGGCTGCTCCTTCCTCCTTCCTCTGTATCAAATCCACTGACAAGTGCTCACATCCTACTTCCATAATAGCGATTGAATAGGTCTCTTCTCCATCACAGCTGTGTCTTCCCTATTTCCACCACCTCAAGATAATGTCTGTTTACGTTTTGGTGCATATTTTTCCAGCCTTCTTGTCTATCAATGTATTAAATAAATAAATAAATAACTATTATACATATATTTTTATGGACTAGGATCAAACTTTTTCACACTATTCTGTAAACTCACTTTTTTCACTTAACAATGTAACTCAATAATTTCATTCATCCACAACATTTTTTAGGTATAATGGCAGTTAAGGATTAGAGGGGGTGGTTGCCTTGTGTTGTTCAGACAGAGTCCCCCTGGCCTTTTTGCCCCTCTTCAGTGAATAGTGACCTAAATTCCCATGAAAGAAAGAGGAATAGAAAATTGTGTTTCACATAGGGCATACCCTGTCGCTGGTGTATCACATTCGTTAGAAACGGTGCAGTGTGAGGTGGACCTGGACATTGCCTGACATAGAATGAGTGCTTAAAAAGTGTTTATTGAATAGGGTAAAGTTGGCATAGGAGGCAGGTCACCCAGCCCAGCCCAGGACAGGTTAGGGGGCCACTCCTTAAAGGGCTTGTGCGACTTCAATGAAGACCTCCCTTTTTGTTCCGTTGTTTTCTTCCCTTCAATGTGGAGACGCATTGGTGGTTGGTGACAAACTTTCCCAGTCTGGGGTTCAGAACTTTCAAGGCTAAAACAGGACAGTCCCAGCAAACCAGCATAGTTGATCACTCTATATAGTGAGCCCCACCCTGAGTTCATTTAAAGGATGCAGATTGATTCCGGAAGCTTTGAAACTACCATCTCATCCTTGTAGGAACCTTCGGTGTGCTATCTGAGAGGAAACATATTTTCCAGCCAGAATCTTTTTATGTGTGAGAGAAATAAATGTTAATCACTTTTATGCCTCTGTTATTTCGGATTCTCTGTCACTAGCAGCCAAACCTAATTCTTAATGATAGGACTGTATAAAAGTAATACTAATTAAATTCATTTGCATAAATTCACTAATTTTATTCTTAATTACTGTGACATGCAATAATAAAATATGCAACCAAAGTACCACTGCAAGATTTATTTGATTACAGCACTGAGCTCCGTTTATATATATGCTTGGCTTCTTTCAATAGTTTGTTGATTACATAGTATAGTCATCCAGTGAGAAGTTAAAAAACATGGGCGGACACATATTCTTTCTATCGTGTGAATGGAGGCCCAGGGCACCAGCTCTCTATTGGATTGGAATAAATAGTGGAATCTCTTTGGAACAGAATCTGGGAGATAGCATTAACAGACACCTCATGGCCAAAGTGTATTTTATTCAGCCTTCATTACATGCAGTTGTTTTTATACACATGGTGTGACCTTTGGTGCATCTGCATCTGTGAAATAATAAGCCATTCTTTAAATCAAGATTTTGCTGCATTACAAATGCATGGAGAGCATTTTCAAAATTATTATTCTAGTGCTTGTCTGCTTCCCTTTTTTTCTCTTAAATAATCTGCGTTAGGCATTCAAAGGGCCTACTCACCCCAGGACATAGTTACAGCTAATTTGCTGAGACCCTCTGAACATACCCCAAGCCTGCTTAGGACATCTGCCAGGAACTTAAATCATTTTAAGTGGAGGAATTAGACTAATGTTTTCTGCTTGGAAAAGAACCGTGAATCTTGGTATTCCACAGAAGACTTTTAATGGTCGAAACGAATTATACTGCAGATATACAAAAGAAAATAAATCCATCTTATTTCACGAGGAACTTGACACTTTTATTTAGAAAATTTATATTTCTGAATGCTTCCTTCATACATTACAAATGCATTTCAAATGTGGCTCTGTTAGCTTAATAGTCTATGCCTTAAAAACAGACCAGGGTGAAAATGGGAATTGGGCCTCTTTGAAGTAAGAAAGGACAAAGAGAGGAAACTTATCTAAGATGAATCAAAGAGCATCCTTTTCTTACAAAAGCATGGAAATTCTGAGATGCCTGAAAGATTCTGAACAGAGAAATAGTCTCTTGTAAATTATTTTTGCATCCCCACCTATACCCTCAAGATTTGAACGTGTAAAATCTGTGTGTGAATTCTGTATAAAAGATCATCATCCACAATACATCCGTTATGAATGTACACAGTGTCTGTGTTTTTAATATGTTTTCAATAGGTTACAAATAGTAGGTTTCACATTGAATGCTATTTGCTATGCACATAGGATAAACTAGTGCATTGAGGTTATTTGCTAGAGGCAAGGTGGGGAATTCCAGCTAAGGCAATAAAAGGCAGCTGTAAGGTGGATTCTGATTGCATTTCAGGTAAGTCCTACAGAGAGGTTTGGTTTTGAACTAAATAGGCAGAGCTCACCGTTCTCATTCACTCCTGGGCCCTAATGAAAGCCAGGTTGTTTACGTTATGACTCACCTGTATTTATTATCGACAAGTTCTATGCAATCTATTTTCCAGGGAAAAGCTGGGGGACCATGGGGAACCATCCACTTCTGGCTGCAGACAACCTTCCTTGCTCTGACGAGTTAAAACAAAAATCAGTGTCTTTTAACAAAAATGAAAGCTGTCCGTACTAATCTAACTGCTCTTGGTCTTTTGTACTAATGGCCTTTTATTTGAATCTCAGTTTCCTAACATGAAATACCATAAACTGAGATATTTAAGTAAAATATTCAGTGTGTGTTCTCAAAACTGCATGTTTTTCCTTTCTAGAAAGACACCTGGTAATTGACTTCTTTACACTGCTAGACCACTAAGAGAAGGGGTGGTTTGGGGCTCTGCCAGCAGCTCCCGGCTTTTCTAGGCTGTAAGAGCTGATTAGCCTTCTAAATGTATGCATGGCCAAGAGGGCAGGCCCATAGATAAAACTCCAGTCCTGCTGTGTCAGACTCTGGGACTGCTTAGGGTACCTGTTAGCTCCTCTCCGAAATAAGAAGTCATAAAGGCTGTGAACCGCTAGCTGAGTCTTTTGTCATTGAGAATAAGCATCACATTCTCCTTCCATGCCAGGTAGCGTGATTATTATTCTTAACATCTAGCTGGGGAACGATGGTGCTGGTGCTAGGGAAGTTTCAGTCTTGCTTTCCCAGAGGGCACCCCAATGTGACAATGAGCTCATTCTTCCAGGGGTGGCCTATCTTAGCATTTGCTTCCAGATCATTGTGATTCATGGTCCTGAATACCTGTGACCCCGTGGTACTCCTTCTGGCTGGATTTCTCTCCTCAGCTAATTTAGAATGCAGAATTTCAACTTAAGAGAAAGTTCAACACTTGTCCTTTACTCATCCTCCCGAGGGTGACTGCAGTGGGGCAGGCAAGCAGGCTTCAGTGACTAAAGCCTGTTTGCACAGTTGCTGTATTTATCCAAAGAAGAATATAAAACGTGAAACAGCCCCAGCCCCACCCTCCACCACAAAAGATCTATCAGAAAAAATAAAGTTCATAAGTTCATATTACCCTTAGAAAGATCTTAAATTGTTTCTTTTTTTGTTGTTTATAGTTTCTCATTTCCTGCGACGTTGAGAAAGTTTGACTTAGCTTTTTTTTTCCTTTTTAACATTATTTTATTGGAAGGAGAGAAGGTGATGCTCCTGTCACTAAGCAACATGAATATGGAAGAGCGCCCCTGGTTGTTTGTTGTATAAACAGTGCAATAATGAAGATAAAGAACTAAAATCCTGACCTTTTTCTGTTCCTTCATAAACCAGCCAGAAATGCCAGCACAGTGTCTGAACACATTAATATAATGGGAGAGACACATTCACATCTGCAACCTAGACCTTCATAAGCACAAGGGAGGATGCTAGTATACCAGTTGTTGTATGAGAGTGGCCAACATAATTTTTATCAGTAGATTGGAGGCACAATACACATGTAATCTCTACTTCAGATGTTTATTCCAGTATTTTGTTCTTTGTCTCAATTTCAAAAGGCTACTTGACCTACTACTTTGTGTCTGTAATATAAAATTTTGTCTGGCATTTTTTTTTTTTTTTTTTTTTTCAGTATAAGGAGGCACTTAAAGACTGAGAGATATGTGGGCCTGTCTTCTTATTTAACAGATGAGGGAAGAGAGAGGTTATTGGGTTTGTCCAATGTCACCACACTGTACAAGCTCCAGGGCTCTCACTAGAATTTACTAGTATTAGTATGTAAAACTTGGAGAGCCTAAATGACAAATTTCTCACAGTAAAGTTTCTTCTCTGAAATAAGTGGTAAACTTGGACATAAAAAGAAGAAAAATGAGATTTTAATCTGGTGTTCATTTCATAAATATTTATTTAGTGGTAATCATGTACTATCTGGTAACTAGTAAAAGATCTTTTGAGTTCTTAGCATGGCCTTTGGGGAGAGGACTTCTCTCCTTTTCCTCAACACATGCGAGTAGTCATTTTCATTCACTCATTCATTAAGTCAGTCATTCATTCACCCAACAGACATTCATTGAGCACATACTATGTGCTAGGTACTGAGTTGGCACCTGAGAATGCAAAGATTCTGAGGTCAGTCTCTACTTCAGGGAGTTCAAAACCAAGTGAGTTGGGGACAGATCATTTTAATTTGACATTCAACTTTAGAACAATGTACAGATGTTCTGGAAGCACACAAAACGTGTTTCTGATGCAGTCCCAGAATGGAATGGCCTTCTGGAAGAGGTGACCTGAATTGGGTATTATCTATGTGTATATTAAAGGGATAGGATAGGAAAAAGCACTCCAGGCCGAGAGTTCAGGATGCACAAAGACTGCCAAGTAAGAAACGGTGTGCTGTGTGAATATGGAGCCTAGTATTGGTGAAACAGAGAGGCGGAATAGGGTAGATGCTGAAACCCTATTCTATATGAACTTCACACAGATTTTGGCTAAACACAGCTCCATCTCTATATTTAAATGATTGTCAAGGCAGAAAAGGGATAGTGGAGAACAGTGGCTCTTAAATGTTCCACTTGAGAGTGACGATTGTTCTTGCTCACATCTCTTGGAGAAAGCAAGTCACATGTCCATGCCTAACTTCTAAGGGGATTGGGAAGTGCACAGAACGAGAAGAAACAGAATAGCTGTGATTATCACAGCAACTGAATTACTAGTTAGGTTTTATCAGAAACACTACAAAATTAAAGCAATTATTTTCGATGGGTGTTACCTATTTTTTATTTGGTCTATAATAACTCCCCCACAAAAGTAACCTCATTTTGTTTCATGGGTCATATTTCTAAGTAATTTATTTTGGAGGGCACACAGGAAGCAGTTCCGCTCAGGATGAAAAATTCTTTTGCTGTGATCAGTTTGCCTGATGTGATCATCTGGTTCCATCTACTTTATAAAATGTCTGTTTTATGCAATTTTACTAGAACTTTGGGACCTTGGTCTCCCATTTTTTGTGCTTCTACAGAAAGATATCAGTGAAACTCCCGGCTCATCTGTGATGGAAGAGGGGTGTGCACTGATAACTACATATTTGCCAGGGAGTATTTATTATTGCCCTGTATTTATGAGAAACTCAGTGGATCAAAGTATACCACGCCCATCACTTTCCTTAGATATTTAAAACTTCAACTCTGGATCAGGCAGGATTAGTTATAACCTGAAGATTTACTTTGCACTGTAATGGCCTCCTACAGAACTGCTTATTCTGCAGGATATTTTGATGTAATGCTGTAAGTGTAGATGGAGGGTAGGAGAAGAAATAGGCCATTGTAAGATGTAGTCTCATGTAACTTATTATGAGTGTGCTGTAAGAATGTTGTCCTATTTAATAGGACCCCTCCCACTTCCTGGGGACAAAGTTGTACTTCCTCTAAGCAGTGACTTGTTTTTAACGCATGGATACTGTGAGTTACCCTTTTGTCATTAACTGCTGGACAACATAACATCTACCCTGTAGTCCAACAGTTGTAAGTGAATTCATTATGGAATGTACATTGTCATCATCCCTGGTTCCATTAATATTACTCTCCTTGTTTTATTTTCCTTCTATTCTTCTCTCTTTTAATTTCTATTACCCTATATTTTATATTTTTTTCTTTAAATCCTTTCTGAAAAAATGGGGGGAATCTTCATATTTCTTATGATTGACCTCTTCTGGTCTTGAACCCCTATTCTTACTAATGTTGAAAACACAAACAACTCAATGAATGGTAACTCCGCCTCTTTCAGTTAAAAATAGTCTTTCTATGGTAAATATTTGTATTTCAAAGTATACACTTTTCTGAGGGATATTTCTCACATCTTAATTGCGTTCTCTCTCCCATCTTTCCTCAAATGGTGCCTAGTACCAGGCAGAAGCTGCAGGGAGTTTGGGGGAGAGGTAGTTGTTTTTTTTGTTTTGTTTTTTTTTTAGTGTGTGTGTGTGTGTGTGTGTGTGTGTGTGTGTGGGTGGGTGGGTGGTGGTGGGGAGTGGGTGGTATGTAGGCAGTGAATAGGGGTGTACTGAGTTGGAACTGTCTGTGAATAATCCAGGAAGTAGTTGGCTGTCTGGGTTTAATGTTCAACAAGTTCTAATGAGTCCTTATTATCTTGATTTGTGAACTATATGATTTTGATTATTTTAGGGTTTTACCAGTGGAAGAAAGAGGCAGCCATCTTTGTAGTACAGTTCATCTTGAAGAGTACCAGGGTTTCTCCAGTTTCCAAATGGACACCTTTTTCTCTACCTATTTAGCTCTCATTTTCAGGTCACTGATCTATATTGCAAAGCTTTAGGGTAAACTTGTCTATGAAAGATGTTTTAAAAATAAAAATACTTTAGGTTAACACACATTAACAATTCAGCATAGCAAGGTATTAATTCCTGCAGAAAACAGACCACATTGGGCAGCATTCAGGGTAGCTCAGGCGGTGGTGGGGATGTGTCAGGGTGAATCTGGACACAGGCTTTGTTGGTGAGGAGCTGCAGCAGGGCCTCCTCTGTAGCCAGAGGTCAGAACTACGTGGTTGAAAAGGGATAGTTTGAGAAAAGGAGGAAGGATGTAGAGGGAAAGACCGGAGTTGCCAATTTTGTTGAGATTCTAAGGATGGTGAAATTGAAAGTCTCTTTGGCAAGATTTATGTCCCCTGAGACAAAGAAAAGAGGGGATGTTATACCTGAGGAGCACCCCACTCTGTGAATGCCAGCTTTTGGATGTATCCAACCTCCATCACTTGAAGAAACCATTATTTGCTTTCACTTTCAGCTTTAACCTCAGTAAGACTGAGGTGTGAAATAGATTTGAGGAGCTCCGTAGAGGCAGAATTGAATGTCTCTGGTCTTTTGGCAAGTTGTTTCCATCAAGTCACAGCAAGTATCATGTCTTGCGCTATCATATGACAAGACATTCTGTGAGGAATTTGCTCATTACTTACTGAGCATGTCAAAGTGTTGGCTGCCTCTAGGGCTCTCCAGGGAGCACAGATTTGCCAGAGTACCTCCACAAGAAATACAAGCAAGAGATAAATTGCTACTCATTTTCAGGCCTGTCGCTGAGAACACGTATTCTGTTTGCTCCCTCTCCTGCTGAGGCTTCTGGGTACAGAGAAAATAACATTAAGAAATAACTGTAACATGCGGGTATCCTAGCCTGGATGACAGCTACAAGCTGTGCACCCTACCTAACATAAATATGGGCTCCTCTCTTTTGTGTTTTTCAAGGAATGACTGAAGCCCCCACACACTGTATTAATAGGAAGCTTAATATTTCCTTTTAAGTTATACTCCCCTAAGCCTGAATTGTGAAAAATCTCTGGGGGCTTTGGACAGATTGTCTTTGATTCTCACTGTCACACAGAGTTGCTGCCAAAAGCATGTTATCTGCAGGATGACCTGGGATGTTAGCCTATTTCGCAGTTATGTTCTGGTGGCCCAGATGCCTGTACAGTCTGCCTTGAACCTTTCAGGACCACAATTTCCTTATTGTCAATGCTGGGCCAAGACTACCCTACATTTTGGCTCTCCAGGTTGTAATTCTTCCTGTTTGGCACATTTAGTAACCAACTCCCAGAGTGCCAGCTGCCTTTGGAGCACAGATCCGGACTGAGTTGAGCATCTGTCATTTGCACACATGGACACACAATCCTCCTTATCTCTACCAGGGAGCCACCTGCGGGGCCCTACTAAGCAAGAAGTTCAAGGTTCTGGGGATGCAACAGTGCCTGAGACATACATATAACTGCTTCCTGGAACAATCTAGTGAGTAGATGGGATCATAATGGTAGAGAGTGAGAAGAGAAATGTGCCTTGAGCAGAATAAGCTGAGATATGCCAATGTGGAAGGGGTGGGCAAGGGAGGATAAACCTCCAATAAAACTGAAATGAAGTATAGGAGAAAATTTAAGAGGTAGGCGGAAGCAGGAAAAAATTAAGAGAATCTGGTCTATCTAAAGGGAATATTAAACTTTAAAAAGAAGGGGTGGTCAACACTGATAAACACCACAGTGGGTTTAAGATAAGGACAAATACATATCTATTGCCTTTAGCAATACTGAGGTCTTTGGCGGAAACCCTGGTGAGAATGGTTTTCAAGGAACAGCGGAAGTGACAGCTACTCGAGGAGTAAGTGGGAGGTGAGGAAGTAGACACAGTGAGTATTTCTCAGGTTTTCTGTAGAAGGGAGAATAGAAATAGAATGACAGATGGAAGACGATATAATGTTAAGAAGACTTCTATTTGTTTGTTGTCTACTCTTTAAGATGAGAGTGTCTGTGCTGATGGAGGAGAGTCAAAGGTGAGCAGTGTAGATGCAGGAGAGAGAATAACCAATAGAGGGTCCTAGCCCCTGAGAAGGCAGATGTGATTGGGAGCAGGTGGGCAAGTTGGAGATTCATTTATGGAGGAAGAAGTATGTCTTTCTTTGTAACAGGAAGGAAGGAGAAGAAGGTGGACGCTATGCAGGTGAGGGTGTACCTTTAGTGTGTGGAAGTTGAGGCAGTGTCAATACTTCAGCACATAGGAGACAAAGTTATGTGTTGAGAGTGAGGGGTTGGACGAAGCTGAAGTAATAAACTGGGCTCCATTTAAGAAACAAATATGGTTAATTCAGACCCAAATGGAGAGGCCTGTTGGTGATCTTTCTCCATCAAGTCCTAGTCTTCTCAGAATGTGAGATGGCTTCTTCTGGGACTTTTTTTCAATTCCAAATCTCATGTTTGTTCTCTGACTCTCCCATGTCACACATCCACTTGAAAAGAGATACTTTGGGCTTTTTACTTTGTAAATTCAGCTCAAAAACTGTTTATAGGACATCTACAATGAACCGGAATTTGGGGGTATGAAGAGGAGTAATTAATGCTTCTACCTTCAAGGATCTTGGCATGTGGGTCTTACCTCAGGGAGCAAGTTAGTCACTGGGAAAACCTGGCTCACTGGCTTGTTATGTTTACAGCATCTAGATTCTTGCTGTGTTTCTATACTTGACAGGCACTAATATTCAAACGTCCTTCATTTCTTTCAAAACAGATAGGTGAGTCAAGGGAAAAAAGCAAACGAGAAAGGTGTGTTAAAGGCTGGGGAAATATTGACAGATTGTGGCAAATTTCAAGAAGAGTCGCAGAAATGATAAATGCTCTGACGGACAGATTCATACGGGAAAATGTAAAAACAGCAACAATAATAAAAATAAACAAAAACAAGCCAAATATCAACTATATATTTCTTGACCAGCACAAAGAATAAATGTGGTCCTTTCTGAGGCCAAGTGCCAGCATATTTGAATCCTAGTTGAGAGGCCTAAGCTGTGAAACGAATACTTAAAAAAGGATATTTAGATTGAACATTAAAAGAAGCTCACCTGGAAAACCTGAGGGGATAGACTGATCTTCTAATGAACTGGTCTTAAAACGCAAAATGGGTTATACTCCCAAATATGAGGTTTTCCATGTCACAACCAATTATTATTAACTGGAGTTCCACTACCTTAAAATGGGTATTAACTCTGGTTTGAACTGAACGGACGTCTGGCCTGCACCATGTTGGCCCTAGACAAAATAGTGAAGGTGGTTAGCCATTTTGTTCTCCCCACCCCCACACACTTGAAGATCTTTTGTTCCCTCCCAGTTTCCCATCTCTCCTCATGTGTCTGGGGTCTTTACTCTGTCCTCACAAGGTCCCCTGGCTGAGACTGTCTCTTGAATATTTCTAGCACTTTTCTTTCAACACAGGACTCTCTGTCCCATTTCCTCTTCCTTTCATAATGAATAGCAATCGAATTCTCTACCATTTCAGATAATTGATAAATGATCAAGGAATATTTGCATTTTAAACAAGCAACTCTCTACTTCCCTTCTCCTTTGCAAAGGAAACAAAGCCTTCCTTAACCCAGAGCAATAGCTTGGAAGGGAGGACTATCTTGATTTCCCTTGCATTGATTTTCTTAAAATGAATCCCAGGCTCTCAGGTTCTATTTATTGAATTAGTGTCACAAACATGGGCTGCAGGATATTTGTAATTCTCTGAGATACCAAACTTCCAATATACAGTCGACCCTTGAACAACACAGGTTAGAACTGCATGGATCCACTTATATGCAGATATTTTTCCAATAAGTATAGTAAATGTATTTTCTCTTTCTTATGATTTTCTTAATAACATTTTCTTTTCTCTAGACTTCTTTGCTGTAAGAATACAGTACATAATGTATATAACATACAAAATATGTGTTAATTGATTGTTTATGTTATCAGTAAGGCTTCCAGTCAACAGCAGGCTATTAGTAAAGATGGTGGGTAATCAAAAGTTATACACAGATTTTCAACTGCACCTGGTCGGTGCCCCTAAACCCCAGGTTGTTCAAGGGTTAACTATATTCTTAAAACCCTAAAAGTGGCTCTTTGTTAACAGGTAATTTGCTAAACAGAGCTCATTTTTAATGTATTTTTAACATCATTTTCCTCCAAGAACTAGAATAAGCTCATTCCAATCATTGGTTGCATTTAAAAGGAATAATACTACTTTTAGGAAAAAGCCCACATAATTCAGTATTTTTCATTAGTTCAGATATTTCCCCCATCTCTGAGTTATAATTTGTTCTACATAGAATAAATGTTACTATGGAAACAAATGTTGCGTTGGGACAAAACACAAATTTGAGAAAAAGATATACCTATAGTTTACTTTCAGGGCTTTTGGTTTTATGTAAGAGAACACATTCTGTTTCTCTTAATTCAGAATGGAATTGGTTAGGTGATGTTAGGGAGCTCTTATAACCGATGAAAAAAATCTCAGGAACTAAATGACTGGGAAGCAGGGAAGCTGAGTGTCTGGAACCACCCATGGCCAAGGTCACACCCCAGGACAAGCTGGGTGCTGCCGCTTCCCCAGGGCGGCCCTCTGGCCCTGGAACCGGACCAGAACCACACCGGTGGCCCAGAGCCTGTGAGTTGGTGCTGCTCGGCTCAGCTGTCATCACTGACTTCAGTTTTAAATCCAATTGGCTGAACTCAGGCCACATGCTTGTACCTTAGAGCTAGGAGGTGGAGAAAGGGGAAATTTTCTTCTTCCAGTTTCAGTAGCGGGAGCTGGGCCCACTTCCCACCAACACCTGATGGGAATTCCCCAAACACAAAAAGGCGCCATCTTAATGCTGGCTGGATATCCAAAAATACACAGAAACTTAAATCTAATTCAAACCCCGAACGCAACACTCTGGAAGGTAACATTCTCAAGCCAGTGCAGACAAAATTGGGCTTGTTTTGATAATTAACCCAGGTTTCAACTTCCTTTACTATATAGAGATGAACATGAACGTCTCCACCTCGTGTTCCTCGGGGACAGTTGTTGGATAACACACAGGGCCCATGGGAAGTGGGGGAAAGAGCAGGCAGGCTGTTCTAAAAGGTAAGATCAAATTCTTGCATGAAAAATTTTCCTCCAGAAAATTATGCAAAATATCAAATATTATATAGGGTGAAGCAAAGATTTGGATGCAAATGTATACACGGCACAATTCCTTTATGGTAATAGAAAGTTTCTTATTGCATCAGTAGAGAGGCACTCTGGAGCTTAGGTACGTGGGTACATGATTTTAATCAATGAAATTCAGTAAGAATCTTTTTGATGGAGTTTTGCTCTTGAGAGTATATGATATAAATAAATTTCACACACATATTTGATTCATAATTCAATTTATTTTATAGCATAATATATTATATATATCACATATGAATTTATAATACATAAAATATAATCATTTTAAACATGATGTATGATTATGTGTAATATACATAATAAAATATACATAGCATAGTATATATAGTATATAGGTTTGTCTTATTTCCCCTTTTGCTTAATATCTCTTTATACTCTTATTATTTGTTAGTCCATTTTGAAACTCATGAAGTTTAATAGAATAAGTATTATTGCTTGTTGAGCAGGTGATTAGAACGAAGGTTAAAGAAACATTTTTAATGATTGACTTGGAGTTTCTTTGTGTAATTGGGCTGTTTCTGCCAGCGTAATGGGGAAATGGAAAGTTGGCTGGATATCACACTTTAAGCTACTATTCACTCTCATTTCCCCATTTTATTTTTATAAGACTATTTCATTGGCTAGTTCAAGGCATTAGATATATTTAATTAAATAATCAATGAGTGGTCAGGATGAGAAGAGTAGGCAGCAGAAGAGGAGAGTTGAAAAAGTTTAAAAAAAATCAGACCTACTGAAGAATGGGTAGGATAATGAATGAGTGAGTGAAACAGAAAAGCTGCAGAAAGGTACCTGATGAAGCCAGGTGTCCGAGAAGGAAACCTTTCATTCTATGCCTTTTCCTGTCCATCCAGCTGTGCCCCAGGGGAGGCCACTCGTTCACCTGGGCACTCTCCTTTTGACAGTGAAAATGGCTACTGTGGGTTTAGGAATAAAGAGGCCCACAGTATTGCTTTTCAAATAAGAATAGCATCATTCTCTGTTCTGGTTTCTACCTACTTACATGTATAGGGAAGTGATTTGAAGACCCACTTTATACCAGAACTACTTTCTAGCCAACATCACATTCCACAGAGCTTGGGAAACCCAGTGCAGTGAGGAGTCTGGCTTCCCCAGGTGTACATGCATCTACTTGTGAATTTGGGTTTCCTTTATGTATAAGCCACAGGAGAAGGCACTATTACGCAATACTCAAGATTAAGGGTTATGGAGTTGGAGAGACCTGGGTGAAAACCACAGCCCCACAATGTCCTGGGTATGTGCCCACGAGCAAATTATCTAACCTCTCTAAACCCCTGTGAACTCATCCCCAGTGTGGGGAGAAATCAGGATATTGTTGGAAAGAGTGTGTGAGTAAAAAGTTCCTAGGATGCTGTCTGACATGCAGCAATTATAATCAGAGTGTAGTTTTCAATTCTTATATGCTTATATTCTCATAAAAACGTTTACATATTTTTCTCATTTGATTTTTACCACCTATATTGTAGACATTTTTAGTATTACTATTTTACACACTTTATAAAAATTATTTAAGCTCACAGATATTGAAATGATTGATAAGATCCCTCAGACTAGTAATTGGTGAGACTGGAGTTTTCATTCAGGTACTCTTGTTTTAGAACGTTTTCCTGAATGGTTGTCAACCATTTGTGTGTGTGTGTGTGTCTTCTGCTCCATCAGAATACTCTTTTCATTTAACTCATCCTTTAGATATAAATGGACTAGATATGCTACTATCGTCTGTGATATAGTAGATTAATGTCACTATTTTTTGTTGTCTCAATTATAATTTCACATTTCATGTGGGTATACACAGACTTTTGAATTAAAATATAACTTTAGACCTTGTTGTAATTTAATAATGGAGAGTCTGAAGACATTTCTTTTTAAAAATGCTATATTGATGTACAATTGGAGCATAATAAACTGTACATGTATCAAGTGTAAAATCTGATGAATTTTGACATACGTATACATTCATGAATCTACCAGCACAGCCAAGATCAAGAACATTTTTGTCACCCCCAAAAGTTTCCTGGTGCCTCTTGTAACCCTTTCCTTACACCTTCTCTCACCTCTTCCCCATCTTCAGGTAACTGCTTGTCTGCTTTATATCACTATAGATAAGTATATAGTTTCCTGAACTTTATATCAGTGAATCATACAGTATTAGTCTTTTTTGTCTGGTTTCTTTACTCAGCATCATTATTTTGAGATTCATCCATGTTGTCACATACATCAATAGTCCATTTCTTCTTATTGTTGTGTAGTGTTCATATACCACTGTAGGAATATAATCCAACTGTCTACCCATTGATCTATTGATGGACATTTGACACGTTCCTAGTTTAGGCTATTACAAAGAAAGCTACTATGAACATTGGTCTACAAGTCTTTGGGTGATTATATGATTACATTTCTCTACCCAGGAGTCGAATGGCTACTAGATTATATGGTTGGGTAGGTATATGTTTAACTATGTAAGAAACTCTTGAATTGTTTTTCAAAGTGGTTTTACCATTTTACATTTCTATAAGCAGTGTATGTCAGTTTGTTTCTCCACATGTATGCCAACACTTTCTAGGTCAGTTTTTTTAATTTTAGCCATTCTAGTGGGTGGTGGTAGTATTTCCTCATGGTTTTAATTTGCATTCCCCTGATGACTATGAGTATCTTTTCAAGGACCTAAATGCCATCTGAATATCTTCTTTTTCAAATTGTGTCATTTGTCTTCTTCTTGTTGAATTGTAAAAATGTTTTTGATATTTCAGATACACATCTTTTATTGGATATGTTTTGCAAACATTTTCTTTTCAGTCTGTAGCATGGTTTTCATTTTCACGATAGTAAGTCATAGGAATTTCACCCTGAGTTTTTTCACTCTTGGGACATCCAGTTTTTTTTTTGTCTTGAATCTCATTGTCTACTGCTTGTGTAGACATAGCTTGTTGCTAAGCCCTTTGTACACAACTTCTGCTACTTAGACTGGACTTTCCTTCAGTCCTTGCACAGTGGTCATTCTTCTGATTCTATGTGTTCATTCCCCTTGGTGCCCTGTGTCCATCTGTAAGAACTGAGACCATGCCTCAGTGGGTGCAGGGATAAGTGACACATTCTTGGCATTTTACCTCACAGAATCATTGACTGCAGTGGAGTAATTACATTTGTTAGAACCCTCAGCTCACTTAATTAAAATATAGCTATCTAAGGACAAAACTAAATATTGACCAGTTTATGATGTTGATGAAGAATCTAGTCATTCATATTTATTTATCAAACAGCCACTATGTATGAGGGCTTTTTCTATGATTTTATTGGTCAAGACACAGACTTCAAACAGCCGACTACAGATTTCTGGAAGACTGCCACTGCATGCTAATTCCATGACCTAGACAGAAGCTAGGTGAGCTTGGTTATAAAAGATATCAGTGATGCTTAGATATGGAAGCTTTACTGTTTAGTTCAGGAGACTTTCCAAAATGGATGGCATTGCCATTCTACATGAGCTATTTCCCACCCCCACCCTGGGGCCATTGAGGATACATAAGACTTTCTTTCTATGGCTTATGCACCTTTCAGTACTCTATTTTTCTTTTGGGTCCACATAATTACTAAAGGGAAATTGTTAATAATGGTTAAAGAATATCAATCTGCTGATAATTTTGTGTCATAGTTTCAGGTGTCATGATTACAGACTATGGAATCTCAAAAGGTGAGACTAGATCTCATTTGTGGGTGAGTGCAACTGCAAATTCAGTTAGTACTTAGGCCCACCCATTCCCCATGTCAGGAATCTCTCAGAATTCACTTCACAGGCTTGTCTCCCTACCTCTGTCCTTCTGAATGTTAATTCTAATGCAGCCGTTGCCTCCTCAGGAGAGATACTGGTCCATTTTCTCAGCCTTGGGAAAATTCAAAAAGAATAACTGAGAAGTATCAGCTCCCTCTTTGTTGCCCCTATAGCCTGTCCCAGCAATCACTACTCCTGGGAGGCACTTGGTGTGTCCTGGCAGGGACAAGTTCCTCCTTGTTTCCCATCTGTGGCCTTTCCTTAAGTCATATTTTGACATAATCACACTTGACTTTCTTTTTGCACAGAGTTAAATAGTCAATTGTTCCTTGCCATCTGGACAATACTCACTAGCAAGTCGTGGAACAGACAAAATTTCTAGTTTTGGTTTCTTTATATGTATATATAAAATAACCTACTTAGGAAACCATTATAATCCAGTTTCTTTTTTAAAACAGAAGCTCTGTTCTTTCTGCTTTCAACCCTTCTGCATAAATGTCTATTATATGGTTGAATCAAGGTGAACTTTGTCTTATTTCATCCTACAGAAACGCTATAGCTGTTTTTTGTTGCAACTTAAGCTGTGCATTTTATGGCAAATTTCAGACCTAATACAGGTCTTTCTAAAAAAAAAAAAAAAAAAAAAAAAAAAAAAGAGTAACTGAAGAGAGAGAAACTTAAAGAAAAAGCTAAGTGTTTGGCTTCCTGAAGGGAGAAAACTTTCACATGAGAGGGTGTGAATCATAGGGAAGGCAGCTAATAAAATAAGTAGTCTGCAGCAAGGACTCTTGGAAAGTTTTGAAGGCAATTCCAATTAGTAGATAAAAGAAAAAGAAACCCATTGCTAAAACAAGGTTGTGGGATGATATTTGCAGCTGGGAACATGATTAGAATGCAGAGGTGATAATAAAACACAAACTTTAAAGAACTCATTGAATAAAGGGGTAAGGTAAAATATTCTAAATCATGTTTAATGAGCTTGAGATAGAATAAGCCAAAAAGCAGAACTGAAATGCGTTGAGAAAAAATAAAAAAAGAATTTAAATACACTTCTTCCCTATAATGAGGTGGGGGATGGAAAACCATGTGAGGATTCTTCTCAACAAAGGGCTTTGGTGAGGGGAAGTCAAGGCAGGGAGTCCTGTAGGTGGGAGGTGGAAAAGCATAGAGGGGCTCCCCATGCTTGCCTTGCCTCCCCCCCTTCCTCATCATATAGCTGCTTCTCTGGGTTCGTTATACACATCTAAGTGCCTTGAGTTATTTTAGCTTTTTTCTCCCTGCATCCTGACTCACGTCACTGTGCACTGAGCTGTAGCTGGCAGACCGGCATGCAGATTACCTACCTGACACGACATGGATTGATTGCCTTCTCATGTGGTACTTAAACATACACTGCGGCATACGCCACTTCATTTTTAAAGTGACTGTGTTTTGTTTCACCAGCCAGATTGTAAGCACTATGAGGACAAGTGCTGCAGTCCATTCATCTTGACTTTTCTCACAGCACCCAACCAGTTGCTATAAAAACAGAAAGCAGCTAAGAAATGCATTCAAGATGGAGATCTCCCTCCCATAACTGTTGGAGTTTCCAAACAGTCTTCAGGAAAAAGACCCCCCAGATGTGGGGGCCATCTGCAGTAATTCTGCTGCCCTCAGACTAATGCTGGTGATCTTATGTGTCCAAGGGCTAAAGAGCAGTCAACACTATTCTTAGCTCCCATTTTTGTACCTAATTAGCACTTGAGTTGCTGCTGTTTTTCTTGGTGATGGAGGAGCTGAGCTGCCTTTTAATTGTTTACAGTCAGTTGTGCCTCAGTATTGATGGAGTAACTAAGAGGCAAGGTGAGAGTCATTACTTGGGGTGCACTGGGGCCACTTTTGTAACTCATGTTTCTGCACCTGGACTCTTTAGTCAGTGAATTTTAACCATACTCAGTATTTTGAATTCAACAGGGATTTTTCACTTAGTAATTTAGTAAATAAATGTGCTTAAGAGAGCCAAACATTTGCATGGTTAAACTAAACTATAATGAAACCTGTGACTGATTACATAGATAATGCCCAGATATGTGTTCTTTTGTAACTGACAGTTCTTCATTATGACTGGGGTTAGCCCTCTCTCGTTGATCCACGATTTACACTACGTCTGGATCTTGGTCTTGGTCCTGAACATTTAGTTCTTGGATTTTTGCTTTCCTAATTCTTGAGTCTCACTCAGCCTTTCCTGATTTTTGATATAAGGGTCTCTCCAAATCCGTGATTAGCTCAGTGCCCTTCATGGGCATGCTGCCACTGTTTCATAGTGGCAATTGTCGCAGATGTTACTGTTTCTCTTTATTATTTCATTACCTGCCTTGAGTCTTACTCTTGCAGTCTTTTTAATTCTTGAGTGCTCTAAGCATAGCACAGACTTGAGTGAGTGCTGGGACAATGGTAGGGATTGTTCAGAGAGGAAGGGAGGAGGTTTCTGTTCATTTGGACTGAATTAGAAGGATGGATAGATTCAGACATGTAGAAAGGAAGGAAATACAGTGGCACTTTTTTAGGGTTGCAGGTGGACTAGAGAGATGGTGTAGTGAAGAAATGGGAAAATTAGACTGCGTGTGGGCTGTGGATGAGCTAAAGGCCAGGCTGAAGAATTTGGCTATTCTCCTATTACTGTGATAGTCTGATGAAGACAAACTGCGACTGGTGTGACGAATGCTTTGTTCAGGAGGAAGATGAGAAGGAATTGGTGTAAAACTTGCTTCTTGAATCCAACACAAATTAGCCAATTTATAGGTGATTTTTCTGGCTCACATTCTTTTTTTTTTTTAAATTAAAGTTTATTGTGGTGACAATTGTTAGTACAGTTACATAGATTTCAGGTGTAGAATTCTGTATTATAGCATCTATAAATCCCTATGGCTCAGATTCTGAGCTGACTTAAAAAAATTTTACCATGATAATGTTCGAAACATCGAGTCTTGAAAGCTTCTACTGATCATTTCTTCTAAGATAGTTAAAAAATATTTCCTGTGATTAATGTTTGAATTGTGTATACGTGTATATGTTCCTAAATGTCCACTGTGGTAGTCCTTCTAAGATGGTCCAAAATGCTCTGTCTCGCATAGTCATGCCCTTGTGTGATTCTCTCCACTGGAGAGTTTTTTCCATGTAGCTAGACTAAGTGATTGACTTCTAGCATATAGAATATGGTAAACATCATGGTATGACATCTCCTAGATTAGGGTATAAAAAGACTGTGCCTTCCATTTTGGGTGCCCTCTCTCACATTCTCTCTCGCGCAACCCTTTCCCTGCAGGAAGCCAGTTACTGTGTTTTGAGCAGCCTTACGAAGAGGCCCACATGGCAAGGAACTGATGTCCTCAGCCAAAATTAGAGAGAACTTGAAGCCTGTAGTAGCCACCTGAGTAAACCTGCAAGCATATCGTACCTTATTTGAGCCTTGAGATGATGTCTGTGGCCCCAGACAAGACTCAGACTGTAGCCTTGAAGAGGCCCTAAGCCAGTGGACCCAGATAAACTCTGCCTGGATTTCTGACCCACAGAATCTGTGAGATAATAAATGCTCGCTGTTTTAAGTCACTAACATTTGGGTAATGTATTACATAGCAATAGACAACTGGTACATCCATTAGTAGTGAGCTTGTGGAATAAAGTTATGGTATGTCCATATGACAGAATATAAGTCAGTCATTAAAATGAAGTAGAAGATTATTTGAAAGCAAGGGGAAATATTCACAATATATTCTTATCTGTCAGTAGGAGATTGTTATTATACAACTTATACTGTATGCTCCAAGGTATATATGAAAAATACTGGAATTATATTCACCAACATATGTGTAGAATATGGATTATGGCTGGTATATTTGTTATTTTACAAATAAGTTTCTACAGTGAATGTGCATGACTCTTAGTAGATTACTTTTAGAATGTACCTTAATTTTGGAACATTGGGAAAACAACATACTGTTAAACTGTACACACAGGGCAGACCTAAAGCATGGTCTTAGTGGAACTGTACTTGAAGGTACCAGGACATTTGGGAGTGGATTTCTAACCAAATGCAGGCAGACTAGTGGCTAGCACTGATTTAAACTCAAGCTCAACATTGCAAATGAGCAGTATATTTAGAATAAATACTCATTAAATATTAGGATCAAGGAATGCCTTCATAGGCAACATCCAGCACATGGGAAAAGTCTCTATACTTCACTTGGGCTGATCTTCATTCCAAGATTTAAGCACCTACACTGGCACCTGCTGGAAAGCTTGTGCCGCTCACGGGGCAGGCACTCAGGCCACAGCTGGTCGGCCAGCAAGAATTAGAGAACATCTGTGAAGATTAAGTACTTAGGAATTTAAGAGTTAGTTTTGAAACTACTTCCTGCACTCGATAGAAATTTAACATTTTCTATTTAATTCCCATGCTAGTTTTCTCAAAGTAGAAAGACACTGGACCCCGTCTATTCTACTGAGATGAAATCTATGCAATTAAATAGCTCTCCTGGCAAAGGGAAATGACCTTGTGATTTACTCCTAATAAAGATTTTAAATTCCTTTAGGACCCATTCAACTGTGGGGAAGACCTGCTGGCTTTTGGAGACAGTCATTATGGTGATTTGGCTCAAAGAGAACAACAAAAAAGGCTTCCTTCTGAGCATTCTAGAACTTTCTTCAATTTTGCATCTGTTCTAATCAAACGTAGGTTGCAATTTAGAAATGAAGTCTCCTCATTTTCATCCCTTAGAAAAAAGCAACCACAACAGTATTTTTTATGGTTTATTTTAGTTGCTCTGAAATGCCAAAACTGAGTCCACTCAAACAACAGAAGGAACAGTTTGTGGTAGTAACTGCCGGGGAGGGTCACAGAGGGCGTTCAGGATCTGCTATCCGATGGCCTGCGTGTGTTCTGCATCCTACGTAGGTGCCCCTGTCATCTTCCAGCCCTCAGTTTCCCTTATCTATATTAAATGTATGAGTTTCATGGGACTATTAGGAGGACCAACTGAGAGGATGCTCTTAGAACCACGTCTGCTATGAAGTATGTATTCAGTAAATACACCAATTACTTTGGCAACATCAACAAATGTTTAGTAGAGCCCTTACTGAAGGAGTACTTAGTTTTAATGAACAACTTAACGAGAAATATTTTGTTGAAATAGAGGATTTAACAAATTCTCAGATTATCGAGTAATGTGTGGTAAAGTGCAGTTGGAAGGCAAAGTACAACCTTGCTGCATATTTGGCAAAGCTCAAATTCCACAGTTCTCTGAAAATGAAAAGTAAGGCTCTTAAAGCTCATTATTATGAATCAAGGAGGTTTTTAAAATTCCTAGGAAGGCTCAGAGGAGGGAATGGCTATTAATGTGCTTGACCCCAGGTGACCCTGGCCCAGGAAGTTCACAACAGCCTTCCAGTTGAGCCAAGTCAGAAGGTCATTTATTTTTTTTTATTTTTTAAGAGAATGGGAAAAGAACTAACGTGGGAACTGGTTAGAAGAGCATGTGGTCCTTGCCATTCTGAATTCTTCTGGAAAGAGAGAGCAGAACAGTTTAATCACTTAAATGAGGGTTGCAAATTTCAGAAGTTAAACCAGTGTCTGCATCTGGAAACAACCCATGCAGAAAATCCAAGAGATAAGAGAAAGAGGTCAGGAAGGTGATAGAAAGCGGACTAACTGTTTGAGGTTTGGTGCAGTCTGTTATGTTAATGTTTGGATCTGTCCTTCCCTTTGTATTCCTGTGAGTCTTATCTCCAATTTGCTTGTGGGAATCTTCATACAAGTTTGGGGTTAGGGCACATCCTTACCGATGGACAAAGGACAACAATAGTACCAGGTGCCTCTCTGCACCACATGCCTCATGTAGATCATCTCAATTGATCTTCACAGATACCTTATTAGGAAGAGACTAGCACACTTGTTTTGCAGATGAGGAATCTAAGGCTCAGAGAGGGTAAGCCATTTGCTTAAGTCACACAGCTCAGACATGGTAGGTTGCAATTCAAAACACAAGTGTGCTACAGTACAATGCCTAGACAATTTCCTTTACCTATTCCAGGGTGTCAGAGGAGGAAAGGGCAACAATTTATGTCAGAGAAGCTCATTTGTCCAAAATGTGTCTAAGAATTTGTTTTATTGCACTTATTCCTAAAACCTGGCCTGTTCACAGAGTGCCCAGTCACAGATAACTGGTGCTACTTTCTTGTATGAGAATAATTAGAACAACTCTTCAAAAGCTCCTGGATTGGAATGTAAGGGACTTTAGGGATGGAAACTTAAAATGGCTTGTGGTTACCAGGAAACAAAATAAATTTAACAGTGAAGTTCATTAGTAAAGAGAAGTGTGAGAGCTTCTAAAGCACAACGTTTGAGAGCTAGAAAGGCCTGGAAAGGCAATGTAACTAGTTCCCTTGGGAATTTCATCAGTGTGTTCTTAGTTACAACACAGTCACTTGTACTGAGGTTCCAGTTGTCTGTGCATGTACACTTTTGAAAAAGTTAATTGGTGTATTTGCAGAAAGGTGTCCCAATCTACAAATGGCCCAATTTCTATTTGGGGCTGAAATTACCACAATTTAGTCCATTCCCTAAGTAGTAGAGCCTGCCTACATCAAATTAGGTGCTCAATTTTTCTCTCCATTTTCATTCTATATTTAGTTTATTCCCTCCCAAAAATATATAACCAAAAGACCAAAAGATAAGAAAGAGAGGGAGACAGAGAGAGAGAAAAGGGAGAGATTTTCTCTTCTCTATGTGTGCGTTTTATCAACACAGCCCCAGCTTCAGATCCCTTGGGAAAAGCCTTTCAAGACAGGCAGAATGATGTCCTTCCTGCCACAACATAATTTTCCAGCTGCCAGGGGAAAACTACATATTGTACCCTAAACAACAACCAAGAGAGAATAGATAATAATCACTCCCTAAGGGCATTTGCTTTAGCTTTCCTCAGAAAGGGCTGTAGAAACAATCTTGAAGTTACTATTAACTCTGTACTTTAAAAGAAATAAAATGGATTCCTGTCCTTACTTATTGGGATGGCTGTACCGCTGTTTTGCAGGCAGGTCTCCATTTTCATTTTAAACTATAACGCAACTTGTCTAAGGCCTGGAAACTGAGAGAGTGGGGCAGATCACACCTGGGCTAAGATTAATCTTAATGGGGAGAAAAGTCTGAAGAGTGGTTCAAATTTCTTTCTTGTCCTCCTCCCAAGATGTTCTTGTAGATGCCGAAATTATGTGATGTCCATAGCAATATGTGTGAAAACCACATGTTTTGATGCAATACAACTCTACATCATTCTCCGGAAGCTTCTAAGAAACATGTGCAACTTTCTTAGAAGCACACCCATTGAAAACAAGCCTGGAAAGGCTTCTCTTGTGTTTCCTCAGAGTGCTGTGGATCAGCAGTGTCCAAATCCCTCAAGCAGCTGCATGTGAAAAAATAAATTTTCTTTTCTTTCTTTTTTTTCTTTCTTTTTTCTTTTTAAGAACCGCACAGACGGACATCCTAAGGGACTTTGCAAACTGGCACAGAGTGGCTCTGCCCTCTCCTCTCATGTCTCCTTTAATGAAAAACTTGGAGGCCTCATAACTGAACTGTTGCAGGCACTGCCACAGCCTTCCATCATCTCTGCCAGTGGGCTCTGCTAAGAAACCAGAAGTGGTTAACACTATTTTTATCAAAAGCAAATAGAAAATAATAATTTCCTCAGGATACACATCCTCTCAGAAAAGAAAAAAATATTCTCATTTTGACAGAAAAAGGAAATGTATCAACAGAGTCAGTTGAGAGCCCTCTTCGTTTCACATTATCTACTTTCCTCCAACCAAAGCGGTGTAGAGATTCTTAGGCTTGAAAGGGGTCTCTTGAGGTAGTTCAGTTCTCTCCCCACAGCTTTGATTCCAGCGGATAAGAATCTATCTAATTTCTAAACCTGCCAAGAATGGAGATTGCCCAACCTCCCTTGGCACCTCGTTCTAGTGTTTAACAGCCCTCACTGTCAGGAAATGCTGGTGCCAAAGCAAGCCCCCAGTGTTGCAATTTGCGTCTCCTTTCTCCTGACATGTTCCTGGGGAGGTGGAGTACATCTCACACCGCCTGTGTGTCAAGGTCCTTCACAAACTTGAAGATTCAGAGTCAATCACTCTTCTCTCTTTTCTTTTCCAGACTGAAAATAGAAAATTTCTTCCTTTAACTTTTCCTTCTGGGTCCTAGTTTCTCTGTTGTGTGTTTGGCTTGCTTCTGGACCCTGGCCACATTCTTAGTTTTCCCCCTCCTGAAGGGAGGGTGCCATAATGGAAGATCCCCTGGGGGGCCCTCATGCCGCTATTTTCAGATTTATATTTTGGGTTTGGAAATAGCTCAGTTAACTCAGGGTCACAGTGAAATTTTTTGACTAGCTCTTAAAAATAGTACTGGGAAAAATATTTCTCAATTTTGTGTACCTTTGGGAAATTAACTAAAATGCCCCCAAAGATCATGTTAAAAACAAACAGAAGACCTAAATCATTTATTTTCTGGTCTACTTTATGGCTGGAGTTTTAAAGGTAAAGAATAATTATGGTCAAATTAGTATCAAATAAATCATCAAGCGCTTCATATCTGGTTCTGGGCATGTTAACATGAGAGACATAATTTATTGTCCTGAAATATTAAAATTCAACATAAATGAATCCCCACATAGATTGATGAGTCAGAAACAAAGAAAGAAACCAAATAGTTGCTAAAGAGTCTTGCAGGGTTCCATGGAACTGTTCATGCTTTCCATTAATCATCAGTTAATGAAAATCACCAGCAATTATTTTTAACCTTTAAAACAGTTAAAGCCAACGCTTATGTGCTGTGTACATAGCTCTTCTGGAGATGTGACTGCCCTTCACCCAGTTCTGAAATATGTCCGGGTGTTCCTGACTCAGGCATTGATACTCTCAGAAATTTGGTTCTGCATGTGCTGAACAACTGCGTGGCGTTAACTTTTCACATGTGAAATATAAATTACTGCCATGCCAAAGAGATCCTTTGGGCATAATGCCAGTTTTGGCTCTTGGTCGGACACCCCAACTCTAGAAGTGAACTAGTGAGACCATTCCAGATTTTTCAAGCATCTTAAATAAAGGAAATTCCAGCTCACAACGTTAAATCCTTTTGCAGAGAAAAGGAAATGGCCCAAGCTGGTGACTTACTCTGATAAACAGCTTGTAAATTCAGAAAAAAATAAGAAGGATCATGGTGGTAAAGGAAAGTGGTAATTGATTTATGAGTCAGAGTGCATTCAAAATGTTTTTTTTTGGAGGTTTAACTTATATATGACAGCACAATTGTTCACATGTTATTGTTTTCAAAAATAAATATTAGTTACATTTTTAGAACGTTTACTTCCAAGAAATAGAAAACCTAAGATGTTTTCTAATTAATTTTCATAAATGAAATCTGGTTGGGGGATGTTGGTTAGGTTATTGCCACTTACAAGCAGATAAAAGCGAACGGAATTTAAGAGTCTCTCTAAGGCCACAGTGGCTCCGTGCTGGGATGATTAACTCACACCCACATGGGAGTGAGGAGACTAACATCCTATTCCCCTTCTGAAACATATTTTCCAGGAGCCCTCCAATGGGCCAAAGGCTTCTGAGGATTTTCTGATGCCTTTTGTTCCCACTAAATTATTCATCTAAGTAAAATTATTCATCTAAGGAGGTAAAAATCACAGAACATAAGAATCTGGGAGATAGTTTAATTCAGCTTTCCCCTTTCTATCACAAGGCAAATTAATCCTCAGCAAGATTATCCAAAATCAGGCACACATGATTAACTTGTGACCACAGAGAGAGTCTTCCAGCTTTTCCATTCCACCGATTGAAAGCAGCAGCGAACATGACTTCATTTCTGGAGTTATAAAACAAATTCAAAGTCCGTTTAAGCCAAGATGGCTCTTTTCTTATCACACCTGATACTTCTGGTGCCCATTTTGGGGCTTACTGTTAAAAGTGTTCATAGACTATACATAAGGTGCCATGTGTTTCTTCCGGTAAATCAGAAGTAGTTTTTATGTTATATTTGGGGGCAGATTTCATCTGCTAGCATACAACATGATAGTAAACTTCCAATTCACACTCCCCATGGCATTCCATTCTGCATGTCACAGGCAATTGCATGCTAGGAACATGCACCGTGTAAAAAAGCAATTACTGCCGTGCCTAAAGAAGGAAGCTGATTCTATCAGCTTGTCTAGGCTTTTGTAGATAAAAGAGAGCAAAGCCATGGCTTACTAAGAATACTGCAGTTTTTTTTTTCCCTTTTGAAAATTCATTCTTTTCTAATGATTAGGTATGGGAAAAAGTGAGTTAAGTACTGCTTGACAGTTTGCTTGATAGAAACTCTGTAACATCACCTCTCTTATAGTCTTCTTTGATATAGAACCAGCCATCTGTATCGACGGCTCTCTCCCTCTTTAATAAGTTGTAAATTGAGCGGCATAATTCTTCCCGTGTCCAAGACTAGTCAGCCAAAATACTGCGTTCCGAAATTGGCTGGCTGTATGTTATAACTTGTCTGTCATCACTTCCTTTCATTACAGTCCTGTGGTTGGTTTTTGTAGGCTTTACGGACCTACTCACTAGTCATTCTCTTAATTTGAGTCTATGCTACATGTTATTTGGTGTTTGTGTTAAACCAAAATGCCACATTCTGCAACTATATCCAGATGATCACTAAGCATGTAGAAGGGTCGGTGTGGGGTTTGCCAAGGCTCCTTCTATAAGACTTCTCTTTTCATAATTGATAAGATGGGTCAAATCTATCAAGTTTTGTCCATTGTGCTGTTGGCCCATTCTTGAGTCTTTTGTTCACTTTCTTTTTACTTGTAAATATATATGAAAGGAACAGTTATAAAATATAAAGTCCAGTGGAAGAAAGGCCTTTCCTTTTAGTTATCTTCTATTAGAGTTTTTCAGAAATGGAATAGACACCTTTTAAAGAGAGGACTCTATCAGGAGAAGTATTTATAAACAGAACATATTTCTTTGTGCACTAGGAGTCTGGAACAGATACTTTCTAAAACTTCTGAAGTTAAAATTTGTTGAAACAGTACTCAAACACGTAGTTCAATGTAGGGGAGCACAGGGAAGTTTAACACATATAAAGGGAAGGTTTTTGTTTTACTATGATTCATATTACTTGAAAACGTTAAAATGTTCTTTACTTTTTGTTGTTGGAAGAGTTATATGGGATAAGGGGTTTTGTTCTAAAACATGAGAAGAGCCATTTAATTTGTTTGGTGTGTGGATAATTATCTTAAACTGTGACACGTGCTCCAGCTTCTTCTGGAGGAGCAGCCTGAGGTGGGTTTAGCTTGTCCTGAAGGAAGGAAGTACCCCTGTATAATCCAAGGCAAAGATAAAGTATGCCAGATGCACAGATCATCTCCCCCTGTGTTAGGTTGGTGCAAACATAATTGTGGTTTTTGCAATTATTTTTAACCTTTTAAACTGCTATTATGTTTGCACCAACCTAATATTTACCAAGCAACCCTCTTCTAAAGCCGGCAAAAACAGGTAATCATTGCATCTCCTGGTTGAGGGGGTAAACAACTCAAGTGTCAGCCGGTAGAGCATATCTGTGGGCTTACAATTCAAATCAACCGTGTAGGGAGGAGGGAAATAGAGGAAGCACAGTTTCATTTCCCAGTAACTCCCCTGACCTCAATTAAGGTGGGAACCGAGGGGGACAGCTGTAAAAAAATAACAGCATGCAAAGTTCAGAAGGATGGGCTGTGTCCATGAAACAGCAATTTGCGTCCCAAACACTTTCTGGTTATTGTACAAGGTGAGTAAAAAATAGGGATGAATTACGATTCTAGAGTTTTAGATAACCTCTGCATATGATAAAGAACAACAGCCATGCGGTGTCACACCAATTTAATAAAGCCACGTGACGTCTACCAACCTGAACACCAAATACACTGACAGCTTGATGGAAAGAAAAAAATTCAAATGTTCATTCTCAGAGAATCACTATTTCATTGAGTTTCTCACTGTCAGCCGTCTTCTGTGTAATTATGGGACAACTTTGAACATATCATAGACTCAGAATATCACCACTGAGATTTTCTCGAAGCCTTCATAAATATACTGATTAATAAAACAATTTCAAGGTACTATAATCTTGGGCTGTGATTTGTATGAATGTGAATTATTAACACAGAATAACCAAAATGATTTATATATGTCTGTATGGCCACAGAGAAAGTGGTGAAGTCCTATTTAGCTAACTAGAGAAGCCCTGAGATTTCACCACTTTCCTGTATTTGTGTGGTCCTGTATCATGAGTACTGTGGAACTGTGGGCACGTCCCTCACTATTCTGAGCCTCAGTTTTCTGATCTGTCAAATGGAGGCACACTGTCTGCCCTAGCTTCCTTTGGAGGCTGGTGAAAGTGGTAGGCAATTATTATCTGCATTCTTGCCTGTGGCTGGTAAGACAGTTAGGTAATGTAAAAGCAGTTAGTGTCTGAGTGTTAAAGTGAATTACCAAGGATGCTTTTACGTGTGGTGCTGTAAGGAGAGCTGCTGTTTGCTGTCCTGTGTGTCCCAGGTCTCCCCCAACTTCGAAGCTTGCAGAATGCCCCGTGTCCACTGAGGCATGGCCAGGCCTATGGTGAGCAAGCCTATCAAATGCAAACATCCGGAGGTTTCTGACTCTCAAGTGTCTTATGGAAAATAGAGCCAGGAGCTCCATCTGGCACTCCATTTGCTAAATGTCCCATTGATGTCAAATACCAGGAAATGTGGCTGTTTAAAATCCCAGGGAGTAAGATTTCCACTCAGCAGCTTTCTAATGGACATGAACCACATTCTGTGAAGCACAAGCCCTCCGCTTTGTGGGCTGGTCACAGACCCTTGCACACCAGCTCCCTGGGCCTCTGCTTGTGAAGTTCGAAGATGCCTGGCTGAGAAAAATGGGCTGTTCCACTTCAGTCACTTATTAATATGCTGGGTGCCAATAGAGGGCAGTGTTGCATATCTGCAAAAGCCCACGCTCCACAGCCTAGCAAGACCACCAAAGCACTTACCTCTGGTCCTCTTTCACACTCCTGCACCAGTTTAATAATGAGCAGGAGCAATTAAAGTAACTACCCATGAAACATATGCCTTCTGGTCAAAGCTGATTATTGCTTCATCACCACTTTGATATTGTAAAGGGCTTTATAATAATTTTTAATCAATATTCCTCACCAGTACTTTTTTTTTTTTTTTTTTTTTGCAGAAGGCCACATCCATTAGCCTCATGTTTCAAAAGACTGAGATACAGAGAGGTGAACTGGATGGCTTGAGTCATTCAGTTCAGAACCAGACAGATCTAGAAAGAAAACTCGGTTTCTGCAGTATATGTTGGGGAGTTGTCAAAATGGCACTTTGCTATCTTTGAATGAAAATCATCAACAGCCTTCCTTTGCCTTTGATTAATTAAGGATGGCTGTCTGGCTTGGTGGTTAACTGGGATTTGCAGATGGGACCCCTTGCCCCATCATCCCCTAATTGCACGTTATCTTAAAGTTGATAACCGATGACTAAACCAGCTCATTAGGTCCGTTCTGCAGCCCAACAAAGGAGTTAGGGAGGGATGGAAAACAGACATATAAAATGAGGCCAAATAGTGAAAGTGATTCAAGCATTCAGGGGTATCAGTGTTTCATCCTTAGGTGTTCTCTCTACTAGTAGATAACTGAGAACAGATTGTCCAGAGCTTGGGAGCTGTCAGATATCTCACTTGCACTCTACCACCATTGATCCCTAACTCCTACAGAATCTCATTCTGTACATTCTGAAGGCATTGAATCATTTTTTGGCTAAGCACATATTGGCTTTGGTGTCACCTACATACACAGCCTTGCTGCTTTGTTTGAGGCCTGGTGACACGTTCTATAACGTAATGTGCTGGCAGTCGAGTAAGACTCAAACCCTCTCTGTTATATATGAAGTGTCATCTCTAAAGTGGAGACTATTTCTTGCAACATGGCGTTGACAAATGTATAAATGGAATCAACTGACAAACAGCCCCGTAACAATGCAGTATCCCTCCACTGCCAATTTATCTCACAAACACTGTTAGGTAAAAGAAGGCCTTATGTATTAGTAGTAGGTTATGTATTTTGGAATGACAGATTAAGATGAGGATTTGTAGTCAGATACTGACAGTAAATGTACGCTTGTTACTTGTTGCAGTGTGGTCTAATGGAGCATAAGGGTCAGTCTAGATGGGTGTCATGTTGGGCAGCAGAAATACCAGGTTTGGGACTCTAAAAAATTCACCTCTCTGGTGGCAGCTCTCTGTCTGGCACCTCATTCAACCGCTTAGAAAAGGCTGTTGGGCCCCAGATATGCAAGTGTTACTTTCGCTCTTAGTAAGTGCTATGCCAGTCTTGGGGCAGTCGGAAAGGGTGGAGGAAAGCACGGTGCTTTGGTGACTCTGGCCTGGTCTAAGCGACACACCCAAGTCTGAAGGGTTTGTGCCCACATCCTCTCTACAGCAGCTGGGTCGTTGGTGGCAATCACCTTTGCAAAAACTGGCATCTGCAGCGACAACTAGAACCCAGCTGGATCTTGATATAAATGGGCAATATGTTTTTTGTCGGATACGTCTTAAAATCAATCCAGGGGATTCAAAGACTGCTCTGTAACCATTTGGTTCCAAGTTTGTACAAGTTTCTGTGCATCCAGGTGCCTTGGATGCAGCCAACTGTTCCATCTCAAGTCATTATCAACTGTCAGACACGAAATCACTCAAAGCTAATGTGGTGCTAACACTCACTTCATGCACGAGGATGCCGAGGCTCAGAGAAGTGGAAGGACTTGCCATGAGGTTGTGGTGATATGTGGTAGGGAAGAGTCTGCTTCTAGAGTCAGAAATTTGACTCCTCTAGTCACCGTTCAACAGAACCTCTCTGCGTCTTGCATTACTCTTTGTAACCTTTTGAATTGTTGAGAAGCTGACGTGAATGAACATACCATGTTTCTTCAAAAATAAGACCTAGCCGGACAATCAGCTCTAATGCATCTTTTGGAGCAAAAATTAATATAAGACCCGGTATGTTATATTACATTATATTATGTTAAAGACCCGATCTTATATTATGGTAAAATAAGATAGGGTCTTATATTAATTTTTGCTCCAAAAAACGCATTAGAGCTGATTGTCTGGCTAGGTCTTATTTTCGGGGAAACACGGTACATATTCTAGTGTGCTTCACAATTGCCTGGAATACTTGTTAAAAATGCAGATTCCAGACTTCCTTCCACACTCCAGCAGAGATTTGAATTCAGGTTCCCATGGGTCATTCTTTACGGAGCACCGTAGAGACAAATGTGAGTCTTTGCTATCTCATATTGGCACAGCCTCTGTTCACTCTGTTTTCTAGTCTCAGGTCAGCCATCGACAGATAAGATCCAGAGAATGTGGCTTCACTTTACTAGGTAGGAATAACCATCAGCCTTATTCACCCTACACTCCACCCCATCACGCCTCTCTTCTGGATCACAACGCTTTTCCCTTGGCTCCATTCAGAATGTAGAAATACAATTGACCCTTGAACAACACGGGTTTGTAATTGCATGGGTCCAGTTATGTACAATTTTTCCCCCCATAAATGCCTGTACTGTTTTTGATCTGTGTTTGGGAGTCTATGCATGTGAATACTCAACGGTATGCATTGTTTTGTGCCATTTTATATGGGGGACTTGCATAACCATGGATTTTGGTATATGTAGGGGTTCCTGGAACCAATCTCCTGCAGATACTGAAGGACAACTAAGTTTTGGGGGAGTCAAAAGTTATATGTGGATTTTTGATTCACCAGGGGTTTGCCCCCTAACACTTGCATTGTTCAAGGGTCAACGACACACATTCTGTCTAGCTGTTTGCTGTATTATGCCTGTCAGTAGGTCTGATACTGAGAATAAGTGTGAACCCATGCTTGTCTTATAGAGCATAGGCCACTATGTCTTAGCTAGCAATGCTATATTGCTAATATAGGAATAGACAAAGCTGGGACTTTTATTCAAGTGGCTTGTTGATGAAGATTTTATATATGTGTGTGTATATATATATATATATATATATATATAGAGAGAGAGAGAGAGAGAGAGAGAGAGAGAGAGAGAGCCAAAAAAATGTATACATATTTTCAGAAAGGAAAAAGCTGTATTAAAATTATAATACTCAATATATACTGATAACAAAAGATGAATACAAGTCGTGTGTGTGATGTGTCATATATATATATATATATATATATATATATATATATATATATATATATATGACATCCTGGTGCTTCTTTATGGTCTAACACTTAGATTGTTCATGTAACAGACACATTTGTAATTGGCATTTAAGTAAAACATATGTATATTTTTTAGGCCAACCCAGTGGTATTCAATATATTTTTTATTTCTGACTCTCACAACAAATTTTCTACCACTTTCCTAGAACTAGAAAAGTTAAAGTCAATGACAGCAATGAGAAGATAATTCACTATGTCATTTCTGTTGTGTCTACAATTTGAGTTATTTATGTTTAAAATGACATACTTTCAAATATTTCAACACTGTCCAAATACTTTATAAAGGCCCAGTATTTCTTTTTAAAAATGTTGACTTTGTTTATTGGAAAGACAAAATTGTAGTCAAGAAAAATTGAAGAGAAAATAAATTGCTATTCAATTACATCAGCTGATTTTATTCTTTTTAATTTTCTTTCTGTTCTTGTCCACATACTTGCAATTCAAGGTTTGTTTTCTAGTCTCAGCTCAGCCATTAACAAGTATGAGCCTGAGAAAGGAGCTCATCTTTAATTAGTAGGAAAAAATGTCCATCTCATTCGTGTCACTGAGTTATCATAGGGGAGAGGATCCAGAGATAACACAGGTGAAAATGGTTTGCATAATGTGAAGTGACTTAAATGTCAAAAAGATTGTTATTTTGATCTAAGTCTCTCATTTCATGATGATGTTCTTCATTTGTCCAAACCCTGTTGGCATCTGTTTTTAGAGGGTGACAAATACAAAGTGAAATGAAAAAAAGGAACTGCAAAGATTTCAGAGTATTTGACCCGAAGAAGAAAAAGCTGAAAAACTACTTAACATCTTCAAGTCTGTGGAGACCTATGACAAAGTGCAAGCGGGGACCAACTGTTAACCATCTTTCCAGAGATCAACTAAAGAAGTTATGGGCTTAAATTGAAGAAGGAATTTAAGATTTTTTAAACATTAACTTCCTGACTGTGAGGATTTTTACCAACTAGGAGGGGCTAGAATAGCACAGGCTCACCTGCCTTGAGTCTTGAAGAACATTACATTTGTCTATTGTCATGTACAAACCACATTAAAAGTTCACAGAGTAAAAGAAGCAAGTGCCATTTTATAATGCGCATGGATTCTGTGGGTCAGGAACTCAGAGAGGGAACAGCAAGAAAGTCTTGTCCCTGCTACACTATGGCTGAGGCTTCAGTTGGGAAGATTTGAAAAACTGGGAGTAACTTACGTGACGGGCCTGGATTCATCTATAGGTTTCATTAATTCGCACGTCAAATGCCTGGGTTATGTTGGGCTGTCTCTCTACGGAGCGTCAAGGTCTCTCTATGTCATCATCGCGCATGGCTTCTCCAACATGGCAGCCTCAGGGTGGTTAGACATCTTACATGTAGCTCAGGGCCCCAAAAGCAAATGCAAAAGCTGTGTGGCCTCCTATCACTTAGCTATGGAATCACGTGAAGTGTCACTGCTGCTCAACTAGGATGGTGGAAGTAGTCAGAATCCTGTTCAGATTCAAGGGCAGGGGATGCAGATGTTACCTCTCAATGGAAGAGTGTGAAAGAATTTATGGCCATGTTGGAAAAGCACCAGAAAGAACTGCCTGTAATTCATTTACTTATTCAACCAACCAGCATTTGTTAAGCTCAGATGCCAGATCTAGCCTGAGAAAACTAAGAAGCATTTAGCATGTCCCTCCTTGCCTTGAGGAGTTCATGGTCTGTAGCAGAGAAGGTAGCCTAGAGTCAAGGTGATAAACTGGGAGAGGACCTTGTGGAATCCATTAGGGTTTTCTGCCACTAAAGCCCTCCTCTCACGGGACTGAACATTCTAGGGAAAAATTCCGTTGAATCCAACTAAGCTAGCAACAAATACTTTTTCAATTTGTTTCTATTCCTACCTTTTGGCTTGTGCTTTCTGGATTGTGGGCACTGGGATTCCTAATCTTTGGCAATGAGCCCCATCCTAAATGTAAACAGATGGAGAAAGTGACTGCATGGCCGAGAGTAATGCTTTCTAACGCAGTAACATGCTGACACTGGTTGGGCAAGTGGAGCTGCATTAAACAACTGTGTTTGCTCAACCCTTCCCAGGAGGGCCTGGAAGTTTCATATCAGGGAGGTGCACAGTTAACGCCTCTCTCAGGGTCCACCCAGGAGGAACTGGGCAGCACCATTTCGGCTTAGTAGACATTTGAGCAGCAGCAGGTTTATGGGCTTTCAGGGGAATATACTAGGCTAGCTAGAGTGACTTTTAATCATTTCTTTTATGGTCTCCAGCTTTTAAATTTTTCACAGGA
The DNA here is from genome assembly GCF_057876585.1 of Rhinolophus sinicus. NCBI lineage: Eukaryota > Metazoa > Chordata > Mammalia > Chiroptera > Rhinolophidae > Rhinolophus > Rhinolophus sinicus. The sequence goes on from NC_142501.1 coordinate 131,448,850, forward strand.
CAGACCATACAATTAAGCAACCTCAAACCAGCCTCCTGCTGCCACTATATATAATAACTGTGTGACTGAAATTGGCTCTATTGTCTAGTCGATCACACTTGACTCAGAATGAATTTGCTGCTTGTTCTGTCTCTCCCCATCGCCCTCCTTGGCACAGTGAAGGACTGAATGAGCTCAGTTCACCTTCCCACTCAGCGGGGTTTTCTCTCCTTTGCTTTTCTTGGTCAGGGCCAGAGGAGGTAGCCCTCCACTGCTGGCAGGGAAGTGTTCTCTGTCCAGAGAATCATTTATCCAAAAATCTCCCTCCTCTAACATGAATAAAATCCCCACTGTTAATTGCCATCTTAAAGTCTTGTGGCATAGCCTCTAGAAGATTCAGTGAAAGTCAAACGTCCTCTGGTTAAGTGCATTAGCTCATAAACAATAGTGGCCATAATAATCAACACTTATTGAGCACTTAGTGTGTGCCAGGCACTTTGATGATCTCTTTTCTTGCAATATCTCATAAAATCCCTACTTTATGAGTAATAATTTTATGCGTCAATCACTATTATTATCCTCATTTCGTAGATAACAAAACTGAGGCTTCCAGAGTTTAAAGAGCTGGCCGCAGGTACCTATGTGTAAGTATCAGAGCCAGGATTTGAACCCAAGTCTGTCTTACTCCAAAACTCTTGTTTTCAACCACTGTACAGTTACACAGTTGACAAAGAGCAAGACTCTGGCAGTCTGGGACACCTGACAATTATGTTCTGATGGTGGGAGTTGGGGGAGAGAGAGTATGACATTATTCCTTAGGGAAAACACTTGAGACACTAAGAAGGTGCAAAAATAGAATGAATGTAAGGGATGCTGAACATACATTCAGCATTTATTGAACACCTACTATGTATAGAGAATTATACTAGGGGTGAGGGATGAGGGTCAGGCTAGTTAACCCACTGCCCAACATGCTTCATATGCTCCTACTTGCTGACTCTGGGCTAAAGGCAGGAAGTATAGAGGGGTGTCCAGACTGAGGCAGCAGTTGTCCCATCTTAAGTTCTCCTTGTTCCCTGGCTTTTAGCCCACTGTGTTTCCCTGCCATCTGCCAGAGCAATATCGCTGCTCTCCATGCCTAGGACTGATATTGCCTTGTCAAATAAACCTGACCATAATTACAACAATGATAGCTCCTATTTTCTGAGCACTTACTAAGTGCCAGCCATTGTTTTTTGAAAGCTCTATAAATCTATTATGCAGAACCTGCTTTAATCCCTCAGGCTAGTGACTAACATTGTTATTCCCAGGATGGAGGCTAGGAATGGGTTAGTGACGTGTAGAACTCTCTTTGCCCTTTGGTGAGTTAGGGTTGGCATCTCACTCCATTTCCAGCACTACTTTCTGCCTCTGTGAAGGTGAGTGAGTTTGGAGGAATGACTGGTGCAGTAAAATCAGGAGTATTGTGCGTGGACCAGGAAAGAGAGAGCAGGAGTCACGTAGGAGAGACAAGAGGAAAACATCTAGCCAACCTCAAGAACAGCAATATGGGTGCTTTTCCCCTGAAAGACCTAACCATCCACCTGGGTCAACCAAACTGCTTAGAAATCCCAGTTCTCTGGGGATCCCAGCGGACCTCCCAGACCAGACACACTCCCAACCACCCTGCCTTAGCCCCTGAGGTCTCAGGAGATATAAAGATGTCAGTTATGTTTGAGTGAAGCAGGAACACTCAAGTGGGAGAAAATAGAAGGAAACGCAGGACCCAGAGCCCCAGGGGACAACGATCTTGTGCAGAGTGGCTTCGAAACACAGCAGAGCGTCCCTTGTAAGCAGCAGGAGCTTACTGGTGACCCAGTGGATGTGGAGCAGCTGTGCTCACTGAATGTTGTCATCCTGGGCTTGTCCCTGATGGACGGGAAGTACTTTCCTCAAAGTGAGTGAGCACTTAGTGCTGACGGAGAGAATCGATGGGAGAAAGGGGGCTTGGAGGTGCCAGAGGAATCATAAATATTGTATATTGTCGAATCAAATGGAAAAGGCAAAGCTATTTCTTTTTTCAAATGGAAGTGGTGGAAACTTCATTTCATTCAAGATTAATAGGTGCACTGCCCAGTCATCAGAGCTTGGAGACAAAGCAAAAAGGAACAGCTGAGATGGTGAAGCACAACCATGGAGCAAGGACATCCAGAGCTGGAGAGGCGGGTTAGGTCATGAGGTAGGCTGATCTGCAGATGTGTCTTCCTTCAGACATTCCAGGAAAGTGTGGATAAGCTGGGGCATTACTTTCAAAGCACCGGGAAGATTCAGGTCATGCTTATTAGGTGACTTATAATACGAATAATCATGCTCAAATGCTCAAGTGTGCGTCCTGGTGATTCTGGCTGGTACAACAACATCAGAGCTTAAGTGTGCAATCCCGTGGGTGCAGGAATGGTGAGGGTGGCCTCATTCCTCCCTTGCCCTCAGCCAGGGCCATCCCTACGCCAGTCATTTCACAGTGCTGAGCATCTGGGCTATTTGTAGAGATCGACAGGGACAGTTACCTCACCTCTTCCTTTGGGAATTTCCTTTCATGTTCAGTAGCCTCTGAAAGCAAATGAAAGGTGATTTTCCAAGCCATTCCCTCTACTTGACCTATTTCCACAAACTGTCCCTGCCTCTACTTCCTGCTCATTTCTATGAACAGGGAATGTGGCAGTGCTTCCTTTAGCCGATGCCCTCTTGCTCTTTTTCAGACCTGACATATTCATAGGAAGTCAGCTCAGAATTTATAGTCAGGGCAAGAAGTGGATTGGCCAGTCCTTTGTGAAAGGAAGGAGAGTTGGGTGTAGCTGACCATTTTGGGGTTTTCCCTGGGCATAAGCTAGGCTTTTGGGAAACACTGCCATGCTGCTAACCCTGTCTTCCCACTAACTATCCCCAAATCTATGTTGGTCACATCCTGTGTGTCAGTCCTGCCTTATGCCGTGTGAGGAATAGAAGATAAGCTCACATGTCCTGACTGCCAGAACACGCAGACTTCCCTCTTTGTCTGCCCTGCTCTGACTTGTCACGTATGCCCAGATCTCTGCTCTGCTCACACTCACCTTGGCAGGAGCTCGGCTTCTGCAACTGCCTTTTGCAGCTCCAGAAAGGAAGAGCATCAGTCAGATGACTCTTGACCTCTGCGAGAGCATAACCTAGTTTTTTTTTTTTTAATTTAATTTAATTTTTTTAAAGATTTTATTGGGAAAGGGGAATAGGACTTTATTGGGGAACAGTGTGTACTTCCAGGACTTTTTTCCAAGTCAAGTTGTTGTCCATTCAGTCTTAGTTGTGGAGGGCGCAGCTTAGCTCCAGGTCCAGTTGCCATTGCTAGTTGCAGGGGGCACAGCCCACCATCCCTTGAGGGAGTCGAACCGGCAACCTTGTGGTTGAGAGGACGCGCTCCAACCAACTGAGTCATCTGGGAGGCAGCTCAGCTCAAGGTGCCTGTTCAATCTTAGTTGCAGGGGGCAGAGCCCACCATCCCTTGTGGGACTCGAGGAGTTGAACCCGCAACCTTGTGGTTGAGAGCCCACTGGCCCATATGGGAATCGAACCGGCAGCCTTCAGAGTTAGGAGCACGGAGCTCCGACTGCCTGAGCCACCGGGCTGGCCCCATAACCTAGTTTTTGAGTAACAGAGAATCAACAATTACCAAGCAAAGCAAGATGGAATATTTCCTTTTAATGTCCCTCTTAACCGCGATGCCAGCCTTGGCAAAAGTCAGCTGACACACTCACTCCCTGGAAACTACCTTCGGCCAGAGGCATAGGACTTTCTCTATTTCCTTCCTGTGCATTTCCAACCACATAACCTTCTTGCCTGCCTGAGTGCAGAAGTGGGGGGCAGCAGTGGGAGCTGCAGGATGATGCCAGAGGCTCTGCTGCTTCTGGTGCTTCACACGCCTGCCCCTCTCCCCATTTCACCTGAAGGTCCTGGGGCCACTTGGTGGGTGTGCATTAGATGCAGAGAAGTTGGGGCCCACAAAGCAGGGCCCTGCCACAACAAACTGACAAGGGGCAGGAGAAATTTACTCCTTTGTAAAATGGGCATTGATTTTTCCTAAACGAGTTCATGTGTACACAGTGCCTGGGACGGGGTTGTGCTCAGTTCCTGGAGTTTCCATTCCTACGAGAGCAGTGGCTAAGATTTGTGCTTTCCTTGGATGTCCTGGTCCACCGTCCACAGGACAATTGGTGAGGCCACACACAGGCCACACGCAGGCACTCACAGGGTGGTCAGCAGGCCGCAGACCACTGTCAGGGACACAAAAGTATCCTGCACTTGGAACACTTTATTTTCTCTTTCTGCCCCTTTTCTCTCATCTTCCTACTTTTTCCTCTCTCACTCCTTTCTCATGTTTGCTGAATTTTTCCTCCCAGCCCAGGGTTTTGGAACCAAGAGATCTGCTACTACTCCCCTTTGTGACCTTAAAAGAGGCCCTTCACCCTCATAGGACTTACTTTTCTTATGCGTATGCATAGAAGCTAGGGTTGGGCTACAGTTTAGGATGATGAAATCAGGGCAGATCTCATTGAAATGATAACTTGAGGGCTTGGAGCCCTCTCCAAAATGTCTTCGCCAGCCCACCCAGGGTGGCTTTCGAGGGACTCCCAAGGACTCTGGGCTTCAAATCACCACACCGCCTGACCACTGAGGTCTGACCACTGAGGTCAGCTCTAACAGTATGTTCCTTTTCCTCTCCTGCCCACATTTGACACCACAGAAACAGGAGAAAAGCAGCTGTGAATCCCATAGCAAGCTGCTGAGGCAGCGTTTTCTCTCGCTATCACACAGCATGTGCCCACCTCTGCAAGGCACACCTCTGCCAATGCAGGGAGGTGACCTGGGCCAGCTCCCCCCTTTGCTCCAGCATCCGAACCCAGCCAAAGAAGAGCTATCAAAGGGCTGCAGTGGCCCATGAAGTAATGTCTGAAAACATTCATGAGATCTCTGGGGTTCCAAAGCATTTTTCTTTCTAATTGTGAAATGAGACTGTCTCTTTAAAAACTAAGGCTGTTTGTGAGGTGAATTTAAATACACTGCACAATCATCTCACAATAATCGTCACACTGTGGTCGAGTCAGTCCACAATCCTGAGGGGTGAGGGTCGGGGGTGGGGAATATGTGACTGTTTAAATTATTTATCACAAATTGTGTTTTCTCATCCCCACGTGAATGTTGAAATGGTTCTTCAATACAGTTTAAAAAATATGCTCTGAGTTCATGACCTCGACTTTGGGGAATCATTATGTGCTCATCAGTTGACAGCATCAGTATCAGTCAGCTCCAAAGAGCATGTGCTTCCAACAGCCTCACTCAGCCCCCGCCTTTAGCCAGTTCTTCTGCGGGATGCAGGTCTGAGTTCAAACTGAATTTTTCAACACTGGGCAAGTTTCAGCAAAGTAGAGCTCGGACGAGGACGCTACTCTTGTGATTCATCTCCTCCACCAAGATTGAACGGGAAGTTTATGTGGCTCCCCCAGCAGCTGCTGAACTTTAAAAGACTTAGTTTCAATGAGAATTTCACGTCCAAGACCTGTCAGGAGCATTTGCCTTCACAAACATGACCTAGTCAAATTGATTTTCCTTTAATGTCCACAAGACTGGGAATCTGAGAACGAGGATGACAGCAGTGAATTTTCCAAACTGTCCATAGGCTTCCAACCATGTGAATTTGTTCCTGCGGCGAGGGTGGGCTGCTTGGAATGTTGGTCCCTCAGGAGCCAATGTGAAGATGCTGGTGATAACCGTCTGCCAAGCCTCTTCAGCACGCTTCGGGGACTATGGCACGTGCTACATGTCCTTTGAAAGGAGGCCTCAGATCAAATCGGGTTATTCTATTGAATTACACGAGAGGGTCAATATTCAACCATCTTTTTTTACCTATAAAAATGGCAGTTTCATATGTTCGATCTAATGTGTGCATTTGACACTTAATTGTGACCTTTTTATTTCATGGTGGCAGAAATACCTACCTCATGTGGAATTTAAAATGCAATCCTTCTTGTGCTGAAAGGTCCAATCTGATTCGTGAAGAATCCTTAACCCATGTGACTTTAGGCCTGCGAAACTCTCCATGATTTCCCACCCCAGTCAGAACTAATCTCTCCTACCCCGGGGTTTTGTTAACAGTACTTACGAATTACATATCTTTAATGATATCTATCTGTATTTGTACATGACCTTTAAAATGACAAAGTCTTTGAGGATGTGGGCTACCATACACATCTTGGCATCTTCTAGATACCTTTTCACATAGTAGGCACTATTAATTATTGATTGGTTGATACTTTTCCCAGTTTAGTAAAGTTGATTAGTACCAGTCAGCTCTTTCAGAATTTATAATGGGCTATAGTTTTGCTTCATGGGACAAAAATGATGTTCATCTTTTATGTTATGAGGAAAAAGATTGTTGTCTTTCTAATCTCATGAATTGCATAGCATTTCCATGGTGTGTATAAATGCATTTTCCTTTGTGTTGATGTGATTCAGAGAATACTAATAGCTGACCAGCATCCCCAGTCCTGCACTGCACTTATCTACAGTTTGTCTTGCTGTGTCCCCAATGGAGGTGGGAATGAAAGGTCACATGGGGCACAGAGGGTGTTACAACTACCTAAACTTGTATAACTAGGTGTGGGGACAGAGCCCCACAGGGCAGTTTCCAGGCTCTCAGCCTCATGTGGAAAGGTGCTGGCTCGGGTGGTGGATGGCTGTGGCTAGTTGGCTGTCAGCTGTGATCATTGGGCCGTTGGCCACTGGTGTGGCTGCCGTGGTTGTGCTGGGGTGTCGAGTCGAGGAGAGTCGGTCGGTTGGCAGAAAAGTGGACAGCAGGTGGCACGTGGTGTGAATCCAGCCTCCAGTGAGACCATAGTGGTATGACTCCCCTACCTATGGCTCCGTGGGTGCTCCTTTTTGGCCTCACCATATCCTGTGTTCTTATGTGGGGAGTGGGAGCTGAGATCCCGCAGGCCACCCCGCGTGACACTAGGCTATATGCATGCATGCTATGACTGGGAATTGAGGAGTCCAGGAGATTCCAGTTCAACATGTGTCCACTGGAACTCGTCCTCCCTCCCCTGCTCTCCTTCCCTTGTGCCTAGTCTCCGTGAATGGCTCTGATGTTCTTTCAGATGCCCAAGCCAGAAGCCTTGGCGACCAATGCACCCCTCCTGCCTCTCACCAGTGCCCACATCTCATTGAACATCTCTCGTTCCTCTGTTCTGTCACTTTTCATCTTGACCACCATTACCGAGAGTTCTATTTCCCCTCCTTTCCTTCCTGGCTTTTTTTGCCCCGGCACAAGAGTGAATTTTATAAACTGTACTTGTGATCTTGTTGCTCACCTGCTTAAAATCCTTCACGCAAGTCACACGAGCCCTTCTTGATCCAGTCCTGCCTGATAACCTAGTTCATCACGCTCCACTTCAGCTACTGAACTGCCCACATTTCCTCCCTCCTCTGAGCTTTTGTGTTTGCTGCTCCCTCTGAATGGTAGGTGCACACCTTTCCCGTGGCCAATTCCTACTGAACCTTGGGGCTCAACTCAACGCCATCATTCATTCACACCAGCAGGCTGGGTTGAATGGCCCTCCCGGGCTCCCACAGCACCCTGAGCTTACCTCTAGCAGGGCAACTGAAGCCTTCAGTCAAGCGGTAGCTCATCTTAGCTGGTGACAATGTGTTTCCTTTGCCATAGCCCACTTTGCTTTGCTTATGTGACGTTACATGATCTGCAAACCCTTGTTCTGTGCCTATTCAGTCACTTGCTTTCCTTGGCCAGGACAGTGACTAATGATGAAGGTCAAGCGCTAGGTCTTCACATGCTAACCCTAACCTTGAGTATTTCTATACATGGCACATTACAATGGGCATTAATTTATGGGTGACAGAGGTAGACACAGAGCCTCTTAGCTAATGAAATAAAAAGGTACCACACCATCCCATCCTGCCCCCTTGAAAACAAACTACGAAGGCAGGAGAAAGATGACATGCTGGTCTTTCAGAGTTTTCAGATGACGTGCTGGTCTTCCTGAGATTTCAGAGCTGGGGTCTAGGGACTCAATAAGAAAGGAATAAACTCTCCCACTGTCTGACAGGACTTTGGTATGGCTCTGAGCGTGGAGCAACAGAACCCAGAGACTTGCCAAAACTTTATCAGACTGATGAACAGGAGGCAAGAACTCACGTCTCTTGAGAGTAAAATTGTCACCCCCCCGCATGCCTGTGCCCAACTTTGTCACCTTCTTCCTAATGGAGAAAGTGGGGATAGGCAGCCCCTGAGTCCTAACTGGATGAAACCTGAACTGTCAGCAAGGTAACAACCCCCCCCTGGGCCCCTGCCTGAAAGGTAGAGTGCCTGTGACTCATCCTACTCAGGCAAACTTAGTCATTTCAAGGTAAAGTTGTGCCAGTTTCACACCCAGTAATATTTTCCAGTCAAAGCTTATCAATAAACAGGAGATCACCAGTCATCTCTAGATTCTTCTTGGAGCCCCAGCTCTGAGGGGCACACAGCTCAAAGGGACTGGAGGGTGGCAAAGCAGGCCCCTGCACGTCCAGTTTATCTGTCAGCTTACACACACCCATGGCTCACCTACTGCCAGTGCAACTTCCTGACACTGAACTAAAACTGGGGGTTTTTACATCTTCAGTGTGTTTCAGAGTTTAAAGAATATTATATAACTGAAATAACGTTTTTGAAAGAACCATGTGACTTTGCTCTACTGGGTGAAGCTAAAATTAGAGGCCCGCATTCAACTGCATAGAAGCTACAGAAGCCATCAGAAGAGTGCCTTACATTAAAGGTAGTTTAGAGCAGAGGCAGCTGGGCTCAGCCTGGACAGGCCATTGCTCTCAAAGGTCCTGTCCACAGTGGCATCGGGCAGGCAGGGCTTTGAAAATCCTGGCTTAGAACTTGGCACTGTGGAGATTGTTCATATTGCAAATTTAGGCATTCGTGCAGGAGCAGAACAGAAAGGCAGGGGGAGTAGATGTCTTGCTGCTAATTGGTTGAGTCTAAGCTCAAGTCTAGCCACCTTTGGCTGGCACAACTGTTACTGTGAAGAGAAACTGAAACTAATCAAAGCTATTTGTGTATCTGTGCCAAGCCACGGAGACCAAACTCCCCTGCACAAGAGGGGGGCATGTAGTAGCAAAATGGGTATTTTGAAGAGAAAGTCTGCTAATTTAAAATGAAGAGCTGACTCGATGCACCATGACAGGAGACAGGTGTATGGGCCAAGTGCAGCCTATCTCCATGGAAACTGCAGGCAGACATGGCTAACCGAGCAATCTGCAGCTCGCTCACAAAACTGGGTCCAGCCCAGGCAGGCATAACCTGCACTACCTTCCATTAAATAATTTATTGAAATTTAAAAATAAGAACACGTGCTTCTTATACTTCCTTTTTGTTGGAAGATGCAGTGAAATGACCAAAGGGTCCAGTGTGTGTGTGTGTGTGTGTGTGGTGTGTGTGTGTGTGTGTGTGTGTTTGTGTGTGTGTGTGTGTGTGTTGGGAGGGTGACAAGGGAGGGAAGGAGTACATGGATTAATTAGCAACCATTAAGGGATACTTGACTAGTTCTGATTTATCTTTTCTGGTCAATGTTTACAGTCATATGTAATTCTAACAAAAATCCTTGAAATGGCTCTTCCTAATATCCTCTTTTGCAGATGGGGGACAGTTGAGAAAAAATGAGTCATTCTAGGTCACAAATCTAGCAAGAGATGGAGACAGATCTCAACCACGGTCCCAGGTTTCCAAATCCAATATTCTTTCCATTGAAACACACCATCTTCTGTCAGAAAATCATTCAGATTATAGGAACAAGACTTTCCTTTTCCAGAATTATTTGGTGCCTCAGGATCTCTAGGGTATTTGGCCAGAATGTTAGTTCCCCTACAATTTGAGGTCCCACTGTCTGGGAGAAGCTGTGGAGGAGCCTTTTAGATTGGGCCACTGCAGTTGAGGAGAAGCCCCGTAGATGTCAGGATCATAATATTCACATAGATACATTTGGTAAGCATTTGCTATGCTCCAGACATGTCGACATAAGCACTTAGGAAACAGGGGCCTTAGCCAGGGGGTGGATACACCCACAGATATAGTCTCTGTCTTTACCGAAACCCCAGTCTCATCAGGAAGGTGAGCTGTAAACCTGGGTATCTCCCACACCCACCACCAGCCCACACCTCACTGAGATCTCTGGAGCAGGGCCTTGGGGTGTGCATTGTTTTAGACCCCACAGATCATCTTGAGGTTGGGGTTGGTAAGTCCTGGACGTGCTCATGGAATGTGCTGAGAGGACAAAGGAGGAGCAGCTCGCCATCCAGAGAGCAGAAAATAGTGCAGAGAAGTGGGGAGTAAAGTAACAAATTCATTCATTCATTCAGCAGATATTGAGAGCCTATAATGAGCCATCTACTCCTCTGGGTGCTGGGACTCTGCTGGTGAACTAAACAAATAATAATAATAATAATAATAATAATAATAATAATAATAACCTTCCTGTTTTCATGGAGATGATGGACCTTGATCTCCTTGAATAAGATCCAGCTTGGTGGAGAGGTGAGACAGGGAAAGAGTATAACATTTTTAATATGACATTGAGGAAACCATGGCATTGCCACTTACAAAGGGGCAGACCCAACGTAGAAACACAGGCCTTCCTGTGTACTATGTGCTGCTACACAGGGGACCAGCAAAGAGAGGGGTCCCTGCGCTATGGCACAAACTACCTGGATGCTGGCACCAAATGTTGTGGATGTAAGTTTTGTCCTTCAGCCATGTTTCCCTTCCTAACAGAACTTCCTGGGGAGCTGAGGGTTATAAATGCATCTGTCTTTCGGTCAACAATTTTAGCATCAGCTTCCATCACACAGAGAGATTCCTTTACACGAACAACATAACTCCCTTAAGGAAGTCAAGACATTTCAGAAACCACAATCAAATTTGTAAAGTAAAGCAAAGCAGAGTTTAACAAAAAACCAAGAAGCAAGTTGTGTAACCATTTTTTGTTATGCAAAGCTGAAATTAAGAACCAAAATTTGACAAATGTATAAGGAAAGGAGATGAAGTTTATAGTGTATTTTATAGAACAAACTATAAGAGCAAACATTCATACTCAGGGGGTTTCGTAGGTATGATATCCCAGACCAAGACTGAAATTACTGCATTAACAAAAAAATCACCCTCCTCCGTTAGCTAGAGAAGTAAGAACATGGAACAAATCGGTACTTGCCAGCAATTTCTTTCTTTCAATTCTATAGCGGTTACAGGAAAAATTACAATTTGTTAAGGAAATTCAGAACATGTTGGTTTTCGGAGGGAAACGGATACACACCTACCTATTGTTTGAAGAGAAAGAAAACAAACCCCAAATGCTTGAAGTGGTAACAATGGTTAGTTTTATTTCACAACTGATAAGTTGTCCTTTCACCGGCAGAAGATGCAAAAACAGAGCTGTGTTTTACATCCTTCTCAGAGGATGGATAGGTCTATGGACATTCCTTCTCTGACAGCCTTTCCTGCCACCCTGCCTGGCAGTTATTCAGCTCCTTTGAGCTTTTCCTCCACTTCAGTGCGTCTTCCCATGGACACATCCTAGACCTTTGTCATCACCTACAGTGCATTCTGCAACGCCATCTTCATTTCCCTGTCTCTTCAGGAATTAATTTCCCTGTCTCCTCTTCCTCCCAGTATTCCTTCTCTGCATCTTCAATAGAAGCTCCAATTTCTAGACTTCTGTGCCTGCCAGCCTATTACCCTTCCCTCCATCCCTGTTCAGTAGAGCTGTTCTTCATCCATCATTAAGCTTCTCTCATCTGGGCTTGCTGTTCTCTGATTATAGAATACCCTTTTCAGGTCTCACCTCTCCACCAAGCTGGATCCTATTCAAGGAGATCAAGGTCCATCATCTCCATGAAAACAGGATAGTTCACCTCCAGAGTCCCAGCAGCCAGAGGAGTGGATGACTCATTATAAGCTCTCAATCAATGTCTGCTGAATGAATGAATGAATGAATGAATGAATGATTGCATTACTTAACTCCACTTCTCTGCTCTCTGGATGGCGAGCTGCTCCTCCTTTGTCCTCTTAGCATATTCCATGAGCACGTCCAGGACTTACCAACCCCAAGCAAACATCAGGATGATCTGTGGGGTCTAAAACAATGTACACCCCAAGGCCCAGCTCCAGAGATCTCAGTGAGGTGTGGGCTGGGGGTGGGAAACTCCCAGGTTTACAGCTCACCTTCCTGATGAGTCTGGGGTTTCCTTGAGGACAGAGACTGTATCTGTGGGTGTTTCCACTCCCTGGCTGGACGCCCTGTTTCATAAGTGCTTCATAAGAGTCACAAATGATTCTAAAGATGCTTTGAGCAAGTCATACTCTCTGGTGTGAGTGTCTGTCTGCATCTGCTCAGCCCTTCATTTCCTATGAGACTCTAACAGCTCGTATGCGGGAAGTGTGCTAGTCAGGGTGTTGAGTGCCAGACTGGAAACCTGACTGTACCTTGAAGGCATAAATAAGATAGCCACACAGCTGTGTGCATAGGACAGGAACGGGGCTTGGCCTAAAGCATAACGTGCCTCATCGCTGAATCCATTCCTCCTCGTCGGGTCTGCTAGAGGAGCTGGATTTGTCAAGGCTCCGGGCTCCTTTGCTTCAGGCAGATGCTCTTATTCACCCAGCGATCCAGGGAGTGGACACAGGGCATAGGCCTATAGGAAGGGAGGGGGCAGCACTAGTGGGGGATGACCTGGGGAGACCCCCCACCCTCCACATATTTTTCAGGCCCACTAGACCATCAGAAGTGGGGTAATGGCTTGACCTAGTCCTGGAGGTGTGGTGAGGCCACTGTCCGCTCAGCAGTGCTGTGTAGCACAAAAGCAGATCAGGCCTGGTTCCATTACAAAGAAGAAAAAACATCTTGTCAACAGGGGGCTGGTCCTGCAGCGAGGAGATTCAAGGGTAGGGATGGGTGAAAAGAGGTTTCGAAGATTGACAAAGCCTTTAAACCTCCCAAATTTGTTAGGAACTAGTGAAAGATGGAGGAGGCTGAAAATTATAAAATTGCTTTTGGCACCTCTGAGTCTCCCCAGCTGAGCACAGCCACCAAAAGCCTTTATCGCTTCTCCAAGGTCAGCAGTGAGTGATGGAGCCAACAGGGAGGGAGCTGCTGATGGAGGAGAACGGGAGGGGGAGGAGGGGAAGATGGAAACGAGGAGACTGACAAAACCCAGGCAAGTCTGCTCCCAGGGGCTGAGCTCTGGAAAACAAATTTGGAAATATTATCCCACAAGATCTCCATTGAAGACACTAAGCTCAGAGGCCCAAAGGGACCATTGAAGAGGGGAGGCCAGAGCAAGGGATCTCAGAGGCTCTGCCATTCTGATGAAATCAAAACAGCATGAGGCAAACAGCTCATGAAGAGATAAGGGCTGAGACCAAGCTTGGAGCCATGTAAATATGAGGGAATCGCTAACATTTTTGAGGTCTCCGTAGAAAAGAGGTTTGTTCAACTTAGGAATGAACTGTGAAAAGCTGAATTCCAGTCTGGAGTCTCTATTGAAGCGTAAAAACCAAAAAACCTCTCCCACAGGCCATTTGGGGAAACAGCCGTGATTTCATTTCATATTGTCCCAGGGCTGGCAACAGAGAACAAACCCCATAGACTCTGGTTTGTGATTGCACCCCGAAATGCCAGGCAGTTGTGATTTCAGGGGATTTGGAATTCACTGGTGAAGTGAGCTCTTATTGGAATTCAGAAAGCAAACATGAACCAGGGGTATTTTTATTGTACTTTTTCATTTAGTGGTATAGCTTTTTCATCTTGGACTGGATTCCAATAGCTCCCTGGGCAGCTACCATTCAGTTTTGAAAAAAAGAAAAATTGAAAATTAAGCAGAGAAGGTTTTAGGCAGCTATAAGCTATAGATGTGAGAGATACCCTCAGGGAGGAAGCTGTGGGTGGATGTGGGGCAAGTCTTCAGGTGCTAAGGGAATGCACAGGTCAGGTATTAGGTCAGGGACACTCGTATTTTATGCTGAACATTCAAAAAGCCACTTCCTGGAACAGCACAGTTCACACCAAGATTCCAGGGGGTCAGGGGCACAATCTGAGCTCCCCAGCAGAATTCCTCAATTTTTCCAAATGTATTTCAGGTTAGGAAGTGAATTTTCATAATAGACAGAGGGCAAGACCTTTTGGGGTCTCTCAGAATAATCCAGAAATGCTGAAAGGAACCCATGGAAGCTCATCATCTACCTCCTGTAGCACTGACCCATGTTAATATGAGCAAGCCATCTCTGCTTTTGTGGTTCCAAGTGTCAGGAATGATGCTTTAGGGCATTGCGTTATTATTTGGGAGGATTTGGTGGCCCTTCAGAACCAGGGCAGTAAGAAGATTGGTGTCCACGGGGAGTTCAAGAAATGACACGCAGGCCCAGATCCCGGAGCTCTGTGGGGAAGGCGCTGACGTGGGTGCTGATGCTGCCTGGAACCTCGAATTTTCTCAGCGTTCTATCTGGCACCAAAGCCCATGGGAGCCAAAGATTTATCTGCTCCCTCCAAACTGGTTACGAAATGCGGCAAGGACATCAGTATGGTCTCCTCCTAAAGGTTCATGTGTGACAGTTACAGCTTCATTATACAATGAAGGGCTGGAGCTTGGACATCCAATCCGCTGACCTGTGTTGGTTCACTTCTATGGAGCGTGGTGGTTCCTCCCATCTTGTGTCCTAGGCTAGCGCTGGCCTGTCACTGAGCTGAAGAGGAGGGGGAAGAAGGGTGAGTTCCTGCTGTTCCTTTGTCCTTTGCCTGAACTTCAACCAGGAGATGCGAAGTGTTGTAAGTATTGTCCTTCTGATAAGGCACACAGTTCATCTATTGGTGTGAGGATAATTGAACAGAACCCCAAGTAACAGCAGTTAGTATTCTTCAGACAATGGGGAAACTAAAGGAGGGGAAGATACTGGTAAGAGTAGAAGATTTGGGACATATTAGAATAAAAATGAATTGGATTAGGGTAATTCTAGATGCTGTAAAAATATAAAATTTTAAATTTTAATGTCTTAACACAATAGAAATTTACTATATCTCCTGAGCAGCTGGATGGAGGTATTCTTGACTGATAGAAGACTTGCCACAGTGGCAATCGGGATACTTGGCTGCTTCCATTCATAGTCTAGCTGCCCCTAGGGTCTTGGGGAAAGAGAGGGTATGGAGAAGTCATTCTTACTTCTTGAATGCCTTGTACTGGAAGTGACACACATCATTTCCACTCTAAGTCCCCTTCCAGTTCTCTATTGATGCATCACAAATCACCCCCAACTTAGTGGCTTACAACAATGGCAATATTTGTTTAGCTCATGAATTTGCAATTTGGACAAGGCTCGGTGGGGACAGCTTGTCTCTACTCCATTTGGTGTCTCTTGCAATGCTTGAAGGCTGAGGGCTGGAGTCATTGGCCAATTTACTCCCTATATCCAAGGCTGGTATCTGTTGGTATATCGGTGACTACTGGTACCTCAGCTGTGGCTGCAGCCAGAACATCTACACTTGAACTTCCAGCTGCTGGACTACCTCACAGCATGGTATCTGGGTTCCAAGGGTGAGTGTCCCAAGAGGACTGGGCAAAAGCTGTATCTCTTTTAATGACTTGCTCTGATAAGCCTTCCAAGCCCACCCAGACGAAAGGGAGAGGACATAGGCCTCACCGCTTGATACAAGAATGTGGCATCCCATTATAAGACTGTGTGAAATGGGACATCCTGGTGTGGCTGTCTTACGATAGTACAATGTGTCATAATTGTACTATCTAGTGGCATGAGGCCACTAGATGCAAAATGAGCTTAGGAAATATAGCCCTAGTTGGGCAGCCACTTCAAAGTGACAATGATGGCAGGAAAGCTCACATTTTGATTACAGCTAGCAACCTTTGCCACATGCTATAAAGCACTTTTTTTGCTTTATGAATGGGCCCATTGTAATGCTCCCTGGTCAAATGGAGACATCTGCAAAGACACTTTGTAGGATGTTGGCAGAGAAAGCAGCATCATGCTGTGAGCACTTGAGGTTCCGCTTGACTGGAAAGCGCGACCATGTGGTGACCAGACGGCATTCTGACACTGTCCACCTTTAACACATTCCAGTGGAACCCAAACACGCTAGACAGACCTTAGGCTCCATTTGGTAGCTGCAGAAATGGGGCGAGGTGGGACACTTGGCCACAGGTTCTGCCCTCACCAGCTATTCTCTTTGCTCCTCCTCTGGCACCTTCATTCCTAGAGCTTTTCTGATTTCCTGTGGCAGTAAAGCACTGCGGTGATGAAAATAAGGCTCGAGAATGTTCATTGAGCCCTCTATTTAGCAGATTTAATGAGCAGCTACTACGTACTAGGCACTGTGCTGAGCACTGGAGAAACCCTGTGAACTAGCCTGGCAGAGGGCATGGTTGCCCAAGCACAGAATTTCAGCTGCAGTTCAGCATGAGTGTGGTGCTCTGCATAAAGACAAGGTGGATAACTAACAAAGAGTCTAGTGACTTCCATAACATACTGGTGGCTGCATCAATTAACCTAATTAAACTGCTTAACTGGTAAACTACATGCTCCCCATGTCAGATGTGTAAATCAATGATGAAAGACGAAATGATAGGGCTATCCTTGCTGTACACTTGTCTGGGGGTAATTAATTATAACAGTCTGGAATGGCATTTGTGCCTTGGAATATGGAGGCAGCTGAAGAAATTATGTATGTACTGCTGCAACTAATTTGCATTTAATTGTACTTGGCATTCATTAAGGGTCCTGGCAGCTGAGCTGCAGTGTGTGTCACCAGACACTTCAGCAGATCACGAAGTTACCCTATGAGTGTTTCAGGGACGCTGACTGCATTTGTAACAAGTGGCATTTTGGCATACGAGAAGCGTCCTTCCTCAGAAAAGAGACAAACCATGAAAGAAATGTCAAAATTGAGAATGGAGAAAATCGCTGGGTGCTTTTGGAAACACTTCTCCCCACCCACTCTTGAAAAACAAAAGCCAGACCCTCTTTTATCCTCTCTTTCAGCTGTAGCAGTAGAACTAAAGCATATTTTTCAAAATTGGCCGAGAATGAGTGGTATTTCACAAAGAACACATCAAATGTGGGACAACTTCATAGGAAGAGCTTAACTGAAAAAATAAAACAGCCCAAGCTCCTGCTGGGTTTGATGCCTGTCAAGAGAGAGGACTTCATTGGTCACTGAGGGAGATTAATCCTTGTTTTTGTAGGAAGTTGGAAGCCACCATACAGGATGTACCTTGTTTGAGTATGTAAGATGTGGCCATAAAAAAAATAAAAAAGACTTAAAAATATTCATAAGTAAGGCTGCTGCATTAGATTGTGTGCTGTCCCTTTCAAAGCACTTAATCTTTGGTTGAAATAAACTATGTCATTACTCAAAACATGTTTGGAATTCCTCTTCAGAGATTGAAGTATATTGTTTTGAATATTTTAGCTCTAAAATAATTTAGAGACAAATCTGGGGAACAAGATAGAAATGCAAGCCGAGTCTAATATAGATGTGTGTGTGTGTGTGTGTGTGTGTGTGTGTATGTGTAATCACAAAAGAGGTATACACAATACAGTGAGAATGGTTTTCTTACTTGGATTTTAAATGGGCTCTGAAGGCATATCCTGATGAGTACTGCTCAACTTGTTTGAAAGATATTAGCATTGCAGAAAGATGTCCATAGCCTAATACCTACCATGTTTATTTGGCCATGGGATTTTTTCTTTAAATATTTTTTATTAACAGCGGATATAACCACTGTTCCCAAAAATGTCCCTTGGGAAATACTGAACTTCAGCAATCACAGAGAAAAGGACATGCAAGAGTACTCAGGAAGACAATTGCGGCTTCTGGTAAGACTGGGTAAATTGACCTCATGTCTCTCTTTTTCCTCTCCCAATGTGCCAACAAAGGAATAAAAATATATATAAAGTCTCAAACGCAGAAGAAGACAACAGTGGACAAAGGATTACAATAATTCCTGGGAAATGAGAACCAAATGTTGGTGACAATGAGTTAGGAAAGTGGAGGGAGCTAAAACCTAGATTTCTAGGAGGATATCCTGTGGAGAGGTGAGCTGATTTGCCCACAGTGCCCACGAAGGCTCAGAACTGCGAGGCAAGAGATATTGCTTTGAAACACAGTTGGCCAGATGAGATGCTGTTATGAACTGGATATTAGTATCTCCCCAAAATTCATGTGTTGAAACCCTAACTCCCTGATGTGATAGTATTAGGAGACAGGGCCTTTGGGACATACTTAAAATTAGATGAGGTCATGAGGATGGAGCCCTCCTGAATGGAATTAGTGCCTTTTTCAAGAGTCATAAGAGAGCTTTCTTCTCTCTGCTCTCCGCCATGTGAAGACACGGTAAGAAGTCAGCAGTCTGTATCTGGAAGAGGGCTCTCACCAGAACTCGTTCATCCAGGCAACCTGATTTGGACTTCTAGCCTCCAGAACTAGGAGAAATACATCTCTGTTGTTTATAAGCCATCCAGTCTATGGCATTCTGTTTCAGCGATCTGAGCTGACTAGGACAGGTGCTAGAATAGGGAAGCCAGTAGAAAGTCTACGTGAAGAAAGGCTAGATCCCTCTCTGATGCCCCTCTCCCACCAAAAACTAGAAGTTCATTCTTCTTTGGGGAAATTGAATCTGAGAGTCTCTGAAATGCAGGATATCCAGAAAAAGATGTAGAGGGTAGGGAATGAAGAAGGACACACATGAAAACAAGAGGGTTAAGTAAATGTATTTATAATGAATGATGAGCTCAAATGCACCCTTCCCCCACCCTGCTTCCATAGTACGGGTAGCCAGGCTAAGGTACCCAAAGCAGGAAGTTCCTCTGTGGATGAATTTGAGGGCCCAAGGGAAATGCTTGCATGTCTTGACATTGGGGAGTCTTCCCACAAAAAAGGCTGCATTGCCATTTTATTAAAAATGCTGTAAAGCCCACTATTTTGTTCCTCCATCATCATTCATGCCCAGTAAGTCCCAATTAGGCTTTTACTACCTCACCTTTAAATATGAATAACTGCTAAAACTTAGCAAGCAGTGAAAAAAACCCCTCCATCCTCAAAGACAAAAAAGAGAAGAAAACAGAGGTAATGCAGGGAATAGAAGAAAATGTAAAAAAAATCAAACAAACAATTAATATACTTGCAAGATAAGATATACGATTGTACACATGAAACTAGAATAAATTACTATTAAAAAGGGAATAAAGCACACATCAAAAGCACAGGCAATAAAAGGGAAAAACAGATAAATTGAACTGAACTTCATCAAAGGACACTACATCAAAGGACACTAGCAGAGAGTGAAAAAACAACCCACAAAATGGTAAAACATACTTGTAAATCATAAATCTGATGAGGATTAATACCCAGAATATATAAAGAACTTAAAAAACTCAACAACATCAACTAAAAACCCCTAACAACCCAGTTTAAAGATGGGCAAAGTATTTCAATTGGCGTTTTTCAAAGAAGATATATACAAGTCACCAATGAGCACATAAAAATTACCTAACATCACTAAATTGGGAAATGCATATCAAAACCAACTACAATGAGATACGTTTCACCCCCATTAGAATGACTATTACTAAATAAAATGTCAGAAAATAACAAGTGTTGGCGAGGATGTGGAGAAATTAGAACTCATGTGCATTTAGGAAGGTAAAATAGTGTAGCCACTGTTAAAATCATTATGGCAGATCCCCTACAAATTAAACAGCATTACCATATGATCCAGCAATTCCACTTTGGGGTATATACCACAAAAAGTTAAAAACAGGGACATGAACACGTCTGTACACCAATGTGTTCAGAGATATTTGTACACCAATGTTCACAGCAGCACTATGCACTATAGCCAAAAGGTGGAAACAACCCAAATGCCCATCAGCAGATGAATGTATAAACAAAAATGTGGTGTATATGTACAATAGAATATTATTCAGCCTTAAAAAGGGATAAAATTCTGATACATGCTACAACATGGATAAACTTTAAAAACATCATGTTAGGTGATATAAGGCATACACAAAGGAATAAATATTGTATGATGCCACTTGTATGAGGTGCCTAGAGTAGTCAAATCCATAGAGACAGAAAGTAGAATGGAAGTTACCAGGCCTGTTGGGATATGGTGGAGGGTGAATGGGGAGTTGTTGTTTAATGGGTATAGAGCTTCAGAATGGCTTGAAGTGGACAGTGGTAGCAGTTGTACAACATTGTAAATGTACTTAATGTTATTGAAGTGCACATTTATAAATGGTTAAAATGGAACATGTTTGTGGTATATGTATTTTACCATAACTTTTAAAAAGAAAGAAAATAGTCAGAGTACAAGGAAGAGATAATGGAAATAAAAGTAGGATACCCCCTTTTCCAACATTTTATTAGACAAATTAGAAGAGGAGATATAATATCCCAGAAAAGAATAAAGGATAAAAGGACAAAGGGAGAAAAGGAAATGGAGAACTAGAAAATTACAGACTGAATCAAGAAGTTGAACATCTGCCTGACAGGAGTTCCAGAAACAGAAAATAGAACAAAAGGAGTGCACAGAGTTTCCAAAGCATTAATACAAGAAAACTTCCCAGAACTAAAGGACACGAGTGTCTAGACTGAAAGGTCAATGACGTGCCCAGCACAATACACTAAGAGCTAAAGAAAGGCTCACACAGAGACAAAGCATCATGGAACGTGGGATAATAAAATGACCCCCAAAGATTCCAGAAAATAGGTCACTCACAAAGGACTGAGAATGCAAACAGCATTGGACTTCTCAATAGCAGCACTATAAGCCAGAAGACAATGGATCAATCAATGCCTTCAATATGCCCAGGGAAAATGATTTCCAGCCTCCAATTCTATGCTCAGCCAAACAATCATTAAGAATATGTTGGTAATCTTGCTGCAGTCAGCATCAAACTCTTCTAAGATTATTTATTCCCTAGTTCCCTGCTCTGTAGTCCAGTCAGACTAAAACAGAACCTTTGTTACCAAACACTTTTTAAAACATTTTCAGCTCATCTGTTTTTTTCCCCCCTCAATTTTGGTTTTATTGACGCATAATTGACATGCCAAATTGTAAGCTATTTAAAGTGTATATCATGGTGACGTTCTACATGTGTACGTGGTGGTCATCTGCTCCTCAGGACAGATGACCTAAGGAGAAGGAATTCAGTGAAGTGACTGCTCCTTTTGCCACTCTCCTGTTTTTGAGTCCCTGTGTCCTAGGTCCTGTCTCTTGGTTTACGCTCTCATTTGGCAGGAGCACATTCTCCAATAGCTTCCTAGGGAAATGGAAATTTTGAGTCCCTACATATCAGCAAGTGCCTGTATTCTACACTGAAATTTACTGGACAGTTAATAATTTAAGAAACAGAAGACCCAAAAGGAAAGGGGTCAAAGGATGACAGGTACGCAGCTAGGCAAGCTCAGAGAGACCCCAGGCCTTGTCCAAATAGGATGGGGAACTATGGATGTGGGAAATATTTATAAGTGTATGCAGAGGAAAATTCTTAGACATATGACAGAATCATTGGAGTATCTCGAGAGAAAGTGGGAGACATACAAAGAAAACCAGGCAAATGAATTGAATGGAGTAATTCCAGAGGAAAAAAATTATATAGAAAAGGAGTACTGACCTGTGTGCTAATGGGCTCTGTAGTGAAAAGTAATTGTATAATCATATTCAATAGACTATTGATGTAACTAAATACTGTGATAAACCAATGTTGGGAGGGTAGGGGAAGGCAGCAGTGACATGGGGAGTGTGAGAGGGAGGTTCTTCTGTTAGCATGGTGAGATGTTAATCGTTAATGTCTAAAACTACAAGTCAAGAATTAGAAATAGCAATATATTATTTAGAAATGTGGTTGTATATACTTGAAGGAACTGCCAAAGGAGCTAATTACAGCTAACTCTGGGGACCATACCGAGATCATTGGGACTGGAGGGCAGAAGATTGCCTTTTAGAACGTTTTGATGGTTTTGAAAATCATCTGTGATGCAAATATCTGTGTTTGATAAAAAATATAAACTAACCAAAGGGAGTATTCTCAATGTATGCACATTTATAAAATAAAAATTTCTTTGAAAAAAAATCAGGTTGTGGGTGATTTGCATATTAAAATCAGAGCTACACTAAGACGGGCTGTAGCTCCAAATGACTTCAACTGACTGTTCTCGGTATGGCGGTGACTCAGAGGGATCCCAAGGTGCACAGGTGACTATCATAAACCAGGAAAATCACAGTCCCTTCAGCAGTTCATTTTGTAAATTTTAAAGTTATAATGTATCATCTCTGTTATTCTCTTCCCAACTCCTACCCAGTCTTTACTCCCACTGCTGCCTGGTCACATGGGGCAGCTGTGGCTCATTGTTCAGGAGCCTGACTGTTGAGGCGACCAGGCCCATTTCAAGGACAGCACCGGGTGCCTGATGATTCACACTGCAAACCTCTTGAGGGCAGAGACTTTGAATTATTCGATGAATTGCATGTCTATTGAATGCCTACTATATAGAAGGCAAGACCCTTGGGCTGGAGAAACAAACATGAGCAAGGTACCATGCCCCAAATCAAGGGAGAGATGGACACACAGTTAAACGTAACGCCAAAGTTAGACATTTTAAATATTTTAATAGACAAATTGGAAAAAAGTAATTTTAAAAAGTGCTATAGACACTCTCTTAGCCTGGGTTCCTTGCAAACCAGAGCCTGAGGCAAAGCTTATGGCTCATACTGAGGCGTGCTTTGCTCTCCTAGGGCAGCAATCATGAAAAGAGGAAAGGGACAGACATCTGACAGAGTTTAGGGGACTGCCTTGTCTGAAATAGTCCATGGGTGTGTGTGTGTTGGGATGGGATGGCAAGATATTTCTCTGATGGCTGCTGCCTATCTTGTCCCTTATTGGTCATAGTTTGCCTGATGTTGGACACCACCTACCCTGACTAACCTTTGAGCAAATGAGCTCCTGCTCACTAGGGGGGGCATCCTCAGAGTCTGGAAGTGATGGGAGGAGCAGCCCATCTGGTCAGGTGGGACCAAGGAAGGGGAGCTGTCATCCCTACCTCAGCTCCCACCATCGCCAGTGCAGCAGATCCTGGAAGGGGCTGAGTCAGTGGTCTCGGCGCCAGATTCTGCTTTGTGCTGGCAGCTGAGGGTCAGACATGGAGAGTGGACTGAGGTGGGGAGGGGGGCAATGCAAGGAAGTATATATATATATATTTTTTTTCTTCCCACTCTCAAGCAATCCAATCTTTTGAGAAGTAACAATTGTAAATAGCTGAGCTTGTAAATATTAGCAATTCTGATTGTTGGTAGGGAAGCATGATGCCATTTTTATTGTTCGTTGGTTTGTTTGTTTTGCACTAAATAAAGAAAAACAAGATCTCTCTTAGATCAGGGCAAATAGTCTTGACAGATGAGTCTACCGGAAGACTGTAAGCTCCCTGAGTGCTTTTGCACTGTTGTTACCTCTGTACCTAGCTCTCAGTGACTATTGACTGAGTGGACAAGTGAATCTGCTTTTATTAGTTGACTGGATCTTACAGGAAAAACCCAACCCTATCTCGGCCAGCTGTTCTCAAACCTTAACAAGCACAGGCATGGCACAGGGGAGTTTGTGAAAGACGCAGACCCTGGTTTCCAGCGCTAGGGGTTCTAGTGCAGTCAGTTTGAGGTGGAGACAGGAATTTGCATTTTTTTCAACCAGCATCTCAGGTAATCCAGGTGCAGGTGGTTTGTGGACCAAAATAAGAGAAACCCTGCTGAAAGATTCTGGTAATTTGTGGCGTTATGGATTTGCAAAAAAGATCATGCTTCATGTTTACTTGTAACAAGGACCACACCTAGAGGACACAGCTGCGGATACCACACTTTCCTTCCTATCTGTGAGATGTTGGAGTGGCACTTTCTACAGAAAAAGGAAATGGATGATGATAAGAAACAATTTGTAAATGTGCAGAATGTACATTTCTCGAAAGAATGTGGCCTGAAAAGTGCCAACAGTCCCATTTCACTCCCAAATACCCCCATCATATAAGATTTAATTCCACAAACATTTATTAGGCACTTGCTTTGTGTCAGGCACTGTGGATGGTTCTGGAGATGCGGGTGTTTAAGACATAGACGTCTTAAAAGCTTTCCTTGTATGTACAGGGAAAAAAGGCAGCCATGTTCCCTGTGAATCCAGTGGCCAGAATGGTGAGTCTGAAGCAAGCAATGGTGAGCAAGTGAAGGATGGTATAAAGCTTGAACTTGGGAAAACGGCTTTTTTTCATTGACAGCAGTGAAATTGTGCCAAGAAACTATATTTCCTCACATCCTGGTCTGAGAGGCTTTGCTGTTTGATTCACTTCAGTGGGAGTGGGCAGCCACTCTTGCCCAGAGGCTCGGAGCTTGTGGGTCGCTATGACACAGGGAAGTCGACTTGGTTTCCAAACCCTGTAATAGGGATTTGGACACACATTCCACAGTTATCTTAATGTGGCTGTTTCCAAGGAAACAGGACCTCGAGCCCACTTCTTAGCACTGCTGGTAATCAGACTGTGTTGTTCCTAACAGAACCTAAAAAATGTTTTTTTCTGATGGGACATGGCCAAAACCACATAAACAGGGTTTATCTCAAGGCAATACCACAGCTGTAAAATAATGAGCAATCTCTCTCCTTTTGAGTGATTACTGCTTTCTTACCTAATGACAACTTCTTTTCCAATAGCTCCTTTAGCCTCATTTCATTCTTACTCCACCTGAATAATGACTGCTGCCAACCCATTTTCTAAACTGCCTCTGCTTCATGGCAGCTCCAGTGTAGAACTGCTCCCCCTTCCCCCAGGTCCTCTTAAAAATCCTTCTACATAAGCCCAAACCCCATAAAAAGCCCCTCACCACTCCCTCTAGAGGAGATGCCCTGCAGTTCCTATGGTTTTCATCACCCGTGGGGCAGCAAGTTAATACACTGCAACTTGTTTGGCTGTAGGTGTGTTCGCGGTGGTCTTCATCTGATGGGCTTTATCAAGGATTAGGGGTTGGCAAAAAAGGGCTCTTCTCTCCCAGTGGTGCACTGGTAAATGTTTTACAACTAGATCTTTGAAAAGAAAGCAAAAGGGAAAAGCTCTGATTTGTAGTGTTTGCCAATTAGTGTGGTGTAAACATTCTTATGCTCGTTGATTTCAAGCTACCAATGTGACTTCACTGAACAAAGTCGGGAAGAGAAGTTCACGTCAGCTTTCAGGAGTCTGTACCAGCACGCTCCAGCACACCACCACCACCTCCTCACCCACTTTCCTCAAGCGAGAGCATTTTTTTTCTCATTGAGTTTGCACAATTTGTTCCTCTATGGAGTAGCCTGTGATCTTTTCTTTCCCTGAATTTGTGTGACGAATCTGTCATCTAGCTGATGTATGAAACTCATTGGCAGAGAACTTGCATATGAAAATTGACAAGTAGCATAGAACTTGAGTTTTGGAGACCAGTAAATGCACACCCATACAGTCACTGTCAGTTCTTCATTGAAAGTGGCTTCATGGCTAGGGCAGAGGCCAGATGATTTTGTCCTAGAGAAGAGATACACCCCTCTCTTAAATATCAACACCAGCTCCTCTTGCTTTGGCCTGGGCTTAATCTACAAGCCTTCAGCAAGACCTGCCCTTTTTTTTTTTTATCCCACAATGAACATTATCTTTGTGGAATACCCATGAAGTAATTATAGATAATGGGCCACGGATCTGGCAGCTACAAGTTCAGCCACTTGACTGAGAAATGAGTTCCCTATCTGCTAGTACAGGACTTCATTATGTGCTGTCCTGGTGAATTGATAATGAAAAAACTTAAAAAGTGTCTGAGAGCAAGAAGCTCCTTTCTTAGCCTGACTGACCCACAGAGCAGGGCCCAAGGGAACAGCTGACTGAACTCCATGCAAATTTCAAATAACATTACCAGCAGGTTCTCATCGTCCTTTTGGAGCTCTGGGAATGTGGGAACTGAAAAGCCAACAGACAAAGATGGAAATACCATCGTTAAAGGAAAAAAGGAAAACTTTTCAATTTGACAAAGAGAAAGAAACTGGTTTAAGGTAGGCTAAGAAGGTTTATATTATTTTCCTAAAAAGGCATAAGACCCTTTGACAGGAATACAAAGAAAATAAATAGATTTCACTTTACGTCAGCACTTTACTCAACAGATTTACGTAGTATCTTTCTTGTACTGGAGGTGCCAAAATGAAGCGTACCTTCTACTGAAGGAGAAAAGTATTTGAGCCAGCCACTTTCTTCTGTGCTCTCAGATCCAATTTTAGCTTTTTCCCTGGGAGCTGCATATCCCAGGCCTCCTTAGCAACTGGCTTCGGGTCACTTTTAAGGCAATCCAGCACTGGCAGGAGATTGGAGAATGGGTGTTAGGGAGAGGACAGGGTATCTATTCCTCTCTGTCTCTGCTTTGGGTGGTGTCTCAGTGGTGCCAGCCCCCATGGACCAGTCTGGGCTCTGATAACAGCTCATTTACCTTTGTTTCTCCAGCCCTAGCAGCTAGCTAGCAACTTCCTAGTATAACTAAAATCTGCATTGCCTCATTGTTTCCTGTTTGGCTTATCAACTCCCTCAACAATAAATTTGTAACTAATTTGTTGCATTGAATGCCTCCTGTTGAACTACCTGAAATGAGCTTTTATTGTCTGTAGGCTGACTAATACAGAAAGTAAACTAATAGTTATAACTTAATGCGATGCTGCTATAAGCAGGCTCTGAGAAAGACTCTCTAAAGACATTTCTCTCTCATTTGCGGGGACTAGGAAAGTTTATGCTGAATGGGAAATTTGACTTGCAGCTCCAAGGATCAGTAGGAAGCTCCAAGCAATTACTTGAGGTAGAGGAGGCAGGAGGAGGGAGAGTATTGCAATCATTTGCAAAAAGCATGACAATGTGACAGAATATGGAGTTTTAAAGGAATGAATGTCAAATACTCAAAATCCATTGAAGAATAGGTTAGGCACAAAATAAGTGGACTGCTGGAGGTTAGCTATTCAGATTCCAGTTTTTATGACTACACATGTCAGTATTGCCACAGGAGCCTTAAATTCCCCAGGATCAGAGGATGGGAAGAATCACCCAGAAATAGCTGGAAAAGTTGGCACTGTGTTCTCCCACTCACTCTGTCAATGCAAAGGACGATTTGCCTTATTAGCAACTATTAAACCACGTACTTACATCTGACACTAGTGTTACCTAAAGCCTCTAAACTATGAAAATCAGATAGTGACTTGGAGTATCTGCCTCTTGCTTGCCTCCATTCTGCTGGGAGGTGGAGAAGCAGAGAGAGACTTCCCAAGTCACTGATAAACAAATAGGACCCAGGACTTGGAAATGGCCAAGAGCACATCTATTTAATCTTCTTCTCTTGACAGTAACACAAATGTGTCTAAAACTTAATCATCACCCCCTTCCTAAATACACACGCACATAAGACAACAGTGGCCTTTCTGTTGCGGGTGGGTCCCAACCTCCACAGTTTGGGAAACAGGAGTTGAAGACTGCCACTGATAGCATTCTGATTAAAGCAGAAGGATCTGCTTGCCTTCAAGGACAATATTTACATTTCTATGCTCTAAGGCATGCTTTAGCAACACAGTGTGGTATATTTTCAAAGATGCTTCCTGTTCACTTCTCACTTAATGTTCCCACACGTCCCTGTGAGGCAGCTGGGGTAAATGGAGAGAGTTCAGTAACTTGCCCAAGAGCCTCCAACAGACTTTCATCAAGACCAGAGATTGCATCCAGGTCTCTATTGTTGGTAGGGGCACTTTGCACCATTCCATAGTCCTTGTCAGAATGTCCGCACTTGTTACAAGTGACTCACTATAAGGATTCCAGGGTCAACGTTCCATAAAAAACACAAAAGCTGCCAGGTTGGCCCCATTTCTCTTAAGCTACATTCAGGAGACGATGTTCAAAGAAAGATGATCAACCCAAGACAAAGTCTCCTGGGCTTTTCTTTGCCACCACCAGCCACTCGACCCCAGAGAGAAATGCCCTTCTGACCCCTACTGGCAATGACAGCACACACACTGAGTGCGGAGAGAATTATTTCAGAGCTGATGTCAGGACACTCTCCCAAACACTCTCCAACTATGATTGGACAAGAAGCTTCAACACGGGAAAGGTTGACTCAGGCTGATTAAACAGGTTGGAAAGACAGAAACAAATAAATCACCCTGTATGCAGCAATAATGGAGCAACAAAGTAAATATTAAAGGAGAAGCTTGCTATCAATATTTAACCAGCAGATTAATGTACAGGATGCACTTTGGAGAAAAGGAGGGTGACCAGAGAGGCAGAAATGGCTCAATTATGATACATTGTCACAGTCAGAGAAGAGGAAAGCGTTGTCTGCATTGTTTAACCTGAGGTTATGTATGTACAACAGAGGCAATCAAGGGTGATTAAGTAAGAAGACAGTGATGAGCCATAATGCCAGGCTCATTAGCATAAAGAATTTGTTGAAAGAAGGAAATAGGGAATAAGCTATAAATTCTGGTTAAGAGTTCTTGCCTAAGATTCCTGTACAACTATGTCCCCCTTATCAATAATTCTCTCAGCTATTTAGGTCCTTTATTTGCTCAATTAGGGGAAAAGATCTTAAGAACCATTTCACATTTTCGGGCAATGTTTTCAACCATAATATGCCCTGATGTCCCCGGTTTTCATTCATACAACCAAATATATTTCTTACTCTGTTGCTATCTAGCCATTTCTCAGAATGGGGATATAATTAAATTATTGCACACAAAAAATTTTTCCATGAGTCAATAACTGTGGGGAATTCTGAATTAAAGATTAAAGTGTATATTAGCATATCAAAGCAGCTGTGATTCTTCCAGATGGATGCAGTGATAGATGGCATTTCCCAGAATCATTAGTCCACAGAATCATTTTT
Source organism: Rhinolophus sinicus (assembly GCF_057876585.1). Classification (NCBI taxonomy): domain Eukaryota; kingdom Metazoa; phylum Chordata; class Mammalia; order Chiroptera; family Rhinolophidae; genus Rhinolophus; species Rhinolophus sinicus. The sequence continues at coordinate 131,477,860 of NC_142501.1, forward strand.
ATAGAAGTATCTTAGATAACCAAGATTCCTTGGGAGACTGTTGGTGAAGGGTTTTTCTCTCTCGTTTGTCTTCTTGAATTAGCCCACTGATTTCCCTCTGGAACACTTTGCTCTTCCTTCCTTCATACTTGGAGTGAGAGGGCCACCAGCTAGTTTTCTGAGAATCGTTGTACCAGGGCAGTGGAAATGTCCTGAGCCATCATTATCTGGAGATCCTACCTTCCTGTTTGCGAGGTGCCTATACACTCTGGGAGAGTTCCCAACAGCAGAGATCCCAGGAATGCACTTTATCTTTACATGTTCGAACAGCGTGCAGACGCTTTGGCGTCTCATAAATAAAAGTCATTTTTCCTCAACAGGAAATGACAAATTTCAATCCCACTGGGACTGAGTCACAGTTTCATACTATTTCTCTAAGAGCTAACGAAATGTGAACCGCTAAGATTTCAAAAATGTATAGGATATCCTCTTCATGGCCTAATATTACAAAATCCCTGAATTTTCCTTCTGGTCCCTCTGAAATTGTGTTCTCCACTCCATACTGTGTCTCACTGATAGCTCCTCCAGGAGATGAGAAGAAACAGGAAGGATTAATCCTAGATATAGGGTTTAGTGTAATAGGAGGTTAAATGAAAGGGTAGTGAGTTTCAAGGGTCAGGTTTCTTCAGAGATGTGTTTTACTCCTACCTTGGCCCCAGTGGATCAGAATGGATTTGGTCAGGTGGTCAACACCTGTGTGTGTTTTTTCTGTCAAAAAGAGATCATAGCACCCACATAAGGTTGTTAGGAAATGAGTTTGAAAAGTATACAAAGCCACAAAAACATAAGTCTATAAAATAACTGAAAAGTGATTACCACAGACATTAATAGGGTTTTAACATTTTTTTCTTATTTCGGGGTGACTACATGGATTTCTTCCCTCATGGTGAAAGACAATGGTACAGATCAAATCCTTTTATAATAAACTCTAAGAGATAGCGTATTTTCAAGTGAAAATTAACAGATGACGTGGCTTTGCGTTAGCTTTAATCAAGTTGTTTGTATTCAGATTGAAATGGATGACAATCTGATTATAGTTACAGGTGAAGAGACACTAAGGTAGCTTCACTCTTTCGTGGTAACTTGGCAGCTGTTTGCTGATCCTGCCTTTGGAGCAGAGGCCAGGGGGCCTTGGGAAGAGCCCACCCTGCCCAGAGTGAGTGAGAATTAGGTGAAAACAGTTCATGCCAGGAAGAGCATCAGAGAGAGGCCAACGGAGGATCTCAGCCTGAGACCAAGCTTTGCCTTAGCTGAACCCATGGTGTTGGGCTAGGACAAGACAAAGAAAACTGACATTTCTGCTGGCAGGAGTTTTTAGTTGGGGGCCTGAAAAGTCAGCAAAAAAGGGACTAAGTGTCCCTAGTTAAGAGAAACATACATGGCTAGGCTATGTGCATCACATGGCCCTGGAGTTAGACTGCTTATCTCTGAATCCTGCCTCCACATAATCGCCAGGCTGTCTTTGTCACATTCCCTGACCTCTTTGTGCCTCAGCTGCATACTTTGCAAACAGAGTCGATCATGAGGAGGATAATAATGAAAACTAATTCATAGAATTGATTGATGTGAGGATTAGATAATAACACCAGGCACATGGTAAGCTCTTAAATATCAGTACTATTCTCAACACTAAATAAATACCAACTATTATTAAGGTGAAAATGAAGAAGGAGTGAAGCATGGAAAATACAAGGAGGAAGAGAAAATGTTCCTATGTGTATTAGTAGCAGTGGGGCAGCATGAGGTGGTGTGTGGGGGCTGGAGGCTTTCTGGGAAGAGAAGCTCATTGAGAAGTTTTCAGGGTTGGAAATAGCTTCTTAAGGACTTTAAGAGAGGCGTCATATGCAATTCTGTGTTAAATCATTTGATATGATGTGGCTCCTCTCCAGCTCTCTACTATCCCACCTTTAACACACACACACACACACACACACACACACACACACACTTACTCATAAATTTTAAATAAAACTCTGCTATAAATAATAGCCTGTGTGCATGGTGACTTGGGGGAATCAAGAAACAATGAAATGTTCTGTGCTGCCAATATAGGTGGGTGATGCCTACTTAGTTGGGTGCTGCCTATGTAGGTGGGTGTTGTGACGTGGTGAGAAGAGATGTGTCCTAATAGATACATTGTGTTTTTCTCTTAACTCTACACATACCTCCATCAACCTACTGCTACCAAATTAATTTGTCTAATCAATGTAAGTAATTCTGCCAAAATCTCAAGTGTCTCTCCATTGGGATAGATAAAAGTAATTTTGAGATGTGGAAAAGATAAGCTTATCAAGATAAGCTAATTCAATCCTGTCTTTACATTGAGGGGTATTTGGGGATCTGGGGAGTTTACAGAACGGCCCCAAGTTTGTGCCTGTAGCAGAGTTAGAAGTTGTACCTAGCTCTTCCGACTTCAAGTATAGAATTATTTTAAGAAAAGAAATTATTGCATCGTTTTCTGGGTGGTCTGGACATAATGCCAATTTAGTCTTCACAGGTAGTCTTTGTGTCAAATAGCATTATCTTCATTTTTATGAAGTAAAATGTTTGAGTTAACTTCATTTTAATGAGTAAACTAAGGTTCAGCAAAGTTAAGTAACTTGAATAAAGTGACATAGTGAGTGAACAATTAAATTCATATTTTCATCTAGGGCTGTTAAATTTCTTCTTTATCACCCTATGACTCTCTACAAATAAACTGAGAACACAAACTGGATCTTACATACCTTTTTATATCACATAACGCCTTATGTAGGTAGGTGCTTAATGAATATGGAGAAAGGAAGGAAGGAAGGAAGAAAGAAAGGAAGGGAAGAATGGAGGGAGGGAGGAAGGAAGGGAAAGAAAAGAGAAATTAGATAAATAGTCAGGTCTCCTGAGGTCAGACATTGTCTTTTCCACTGTACAAAACACTGTTTTGAATATTATCGATCAGAATGAATGCAAAGTACAAGCTTACATTGAATTATCTTGATGTATTTCTGGTTTCCATTTTCCATCTTGATGTGTTTCTGGTTTCCATCCTTCATTTGTGTGAGGAAATATGAATATATCGATTTAAAATAGTCTGTGTTGGTTTGCCAGTTAGCATGAGTTATGAAGAGTTAATGCAAAATTTAACAAAGAAATTTATCTCCACTGCTCAAATAGAAGTGCATGAATTTAGAAATAAGATTTGTGCAATGCAGATTATTTAAAATACTTATTGCCAACTAGATCTGAGAATTGACAGAATTGACTGAAGTGTCATTATATTAATATGAACCTTTTGCATTGTTTTACTTCATCTAACAATCATTTATTTATTTCAGAAATGAGATGAAATCATTTGAATTTCTTTAAGATCTATAGCACTCTAGTTTATTTAAATAATAGATCATTGTGCTTGTTGCTTTTTGCACTTAAGGTTGCTGCCCACTTTACTGCCAAGAATGGGTTAGAGGGGCTTAATGGTACTGTCTGACGTGTGCCTTGTAGAATATGCTCAGAGTATCGGCCTAAAGTGATGCAGCGCGGCCTGACGAATCGGCTGCTGTGCATTAGGAGGTGCACTTTACCTAGTGATTTCATAACGAGAATATCCTGCATTTGCAAATGACTGTCTGTGAGTCCGTGTTTTATAAACATTCACTCCATCTCCCTGCACCCCTCGGGACTGAGGAATGGCTCCCAAGGTAAGCAGGCACATTAGGTGTTGGCACAGCTCTATGTTTAGGCAACTCCGCAGAGAGCTTTCACTGAATTCAAAGGGAATTCTAAGCGTGATGGGAAAATTGGACCTAAGAATAATGTTTTCTTTTAAAAAGCTCCTTTTCTCCGGTGCTGCACTGCAAACTGCTTTGTCTTTGGTATATTCCCATAAGCTAAAAAGTGTGTAAAATGCCGGAACTTACGACGAGGAGTGATAAACTAGAATGACTTTGTGGGGTAACATTATCAGAAGAAGAAACAATGCCATTTTTAAAATGACCTTAAAAGCCTAAAATATTGCCAGGAATTTGACAATGGAATGAAACTGACTGGTGTGCTGCCCTCTTTTGACCTGTGTGAGATCCTAAAGGGTCTGTCTGTCAGACACAGGCTCTCCATTGCACACTGGTAGAAAGTGGGTGCGATATTTCTGGGCCCTCAAGCAGAGAGACAGACCTGAGCAAGGGCGCTTAATTCTGACCCACATGTCCTGCCTCGAGTGAATGACTTCTAGGGTGGTTTCTAAAACAGAGATGCTATGGAGGCCATTAACATTTGGGTATTTTTATAAGCAGTTGTTGCTTTCTTATGATTGACATACGAGTATGTCAAATCATCGGCTGGCCAAATAGGACTATTCAGGTCCCATTTCATAGTACCTTGCACTCTTATGGATTATGGAATTTCCAATCATTCACTTCCCCATTTATTTCTCAACTCACACAGCTCCTATTTTGTGCCAGCTGTTCCAATACTTTGACTCACCATGAGGTCCCAGTGTGGATGGACAACCTCCTGGTTTGAAAAAACTCATCTTCCTACCAGGACCTACTCAGAAATGAATACATGGGTTGGTTTTTGGTTTTCCTGACATCTTCCATTTTGTTGGATCTTTCTTTCCTTTCCTGATACTTTCTTCAGGTATCCAGGTTGCCTTGTTCCAGAGCTGTTTCCTCCTCCTGTCTTGGACGACACACTGTAATCCGGGCCCCCTTCCTCCCCACAATGTCTTTTTGACCTGATGTTCCATCTTCTAAGAGTCACACTTCCCTTCAGTGATAGTGGGTAGAACTAGGGTCATGAGAATAACCAATTACTACCAACGTTTTCACTGGCTAATACTTTATGTTCTTAGTAATACAAATGACTTAAGAGACTGACATATGGAGTTTAAACTTATAAGAATGCTTTTAGTTGTTTTTAAAATACAATTTATTCTTTATTTAGAAAAAATCAATATTAATTTGAATTTTGTTTTAAAATTCTCTGATGTTCCCAATATCAAGGTGTGAGAAGTTTTACACAGCCTGTGATGCCTGTGCCAGTGGGGGTCTTACGTCCCTTCTGAGGTGCTGCGTGGAAAACGTAGGACCCAGAGTCTTTTCTTCCATTCCCAACCTGAGTGAATTTCAATTCCATTATTCCTTGCCCCCCAAATCTTTTTCCTTTCCTCACTCACAATGAGACATTTAATGTTAATTTTTCAGTGGATTGATGTTTTTATAAAACTAAAATTGACTTTAGCTGCTATATCTAGCAAAAAATGCTGTAGACAAGGAATAACAGAGCAGACTATCTGGCTTCAAATGAGGGGAAAGGAAAAATAGTAAAAGAAGCACATGTTACCATTCAATAAATTGCCCTGGCACATCAATTTTTTTCTTCAGATACCAGTTTCTTTCTTTTATTACTGTAATTTTTGTAAAGCACAGAAAAAATACAGGTTAAAAAATAGCACTCAATATTTCTATTAGTACCACCATAAAGATATATTATAGATTAATACATGTATGGATAGGTATATAATTTTTATGTAAATGGGATTATATTATAGATGCAATTATAATAAAAATTATTGAATTTAATTTTGCTTAAAGGTAACAGGAAGAAAATTAAAGAAAACGTCAAACTTCAAAAAGTGATTCTTTACTATTGTAATATTTGTTACTAAAAGGTCTCTAAAAGAGTTAGAGAAAACTTTAAGGAGTTAGAATTATTATAAAAAACAAACAGGTGTTTGAATCTAAAATAATGTAGACTGCATCCCAGCTCTGAAAGAAGAGGGCATTAGCATTCTCTCACTTCCTCTCACCTCACTATCCCCACATCCTGATATATATTGTTAATTTTGCATTATTCAAATATATAGCATTCACATTCTGTAGTGTAACTTTTATTTAATTTAATTCCCATGTAGCTTTACCTTTTACTACATTCTTTCTTCTTGGCTTCCTTATTTTCAATTCATCTCTGAATTGTCTGATTTTGAATGTCTGGTAGTTCTTTCATAGCTGTTTACAGGTATTGTAGTCCTTGGTTTTCTTGTCTTTAAGAATGTCTGCCTGTTTCCCTTATTTTTGAGTAACATCCTGGATTGGCAGAATTTCTTGGTGTTACATGTTCTTTCCATTGGAACTTTGCTCCATTGTTTTGAATGGAGCCTTGTATGTTAGTCTGGGAAAGTCTGAGGCCACAGTGATTTTCTTCATTCTGTCTCAGTAATCTACCTTTATTCCTTGGATGTCTGAAACATTCATTAGTATTCTTGTAGTTCAACAGCCTAACTAGGATATAGCTCAGTGTTGAAAATTCTCTATCACATTTTTCTAAAGCGCAGTACACTTTTCAACCAGCATATTCAGTATTCTCTTTATTTCAAGGAAATTTTCTTGTGTTGTATCTCTCTCTCAATACATCTTCTTTTCCTTAGGTCGTTTCTCTAAACTATGGATACATAATATCTTTATGTTGGGTTGTTTTTTATTTTCTCATTTATATTAGTGTTAATCAAATTGCTTTAGTATCATTTTTTCATATGTAGTTATCAAACACTATCATCAAACACTATCATCAAACATTATCTCAAACACTATTTTTATGTTAGTAATTCTATTTTCAAAACTATTTTGCTTTTTCTTAAGTTATTTATTAAACCTTTAATATGCTATTTTGTTCCTCAATTTGTCTTATGTTTGAAAGTCCTACTTCTATCATATCCTGTTATTTTATTTTCTAATTATAAGTTTTTGTTTATTATACTCATGTTCTATATATAACATCAAGTAATTGTGAGTAAATCCCTTTTGTTTCTTGATTTATGTTTTCTTCTAGATTGCATTACTTGTTTTTTTCCATGGTGTTTTTGTGTTTTCTGTTGTTTGCCGGGTGGCAAGATGCTTCCTTTTATCTTGTTTATACTCGGACCACTCAGCCTGGACCTTCTGTTTACTCTGATACAGAGTGGGTAATTCTTAACTCTTTTCCCACTATATCCGACCTATAGTGAGAAAACGAGAAAGAAAGGAGGCAAGATCATCTTGGTTGGTGTGCAGTCTTTGTTAGAGTGTCTGGGCTCAGTTATTTATTTTGTTAAATGTTCTAAATTAAATATAAAAACAGATATTGGATGTGATACTGATTTAGCTACAAAGGCCAAAGAAGCAGTGATTTAAATATAATAAAAATTTATATTTCTCTTCCGTAGCTGTTTGAATGTAAGCGTCAAGGTCGGCAGCATAGATATGGTGGCAGCTCTGTAGTGTCAGGTATTTTGAATTCCTCTATCTGATTGTCTGTCAAGCTGTCTACACATTGCAGAGATACTCAGCTCTTAGTGGCACAGCCACATCCAGTCATTGTGAAGGGAAAAAGGAGAAGGAAAGGACATTTTTCTTTTCTTTCTTTCTTTTTTTTAAAGATATGAACCCGAGGTTTCAAGCATCACTTCTTCCATATGATTAGCTAGAACATAGTCACATGGCCACACTTAGCAGAAAGCGGGGCTGGGAAATGTAGTCTTTCTTCTGGGAAGTCATGTGTGCAGGTGAAATATGGAAATTACATTATTAAAGGAAGAAATTGGAGAACCAGTTGACCATGATGCACTAGGTTTCCCGACACCTAATGGTGGGATGTAGCTCACTTCCAGGATGGGGTACTCTTGGGCTTCAGATGGCTTACCCAATTCATGATGCCCTCCTCTCCTCCTCCCACATATTTTCCCTTCATTTGGGGAAACAAATATAGTTCCTCAAAAAGCTTCCAGTAGTTTCCACTTCTCCTCATTAAAAAAAAAAAAAATGAAAAAAGATGAGAACATTCTTTCAATTTACATAAGATTTGATGCTATTAGTGAGTATCCTTGGGATTTCTTTGACCCACCTGCATGTGTCCCTGTGGGGGTTGAATCAGGTGAGAAGCCAGGCTGTGCTGTACCTCTCTGCTGCCCCTGGCTGCTCTAGAGTTTTCTGTTTGTTGGGTTTAATGTTTTGAAGTTTATTGAACTAAGTTGTAGTCATTACCCTTTTTAGTTGCTTTTGGTGATTATTTTTGCTATTTTAATTTCATTTTCATAGTTATCAGGAGAGGGAAAGTTTTTTGTATTACTGTTTTTCTCTTTTACCATTTATAACCCCTTTCCAGTGTTTCCTATCTCCCTCTTTGCTTAATTTTCTCCATTGTACTTATGTAATGCAGTTAAAACTATTCTCTATTTTAACTCAAAACCCCCATAGTCTATCTTACTCATTTTCTCTCTTTCTGTATTTCCTCAACTTTTCCATTCTGCTATCATACTTATTTACGTAGTTGTATAAAACAATTTTAATCACGTTAAAAGTATAATTTTATATATATAAAATAAAACATTAGAAGGGAAAATACTTGTTTATGCTTAATCTATGTTTTTGAATCAGCAGCAGGGTCAACACTAGGTTTTTGGAGATCTTTTTGTAATCTTTAAGCAATACCACTCAGGAAGATATCTGCTTTGCTAACTGATTCTGTGGGTGACCCAGTTGTGTTGTCAAAATTTATCTCTACGGTTGGCATCCCACAGAGCTAAACTTATATGCCATTTTCAACCAAGCATCTAGAAAGTTTATCTCATAATTGACGGGAGATGGGCTGCTATGAAATTATGGATGAATTCTCACTTCATAAATTCTATATAGTGACAATGTTGCTATTGGGTAGAGATAAGAAAGAGAAATTTAGGCAGGAGGATTGCTTGTCTTTAACCAAGAGATAAGTATTAGAGGAGATGCCATCTTGTTATAGAGAAGTTCCATAGCAAGCAGGATGTGGCAGAAATTTTTTTTTCAGAAATATTTTGTTACACTAACCCTCCACATTCTTGTTCCAGAAGAAGAATCTCCTGGTAGGTTAAACCTGCCCATATATTTGTCTCCTCATTTCCCATTTCCACTGAGGTTCTCTTATTCCAGCTGCTCACCATGGCTGCTTTAATCAACAGGTATTTATTTAGCACTTGCCAAGTGCCAAGGGACTATTCTATGTGCTGTGGATACTGCAGTGAACTAAACACACAAAAATCACTGTCCTCATGGAATTTGCATTCTATTAGTGTAGAGGAATAGCAAAATAAATAAGTAAAGTACGTGCTATAGTAAAAGGTGACAATTTCTATGGAAATAAATAAAATAAGGAGTGGAGAAGGAGATTGCTATGGATAGAAATAGGGCTCTGGGTAATGTTTGCCTTCCTTTCTTATATTTTGGCCACATATGGACACAAACATTTCTGCTGTTTGTCATTTGGATAGCTGAGATGCATGACGACTTGAAAAATTACTAAAGAGTTCTAAAATGACTAAATACAAAATGACGAAACATGAAGGGAAATTCAAATAGAATCACACAGAGCATATGGGAAGTATAAAGGTTTGCTCCCAGGACTCATAGAACCTGTCCCCTTTCACATACTGCTTCCTAAAATCCTTGCTGTCTGGACACAAAAGACTGAAATAATTCTGTAGGCCTTAGTCCATGTTCCTCATATCTCTCCTGACTCACCTCCACATGGAGCACTTCTCTTCGCAATCCAACATGCAGGAGCCTCATTTTTGACCTGAGCCATCTCATCTCATTTATTTCATTTGCCTGCTTCCCCCCTAAGTTATTTATTTCCTTCATTTATAATTGGTTTCCAGTCTGAGAGACACCTCATTTCCCTAGGTAGCAGGCATAGTGAATGATCTCATCTACTTTCTGCAGCAGGCGTGTGGCTTGGCCCTTGGTTAAATTGTGGCAGAGACACCCACCGCTTATTGAATATTCATGTGGTCCCCCACTTTTCTCAGAACCCTTCAAATTTAGTGGGACCACATGTTAATCCCAGGCTTCAACACCTTAGAGGCTAGTCTCTTGCACAGAGACCAGAAGCCAGCTGTTCTGGTTGGTACTGCAGCAAGAGGGAAACAGCCTGGATCCTTGACTCACTGCTTAGAATAGGGCTGTCCTGCAGAGCTAATGGACCCACTGTCTACTCTGTGTAAGTAAAACATACACCTTTATGTATTAACACGTTGCGTACGGCGGGGCTTAAATCCCTCGTGAAGATTCTCGTGATCCGTATGCAACGTGTTAAGCCACTAATACTTGGGGGTTTATTTCTTACTACAGTATAGGCTAGCCTAAGCTGACTACTCCCTGGCCTAAGAGTAACGTGAGATCATAGTACTACACATTCCAAAGTATTATAACAATTGACATTTGGTAATAGGAAAGCCTTCCTTCACGCCAAGGCAGCAGTGTAGAGAAATATTTAGGATGTCTTAGACAGATCTGGGGTTGAATCTTGGAAATGTCACTAACTCATCGTGTGACATTAATTTCATTTCTCAGCCTCTGAACCTCAGGTTTTGTAAACTCAAATCATAAGATTGTTTTAAGGGTTGATTGAAGTATCTAGTAAAAGTTTGGTACACAATAAGCATTCAGAAAATCTGATAAGTAGTTAAGAAGTTTATGTAGAGTGGATTCAGTAATGTGCCCAGTGATTAGTTGAAGCAGATGCATGTGATGTCAGAAGCCTGTGTGCTTAGGGAGCAGGGAGATGGCCTAACTGGTGCCACTCCCTGGACCTCTGCAACCGCCCAAACTTAATAGTAAATAGATGAAACTAAATCAAAGGGATGATTTGTTATTTGGATGACAGAAAGGGTATTTCTTCTTACAACTAATAGGAATGTAGATGGCTTAAACATGTATAAAATTAAGTGTAATCCATGAACATTATTTTTAAGATGCTAAAAATAATGTCCTTTTAGATGGAGGGTTGGAATCATGGCAAGAGATCTAACAAAAATGATTGAATCCGCTTTAAATATATCATATATTCAAAGTCAAGAAGCAATTGGATCATTACTGAAAGTTTGGAGAAGTTGGACAAAATTAGAGAAATGATAGCTCTAATAAACACGAGGACAACTTCCCGACATGATTACGTCAAGGTCGTTAGCATTGCCAGCAGCACATCTCTGCAAGATGATGATGGGGCTTTGAAAAAGGGTGTGGAATTAGCTCATGTCAAAAAAGAAAGGGTGGAGGAGATGTCCAAATCACAGAAAGGAGCATCACGAGGCCCAGGACCTGCTCTCCATCCTGGCAAGTCATCCGATTAAAGCTACACAAAGGCGAGACTCAGGTGCACTATCACAGGACAGCATGTCCATTTCCAATCCAACATTCTGCCAGAGCAAGTGACTTCCCAACTCCATTAACAGGACAGTGATAAAACGGGGTGTTGGCTATGAATGTTAAACATTTATTGAACTCCTACATCTTCATGGGTACCGTTCTATTTAGATGTGGAAACAAGACAATCTTTCTATTAATATATAGAAAATCCCTCTCAGGAGACACTATTGGACAACAAAGCTCTATTATCTGATAGTTTCTCATTCATTTATAACAAGGACCCTAAGGAACAAGATTAGAAATCGTCAAAGAAAGATTAAATAGCGTTTGTGTAGTTTTACCCTCAGGATTTTAACATCTATGGAAAGGACTCAACTGTGTGATGGAGGCAACTTTTGTTGAGTAGAGATTTGGCTCTTCACAAACTAGTCCTCCATTTCCTCCCCTGACTGCACTGTGTTGATGAACAGAGTATTAACTATGCTTCTGTGGCACTTTAAAATTTTCATCCGTCAAAATATTTCATCGACTCTATTTCTTCCCTCTCAGAAAAGCCCACGTTTAGGCCCCTCACAAATTCTCAAGTAGAATGACCACAAAGTGCTTCTGAGTGAGATTTCCAATTTCCTAATTTTACTTTCTGTTCTCCAGGCTGTACTGTGCTCAGACTCTTCTGAACATTGCTTTGTGAAACCTGCAGGGATGTTTTCCTGTCTTTGAGTGTCCAGAAACCACCACTGGAAGCAAGGCACATTCTCACACACCTGGCTCAGTGTCACTGCAGACTGTGAAGGTGCTTCTCAAAACAGAATGGATGGGAATACAGGTCATCTGGGGAGCTTGTTAAGATGACTCAGCAGGTCTGGGGTACAGCCCCAGACTCTGCATTTGTAACAGGTGTCCAGATGTTGCTGCTGCTGCTGGTCCTTGAGTAGCAAGGTCTAGGTGAGCATCTTATAAGATAATGCAGGACTATGGACTGATAGGAGTATTGGAGGGGGAGATGAGACCCGATACATCCTGAACTCATCACTCAACCTCCCTAAAACTTGGTTTCCTCGTTAATAAGGTGGAATAATTACAAAACTTACCACACAGAGCTGCTGTGAAAATAGCTAAAGCTCTCAAGTTAAATAAGTACACTGCCATCACTCTAGAAGATTCTCATGAGGTGGGGTTTACTCCTCTCTTGAAATAATGGGATCAATTCATAGGGCCTATATTGCTGACTGAGAAATGACATGCGTGGGATAATATGACTTTCTCATCTGTATCATCTTGCAATGTTTCTTTGTAATATTAAAAAAAGATAATTATCCTAGTCTCACATGCTTCTTGGTGCTCGGTTCTACTCAATTTGAGGCTCTCTTCACTCAGGTTTCTGAACCCCCAAGTTGAAAAGCTGCTTAAGATCCTTTAGTGGATGTAGTTTAGGAAAATAGATGTAATTCTTGGTAGAACTGCTGTTTAGTGCAACACAACAGCTATAATTACCATTGGGAAGCAGAGACATTATGGAATATTACAAAGCCCATTTGATTTGCAAAAAGATATAGTGCAATTCAGCCCATCCGGTGATTAATAAGTTAGCACAGAGGACAGGAGGCAGAACAATAAATCATTTTCATGTTTTAAGTTAAATGTTTCAATCCTCATGACATACCTGGAGTGCCAAAATATGTATACAAGTGGACACTTTCGTCACCGTTGCTCAAGCAGCAGGTCGCCATAATCAGAAGTGTCTGGACTCTGATGTTAACGACTTTGAGCACGTCTTATAATTGCGAAGTCAAACGTGACTTGTATTCATCTTTTTTCGGTATATATTGAGTATTACAATTTTAATATTCAAGTACATACTGTACAGTGACTTAGCTCATTAAACCCAGTAAGAAAGGCCTAGCTTAGCAGCTTACTTTGGATAAGAAAAGAGTAAAAATCATCTACATTTAAGATCTTCTCAAACAATGAAACAGAAGTAATGTTATACCAAAGGCCGTGGCATTTTTCAGAAAGTATTTTTGGATTAATTCTCATAGACTCCTTGCAAAGCATCATGTTTTTTGGAAACATCCATGAGCGTAAATGTAAGTTCAGTGAAGTAATCACCTGGCTCTCTCTCTCTCTCTATCTCTGGCTCTGTTCTCTAAACAGAGAGACCTAAAAACCCACTCAGCAGGGAACATGTCCTATTCTTGTTAAATCTTGGAAGGTGCAAAAGGTGTAAGCGTCCAGAGAAAAGTGGGAATATTGATTTACTGCGAAGAGCTGTGCAGAGCATCCTACCTCTCATGGAGTTCCTATGCTTTCCAAATAAATTTTCCTACAGTTAAAGGAAGATAAAGAAAGAATTATTGGTCTGTGGATATGAGGATTAGGGTAGGCCAATATCGTCAGAACAATCTTTCTACAGTGTCCTATTCAGCATGCTTTGGCTCAATACTTCTATTGTCTTTATTATTGGTATTATTATTATTAATGATTATTATTACTATTATTTAGTCCCAGATGAAATAGAATTTTTCCTAAGCATTACAAATGGCCAGTTGTAATGCCATGCTCAACATTGCCTTACACCTAAATTTCAGATAGACACAGCATAAACACCGTCCGATTTATTACCTATTTTTTTTACAAGAACAACACTTACCAATAGGTGTTTGTGAATTTCATTAAAAAAACAAAACTTTACCTAATGGAATATAGAACATTTGACACAAGATTTAAGGTTGAAAATTTTCCATTTATAAGGTCAAATACTCTGTTCCTTATCTTGGCAAGTGTCCAATTTGGGCTGATATTTCTACCTGCAGGAAATGTCTCCTTAATCTTCTCTCCTTATTAGGATATTATTTTTAAAAGAGAACTTAGAAAAACCTTGAAAGTTATTTGATGCTGGAATAATACCAATTTCTTTAACAATAACAAAGCTAATATAATAAAAGCCATCAGTTTTGGGATATTTTATGAAAATGTTTAATTCAACTGTTTCTTTGGAATGTAGTAGTCATAGTTTGGAATTTAAGTTACAGTTCAGTTCTAAGCGGTTTTTATGCTACTCAGTGTCTGAGAATACAAATGTCATTTAAAGTTAAGGCTTCGCTGTTCATTTTGAAACAACAATTTACAAGTGTCATATTGTCATAGAAAATAAAAATTTCTGTAAAAAAAATTTGCACAAAATTTTATGATGGTACAAAACATGAAGCAATAATATACCAGTAAAATGAAAACATTTTACTACAGAAAGTTTTATAGATTTCAATAAAGAAAAAATATGTTATTTTACACCTTTAAAAATTACGAAACAATCTAAAACAATATAAACTGAACATTTTGTAACACTGCCTTTACAAATTAATAACTTTATAAACATATAATTTTTAAATATATTTATCAGTGCAAGATACTTTAAAATTTAAAGTTTCAGTATCATTTTTCCTTGGCTGAGGACAACTTTAAGTCCATTGCCTTAAAATAAAATCAAGTCTTAGTGCTTTTGTCCTGCTATGATTATAACAACTGAATGAATATCTCTGTGGACAAAAATCTATTCTTACATAATGATCAATAGTTTCCTGGAAACAAAAGGCATTCTCAATCCAATTAAACCAAGATGAATGGACTGTCTTGTCCATGATGCAAATGTGACTCCCACAAATATATTTGAGTGAGACCTATAGCAATGCAGGAAGGGAGGAAGATTTAAAAGGTCTTATGTACAACATGGCATGACACAAATACATTGAAAATAACCAAAGCTTCTTTGGATTAATTCACATGCTGCCTGATAAGATGCTTACTACTCTGAGCTGTTAGAGGCTTAGGTGTTCCCAGCCCCAAGTCAGGCTTTTTCTTTGTGAGCAATTGGAAGTTTCTAGAAGCATTTATCCAAGTCTGTTTTTCAGGTTTCTGCTGAATGGATTTTAAAAAACATTTGTTTTGACTTTACTCATTTTCCCCCCACCCTCTTATCTGAAAACACTTTACCACCAGGCACCAGGATTTATAGTCGCTTTCTTAAATTAACTGTTCTTTCTTCCACTTCCTTTGTCTGACCCTGTACCAAAACAAGAAGGTTCTCATGGGTCATTTTTGCATATTTGGATGTAAAAACTCATGTTTTGGGATATTTGGAGAATTGTATTCAGTCCTTCCTTTGGGTCTCACTTGAAAGCCAATTCATATTATTTCTTCTCTCAACTTATCACTATTTCTATTAAATGCAAATATTTCTGTCAAAGGTCATTTTGATTGGAATAGACAGACAAATGGCTTAAGGAAAAAAGATACTGTCACTTTAACCAGTTAACCAGAAAACCAAAGTTAGACTTTGGAGGGCAGAGTTAGAAATTTCCCTTATTTATTTTTAAACATAAAGTCTAGTAAAATTATTTGCCATTACCAGCAGGTTAAAGCTGCAAATTTCTTTTCTGGACAATGGCAAATGCTTAAATTCTAAGAGAGAAAAAGACAGAGAGATAGGAGAGAAAGAGTTTACATTTGAAAATACATTCCATATGAAAGAACAAGAGGAGAGAATATTGCAGCTTTATACAAAAGGATCAAGAGACATGAACTCGAACTATGGAAAAAGCAGAACAATTAAGCCACGTTGCCAAATCTTCAGAGCCCTTGCCTTCCCGGGGGCTGACGTCTCACACTAAAATATACTTTCTTCTTAGTCAGTGGGCCACCAGGGTTTGATGAAAGAGTAGGGCTTTCACCAGTGAGAAACAGAGCAGGTCGTTAATGTAACATAATGTGAACCAGTACAAACAAAAAGGCACTTGAGAGGACATGGACTAGCCAGTGCCAAGGATTTTTCGATGCGGTTGTCGACAGGACAGCCAGTTGCCAGCAGTGTTTGGTGATGGCACAGTTTTTTTGTATGGAGTTCACAAGCACGAGGTTTAGTACAACACTGGAAAACATCAAGAAAATTTGACGGTATTGCTTCGTAAACAGAGCTGACACACTATACTGGTACTGAGGCTACAGTACTTAAAAATAAAACATCCTACTCCTTCGTTGCCTATGCACGACGCGGGCAATTATACACAGGTACGGCTTCAGGAGTCCACTGAAATGCAGTTATTCTCATATACTATGGGCACTGGGCTACAGGTAGCATGTCCGTCTAAAGGGCCACACTGAATACACTTGGTGCCAGCATCTTGGATTTTGCACAGTTTCCGAAAAGAATCCATAAAAGAGGAGAGAGAAGGGGAAGGGGAGTCAAAACGAATTATGAAGTCAATCATACTTGGTCTCAACACCAGCATTTGATTATTCAAATTAAACCAACGGAAAAAAGCTGACTGTACATGATTCCGATTGTTAACACAGCTAACTTGTTCCTGTCTGTCGGCCATACTCATTGAAGCTCCTGAGAAAAGCCTGGCTCAGCGTCATCAACGCATTTTCCAGCCTGTACAGTGAAAGAAGATCAACACACTCAAGTTACGTCCTTCCACCTCAGTTCTCTGACTCGACTTTTCATCTGTCTGCCTTCATGCCTCGGAGTAAGTACTCTGTGTGTTCAGTTTGTCTTTTTTCAACTTCACACCATCCACAAGTTCAAAGTTATAGTTCTCCAGGGCAGATAAGTTTCTTTCTGACATCCCATTGTGCCAACAGGCACAATACAGGACAACCCCACAGACAGCACCCAGGAGGACACCCAGCGCACTCATGGCTATGATGGTGATGAGGATGGGGTCCAAGGTCTTCAGCACGTTGCCTGGCTTCCTGGAGATGTTCTCGTCACCTTCTCCCGTGTCCTCGTATCCTGGGGTGCTCCCTGTGCAGAAAAACAAATTGGCTGTATGAGCACTGCCAACATACCAGATGGAAGTAGACAGAAAAATAGAGAAAAGGGAAAGAAAAAGGAGAAAATCACAGGCTCGTTTTGTCTCTCCTCTCCCCAGAAGCCTGCGGGGGATTTCTGAAGTGGGGCTTGGCTCCTCCATGGATGGGAGACACCCAGGTTTGTGTTTCACTCATTGCTGGGAATTGAGATGTGGGAGGAGAGGATACTGGGGCGCTGTGACAGCTAGCTTAGCACATGGAAACAACTGATTCTGGGTAAACAGTGAGGTTTATGTTCTAATCTAATTCAGATTTCATGCAGCCTGCCATCTGTGCTAGATTGTAATCTATGTTGTTAGTCCTTGGCCAGATATGCAGTCACTGAACTTTGCAAAATGCTCAGTCACACATTTGTGTGGCAGGGGATTTAACTCTTTCCTGTCTTTGTCCAATCCTCAAGCAGGCACGAGGAATCCTTCCAGGCTGCCCTTCCATGGGGTTCTGTGTCCAGTATCTGGTGTGGTTTTAACACGTGTTTGTTCTTCCAAATGTAAAATCTTCAAGTCAAGCAAGTTTCCCCCCAAGTCTACAGTGATTTCACTCAACAAAAAGAGATCTTTCAGACCACGGGAATGCTTGCTGCTGCCATTTAGAAGGGTGCTGGCTCCAGTCTGCAGACCGTGTCTGTGTTGTGCTTAATAGAACACATTGAATAACCAGCATCTTTACCCTGGTGGTTTCACTGGAGACAGTCACACTGCCCTGCACTGGGGAAATGTTTTCTTTAGAGTGGAACGTGAGAAATTATGAACATGGGAGCTTTGAGCCTAATTACCTGGTACTAGAAACGAGACTAAAATATTAATGTGTAATGTGCACGGTGTTTACTTAGTGGTGTTCTGATCAACAAAGATTCCAATCAACGAAAACTAAAAATATGAGCTGCAAGTCCCTAAACAGGGGCAAACAAGCCATGGGGGCATATTAATATTCTCTCCCTTGATGAAACATTGTTTTGAAACAACCTCTAGGCGGGCTATGTAACTAAGCTAAATGATCCACGTGTAAATATTACTAACAGCATAGTATAGCGCCATACTCATCTGTTTCTATCAAGTCCAAATCTGGCTATAGTAAGACCACATTGCTAATAGCAATAGACGCTAATGCTTCTGAACAGGGTGCAGAGCTGCGGGAGCAGCTGAGAGTAACAGTGGAGCAACTGTCCGACACCCCACAGCTGCTAGCCTGGAGGTGAGGAAACTTCTGGGAATAAAATAATGTCAGACAAGGCCTAATTCTGATCAAATGTCTTCAATTTGATCACAAAACAGTGTTCAAAGAAAACACATTTTCAAGCAAGTCTAAGGCTACCACTGAGTTAGCTATGCTACTTAAGAGAAGTCACTGCTCTGAATTTCAGTCTCATCATCTGAAAATGGGAATAATTATACCCCAGAGAGCAGCTGTGCGGATTAGAAAAGATAATGTATATAAGGTGCTCGGAACATACCAGCTCCTCAATAAATCCTCCTCCTCCTCATCATCATTATCACAAAACTAGGGTTCCTGTAGAGGAGGATGGGAACAGATGGACCAAATTCAACACATTACCACAGACACTGGGCTCCAGTCCTTTAAAGACCGTATCTGGAAATCAACCAGACATAAACATTTGGGTTGTTTTCAAATTACTGTGTGAAAATCATTGTAGGTCTTTGGTAAGTCATAGCCTTCACTAGTTTTCTGTTTCCATAGTTATAAAATGAGATGGGTTACTTGATTATCCTCTAAGTTCTCTTCCAGCTCAGGGAGGGAAGGGTTAGGGCTGGTGCCCTTCCCCTGGCCTCAACCATGTACACAGGTCAGATCTGTCATAGAGGGTCCCCAAGTCTTCAGGGCAGCTTAGGAGAGGGCCCTGTGTGACAACAGTCTACTCCACAGTATCATGGGCAAGGATGTATTTTATTTGCACCACTTAGATATACTAGTATATTAGAGTTCCAGAAAGTTTCTTTATAAATATAATGAAAGCCACAGAATTTTTTTTTTTAATGTTGGTCAGGAAGACAAATTTACCTGTTTCATCAATTTTATTTTCTGTGTTCTTTTTATCCAGGTCTGCTGGTCCTGATAAGTCAAACAAAATTGAAAGAGATATTTGAACTGCCAACAAAATATAATACATACAAACTACATAAACCCTAACAC
Organism: Rhinolophus sinicus; assembly: GCF_057876585.1. Taxonomy (NCBI): domain Eukaryota; kingdom Metazoa; phylum Chordata; class Mammalia; order Chiroptera; family Rhinolophidae; genus Rhinolophus; species Rhinolophus sinicus. The sequence goes on from NC_142501.1 coordinate 131,497,050, forward strand.
ACACACACACACACACACACACACACACACACACACACACCAAATGCTCAACTGAGTTAGTGCAATCGCCCGCACCATGTAACTGTAAAGCAATATTAAGGTGGTGTTCAGTGACTATTAAGTTGGTGTCACATCTAAATCCAGGTATCTCTGCTGATAGCAGAGTGAGTTGTTTTAGAAGAGAAGGGTAGAGAGAAATGGTTTTCACGTCTGGAGTGTGGGGGAAATCTGGTGAAAATAGGAAACAGAAGTGGGGTTGTTCATATGGCTACCAGACTGTGCTTTTGTAGATAACAGCTTCCTAAGTTTGATGAGTGTTAGTTTGATTTCCCAAATAGTATGCCAGCAACTGTGTCCCATGCCTTACAAAAAAAAAAAAAAAAGAGAAAAAGAAAAAAATCTCTGGAAAAAGTGGAGTCTGGCATCCTCTATGGTTCTGAGTAGAAGGAAGGGGCTTTTGAGTACTTTGTTTATTGTACTCAAAAGAACAGTGTCTGGAACATGATAGGTGCCTCAATAAATAATTGTTGAATTAATGTATGAATAATTAATAACTAGTTGATAATCTTATAGCATCCATGGCTGAATATTTGAAAATACATATTTGATGACTAATTATATAATTACTTTAGACATCTTTTTAATGGCACTGCAACATTAAGTGTTTTAATGGTAGTTTAGTTGCGACTTTTTGAGAACTGTGCCTAGTGACAACCACAGCTAAGTAGACCAGACATATGAAAAGAAAAAGGCTCATAGAATTGTCTTAGCTCTCCATATGTTCACTGGAGCACTGGATGCTGCTTTGCATATGGTAGGTTGTCAGTTATAACTTGCTGAACTGAATAGAATTTATTTGTTTGTTTTAGTTTGTGGAGTTAGCTCTACATTCCAAAAACATAACCATCATCACTCTCATCTTGGAATAGGAGAGCGATGGTATTACCATGCACGATGTAGCTAGCTACATGAAATACATCATTTGACAGCAATGCAACTTGGATGTGGGTCATTTGTAAAGTAGTTGCAACTGAAATATTAAGCCTCATCATTTTCTGTGAAGATTTGCTAACTAGTAAGACATTAAATAGATTTCCTTACATAGTACACAAAAGCGATTTTTATTCACAGCTTTTTTATCCCCCCCAATTTCTTTAATCAACCCTACCAAATTATTGCCACTTTAGGGATTATGTATATTTAATATATTGCATAGTAAATGCCTTGTAAATTGCTGAAATGACCAAAAATCCATTATAGCCAGTAGGCCTCCTTTGTCTTAAATTCACCCAATCAGCTTATTCGAGTTGGTTACAATTAACATCCTATTACATAATAATATATAACAAAGTTTAAGTGTAGCAAATGGAACTCAAGACTAATTACTGTGCTATTACATTGCCATTAATGATGCTATTCATAATTATATATCAAGAACTAGACAATATGAATTGGCTTTCTATGTCAGACTTTTATCCATACACACCAGACCGATAAACACCATAAACTCTGAAATACTAGGCAAAGTTTCTAAATTTCATTTATCCTTTTGAATCATTTCAACTATTTTCAGAGACAGAAATATTTACTTATTTGTAATAAAGCACAGAATTATGGCTTCTATGGTTCATTAAAATGTAATCTTAATTAAATTCACTGTGATCAAAATTTTCAAAGGCCTGCTGTTTTGTTTATGCACTCAGATTTTTGGAATTATCCAGATGTCTGAGTTTTCTACTTTCCATCAAATTGTTTTGGCATGGTGTATAGAGTCTGTAGACGGAGATTTTCTTCTTTGCTATGTATGATGTTTGGGTTCCACATCATAGTGCGGTTTTGTAGGTACCAACCAGACATTCTAAATGAACTAGGTTAGATAATGGGGTAACTAAAGATAAACTGACCTGATTTTTGCCCTGTTGCACCAGAATATACATTTCATATGGTGTGCTCACAGCCCACATTGAAGTTCTAGGTCTAAATGAGCAAGACAAAGACCAGCCCACGGAAAGAGACATGCCCTGGGCAAGTGCTTCATAGGTGTCTACAGCACTTGTACTTACTTGCACAGTCCTCTTGTGAAATGTGGTTATTAATACTAATGTCATCCACTGCAATCCCGCCAAGGTTTCCTTTTCCGATTTCGCCCTCAAAAATCACCTATCAAAATGAGATCATTTTCACAGTACTTAAATGTTCAGTCCCAAATAACAGTGTTTACAAATGCTTGTTCAGCTCAAGCTATGGCACGTAAATTAAATGCATGAGATTTAGCATAAGCACATGCTTTGCTCATCGATCCTTATTAACTGCCTTGGTGATGGCATAAAACTCCTCACACTCTCTTTTTATGATACAAAATTTAAAACTGGAAAAAGCAAATAAAAGGAATGATCGTTGAGACTAACAGAAATAGATTAAAAGTAGCATTTCCCTTTATCTTAGCAAACTGGTTCTATTCCTGTAATCTAGGAGATGGAAATGCACTACTGAGATTATCATCATTGCAGCAATATCTCATGTTCAGGAAACCCCTGAAATAATTTCTGGGGTGATTCCAGCATCTCATTTGATAACCTTCAAAATACGACCTCAGTGTCCCCGAAGCAGCTGCCCTGACCACCTTAGGGAAGGGGTTTACCTGGTAAAGTTTCAGAGATTTGTGGAGCAGGACACGCCCTTCCTTCCAGTGGTCTCCTTGGTGTCCAATGGCCATCCAGACCAGCTGGTCATACTCCTCTGGCTTCTGGTAGCGCAGTTTGACCCTCAGTGTGCCCACGTGGGAACCAGACATGTGATACCAGAAGGTCATGCAATGGGCAGAGTTCTGGGAATAAACCACAGGGCTCACCAGGCGAGCCACTTTGCCCTTCTGGTTTTCATCAGCTTGGGAGTAGATGAAGTTGCCATCACCTGCTGCGACAAAAACAACTGTCAGGGAGAGTGGCCAAATTTATGACTCCTTTATCTCTTTTCTTTCAAGTTCCCCGACTCAAGCCTTCTCTTCTGGGCTGAGCACCAAGAACCCAAACCTGGAGTGGAAAGGGAGTGGTGTGCAGTTGTTGGGTAGTCTCTTTGGTACCCAGAGCTCAGCTCTAAGCTTCTGTGAATGGACATGTGATTGGAGGAAGACTGCAAAGCAGCACTACGTCAGACACCACTCATTGGGAATGCATCGTCATAGGGACCCGGGCTGTGACTAAGTCAGCCTTTGCACTGTTGCAAGCAGACTGAAAGCAGAGGGCAGACCTATTTTCATGCAACTTTAAGATTGCTTCAGCAGCACCTGTGTGAACACAGACATTAAACAGAATAATTTAGATGTATTCTTATTTGTCGTTTGACCACAGGACTTCTGGTTGATGATGCTTTGGTCACTATAACAGCTTGATAATACTAAAGCTGCAGTTTTTCCAAATAATCTAGTGATTTCCTTTTCCAAATTCAGATTATTTTTCACTAGTTTATTTTAACAGCTTATAAATTCCTGAAATAAACCTGAAAGCTTGAATCTCACTTGTGTTCCCGCTCCTGTGTGATGGAGGCTTCTGGTTCACAGAGAGGCAAGGTTGCATTTTTGAGGCTTATTAAAACATGGCATTTTGACAACACAGACACTTGCAGAACTGTGAGGACTTACTCTTGGCTTTGCTTTTAATTACTCCCAGTGGGAACATTTCCTCCTGCTACCACCTGGTCTAAACACACAATTCATGTTTCACTGTTTGCTCTGCACACAGAAATCACCTACTCTATGCCTCACCTGATGTAAATGTGAATCTGATGCTCAGACCTCAGTGGACAGTGGGCTGTTTTGCTGGCTGTCCTGGAGACTTGTGTATTTGTGACATAATTTTTCACTGTGCATATGTGGGTACATCCTTGTATCTGCTCGCCTGTGTCAACAGCGTCCAGCGGGCAGCTTTCTACCCTCACCTGGCTGCTTATATGCGATCACACCAAAACATGCTTAATGAAACCAACGGGTAGAATAATAAAAGGAGGGTGGAAATAGAAATCAGAGCTCCAGCAATATGTTTGACGCTCTCTGTGTTTGTGGAGGGTCCTCTGTGACCCTCAGATACTCAGACACTCCTGGGGTTTGCCTTATCCTACTAATTGACCAAGTGGAAGTCACCTGTGTGAGTGACAACACCGTTTCACTGAGATGAGTAGTGGATCACTCCACTAAGACGGAGGTAAACAATGCACCCATCTTGCCTCTGCCTGCCCCCACCACTGCCAATCTTATGGAGAAAGACTGAAGTTGGAGCTCTGCAGAGAGGAAATGCATTTATTAGCCCATGAAGTTTATTTAAGCACGTCAGAGAATAACTTGGTAGAAAGAAGAAGACTGGACATGGGTAGACGGAGGAAGTCTGAAATCTGTCCTGGCTGCAGCCCTGCTGCTATTGTGGACTTTGAAAAATTGGCTCATGTCATTTTTCTGCTTCAAACATTTCACTGGCTCCTCACTGTCTTCAGCCCGTCCACACTTCTGCATGTAGCACACAAGGCCGCACCTCCCCTGCCACACATCTAACTGCTTCACACAGGAATCTGTCCAAACCACACCACTGGCAATCCACTGAAACACAGCGTCCTCTTCTTCACATCTGCACATCATTCCCTACTCAAGCCGAGCTTACACTGTCTCTGAGAAAGGACTGCTCTCTCTGACCCCTCTTGTGTTACCTTTCACCACTGATGATCGCCACTGGGTACCCTCATTCCACTGCACTGTGGTTGTTTACCACCCACAACCAGACTGTGAGCTCCTGAAAGGGAGGGCCACGCTCCTTGATAGGTGTCTCTCCAGTGCCCCACACAGCATCTGCCGTGTAACAGGCTACTCAAATAACACGTGCTCAGTAAACATGGGAACACGCGGGGCTTCATGAATCCTCTGGGAGGAGATACCTTGCTTCATTCTCAGAAGTCGCATTAAACCAAGAGGGATTCCTTTAAATACATTCAAAATTGGGCAACAGGATATTGTACCTAGGTAGTGTTAATTAAAAAATAAAAATCTTCATGTATGATTTGCAAAGTGCTGCACACTATCTAATGTTGTCTGTGTGCATGCGTGCTGTGTAGGGCTCTTTTCATCTAGATCGTTTTCATGCTAATAAGTTCCTGCCTTTCAGATGTCAGGCTCACGCATCTCTTGGCAAATGATTGTGTTTCTAGTGCAGTGGGAGGCTCTTTCTAGTTAGGGCAGGCCTGGCACTACAGCCAAGTAAATATGGGTGTCTGGGAGAACAAAAAAGACAAACCCTTCTGAAGGAATCATATTTATCAGCTGTTAATCTAAGACAAGCCTTCCTTTTCTTATATTCAACACATAAAGCACTAATATTTTTCCTTTCAGGGGTTTTATCACAGTTCTGGGTCAGGAACTCTGTCTTCATTTTCTCAATTAGCACTTTACTTCTGCAAGCCTTTTAGCTTTTGTCTCTTGGTAACATAGCTTTTAACCTCCTTTGAATGTCAGATCCGACTGAGCCATTTTGCTCCACTTTGCATCAATTTTTCCACCATTACTGCCTTCATTCCAGCTAATTGCATTTGGTTAATTTGATGCCATTTATATGTACAGTGCCATTTACAGTCAAAGTATTTTAAGTTTTCTAAACCTGCTTGTCTTAAGATTCAATAGAAAGTGTCTCAGAATTGAAGGAGTCCAATTTTACCCAATTTCCCTGTCATTCTCATTAGGGAAGGAGCTAGGCTGTGGGGGAAGGAGGCCTATTCAACCTACTTAATAGTTATATTTACTGGGGGAAAAGTGAACAACAATATAGGAAAGGCATGAAGTACCCTCTGCCCATTCACTGGCCCACCGACCCATTTGCCCAAAGCACAAGCATTGAGGGGAACTTTGCTCAATGAGATTTCTCAGCAATGCCAAGGGCCCCTCTGGGGTATCTTTGGGAAACTACTACGTGAGTAAGCAGTTCTGTGAGCATTGATGAGTAGGGTAGATGTTTGTGGGTTGGGTGTTCCGTGTGTGTGTGTGAGAGAGAGAGAGAGAGCAAGAGAGAGAGAGAGAGAGAGAGAGAGAGAGAGAGAGAGAGAGAGAGAGAGAGAGAGGATGTATGTGTGTTTTTGCAGGACACCGCTGGTTATTTACACCATACCTCAAGATGAAATGACTAGGAAGAAAACAAGATGGCAGTGGATAGATGAGTTCACTGGAGTGGCTGTCAGTTCCCTCTCTCCCCCAACCCATCCCTCCTTAACTAATTAATCTTATAGGGAAAGTAAGACAGAAGGTGTGGTGGTTTGTGAGCTGGAGTATAGTGAGGTTTCTACCCGCTTAGATTTAAAATCTTTCCCAAAGGAATAAGAATGCCCTCCCACCCTTATCCACCATCACAGAGAGAGTAAGTATTAAGCTCACTTTTTGTTTGATTAGCTGTAAATAAATGAGATAACATAATATATGTCTGAACTTGCTTCAAAATAGTCCAGTGTCAGGGATGAGAGAGATAAAGTAAGAGTCCTATGATTTGATAATTGTTGCAGTTGGGGCATACACATGTAGGTTTTGTTTTACTATTTCTTTTCTACTTTAGAATATGTTGAATTTTTTCGTTAAAAAAGCTCAGAAAAAGTATAAAACAGGTATTAATTCACATATCTTTGCCCAGTTGGCTATTTCTCAGGGAGGCCAATCAGTTGCCAAATTTAATCAGCATTTTCTACCTATTGGCCTAAGGATATCTCTACTAGGAAAGAGATTTTGGTTAATTCCAGAAAATAAAGGCATGAGTAAATGCTCTGCAGCATTTTCTAACCGCCTAAATTCTCACATCTCGGAAACCCTCCACAGTTACACCTCTAATTCAAAGAAATGAGGCCACAGTGAACTCTGCGTTACCTGTGTGATCCTGGATAGGTCCTGTTTTGCTGGTCAACACACTCCACTTGAGTTGCACTTGGTTGTCATGTTCCCAGTGACAGAACGTCTTGTGAGAACCCCAGCCAAATTCACAGTTAAAACCATATGTTGGAAACTCTTCAGTGGGTGGAAAGGAAACATAGAGACAAGCAGAAAAAGACAAATTTAATCATTTAGGTCAAAAAGGCCCTTAATTCGTTCATGGAATGCACAATTTATATAACTTAATGTCTGTTTGAAAATTCTGGGAAAGCCACAAAATCCAGGATTACCAGGAAACTCAAAAGATGTATGGAGATGTCAAAATGTTTGCAAAATCCCGTTTAGTAATTTTTTTTTTTTTAACCCAGCTTTATAAAAAGATTATGGAGTGCCTGCCAAGTTGGTTTTATTATAAAATTTCCAGGAAGGTTACTTTCCAAACCATGTATATTTTATCTGTAGCATTCTCCCTATTTCCATAGTATTTAATATGAAAAATACTCTGTTCTTGAGGATGGATTATATAAATTGAATATCCACCAATTAAGAAAATCTTAGTTAGAAATCAACCTGGGAACCTAAAAAGTCTAGAAATGTGACAGCTGAATGCCTCGTCCTGGGGCTTATCTGTATTCTCACCATAACAGTTTATGCTTTGGGTCTTTAATGTCAGATCTCTGAAGCATTTCTTAAGATTATTGTTTTTTCTTCTGTGCTTTATATCAGGTCAATTTATTTTAAGTGTAGTTTCTGCTTTTTCAGTGAATTTTAAAATTTGCATATAAATTGTTCACCCCACTTAAGCCTTAATGCAAGGTCATGTAAAACCAAAGCACATTTAAATAGCCACCCATTTTAATTTTTTTAATGTTTAAAAACACTTTCTTTGGGATCTGAAAGGAAAGAATGAATGGATTCTCAGGAATGATTTCTCTTGTGTGTTCTCCAAAGTGCTGCTTGGCTGTAGACTTTTTAATCTCTATTTTTTTACTCCACCCTCTTTTTGAAAGTACTTGAGCTTGAAGTATGGAAAAAATGAAATCACTGATACTTGGAATTTTTTTGGTAAATGTAAGCTAACAGTAAAAATATTCCTAAAGATGAGATGCTCATGCTTCTGTCAGTCTCACTCCCACTCCTATGTAAAAAAATGAAACACAAAAGCATCTGTTTTCTCTAATGAAGGGTGGGAGGGTCATTGCTTTTCATTGAGTTTAGGCAGTCCACAAGATGGCAGCATTGAAATAGAAAGGTGCCTAGGGCGACTTGCTGATGGAACTTCAAAATGTCTCAAAACCATCCCTGTGTACGATAAGGAAAGTGTGGTATTATATGCTGTATTAGGGTACAACATATAACAGGCTGAGAGCATGTCTTGTTATGATCTTTTCTTTAACTTTGTCCAAGCGTTTAATAAAAAATTCCTTGTTTTCTCCTCTGAGCCTGGACTCCATTGTCCCTCTGCCACTTTAAGGATGGCAAAAGGAATTTTAATGGAAAGATTTATTGAATAGGTAAAAATGATTTAGTTTGCCTTTTTAGTTTCCAAGGAACTCTTTTCAAATGCTAATGTAAAATTTTGGAAGAAATGTACCATATGAATTGTCAGAACCGAGAAGGATGGATTCTCCCTTCCAATGACAATGTGACCTCCCAAATAGTGCACAAGGCCAATGTGAGAAAATAAACTAGTAAGCCCTGTGATGTGCGTAATGTGAACGCTTTCAATTAGGGCAAAAGGGCTATACTTCACAGCCACAGTGTCACTGGAGAGTTATATTTCATGTCTAGTCTCTCATAACCGTGAAATTCCAACATTTACCACACTTGTGCAGCAAGATCGAATTATGCAGATGAAGTAAAGTCAACTGAACAGTGGCTCAATGGTTCAACAGCCTTGGATGTCAACGCCCATGATTCAGGAATGTATTGTTGCATAGTCTCATGTTAGAAAATGTTAATATTGGAAAATCTTAATGTGTGTGTGCTTTTGGGTTTTTTCCTTAAATGTAGTTTATAAAATATGCAGATACAGGAGGGCAGTAAGCCATTACAGCACACACGTCTGGTTATATTTACCTTGTTGATACCTTAAATTTACTGTATAGTACAGAAAACTACATCATCCATTATTTTGGCTAATATTCTGGTGATGTCATAAAATAGATGAACTTGGATATTTCTGTAATCACCAGGGCATGGGGCAGCTTTGCCTGAAAGAATGATTTAGGCACTCTTTCTGTTGCAGTGAATGGCAGTTTGCTTTTATCTTCCAAAGTTCTTTCCATTTATATGAATCTAACAAGGCGAACTGCTCTCACTTTGTATATTTTACTACTCTTTTACTTCTTGTCTGGATTATAAAACTTATTTTTGGCAATGTTGTTTATTTAAAATAAAATTAAAAAAAAAATCTATGCATTTTATGGGTGAGGGGTGTAGAGAGAGAGTACCTCAATGTTGAAAATTCAAGCCTGGCTAGAAAGGTCATTAAACACACAAATACACATAAACATTTATAGGAAGGAAAAAGAAAAAAAAAAACAGAGAAAGAGAGAAGGACAGAAGAAGAGGTAAAATAAAAGTTGAGAAGAGAAAAAAGCAAATGGACAAATGAAATAAGTATATAGGGCTATTGACCTTTAAATCTTCAAAATATTACCGAAGCCCTGTAGCTGCACAATTCTTATTAAATTCATTGGGAATAATCTGGCTGAATTCCTTCTTGACTCTTAAAAATAGAAGGAAACAATATTCTGAACTTAAAACAAATTTATAGCCGCTGTGAGCAAGCACCAGCTGTGCCTGTGGAACTTATCTTGCCCGCAGTTGAAGCATCAGCACCATATATGCACAAGGATTTCATTTTTAATTTAATTTTTTGAAATCTGGATTTCAAAACTTCCATTGAGTGTGTTAACTCGCTTACTCATAGACTGGACTTGCAGTTCAAACAAGGCCCATGTAATCATAGCTTATGAATCTGCTCTGAGCTGCTCTAGGAATGTTTGAAGATCCTCAGAGGGTAAGAGGCTTCACCAGGGGGAGCTGGATCTAAAATGCAGGGTTCTCCAACTCATTGTATGAGTTGGTTGTAGTGCCAAGACCACAGCACTTGGCACAAAGTAGGTGCTCAATACATACCTGATGGATGACCGACGAAACGAACCCAAGTCTAGGACATGTTTTTTCCTCCCGCTTATACGCTACAAGAAACTAGCTTCCTGCCATGTTTTCTACTCTTCAGAAATGAAACAACTTCATTAAGCCTAATTAAATGCTGGTCCCACACTGTCTAAGATGACAGTCACAAGCCAAATGCGGCTGCTCAGCACTTGAAATGTGATGGGTCCAAATTGAAATGGACTATAAGTGAATCTAAAATTTTGAAGGATTAGTGTGAAAAAATACTGTAAAATATCTCATTATTAATTTTTTTACATTGACTACATGTTGAAATGATAATAGGTTGGATATACTGGGTTAAGTAAAATGTTATTAAAATGAAAAAATTAAAATAAAATAAAATAAAATGCAGAGTTCTTGTCAATTCCTGGAGGAGAACTCATAGGCTTTTATGCATTTGATTACAACCCAGGCAGTATATGGATATTATATGCCCACTGAGTTTATTATGTTGATAAGAATCCTCAAAATGAAATCTTGAGATTCTGCTTGAGTCTATAATGGCTTCAGCAAAATCAGATCATGATGACAGTTTAGCAGTCTGATTTTCTGCTGCTTGTAAAGCTGCCTGAAGAATCTGTAGCCTACAGAACAGTGTGGAACAAAGTATCAATCAAGTGAACCTGACCACTAGGGGACACCTCAGAGTTACACCTGGCCTCTTCCTCACACTCTCAGGTCCTCATGAAGCGTTCTGAGCATTGGCTGAGTCAGAAGGTGACAATCAAAGAAAGTCAGACAGCCCATTATCCACAAACAAAGACTAGGACCTAGATTTGTGACTCAGGCAATGGAAAAACAGGAAACCAGGGTGATTCGTAAAGAGCTCTGGGCTGACCCTGGAATTCAAAACCGGACCGATCAGTAAGCCCTGGGGTTTGACATGAACTTGTTCAGATGGTGGTAGCAATGGGTTTTACTGGTTTATGATTTGTACATCTGCCCTCTGACTATACCGTGTTTCCCCGAAAATAAGACCTAGTCGGACAATCAGCTCTAATGCGTCTTTTGGAGCAAAAATTAATATAAGACCTGGTCTTATATTATATAAGACCCGATATTATATCATGTTATGTTATATTATATTATATTACATCATATCATATTATATTATATCATATCATATTATACCCAGTCTTATAGTAAAATAAGACCAGATCTTATATTATTTTTTGTTCCTAAAGATGCATTAGAGCTGATTGTCCAGCTAGGTCTTATTTTCAGGGAAACACGGTAGTAGAGATGAGATGACCGTCTGGCCCTGAAGCTCCTCTGTGAAACCATCACACCAATGGCCTTGAGCTCATGCAAAAATCAAGTATGTTCATAAAGTCATCCCTCCTCTGATGATATAGACCTTCCACATTCAGGGAGAATGATCCCATTTGGCGATTTGATATAACCTTCCATTTTATCTACAGCCGTTGTTCCCTTTTGTTTTTTAAATTATCCCTAGCTCTTTTGATAGGCCAGAAAAGAGACGAGATGAAACAAGTTAGTTGGCAACTTTATAGTGGTTTTAATTTATTCTCTGGCAAGAGAAAAAATTAAAACCACAATTAAAATGTTTGTTACATTAGCAGACCTTCATTTTTTCACCTTACCCCTCTTCCCAATTACAGAGTCATAGAGAGTCAGCTGGTGGTTATCCCACAGAAAACCACCCTGAGGGAGCTGAGAACTCTCAGGAAAGGTAGGCAGCAAGTGAGAGGCAGAGCTTCACTCATTAGTTAGCTTCAGCCATCCCAGGGGGCTGCACAATCCATTACGGCCACATTTTATAACGTGAAAAGATGGGGGTAGGACTACAGTGTCTTTTGAATTTAAGTGAACAGATTATTCTTTTGTTTCATCTTTCGGTATTTGGGGTGTTCGAGCTGTGTGGTAGCAGGAATTTTGTCAACCTGAGCAAACTATGGAGAAACTTGGGGTTAAGTCCAACTGAAGAGAATTTTGTTTTGCAGTTTAATCAGGTCAACGGTGACAGGGTCCTTTAAGGAAGCATACTAATTAGGGCAGTCTTTTTCTACTCTCTGCCTAGCTGGGTAGTGTCAGAGTGTTGAGGAAACGTTGATATACACCACACGCCCCATTAATAAATGACTGTGGAGGCCAAGGCTGAGTGAGCGTCTATAAAGGAAATGGGAGAAGCTGGAAAGCTGACCTGTTCACCTTACTCTAATGATTAACTTTAAAGTATTTAAAACGTCTGATTGCTTATACTGACTGTTTCCCTTCATGTGAGCCTGTGGGGAAGAATCTTACAGAATACTAACAAAATACAAAGAAGAACGAGAGGGAGGCCACCATTTAACTGTGGCTGGCCTTGATAAACAGTAAACCAAAGGCTTTAAAAGTCATTATGCTTTTCTATTAATAAAAGGATGCGGAGGTGCCGTTCCCAAGGGTGGTCCCCTCCCCACGCACAATTATAGCCGTGACTTCCTGCGCCTTATTTCGTGGCACACCCACTGGAAATGCTGTTGTACAACTGCCAACTCTGTGGCAGGCAAAACTGACAAACTTTGCCTGTCTTGGTTGTGCAGCATGGTGATGAAAATAGTCAGGCTGCTGCCTGTGAGATTTCCTTCTCCGATCGTTTGCAAACACAGTCCATGTCCTAGATGTGCTGCGTTTAAACAAAGTATGTTATCCTGTTCCTTCAGTTGGGCGCTGGGATTGTCACCATTTGGCAATTACTGATGGAGCAGGAAATCTCGCTCCCTGCCGCATATACATGTGGATGGAAAGAAAGCAATATTTATGGCTCACGCTTGGAGACCAGATGCTGTGTGGCATCTCTTTTAGGACTTTGAGGAACCTGAAACCCAGAAGCATAGCAATGGGCTACTTTTCTTGGTGGGGGGAAATCTACCATATTTTCTGTTTTATTTGATACCTGATTGGATTGTGCTGTCTATTATGGTTGGCTTTTCTGTCATCAGCACAGTGGTACCACCTGAAAAACAAAACAGTAACATAGAAAAGTGAGAAAAAGGAAGCGTTGTTGATAATATGCCGTAGAGAAACGCTGCATGCTTACATACATTGGATAGAGGCAAACATTTTCCATAGAAAATCCTCCCTTTAATACCAGCTATACTAATTCTTTTGCTTAAATTTTGCTCACCACAATATCAAGTTCAAAGAAACTATTAGTTTTTGCCCAACACATTGATTCATAAAGCATCCAGACAGTGTGGAGAGCGTGAGACTTTGTTCCGAGGGCTTCCCTGATTCCCAGACTGAGCATGGCAATTGCAACAGTGAAAAACAAAGGCCTCCAAATGTCCTCAGTGATTTGGGTATTAAACCTGACCTAGACCTCTAAGCTTCAAATAGTTTCCCAAGGTTTCAGATGTGTGCCTTCAGGGGTGTTGCAAGGCTGGTCCCACAGTCTATTTTAAAAACCGAAGGTTTAAAGTGGATGGCAGTAGTATTTCCTTTTTTTTTGGCTACGAAAGTTGTTTATTTTTCCCCAAGGACAGATATTCTGCCCAGTATGTGGTTTGGAGAAGCTGCAGGGAAAGGGACGGGAGAAATATTTCTTCACAGTTCTAAGGAACTGGAGTTTGCACAAACAGCACACTGAGCAATGTCAGCTTTCAATCAGTTTGTGTTAACTTTGAAACTCCTGGTCAGGGGACCATGTGGAAACTTAGCTGTACCCTCTTTTTCTTTGTCTCAATTCTTCCACTTTCTGCTCTTCATCATTATATTTCTGTTTAAATCAGTGTTCTTAAACTTGACCAACCACAAGAATCACCTGAATGCTTGTTGAAATTGCAGTTTGCAACCTACTTACCCTCAGGTCTCACTGAGAACCAGAATCTCTAGGGGTAAGCCCTTGAAATCTGTATTTTTGAAAGCTTCTCAAGTGTGTCATAATCCACGAAGCTTGAGAAACACTGGTTTGCTGTTTATTACTTAGGTGTTTGGGAAAGGCGTTTCTCCTTCTGCATCTGCACTGCAGATCATGGTCAGTGATAATGTATTTGCTATCCCAAGACATAAAGTCCTGGGCAGACTGAGGGTAAGGGCCACAGAAAGTTTGGGTTGGTTATAAGGTGCCATTGTACACCTTCCAATGGTATCATTCAATAAAGATTGGTGATCAGCTCTGTTCTGGCCAGGCCCTCGTCCTATCCTACAGCTCCCACAGACCAGAAATCATCCAGATCATGAATCAGAGCTATAAACTCATGCTCTTGGAACAGTCTGAAGATTTCTGAGCTAATTGGCTGCAGCATCAAGTCATGTGACCTCTGCTCTCCCAGTAAATGTGCTGGCTGAGTGGTCACACATGTGCGTGGCATCAGTGAGGCAGGCACTAGGAAGGAGGAATTATATATATTATGGGTTAAGAAGGTGAATCTTTAATGGCAGAATTGGAGGGAGGCCAGAATACATCAGCATTCTGTTCCCAGTGGTCTTATAGGAGAAAAACTCAAGGTGAAAATTCACTCTTTAAAAGTGATATACATTATCAGTTTTGTCATAGGTTGGGAGCCAAATTCTGCTGTTGGACACATACAGATCCAGTATGAAATTTGGCCTCCTGATGCCTTTGAAGTTAATTGTATTATCTAATGACTTCAAGGGCATTTGCAAATAAGTAACTTCACCTTGGCAATCAAACATAGGAGCGCGAAACCTCTCCTCATTTCCATGCATTTGGTACATTTCACCTGGAATTCAGTGTTGTTTATAAGTAATGAGCATTTTGCTACCGTACTTATCTCCCTCTATATACAAACAGGTCCCCCCAGGCGGAGAAATTAAAGCAACAACATCTGCTTTCAGGCACTAAATGCTACTAAAGAAAGCCTGGGTCCCAATTTCCATGTGCCCACCTATCAGGGTTAAAGTGAGAATGCTTTTAATTTGCTTTTATTGTACTGAACATTCAAAGGTTGCAGCTCTGACAGTAGAGTCTGTGCCAGAGTGAGCAAAGAGGGTGCAAGGTTGTGTGTATGCCTAGGAGACGGTTTGTTCACATGTGAGAAGACACCCGCTTGGGTGAGGGCTTTGCTCCTTGCAAACATTTATATATGAGCAGGCCCTTTTTCAGAAAAGGATAAACAAGCAGCTTCATAAAGCAAAATTGACTATAATGCAATAAATGACTAGGGAGCATGAAATGCCTTCTAAAATTCCTTCTTGATGGGGGCATTAAGTGGTCATTATGAACAACCCCCAGAAGTTCTTAATATATGCATGTATTGATAGAATTATTGAGACAAATGTGCTGGCCTGATAAAATAACTTAACTTTTTTTTTTGCCATGGTCATACGTAAAAAATGCCAAAAAAATTAGAATGAACTTTCTTTTATCTATACAAGATAGAGTTTTTTAAATGCTATAGATAAACCATAACCTTATACTTTTAAAGGATAGCCAGTGTTTCCACTATAAATGACCCATTTTCTGTGGTTTGTAACTCATGGCTGTACACAGTTTGCTCCAGGCTAACATACTTGCCCTATTTCATTCAAAGGCTTCAGTTTCAATTGATTCAGTCATGAACTGAGGCAAAAATGAGAAGGTTGGTTGTTCTGATATGAGGAGTAAATCTGAGGCTTTGTTCTAATCAATATTAACTGACCACTTTAGGGTATATAAAGAAAAGAACTCTCTCCACAAGAGGGTAATTGAAAAGGGTATCCTGTGATGATTGTAGTCATTCCTTTTTATGAGGAATTTCACTACGAACGTGTGACAGGGTCGGCATAAAGCCTGAGGTTTGTGGCAGTGTTTACAGGCAGCGCTGGGAAGGTTCCACGGGATCTGGTTCATAGAATGGTACTGTTTTGAACATCAGCTATCAGGTTTTCAGCTTGAACTTAACTTCTTACAAAGAAAATGCCTTTGCATTAATTAGAGTAATTTCGGTGGCTTGTGGCTACTTATATACAAGCTTTGTTTGAAAAGCCCATAGCAATGTAACATTTATTGGCCACATGAATGTAAGTGATTATCCTGGAGATTTGCAGCGAGACAGCCTCAGGAGGTGAGATTTCAGTGTAAACCTAGTACATGGTACTAAATTTCTGAGCTGGATTTTATGCCCTTGTTCCATCTCAGAAGGCAGAGCTCTCTCATTCCTTCAGAGGAAAGCTTTTGAAGTCATTCGAAATGTACTTTGGGACATTGCCTTCCAGATTTTACATGAATTGCATTGGCCAATAACATGGCACTATTATGAAGTTACACGGTAACACCTTCAGTTTCACCCATGAAAATTAATTATGTGGGCTCTTTGAGTCCTTTCTGGGTAAAAATACAGACCTGCATCCAAGGGTTCCTGTTCAATCTAAAATGAGAGTCAGATGCTATATGAAACTGCATTTTGACCCGAGTAGCAGTAAAGGTCCCACGGTACCTTTTGCAACAATAGTGTGAAAATCCCAGTGCCTTGGCCAATTTCCAAATGATGCAATCCCATTCCCCACTTGCCCAACATTTCCTCTGCTGTTCCAAGTGGAAGAGAGGTCCCTTTCTAGCTTTTAGGGTTTTAAAATATTATGGAGTAATACTCTAAATTAATTAGTGAGGCATTTGGCACACACCATCCCTGATATATTTGCTAGTCGGTGGTAATGTGAAATGACGACGAATGTTGCCTATATAAATTTTATTGTAAAATGATTTACAAAATCCTAACTTAAAAGCTGCACTTCAAATATAAGCCTAATTTCATCAATTAGTTGGCTAAAAGATCCACTCAAAAATTTTTATCTTTGTGGGCAGCCGGATGGCTTAGTTGGTTAGAGCGAGAGCTCTCAACAACAAAGTTGCCGGAAATCCACGGGATGGTGGGCTGTGCCCCCTGCGACTAAAGATTGAAAACAGTGACTGGACTTGGAGCTGAGCTGTGCCCTCCACAACTAGATTGAAGGACAATGACTTGGAGATGATGGGCCCTGGAGTAACACACTGTTCCCCAATAAAATTTATTAAAAAAATTTTTTTTCTTGATCTTTGTTAGAAAATGAAAATAAACATTACAAAATGCGTGGTTATGTACATAGCTTATGGGGTGGGTGGGGGAGATGAGAATCTGTTAAGCCCTTTTAGCCATGGAGAAATTCTTATTCAATTAATTCTAGCCTTGGCTCTGAAAAGGGCTAAAATGATTGGTTGAAATGGCCGTGGCTATTAAGCACAAGTTGTTTACATGGATGACATGAGGAAATGAAGATGCACGTGTTTGGCAAGGCTGCCTCTGCTGCTGGGGCAGTTCTGCCACCACCCTGATGCCCACCACCGTGAGGAGTGACACAGATGCAAACAGGCATTAATTAGTTGGTCTCCACGACAGCATGAACTGAAATGGCACAGCAATGGGATGAAGATGGGTTCTGCACCTGTGAGCTGGAAGTCATCACCTGTTCCGCTGTGGCAGTTGGCCTGGTCATCATCACATTCATCCACCAGGTTCCCATTGGGAGTGGTCGGTCCAGCTGTAGGTGCTGAAACAAGATCCAAGGATCATTATCTCACACCTCTGAAATGTATTCTCAAGCCTCTAGTCTGGCTGTTGAATCTGCTAACACTTTTGCTGAATAATCTGTGGCAAGAAGGCCAGGAACATGGCTTACCTCTCTTTCAGGAGCTAAAATAGATTTGGATTTTGCAGACTCCATTGGGGACTGCTTTGTTTGGGTGTTTGATCCATATCTGCTGAATAGAGTTGGCTGCCTTCACATTTTCTACATTGTTAGCTACATAAACATCCTTTTTCTGAAAAGGTCTTAAATTCTCACTGGTTATTTATTCATGACCCTGGGGTTGAGAACTTTGATAGTAAAGATATGGCTTGAACTGTTTTTCCTTTCATTTTCAAGGTATTAGAGAATTCACTTGTCATGAATTCTTTTAAATGCTTAGTACTTACTAAGTTTGTTAAGTTCATATTATAATTTATAATTTTATTCCCCCAAAGAGAGTCCCATCATTCACTTTTAGTCCAATATTGTTATATATTTTTTAAAGAGTGATTCCATTTCCATCAACTTGTGATCCCTCTCCAGAGCAGGTGTCTGAGAGGATTTGTCTTAGATATCCTGGGGTCATTTTACTTAACTCCCAGAGGACTGCATTCCACTGCTGGCAGGTATTCCCATATCTTTGAGTTTGTAGATGAAAGGTATCCAACATTAATCAAAGACTGCTTTTGAAGTTCTTTAAATTTAGTTCAGTCTATTTTTTTTTCAGCCTGTTATTCATTTTTGCAATCTGTTTAATATTTTACAGTTTTCGGCATTACATTTCACTTTACGAGACTGGAGATAATGTACAGTTCTCTTGATGTTTGAGAACCAGACAAGATGCTGAGAGCGGGGTCCTGTTCTCTAATAGCTTCTGGCCAGCAGGAATGTGCTGGGAACTGCTGCTTTCTCAATAAAAATTTGACATTGTTTGTTATTGTGCTTAAGTACTGAGCAGAGTTATGACAAATGTAGAAATGTAGCTAGTTTCAACTTCCTTAACTACCTAAAAGCACACACCAATAATAACTGGGAAACCAGCACATACAGATGTTATAGACACCGTTTAGGCATACAGTCCACACTTTTTAAAGCATACACACATATTCCGGGCTCTACTTATTGCTCTCACTGAATCCGTAGAATCCTCTCTGGCAAGCTAGATGCTTGTCTTCATTAAGATGTCTTGATAATGTGCCACTTTTAAGTATTTTAAACTGTCTCTTCAGGTTGCTGTTTTTCATTCATTATGGTTTCTACAAAGGTGGGGTTCCAAGTTGGAAGTGGCCCAGGATAGTACCGAGATTAAATTGAAAATAGTAGAAAGTGAATGATTTTTATGTCTCAGTTTTAATACTTGAAAATATTTTATTTTCTGTCGTTCTCTAATTATTTCTTAAATATAAATGCTAGCCTAAAATAGAATGGACACCCAGGAAAGGCTGGACTATACCATATCCTTTTTGTACCCCTCTAGGTAACTCCTGTAGAACGAGGGACAACATAGATACCAGTATTTAATAAGGCCTATTCATTGACTTAAAGAAGAAGAAAAGCACTCCCTTTTAACAATTGTATTAAAAGCTTTGACATTACTTTCCTGGATGTTGGTTTCTCACATGGCTTGGGGCAACTTCCTCATTTCTGTGAGAGCTTGGAAACATCTGTTGCAAAGCCCTTCACCAATAATTTCGACCGCGCACTATAGAGTTGACACTGGCAAATTGCCACCAGGCTCAGTCTTTTCAACCATCCATTCATTCCACCTCCTAAATCAGTGTTGCTTCCCAGAACCCAGGCTAAAGACTTGCCTCATAGCAGCAGACTCCCTTTTCCAGATGACCACATTTCTCAGTAAATTGAACGTGTCTGCAGTTGACTCAATCTGCCCATCCCTTCTTTTTCTTGGCATCTTTGCCAAAGCCCTGGCACATGGTCATTCTTGGTCTGTGTTGATAGTGGCTAGATAATTCAGAAGTCTGGGACATGACTACAGATATGGAAACAACTGCACAATAAAGAATGAGAGATAATGGCCTGCTTTTAAATAAGTACATAGGAAAGTAGCTATGAATTATTCACTTGTACGGTGATTCATAGCTTAAGATTCTACAAAATCTTCTAAAAAGTGCATAAAAAAGTTTTATGATATTTAATGTGCTCAGGAATATAGTTACATTTGGGTAGCTGAAAACACTTAATTTTGAAATCACAAGAAGGTGATACTAAAAAAGCATTCTTTAAAACAACTATGAGCATATGCTCAGTTTATTAACATCTGGGTACCAACAATAGCCATTCTTTGAGCTAACCTGGAGAAAGACCTTTATGGGGATGGAAAAGTTTGTATAAGGTTATTCATTTATGCCCAAATGTAAGGCAGATGGGAATCTGAATGCACAAAAGCATTAAACAGTACAATAAACAACCATCATATCATTTTTTTCAAACATTCATCTCATTTAGTATGTGACAAAAACGCAAAGACGGAAAAGTTATGAGGTCAGTGTGAAAACTGAATTTGTTCTTGATATGACCTTTATATGATAACCTAAGTTTATTCAGTAACATCCTTAAACAGGCGTCACTGTATATTCACATACATTACATTATATAAAGTTTGTGTCTGCAGCAGCTTAAGAAATTCATCTAAGAGAATGTCTTGATGTTTCAGTCTGTCGAATGCTGCTTCCTGCTGGTATATGAAAGGTAGTCAACACAATCTACAGAACCCTAGATCACACATAGACTTTGAAACAAAATTTAAAAAGTCAAAGGATTGATGGTTGCCAGGTTGGGGGAGTGGGAAGTAGGGGGAATTTGCTTAATGGTTAAGTGGTTTTACTTTGGAATGATGGAAATATTTTAGAACTAGATAGATTATTCACAAATAATTGTGAATGTTTGTACTAAATGCTACTGAATTGTTTACTTTAAAATGGTGAATTTTGTGTTGTGTGAATTTCACTTCAATAAATTATTATTATTTGTTAAATCCAAGGAGACAACCCCACAGAATCTGAGGAGAGTTACACAAAAAACCAAGACAAAAAAAGGAATCTGAAGGCATTGTTTTCAGATTAGAATGTTCTAGAATGTGCTTGAATGTTGAGCCTCATGAACTGGCAGGCACAGAGAGATGCAAGATTATCCAGGGAAAAAGGTGGTAATTTGTGATAGTACCGTCAAGGGCATAAATGCATGAAAAGGAAAAAAAAAATCTAGGAAATAGTTGGGACTCTGGAAATTGTAATTACCTTCCACTTCACAGCCCAGCAGCTCCATCCTCAGCCCTAGGCCACCATGAGTGGCTCGCTCAGGGTAGATCCTGATGAATCGTGTGGAAAGAGGTGGGAAAGTCCGTAGCTCAGGTGTATCATAGTTGCTATTGCCTTCAAAAGACTGTGAAGTATGAGAAACACCAGTTATTAATAAAACCTCCCTTTCGGCAGAAAAGCCCCTCCACAAGGACTTTTAACAGGGAAGAGAAATAGGGCTCATTCTGCCACTTCGTAAATGGCTGACATACCTTTCATAAATGAGAAAGGAAAAAAAAAAACACACACGATTAAACCTTCTCTAAGAAGTGACAGATGTCATTTCTCAGAAACCAGAGTACATATTGAGGCTATACCAGAAGCTTTAATGAGACACGTTTTAAAATGATATGCTGATATGCCCGGGAGGAGTGGCACTTTTACCACTTCTTGAGGTGGAGGACAGTAACTCAGGAAGAGAACTTGCCATTTTTCAGAGCTTATAATAGACACCACATTTTCAATAACTACTCCTGTTGTATTCTCTTAAATGAGCCGGTCTTATAGGAGAGGGACGAATTAAATTCCTGAAGTAGGAAATAGTAAATTTAATGCAGTGCAAATGCTGTTTATTCAAGAACTTGGGTTATTCCAACCCTTTGGAATTGCTATTTACTTAAGCAGTTCTACCAGTTGGAGGCATTGGTAGATAAAAGACCTTCTCATCTCAGGAAGGGAACAAGAGTCCTGTTTGTTAAGTGATGTTCTGATGCCTGATTGAATTGCCCCTCTTTGTCAACTGCATTCCTAACTTGAAGTCACTGTGACATTTTTTTAGGAGCTAGGCTACCCGGTCCTGGTGCCGCTGCTGGATTACTTTATTTCCCTTTTTACACTGACAGGAAGATCAAAATCCTTGAGAGCATATCTTTTTCAAGAAGTGGAACCTCCCTATAGCCTCTTTTCCCAACACCATTCTTAATCCTGTCCAGAACAGGAGAAGGGGAGGGAGATTAGAGAAATTGAATTGCTTTATCACTGAGAGTGTCCTTTAATATACCAAACATCCTATGTGAAAGGCATTAAGTGCTTAAAATATATTAATTCATTTAATCCTCAGGAAAACGACACGAGGTAGGTTCTGTTATTACCCTCGTGTTACAGATGAGGCATAGAGAGGTCAAGCAATTGGCCCACGGTCGCTTGTCAGGTAAGTGGCAGAGCCAGGATTCAAGCCTAGGCAGTTTGAATCGGTGCCCTTCAGCCCTTCACTACTACACTGCTATGATGCCTCCTTTTGTCTCTAGAAATAATCTAGTCTAATCTAGTCATTTTAATAGACGAAAACACTGAGGTCCAGGAAATTGAGGTCTTTGCCCAAGGCCACACATTTAGTTTCATTAGTTTTTCTTTACATATATTGCAGTTTGGGCTACCAAACCTGGTAGTTCAGATTGAGTGGATGGTCAGCCTATGGCCAGGCTATGTCAGTCATGAGTGGGAACCACGCCCAGTAGTTGGGTCATAAAGCAGCCAAAGATGCCATCATCCAGTGGCAGAAATATCATGGCAAAACAGGGGACACATTTAAGAGAAGACAGACAGGTTGAGTAGGTTGTGACATATACAGAGGTTTTCTGAGTTCTAGAAGAAAATTAATTGGTCTTTTTCCAACTCAGAAGAGCCTCCGGGAATCTCAAAGTACATGGCTAACATAGACCTACTTCTCCCAATTAAGGTTTCCTTCTATTATTTTCAAGAGTAAACTCCCTTTGGGGTGGGGTTCTGTACTCTTGATAGAACTGCAGTTGCTGCCAGTAATTGAGAATCTGACATATATTATTGTCAGGTCCAATTAAGTGCTGTCAGTAAGATACTAATTATAGTGAAAATAGCATTACTACACATGCGAGTTCTGGGTATGTTAACATAGTTCCAACAATCACAGGAGAAAAGCACTTATATCAATGGGATCCCAGACTCTTCTCCTAATTTTAACTTGAGCAAAGAATTAGCACAATGTAAATACATACCACACTGTCAGTGATAAGCTGGGGAAAATATTAGCAAGGAAGAGCCATATGGAACTGGGCTAACTTTGCTAGCATAAGGCTGTTTATGAAATATCTGTCCTTTTATAAATCATGTTTTAGAAGGAAGACTGTGAGTATTTAGATCCTCTATCTGCTCCTGAAAAGTGTAGTGAATTCAAAGACTCTAATATACCTTGGCCATCATGCGTTCTTTGAGAGTAGGAAGCAAGGAGAGGGCACAGAGGATTTTAAATCCATCAAAGTGCTGTTTTATTTCACAAAACAGTACTTATTTTACTGTTACATATAAGGTACTTGGCATCCTAAGCAGGTAACCTTCATTGGTAAGTTTAAATATACTATGTTTTAGATATCTTTATACCATTTAGAAATATGTACTGCTCCTAAATTGAAGGTTTTACTAGTTTCCTTTTTCATCTTTAAGATTTTATTTCTGGGAAAGGGCATTTAGAGATCATAGATTAGGCTCTATGTAAACAACGTAGAAGCTTTCAGTTTTAAATATCATAGGAAGATGACAATTATTGATAGAATCGTATTTTAGGAATAAAATTGAACACATGCAACCAATCATGAATGGACTGTTTTGTTAAAATTAAAAACTGTTGGCTTCTTGTGGAATTCTATAGGAGATGTATTATAATAGAGGGATAGCTTTAGACTTGATTGCAGATGCGTGGATTGCATAACAAAAGGAAGCATATGATGCCTCCTATCCAGAGCATATGGTAATTTGTTTTCTGTCTCTCTTAGAACCCTAGTGTTGAAGAATATGTCACAACAGCACACACTGCCATGTGACAGCAGCTCCAGGAAGTTGTTGATTTGCAATATATTCACACATTGCGATAAAGTCCCAAGGCTGACTACGCCTCAGAGGAGATTGGCTCTTAGGGAGCACTCCAGTTTCTGATGTTTATTTTACTTTTTCTTTCACCGAAACGAGAGGGGGCAGACATAAAAGGGAAACCGAAATGGACATAAGAAAGTAGCTGCACACAGATGGAAAAAAAACGCTGGAAATGTTTTAGAAACCACAAGTTAACAAGGGGTGAAATGGGAGAGAAATTTTTACGTTTCTGACAGCATCATCCCTGTCGGTGGGTGGCTGACCCACAGCCGGTGGGGGACAGGGCTGTCTCTGCAGAGCCCCACATCTGGACAGAGTGGAGCTGGCTGCACTGCCTCAGCTTTTGTTTCCTGCCTGCAATGCCTTTGTCGGAGTCACTATATTAAGCTATGTTCCCACACTTACTTAGAGGGGGAGCAAGGATAATATTCGCTCCAATTAGCTAGAATCTCCTTTTCATAAAAGGAGTAGGTCTTGGTCAGAGTGGGGATGGGAAGGCTGGGACCAAAAGGCCAATTGTGTTGGCTATGAGAAGTATCATCGGCTGAATACCATTCCCACATTGCATACAGAACTGACTGCCTTTGGGTTGTTGCTTATTTTAATCTCAAATGAGCTTCCAGGTCACCTAGCTTACTCCTGGGTATCCTTTCTTAGTTGGCCTATGTACTCAGGAAATGCAAATAAATTCAACCAACAGCTTAAATAAAATGTAATCATTAAAGAATATCTGTTTAGTTAAAAAAATATTATAGCATGTGTTCTGGTGAATGTTGGAATATTTTTATATTGAGATTCCCTTCCCTTTTCACTGGATCATCAAAGGTCAGCTGCATTTAAAAAAGGTTCTAATGCATAAAAAAATACACTTAAGCATTACTTACAATAGCCAAAGGAAGAGTCAACCCCACTGTGTGTTGATGGATGAATGGAGAAACAAAATGTGGTATATGCAAATAATAGAATACTAGTCAGCCTTAAAAAGGACATCTTGACACATGCTACAACACGGATGAAACGTGAAGACATTATGCTAAATGAAATAAGCCAGTCAAAAAAGGACAAATATTGTATGTTTCCACTTATATGTAGCACTTAGATTAGTCAAATTCATAGAGACAGAAAGTAGAATGATGGTTGTCAGGGGTGGGGGACAGGGGAAGTGGGAGTTATTGCTTCATGGGTACAGACTTTCACTTTTGTTGCAAGATGAGAAAGTTCTGGAGATTGGTTTCACAACAATATAAATATGCTTAATATTCCTGAACTGTACACCTGAAAAAGTTAAGATGGTAAATTTTGTTATGTGTATATCACCACAATTGAAAATTAAAAAAAAAACAAACAAAAAAAACACCTAAAGGAGGGATAGGTGACAGAAGGGAAAGGGGAAGGGCTCATAGGTTAGAATTTGCAGAGAGATTTTGACTTCCTACTGAGTTGCTGCTCTCAGTCCCCTGCTGCTCACCCTCACAGCTGCCCTGTCTCCTGTCTGTGTTGAGCTATCTGCCATCCTTAAGAAAGGGAAAGGTTTATCTCAGACATCATTTTTTCCAATCCTGTGTGCCCTAGAACCTGGGATCTTACTAACACCATCACACATCGCCACTGGTCTCACTGCTGAAAGGGAATAAGTCTTGCTTCCTCAGGAAACTGATGGAGGTCCCTGATTTAAGTCAAGGATGTGAGGAAGGGCTTCCTCCCGGCAGTTGCTCCCTGCCCTTGGACCTCACCTTAGCCTTGCGTTTGCTGTCGTCTATGATCATTTTCCAGTCGGAACCATTGTTGCTGTACCCGATCTTGAATTTCCTCATGGATACCTTGTTGTCCCGGTGCTTCCCTCCCTGAATGATGATGCCCCTCACAATCTTCTCCTCCCCCAGGTCCACTTGGAGCCACTCATTTGTGTACGGGTGAGGTGCGGGGGGCAGTACCCAGCCAGAGCGACTGGTCACAAGGCGAATATTTTCAGGCATCCAGTTTCTGTCCCCTTGGTTTGATGCTGTAATCTGGGAGTCAGAAATAAGTCCAGACACCATACCCAGCATTCCAGAGCAAGGATAATCTATAGGGTAGAATGAAATAGATAATGTAAAATGATTTTCTAGAAGTCTCCATGCTTAGAAAGAGAATAAAACATACTGAAAAAAACATTGTCTGTACTCATGCATATAAATGTTTAAATTTCTGGATCATTTGACGCTAAACTAGAGCCTTCCCTCCCTCAAACCTTTCTTCCACTCTTTCAGAACTCCCCTCCCTATACTACATTCCAATAAGTAAAATCTTCAATAAGAACATACATTTCCCCCTTTTTGAGTTTTTCTAAGGCAACGAACAACATCATAGATCTTTTTATATCTTTTACAGCAGGCCAAGTAGCATCTGAGTGTAAGGAGAGTATCAATCATTGATTAAGTGATTGGTGACTTAAAAAAAATGTTCAACAGTTCAATTATTCTCCTTTCAAAATTGTACATTTCAATCAAGGACATGCATAGGAATAATAATTTATTTTTCTTTGAACAACTCAATTTTGCATAACATAATCAAAAGTTAGCCTAAAAATGTAACCATCTTAATAGGCATGTATCTAATACAGTAAAACTACGTCCATGTTATCAGCTGAACCTTACGAATTAATAACTGAGATGTTCTCCCCATGAATTGATACATAGTTCAGATCATGTCATTTCTTTATTCAAACGTTCAGTGCCTGCTTGCTTAGGAATTAGGCATGTACTTTCAACCAAGCATGCCAGGCCTTCCATAGCATATCCTTGCAAGGCCTCCCCTTGAAAGGCTGAGCATTCAAGTGTGTTATTGCATTGAATTCTCACACAGAGACAGTATCCAACCCTCTCAGTGTCACAGAACTCGTGACTGGAAGAAACAAAACTCAAACCGAGGGCTGCCTGATATCAAGGCCTAAACCATTGAAGGACTTGGGGATGTGCTCAAGACCATCACAGCACAGAGGGCTTATAAGATGAGGGTTCAAAAGTACCCACTGTGCATGGCTAAGGAGTGGGCTGGGGCCCCTGACCAAAACATTTTCAATGGAACGGAGAATCAGAAACCAGAATGCCATGGGTAGAGGAGAAAGAGGTGGACAAAGGAGACATTTTTGTCTCCAAAGCAAGGCTGCAGAGGAAGGAGAGAATAGTAACGGGGGTGGGGGAAAGGTATGACTGGTCGTGAGAGGCCTCGTAGCACTCCTGAGATGGTAGAGTTGAGCATTTCTGAATGGCGTTGGGAAGAGACAACAGAAAAGGAGAGGTCACGATTGTATGGGAGCAACGTGTACAAATGTGGAAATGTAAGGAACTGAAATGAACATCTTCCGCACCTGGCTGGGAGTTGGGTGGGGACTCTCTCTTATTCTGCTCCCTTTGCTAGAAATTCCTTGTCATCTTGTCCTTTCCAATATCTGAACCACTTAAAATCTTGATCCGTTTTCAAATGCTACGTCATTTATTCAATTTTCCTGATCTCTCCAACGAGATGTGGCTTTCCTTTTCTGGAGGTTTTCACAGCACTTCATCTGCATTTCTCATATATTGATGGCCATATTCAGTTCCTTGCCTTACTGCTATTTGCCTCCCCACATTTTAAGTTCTCTGAGAGCATGGAACAAGTCATATTTAAACACTTTCTATGACTCCCTGTGCCCTGCTTTATAAATAGTATTTGCTCAATAAATATTTGTCAAATGAATCAACTTATTAACACTTTAAAAGGCAGCTGCCCATTTCCCAAGCACCTCTTCCGGTAATTCAGCCATAGTATTTGCTCCAGGCTGGGATCTGGAAACCAAGAATCAATTCAATGGGGATTAAAAAAAGATTTACAAAAACTATTTTACTGGGGGACTATGAAATTATAGTGTTAAAAATAGAAATCACATTTTGGTCACTGTGGTCACACCTGCTGATTCAAAACCAGCTTTTATAAAGAAAATGTTTAGCTGGTAATGAGGACCAGATGTTAACATTCGGAAAAAAACATAATTAACTTGAATATTCTAAAGAGAGCAGAACCTTTACCAGATTAATGTCCTTTCTCTAACACAGAGCTGGCTAGGGCGAAGTTTATAATCCACAAATCTAGCAAATGCCCAGCCCCTGTTCGGCCAACAGGTCCATTGGAACACAGACTGTCATTCCTCCTGTATGTTTGCCTCATCCAAAAAGAACAACGAAAAGGAACCTTAATTTGCCCTTGACCGAAAACTGATTCTTTCAGCAATGATTAAGAGAAAACATATACAGAGGATGCCAAAAAAATGTATACACATTTTTTTTAACGTTTATTTATTTTCAGTGTTTTTTTTCCAGAACCCATTAGCTCCAAGTCAAGTAGTTGTTTCAATCCAGTTGTGGAGGGTGCAGCTCACAGTGGCCCATGTGGGGATTTAACCGGCAACCCTGTTGTTAAGAGTACCGCGCTCTAACCAGCTGAGCTAAACGGCTGCCCCTGTATACACATTTTAAGAAAGGAAAAAACTGTATTAAAATTATGCTCATGGTAACCACTTTGAGCACCTCTTGTAATTGCAGAAGTCAAATGTGACTTGTATTCCTCTTTTGTTATTGATATATATTGAGTATTACAATTTTAATAGGTTTTCCTTTCTTAAAATGTGTATACATTTTTGGGGCACCCTCTGTATTAACAATTCAAAGTTTGAATGAGATGCTAGGATCTAAATCTGTTCTTCCACAGTCGGCTGACTCAGATGTGCTATAGCCTGGCTACATGTCAAATCCTTTAGAAATAGTGTTGCCAGATTTAACAAACAAGCAATCAAACAAAAACAATAAAACAAGAAGCAGGATGCTAAACTAAATTAGAATTTCAGACAAATAAGAAATAATTTTTTAGTACAAGTATGTCCTAAATATTGCATGGGATAAAAAAATTATCTGTCACTTATCTGCATAAGATTTAACCTGCAATCCTGTATTGTATTTTTGCTGGTTACCCTGTTTGCAAACCTTAAAACCAATCCTAGATGAGAAGGAGAGGTGAGTTCTGTGATGGGGAATTGAGGTGGTTATTTTCACTGATACATACTATTTTACAAGAAAATCTCTGTACTTAGCTTTAATGGGAAAACTGAGATATACTGATAAATCAAATATCAGTTAACCAATTTTCAAAGAATGAGATGGTAATAATTGCATTTGATGAGAGAACCTGAATGAGCATAATTTTGTCTTTCCTTGATGACTCAGAAAGTATCTTTGGATTTTGTGGTGCCTGAAATCATCACTGAGAACTTTTGATTAACATAGAAACACTCTAATGTGTGCTGAAGTTAATATGCTTCTAGTTAACAAATACAAGTTAACAGACTTTGGAGTGTGTTCTCATACATTAAGTAGTAGCCCTACAAGATTAATTTCACTAATTTCCATCTTTGCCAAAATGATGAAGTCTGCTTTGTCAAAATAATGAAAATGTTCCTTTGTCATTTCCTATAAAGTAAAATGGTTTGCTACAATCTTGTTTCTAGAACATATAAATCATTAAATCCAGAGCATATAATGTAGTGACCCATCATTATATGCTCTGGATTTTTCCAGTTTTACTAATTTCAAAAAATACTTTCTGAATACAAAACTTAGGTTGAAACTTGGGGCTTTGGAGACTTTGGAAGTCAAGTGATATATTCATGTGGTAACTTTTAATTCAATAGTTTTTTTCTTTCTTTTAAAGCTGGATTGAGTTAGGACCTGCCTACTCAAGAGGAGAGGATCAAATTTTGAGATCCATCACATTTCTCAGAAGGCATGGCTAAAACTGCAATTCATTCATTCATTCATTCATTCATTCAAAAATAAGTGCATTGAGCACTTACTATGTTCCAGGCATACAGGACACAATAGAAAATCAGGCAAACATTGTCATCCCTCTCATAGATCTTCCAGTTAGCAGGGACACTTGTTCTTCTTTCATTAGTCTCCCCTAGGAGGGGACCATAGTCTCTAAAAGAAAATTATTTGCTTCTGGTACCAAGAAGCAAACACTGATATTGTTCACTAGAGTTTCTGCTTGCTGGGGCTTATTCTGGGTTCAATTTATTGAGCATCACGTACTGCTTAATTTATTGGGTACCATTTAGTGAGCACTTATTCTAAACCAGGTATGTTACAAAGAGTCTTTCACTGAATTCTCATTATAGATGAATTAAGGTTAATCTTACTGACCAGGAAAAGAAGATCAGAGAGACTTAATGTCTTGCCTATGGTCACGCATTCACTAAGTGGATAATCCAGAGCTAACCCTGGATATGTCTGTGTATCTTCTGTACATACGACCATTATTATTACATGCTGGCCTCTTCAAAAACCTGCCTCAACCAATTACTTGGAGACTGTAGCTGTCTTACTAGAGAGAAAGTATGTAAAATAAAGTAGGGATCATGATTAGCAGACTAGCCCTATGAACCTAAAAGCAGTGTCTAATTAGCGGGGGGGGGGGGGGGAAGCATTCTTCAAATAGCTGTAAAATAGAAGACATGTAAAAATATCAGAATATGCTGTTTTAGTCATGTATGTTTAAATAACTAGATAATTTAACTATTTTTAAAAATCTGATAAACTATTTGCCTTCTTTATATGTGAAGACTCACACTCTTAGAATTAACTCTCAGGGAAATCCTTGGGAAAATGAAAATAGAGCATTTCAGGTTTAAAGAAGTATTTTTATTTGACTAAAAGGAGACTGTTTTTTTATTTGACTAAAAGGAGAGCCTGGACATTCAGAGTTCAGACTAACATGTTTGGAGTCTTTATGAAATTTATCTCATTTTTTTGTTTGGTACTGTGACATGAGATTAGGTTGGAGTAATTGGCCAGAAATTTCTACCCTGGCTTCAAAAGGTCTTATTTCTACAAATTTATCGGTAACCTCTAAAATTTGTAATGCTCTGAAAATGACCTAGAACTTTCTCTTATGTAATTGTTGATCAAATATAAAGCCAAGGTTATATCTCACTTTTCAGTGTTCTTGCCTCCTCCAAAACCCTCCCACCGAGTTCCTGCCTCCAAGGCCATGAACTTTCTAAGTCTTAGGTCCTAAAACAATAAACACGTCTGTCTCTATGATGGAAATAAATAAAATTTTGGTAAGAAATCAGATGTTAATTTTTACTTTCCAAATGGATTCTACTGTAAACAGTGTAGTTTTTTTCCCCCCTCCTTAGTTTGCTCTTCAAATTGCTTATAACTTCAAGGAAAATTCTAATTTTTTTTTTTTTTTGGTTTCAAGTCAGTATTTTCTGTTTCTAAAAATAATTATACTAAAGAGGATAAAAATAAAAACAATAAAGCGGTCGTTCTTGGAATGAGAAATTAAATACCCTAAATACCAGGGGTGCCAAAAAAGTGTATACAAGTGGACAGTTTGGTCAGCGTGGCTCAAGCAGTAGTTCGCCGTAATCAGAAGTGTCTGGACACTGATGGTAACGACTTTGAGCACCTCTTGTAATTGCAGAAGTCAAACGGGACTTGTATTCATCTTTTGTTAGTAGTATATATTGAGTATTACAATTTTAATACAGTTTTTTTCCTTTCTTAAAATGTGTATACATTTTTTGGCACCCTCTGTGTGTGTGTGTGTGTGTGTGTGTGTGTGTGTGTGTGTGTGTGTGTATTCACAGGATGTAAAATACAGCACAGGGAACATAGCAATGATATTGGAATAGCTACGTACAGTGTCAGATGGGTAGTATACTTGGGAGGGTTATCACTTTGTGAGGGGTGTAAATGTCTAATTATTATGTTGTTTTGTACACCTGAAACTAATAATAAAAAAAGATCAAGAATATAGTTTTGAAACAATAAAAGAAAACTTTGCAGTGTATTTATTTAAATGAAAAAGAATTCTAAAGTGACTGCTATTTACTTTAAAATTCAGAGTGTGGTACAGGAACATGAATGGACAAGTCCTGATCACCATAGAAATACAGTGAGAATAACAGTCAGGACCATTCTTGTCCTTCCAGCTCTGTAACAACATGGCTGACTGTTAGCTACTTAGTCTCTCAGTACCACACGTTCTTCATCTCTCAAATGAGAGATGAATTTGCTACTTATAGCGAATTTAACAGAGATGTTAAAGTCCTATTAATGTCATGCGAAACAAACTCAGAAACTAGAAACATTGCCAAGTTGATTTATAATATTAGTATATTCATTCAATAAAAGAGAGCTAGATACTGAGACAACACCTAAGAGAATGTTGTCAGAGTAGTTAGTGAGTAAAAGGAGAAAATCAGGCAA
Source organism: Rhinolophus sinicus (assembly GCF_057876585.1). Taxonomy (NCBI): domain Eukaryota; kingdom Metazoa; phylum Chordata; class Mammalia; order Chiroptera; family Rhinolophidae; genus Rhinolophus; species Rhinolophus sinicus. Next base: position 131,529,062 of record NC_142501.1, read on the forward strand.
GTTAAACTCCTTAACTGTAGTTCATGAGGCCACCTCTAGACTTCAAAATTAAAAAGATAAGCAAGTGGAGAACACTCTACAGAATGGTTATTTTTTGTCAGTCTACTAAGGACCTGTCAGTGTGTCCAGGAGACAAGGATAAAAGGCACAGCGTTTGCCTTCAGAGAGCTTATTTGGTCTTGTGGAAAGACACCACTTCACAAATACCCACCATGTGCCCGCCTGTGCTCAGTGCTTTCTATCTACAAGCTAATCCATTATCACAACAGCCTTGTATGGTGTACATTATTATGACTGTTTTCCAGGTGAGATAACTAAGGCTTTGAAAAGTAGTAAGTTGCCCAAAGAAATAAACTAGTGAGTACTACAAGTAGGATTTAAACTCAGATTTGTCTAAATCCAATGCATATGCTCTTAACTACCAAACGAAAATGCCCACATTTATACAAAATGATTCTCCCTGTCTCCAAAAGTTTACACAAATCAAAAGTAGGCAATCTTCAAGCTGGAGCTTACCTGTTATCTTGCAGCCGTACACTTCAAACCTCATAGAGATGCCAGTTTCCCATGTGACTGGTTTGATTCGGACAAATCGAGTTATTAGTGGTTTGGGGAAAACTCCAAACACGACATCTGTGGGGTTGGTGTTTCCCCGAAAGATCTGTGTGGAAAGAGGAAGCGTCCTTTAGTCACACATTTTGGGGATTGAAAACAAATCGAAAAATGTGTTTTCACAAATGCCTGTAAACATTATTTACAAATTGAGCATTGTCTTTCCAGGTTGAGGTGGTGTTAATAACTTGCCATAGTATTTTTCCAAATGAGGGCAATCAGACAGAATCATGTCTAATACAGAATGCTTTCCTAATCATCTATTCAATTTTCAGAGAGGTCAGAGCCTCCAAAAGCATTGTTACCCGATAACATTCACTAAAGAATACATGCTATTATCTAAAAAAGTGGGAAAGTATTAACTTTATCATGAGGGCCTGCAGAATGTTATAGACATTTCATGGAAAGTCTCACTATTTTACTTTCCCTGGAACCCCCAGAAGGTGTGCTTTTTGAGTTCAGTGCCAAGTCTGGCTCTTTGAAAATTCTAGGTTATGTTCCCAGCTATCGCACTAGGTCAAATACCTTTCTCCCTTCCAACTCCATTTCTTGATGAAAGATCTTTTCCCTGACATTAATTAATGACTTTCATCTTTTTGTTTATTGGTAAAATTATGTTTTAGTGGTCAAAATTAAAACTGAGTTATAAATGATATGTAACTGGAAATCAGCTTTTATGGGGCTTCTGTTTCTAGTTTTTAAACTGAGTCGTTTTTTTTTGTTTTTGTTTTTTCCCCTAAGAAAGACGAGTCATGTAACTGCAAGTGTAATCAATGCCAGTCATGAACCAATTTTCCACAAGTATTTGTCGGGGCCACTTGACTTGGACCTGGTGCCATAGTTGTGTTCTCTAGCAAGATCTCTGAGGAATGGAGACTGCCATCATGGAACACTGGCACTAGACCTGCCTCAGGTGAAACTGAAAGCCTCCATTCTCCTGGATTTTACTTCAACCCTGGATTGGGGACAGCCCATGTAAAAGTAACATGCCTCAGTGATAGGCCTTGTGTGATGAGCACTCTGCTTCTCACACAGCCGGGCCATAGTCCTCTCAGGTTGTGTAACTAGAGATTACTGGGCCCATCGGAGGCATGGAGATTCCTCCTCACCTTTCCAGGTAAGTCCATAGAGGAAGACCACAGGTGCCCAAGGCTTGCTCTTCCCCTGCGAGAAATGGCTTGTAAAAGTCAGGATGCTGTTATTACTTCATTTGGTTTAAGTGGCCTGCACAGTTGAAGGGGTTCCAATGCTTTACAAAGCTGGCTATTAGCTTGATCCCTCTCCAGAGGTGATTTAATATCCTAATTTTTCCTAGTCTGGGATGGCCTTCAGATTTCTGTCCTACTTGAGCATCCCTCTCTGGGAAACAATCTGTGTAGGGTCATTTTTGTGTGACAAAAAATAATGGGTAGCTGCCAGAAGGAGTAGAGTCCCAAACCATGGTGCTTAAAGGGTCAACAAGCCACTTCAGGGAGAGCCCAGCAGTCTGTTAAGAGTGCCGCATGTGCCAACACTTGGCTCATACTGAGGCAATTTTATGTTTGCTGAAAGCCACGTAAGGACATGCATTCCATTCAAAATAAAGAGGACTGCTGATGTTGTGATTGCTCCAAGCCTGCTCTTGCTGAGGTACAGCCAACTCTCCCTGAGGAAAGAAGCAAAAAAGGTAGAGGGCAGTGGCTGAAAGGCCCCACAGTACAGAGAAAAGCAGGTGGCCAACAATAACTAGACTCCAGGTGGATGTTTGGATTTCATTTAGGTTCAGTGAAAGTGCTCAGACAGATGCCAGGCCTTTATCTTTGCTGAATCTTTATTCTTTCTGCCTCCTACTCTGCAAGCCCTTCTGTGTGCCAGGGTGTTCTTGACAGTGGAGCTGGAGTGAGCTGTGTGCATTAGTAGGCACCCCCAGAATCTGTGTGTGCCTTCTGACACCCCTTCTGGGCCATGAGAGCAACTGATGGACAATGGGTACAGAGAACATCTTGGAGAAGTAGCAGTCATTTTTTAAAGAAATGGCCTGAAGGTCTGGGGTTAGTTCTCCCCACTATTTCTAGGTTCTTTTGTTTGTTGGCGTGTCCTTGGCATTAGTAGGGTGGTTTTTTTTGTGTGTGTTTTGTTTTTTGTTTTGTCTGTTTGAAATTAAAGCATGTCTTCACAAAAGCTACTCCAAAACAAGAATAAGCCATGAAACTCAGGGTCAAATTTACTCGCTTAATTGCCACAAATGTTGACTATGAGAGTTTTTCTTCCCCAGATGGAGGATTGGTTCCATGTCCTCTCAGGCTAGACAGTGACCTTGAACTTGCCTGTCCGCAGAACTTCCCTCCCACAGAGCAGCTGCACATCTCTATCCACTTCAATCTTATATTCCCTAAGCAAGAGTGGGGGCTTCACATCTAATCAAAGGGAATTAACAGTTTTCTTACTTCACACCCTGGAGGCTTTTCTCAGTTCCAGACTCAGGAGAAAGTCAAGGCCATGAATGCTTGAAAGAGAGGCAAGGACATGTTAACTGATCTCTTCCCAAACCCAGGATTTCAAGTTACCTGGGTCTTTGCTACTATCCTTATTAATTCCCTATGTTTTACTCAGCCTCCAGGGCAAGCTTTTAATTTTGGGGAAACAGCGAGTATGAAATCTTTTGATTACTAAATCAGAGCAAGCATAACTTCAAATAAACAGGCAGGCTGAGAAAAAACACCTCAGTTCCAAATGAGTTAGGGCAGAGCGCCTGGGGGCAGGGCATGGTTGCATGGCCTTCTTGGTTGAAAGCAGTGAGGCGGTAGCATGTAATTCCTGTGATCTGAGGAACACGATGGACTACCTTAGTTCTATTCATCCTCATAGAAGCAGCCAAACACATTTGTAAATTAGTTTGTAAGCCACAGAGGGGGGGATGAAACGGGCTTTTCTAAAACCAGCCTGTTGCAGAGATGAAGAAAGAATGAATTTATGAAAGAGAATGAAGAAACACAGTGGAAAAAACCCAAACAAAACATTCTCTAAGATTCTAAGAGGACAATGTTTATCCTTTGCATAGTCTGTATCCCCTTGGGAAGTACAAAGTGATTCTTGAGTCTGACACTTAATTTGGCTGGTATTGACTTTTCTTGGACACATCCGTGTAATTTGCTTTTGGCTTCTAGATCTGGGAACATGAGACCCCTAGGTTAGATTTAAACCTCTAATTGCACTTTTCATTTTAAATCAATTCCAAAATATACCAGGCCAGACAGAAAGCTCTCAAACAAACAAGTAAAACTGATCATCCATTTCAAAGACTGAATTGGTTGAGGGGGTAGCAGCCAAACTTACAACAGGTTTATTTCCTTCTTTTATGGTGACCCAGTCTTCTCCATTGGAGCTAATTTCTATTCTGTAAGTCTTGACGTAGTATTTCTTCTTGGTTTCCTTTGAAATGGCTCCCTGTGTCCCAACAGCAGTGACAAAGCGCAGAAGGCCCAAGTCCACCTGCAAGACAATACATGGTCAGTTGTCCATCCCTGCACGGCCGTTACCTGGGCATCTCTGTCTGTGGGCTCCACAGTGTCATTTCCCTCCACCTGGGATCAGTAGACCCTAATTCCGTCTGGCATCAATTATCTGTAACGCCCCATTCCATTTCTGCTTAGAAAGGTCACAGATAAGATAGCAATTGCCCTAGGCAGGCAATTGCCAGGAAGAGACCTCTCATTGCTGCAATGAAGATTGCTTGATCCCTGGTACAAAAGAGAAAACTGGGTTCCATATCATGTTGCTATATTTTCTAAGGGATTAAAAATGCTTTCTGGTGATGTCATAAAAATGGCAGCATGAGGTAAGCCTCTTGAAATCTCCCCTAGAATTTACAACAAATTGAACAACTATAACTCTACAAAAATGCTTTCCAAACAGCACATAAATATATGTCACTTTACAAATAGAAAATCAAGATAAGCAAGATAAACTCAGAAATTGGATACTGGAGAGACCGGGACTGGAACTCAAGTCTAACACGGTGCCATTTCCCATCATGCTTTAGCTTCCGACCTCCCTCCAAACAGAATGCAAACTGAAACAATACTGACTTTGGAAGCACTGTGAGCGTTGTGGTTTGGGAAATGGGTCCTAGATTTGTAATCTGGAAGGGAGTGGAGAAGAGGAACACAAAGATTTTCGTTTCATTTAAATTTCTCCCTTTTGCACATCTTCCCACGGCCTCTCTCCTTACAATTCAGCTTGAGAGGTAGGTGGATTCTAAGGCACCATCTGGGAAGGACCCATGAATGCCTCCATGTGACACCCACTAGGGCTTGCAAGCTTTTATTGATAAGTTTCCAGTGGAGAATTCCTCAACGCAGCAGCTTTGCCTCACTTCTCACTAACCCATCTCAGACCGCTGAAGGTTAGATCACTTGGAGGTCATCACAGCAGTGATGACCAGGGGGTGACCAAAGCCTCAAAGGTCCAGGATTTCATCCCAGAGGTCTGCAGTGGCTTGGGTTGCTCCTAAAATTCACTGTGACATGGGTAGAAAGACAAAGATCTAAGCTCAAGATTCTAGTAGTGGCTCTGCTACTAGCTAGCTATTGGGCCTTGAACAAGTCACTTCATCTTTAGGCTTTTGATTCTTTATTTGTAAAATGGAGGCGTTTGACTAAATCACCTGGAAGGCGCCTTTCAGCTCTGACTTCCTATGATTCTGTGTTGTAAGTAAAGTAAAATAGTTTTTTTTTTCTTTAACTATTTTTATTTTCCTCATTAATAATCAAGAATAATCTTAAAACAAAAATTGTTATTAAAAATTGTTATTAGTTTCTCTATATTAGAAATATTTTCAGTTTCATTTTATGGATACATTTGATTATTTCTATAAAATTATTTCCCTCTATTTATTATACCCTCAACTTATTGTATGTCTGTATAATACAGAAACTTTAAAGAAATGAAACACAAATATATGGTAAATGTTTTTTAAAGGACATGGAAAGTAACCGCACAATACAACTAATAAATATTCACAAGATATTTCAACAGTACATTCATTATTAAGAGGCGAGAGAATGCCACTTTCTCTGAAAAGAGCAACAAAAGCCAAAAAACCAAACAAACACAACTTCTGAATCTTGCTTTACAGTTACTACATGACAACCCAATTTTCAGAAAACAATATTTCAATTAACCCTCCAGTGCCCATAGGCCATGAACACCGAAAGAATTTCTATTTTATGCATAGTCTGCCTGTGAAGAATGACTATTGTCTTTCATGAATTGCTTTTTCCTGAAGGCCCTTGGAATAGTAAATCAACATGTTGCCAATTCCTTCAAAACTGAACCAACAGTTACATCCAGGAAAACCAGCAATATCCCTGGCATACAGAAGCCAATTTGAACACAATTCAACAACAGATTTCATCTAGAAAGGAAGGGGGTACCATTCAATGTAAGAAAATCTTTATTTCATTTACCTGATTTTAAAGGTGTAAAGTCTATTCTCTGAATGCTTTCACCAGATTTAAGAGAAAAAGGAGCAAGACTTTAATGGAAATTACTATTTTAGGATAATAACGGTGGATGCTTTAAATTTTAACTTAACAAATATATACATGTTTACCATTTTTATCTAGTGCCTGACATTTGCATTATTTTTCAAAAGTGAACTATAGTACTTTGTGCACAAATTTCAAAAAAAAAGGAGGCAATCTACGTTTACCAGATTTAGCAAGTGAAAATACAGGATGTTCAGTTAAATCTGAATTTCAGATAACAACAAATATTTTTAGTATAAGTATGTCTCATTCAATGTTTAGGACATAACAACAACTGGCTCATTGCTTACTTGAAATCCAAATTTAAGTGAGTGTTCTGTATGTTATCTGACACTCCTAAATCTCACTCAATTCCGGACAAATAATCAGGTGATTTTTAAGTTGCTGCAAAAACTCTGCTTTCCTAATGCTGCAGTCTGAGAGTTAATGGGTACTTTGGCCATGGCTGTGCTGAAAAATTTCAACTGTTCTTAAATACTCTCAGAGCACTTAGAGTTTTACTCACTGTCCATTGAGTCATGCCCAATGTCATATTCACTTTCAAGCTGAAGAGCCCTTATAATCTTGATGTCCAAGGAAGCACGAAGCAGAGCTATTTAAATAAACTCTTCCTGTCAAATTTACAAATGGCTCTTCAGTTTGGAAATGATTAAATTCCCAAGAGTGCATATTCAGCTTCGGCTGATTTGCAATAACCCTAGAACTTCATTCCCTAGGTGTCCTTTTCCTGCTTTTCAAGTTTTGTATTTAAGATAAAATTTAATTACCAGGTAGGAAAGAAGTCAACTGGTGGTCAATGAGAAGAATCTTAGGGACTAGAAAAAGCTGACTTTAAAGAAAGCAGTAATAGGCTGGAATTAACAAGAAACCCAACATAAGAAGCATCCAAGGTCCCAGGTAGAAAGGCCCCCAAAGCATATGCATGAATCACTTATAAAGAAGGACACGTATTTATTTTCCTTCCTCAGCGGCAATGAAATGCATTAGTAACCTCCCCTTGTAATTGCACAAAGTTCCCTGCTGTGCCTTAAAACTCTGCAGATTCTCTTATTTACCACACTGGGATACTTGACATTTCATTTCATTTTTCTTGCTAACATTACTGCCACTGGGTTTAGTAAGGGTGAATGACAACCTCAGAAAATAACTAGTGCTGGGGACCATTCCAATTAAAATTGGAAGGTACTCCGAACTCTTACAAGACCCCCGCCTCCAGCACTGTGGGAACTCTCAGTGGCAAGGCTGGGGAAGTTCTTTTAAGTCCTCTCTCTTCCTCAGTACCTACAGGGAATGCCCTAACAGAGACCCTCCTGTGCCTGATTGGGAGGAGATACAGAGCCTTCAGCCTCAGAAGTGCCACTGCTCACACTGATGGTGTGTGTGTCAGGAGACTCAGAAGGACTTCATGCCTGGGTATACACCTTTCTTATGGGTGACTCCGTCTCTGCTAATCATGATATTGTCCTCCATCTACCTTTTTTAGTCTTACCTCCTGCATCTATTCCCCTGTAACCGTATCTTCCAGACCCATTAAAATATTTGTTATTCCTTACGCAAGAGAAGCATTTTCTGCCTGTATGCCTTGATGTATAAAGTTCTCCTGGCTTTACCATTTCCTCTTTTTTGACTACAATCTTTCTGGTCTGGTAGGCAGAGTAAGTCACTTCTTACCGCAGAATATTAAGTGCATAGCTCATGTCTCCATCACTGAATCCATCATGTTGTGTTTTTGCTCTACCTCCATCCAAACTTTCATGATTTCTCTTAGGGAATATCTGCTTTTCTATATAGAAAAGTAATAGATGCTTATTGAAAATTCATAAGATGCAGAAAAGATTAGAGAGGAAAATAAAACCTCCATAAGACCAACATTAGGACATAAACACTACCACTGATGATAGCCTTCGAGAGTATTTTCTTCTTAGGCAAAATATATGTGAATATCATGTGTATGTTTTGTTATTATAAAAATAAGGTGGTTTTATCTCTATGTTTGATAACCTACTTTTTGTTTAGTTTTATGGATCTATTTTCAAACCAAAATGTTTTCCTACGTCATCATTTTCAGTGGTTTCGTGGTATTCCATAGTATGGCTGTAGCATAATTATGCTGCTACCTGTGAACACTGTTACTCAACTTGATTGACATTCATTCAGTGGACACTGCTTATCTGCTAAGTTCTGCATTACGTGGTGAGGATGTAAAGAGCAGCAAGTGTGGGAAGCACAAACACATGATTACAGAACTCAGCAAGGTGCATAAAGTGGGATGCAGCACACAGGACGGAATAAACACTTTATCAGAGAATTGGAGGGAGGGGAATTGGAGACATTTCACAGCTGACTTTGATGTCTAAGATACATATTAAAGGGTACACAGTAAGAGCTCGCAAGTAGGCACAAAGGGAAAGAATGTTCCAGGGAGAAGGAGGAAGGGGAAGCGCAGAGTCAAGGAGAAGGAAATGAATGAATGAAATGACAGACACTAATAACCTACCATGTTTCCCTCACTTTCTATAGGCATTAATCAAGAAATATATTGATCTCTAAAGATTATTGTGCTGTGGTCATTTTAAAGCCAAAATAATTAGTTGTCATGAAAAACATTCAAAATCATCCATGACCATCCTCTTGGTTGTTTAGCTTTTTGAATTATGATGAGCTCTCACTAACCTCACATTCTAAGAGACAAGATTGGCGACTAAGACAGGCAGCTGGAAAGACAAAGATACAACCCAGAGCGGTTCTATATAATACCACCCCTCTGTGTTTTGAGGGTTCATTGTCCTAACAATACTTCCTTTCTTTCCACAAAAATTCAGACACACAATAACCATAATTAAATAACCTGCTTTCCCTAAATCCAATCAGCTATACTCCAATCACTATTTTCTTATTTTGAAAGAACATCATTATTTCACAGCTGCTTTATTTTTAATTAGAAGATGGCTGTGATTTCACATCTGAGTTTGATGTACTTCTGTTTAACATTAAGGGTGATGGTGAAGGGAATGTGATGATGGGAGGGGGTACGCACAGAGCTAAACATCAAATGCATTCAGTAAAATTGTTGAATGTTTCACTCCGTGTGTGTGACAAACATAAACATCTGGTACTTATCTGATGGTATGTAGATTATTTTACAGAAGTTTATCAAACTCCTTTAGAGTTCTAGTGGCCACTCTTTGAGTTAGCTTATGTAGTGCCTTCAGCAGACGTGACCCACTCTGACATATTGTTACAAATATAAAATTTTAACACTGTTGGTAGAATGGCCACCCGCATCTTACTTTCACTGTGCTCCACACACAAAGAGAAGACATTGCTGGACAAGAGATACAGAAGAGGAAGTCCCAACTTTTATTTTGGGGAGGAGAGGCACCCTAGAAGAACAAAACAGCTGTCCTCATCCACTTCTGGGGGGCAGGGGATGGTATCCCAGCAGCTCCTTGGGGCGAGGGTCCCCCATGGTGTGGGTTCTAATCACGCTTCTGACTCGCTCTTTGTTATAAGATGTCTACAGGTATAATCCACATGCACTTTATGTCCATGGCATTGTCTTAGTAATGACAGGAAACACATTCCTCAGATAAAGAGAAGCCAGGAGAGGCACACATTTTACTGGGGACCACTTGAGGACAAAGCCCTCGGTTTCAGCATTGTGTAGTAAATCACGTAGCAAACCTTTGCAAACTGCTGGTTAAACACTAGCATGCAGTCTCTGAGCCATGAAATTAATGTTGTTGCTTCCTATAATAATACATAACCAGCTATTGGTAATGTCATAATATGGAAAGCCTCATTTCAAAAATGAAAATCTGTCTTGCTCAATAAAATACTGCCCAATGAGCTGGATTGGCAAGGGAGCATTTACCAGTTTTTAACATTCCCAAGGCAGGTCAATGCAAAAGCCTGAAAAAATAAAGGACAAAGAACTGAAGTCTGATTAAAAACAGGAAAAATATTTTTCGGTCGGTGGGGAGTGTGTCAGATTTTTTTTTTTTATAGCATCTCTAATGACTCAAAGAGCTGTTTAACTCATTGCTAGACTCTACAAGCTAAAGAAAATATTTTTGAGCAATTGTCTCATTTCCTTAGATAACACACATGTTTTCTGACAGAGCCTGAGCATTTGAACACCGATGCTCTTCTAGGATTTGAGAGCCTAATTCACAGCATCTGATCATTTGTGTTCCTTAATTTAATCTTAAACCTTTTATAGTTACTATCAAAATATATTTTATAACTTTATATTCAGAGACATTATTATCTATCTCTTTATGCATTTTTTCACTATTACTGTGTTACATAGAAAAATACTGATGGCTAACATTACTATTATTAATAAAAAATTCACGGGACAGCACCTCTGGGTCAGGCATTTTATTAAGGGCTAAATTTACATACACTGTCTCTTTCAATTCTCGCAGCAGTCATACAAGGGAAGTTTTTATAGACAAAGCAACATAGGAAGAAAGTGATGTGTGTACCTCGCCCAGAGTCACGTAACTTACCAGTTATTTGAGCCAGGACTCACCCTGGATCAAATCTGTGGCCCATGCATAAGCCACTACACCCATGCTGGTCCCAAATTCGTATTGTAAACACCGTAATCATAGAAAAATAATTTAGATTTTCTCAATGAACAATAATGAAATCTTATTCTTTTTGGAAATTAAATGTTTTTGCGTAATTATAGAGAATATGAAACCATTTGTGATTACTTTGACTGTTAGTTTAAAATTTACACTGGCTACTGGAATGCAAAACTTTGTAAATGACTCAGTTATGCTGTTGAAAAACAAGATGGTGGTGATGGGTCACTTTTAGCAAAAGATAGTGAGGAAACATTTACAATGCTGCTAAAGAATTAAAATATTCAAGTACAAGAAAAGCACAATGCAGGAAGAACCTCACCAATTTCCTTTTCTAGCTTTAATTGCCCAAATTAATCTTTTTTCCCCATAGCTAAAGTAAAGTGTTTTCCTGGGTGGAAACGAACTACTGGTTGCAACAAAACCTATGCTGATAGTAAAACAATCCCAAGTGAACGAACAGATGAATTTTCCTATCACAAGACATGAGCCAACCAGCTAGAATAACATTAGATAAGGCTGAAACAGATGCAGTGGAAAGGCTGGCTTCCCCAACTGTCACTGTATGTACAGCAAAAGAACAACAAGAAAAGGGGCAAGAAAAATGAAGTCCCCAAATGAAGGCTGACCTTTATCTTTTTGGTTGATAAAAGGAGACAATGTTTGTGTGGGCTTCACTTTGGATGTATGGCACAATATCTCACTCTCATGTTAATTTTTTATGCATAAATCAGAAGCCACTAATTAAAACAGAAATATTTAATTCTGATATATTCTTTGAACTAGAGTTCCATCTGGTTCTGTTTGAATAGTAAAATCTGCTCTAGTTGTTAAAATTGGCAAGCAGCATTGGCAAAAAGAAACAAAAGGAACTCCATGTAGCAGGTTAATACTACGGCATTTCAACTAGAGACATTTCCCAAATCCAGCTACTCAAATCAGTCCAACATGGAAACCATGAAGATTGAATGTGAAGGAAAGGAATGCTGCTCTAGGATGGAGACACCACCTCTGGTCTCCATTCCCTTGGTGGGGTGGACACAGCATTAAGCTGTGGAAGACCTTTGGTTTAAAAGCAGTACATGGGACTGTGACAACCACCTGAACATGTTCAGCTTAATTTAGGAAACATATTTAAGACAAATATGAGCAGAGTGTCTTCACATATTTTAGGCAAAACCTGAAGATTTTTTTTCCTTCCATATTTTCTTGATCAGATATAACTGTGCTCAGAAAAAAATAGACAAAGATTCCATTTTATTTCCTCTCTTAGGAGAAACCTGTAAAATCAGGACATCAGGACACACTGGATTCTGATGACAAAGGAGGAGAAAATGAAATAGTATTGGGGTTCCTATAGACGCTGAGATATAAGTAAAGGCAATTTGAGACTGCTGTAGAGTTAAAGAGAAAGGCTGGTTAAATTCCTATGCTTTAGAAAAGATTGTTTTACATTTTAAAGACACATACCGATCTGTGAACTCAATTTCTTCTTTAAAATGAAGTCTTTTGCTTCTGTACCATGTTAATGTGCAGGTGGGTGCCTCAGAAACTTTTAATAGCTTGGTCAGGAAGATGACATTTACATGGCCCCTCTTCCAACTAGAATGCTCAGGACCTATTGCTGGGCAGTAAAAGACTCAGGGACTTAATACTTTTAATTAACATTTTTTGAATTCTTATTTGCAAGTTGCATTAAATTTAAAACCTGACCCCTAAGCCTTTGATCCGGAAAGAGAACAAGTACTCAGAACAGACCAAACGTAATCCCTGGAAATTTAGTTAAGAATTTAACTTAAAAACTCAGTAATAAATATAGCATAATTGGAACTTCTTAAGAGAAAAAAATAAGTATGCCACAGTTAAAAAAACATTGTGACTGGCCTCAAATATATGCAAACACGATGTGGGTCTCCTAGTCAAATGCCTCATAGGAGAGTCATATCTTGTGCTCTTGCTACATGCGTTTACTCCGCAAAGATTTAGCGACACGCATGGGGGGGCGGGGCAGAGGCTGGCATAACTCTTTGGTTCCATCCATTAATTGTTTATATGCAATAGTCATGAAAACTAGGAAAGAGTTCTCCTCTCAGAAGACCTAAAGGGTAGGAATTGCGTGGGGTAGGTAGACATGGGCAAGCTGAGTGGTCAAATGGCAGTGCCCCAGTTGACCACAGGGATGTGACTCTAGATATCCTGTAAGAGCAAGCGTATAGTGTATACAGACCTCTGGCTTCTGATTTTTGTCTCTGTCAAAACAAAGAGGGTCTCATAATGGAAGAATGGATAAAAGATGGTCTGGACTACAACCATTTTAAAACGTAATAGCACTGCACGTAATTTTAGTAGGACTGCATTATGTAGATACAGCATGTATGATTGTTGCTGTTATTATTGAAAACATTTTGGGGCAAACTAATAAACAGAGTCAGGGTGCATGCTCACACTGATGTGTCTTAAAACCCAAATGGTGCTTCACACATTGTAGGTGCTTAAACCGAGAGTGTGACATTAAACTGAAGGATGACAAGTGTCCAGATCAAAACATTTAATCCATTAAATTCAAAAGATGTTTATTGTATGCCAGGCTCTGGAAGCACGTAGGCCTAAGTGGAAATAATGATAATATAAGACTGAAAGTAAGAAGTGCCAGCACGACCGTGGATGAGGCATTTTGGAATTCAAAAGAAGGAACAGGAGGAGAAAGAAAAGGCTTTATGGAAAAGAGGTCATTGGAATCATTCAAACTGGACCTCATAGGATAAGATAATACTTCTCTGGGGAAGGGGCCAAGGTCGATGAGCTAAAGATAGAAGGAACAGGAAAAAGAAAATAAAATTCCACCCAACTGCCTGCATCTCAAAAGATCTGGTATGATAAATATTTTCCTCCTATCTAATATCTCATGGTAAAATGCCTTGAGAGAGCAAGGATAAGTGTCCTCCCTACCCCCACCCCCACCACACATCGTCCTTTGCGTGGGCCAAAAGTCCAGGCCAGGAACTTCTTAGTTAGTGACAGGGAGACAATGAGATCTTGTTGGTAATTAAACTTTAAGCTCATGACTCTGCACTGCACTGCTGAGGCAATTCTGCCAAAACATATGCTTTCACTGCCTCAGGAATCCAAGCTTTCCTGGGAATGAGACCTAAACCTCAATCTGCACGAGTCAGAGACCACTCTCTTGAGCCTAATGGCACAGTCTGCAGGCCTACACTAAGTTTATATCTACATGTGAAATAAAACATGTCAACGAAGTGGTGTAAAAACTGGGTGATGTTTTCGTCAGGTATCCACACTGCTGTGGAAATCATACCATTTGCTCCTCGAACATTTAATGAGAGGGCAATGAGTTCAGAACATGAGCTTATAATGGAGGGTATTTTTGTTTCTAATATCCGTTGCACTGTGGAGGGAAGTTGGTGACTGGCAATTATTCATTTATAACACAAAAAAGTGCTAGATATTTGGGTGAAAGAAAGAGAAGGTTACCAGATTCTTGCCCTCTAGTCAGTGAGGGAAAAAGTCAAGTAAACAATAAATCTCAATGCACAGTGAACAGACTGCATTAAAAATACTCTATGAATTCTAATGAATGCTAGGACTATAGGGAAAAAAATTGGGGTGATGCAGGCAGCGTGTGGCAGCACAAAAGCACAGGCCCCAGGACAACCTCTGGAGCTTTGACATTAAAGAGCGACCTGGCCAATGTTAAGCAAGTTAATTAGCCGTTCGAAGCCGTAGTCTCCTCCTCTCCCCAACAAAAATTCCAACACTGAGCCCATTTAGTCACTTCTCATAGTTATTACGAGGTTCATAATGATGCATTTGTACACACGTAAGAATGTGACCCTAATATTTTTTCCCTTAGTCATTTGGATAATTGGAGTGTGTGTGTGTGTGCGTGTGTGTGTGTGTTTGCCTGTAGTACCTAGACTATAACTTCTTTGAAAGAGAGATGGAGTCTTCTTTAACTTTACATTCACCTAGCCTACATACTAGCCCATAATCCTTAGCAGATGCTCAATGTTTGTTGAATTTAAATGTAATGTTGGGTCAGTCCAGCATTGCTGGCAATATTTGAAACTCCTTTCTTCCAAAGAAAAGCCAAATACCTATCATTAAAGTCAATGTTAAAATGTTTGGGCAACTAAAATACTCTTAAGCTAGGAATGTAATTATTCTTATCTTGGTGTTTATAACTGCAAATATTATAACTACTCATAAAATTTCCAGTCCTTTGAAAAGTCTACTACTTAAAGCTTGAGTGTGCTAAACGATGAGCTGCAGTGGCTAGGTCGATGCCATGTGAAATATTCCTTTTTATTTATTTCTGAAAGGACCTCTCATTAATTGAGTAAGTGTCCCTCCTCCCAGAAATTACCCCAAATGGTGGGCAGGCTTAAATAATCTTTCCCTATATCTACATGTTCTTAAATACCTCCCTCAAACCTTTTGTCAACTTTTTTATTTTAGAGCTAAATTATTTGCAAGCATAATGTCCATCCCCAGGATGTTTATGTATTGGATGTTTACATAACCGGTATGTTAGATGCTCTCATACCCTTCCTGTATTCTTGAAAAAGTAACCACGTCAACATTTCACTGTGTAACTAAGGTTTCCACGGTGTTACCTAACTGACGTGATCTTTATAAGATGGAATGATAGCATTGTGTGACTAGGAAATGAATACAGATTTCAGGCCTTTTGTGATCTTTCTATTTCTTTGTCTCCTGGTCTCTGAGAATCAACCTCACAAGCCAGGCTCATGGAGCTGGCTCATGGTCCCTTTCCAAGGGACAGTGACCTCAGTTGTGGACACATACATACATCTTTCCATCAGTTTAAAGAGATCTTTCAAATCTAAAAGACCAAGAACATTTACAGGTAAGGTACACTTCTGTTTCAAAAGCTGTTGTTCTAGTCTACCCATAAACTTCTATCTGCACAACTGGGGAGATTCCTAAATGACTCTAGACAAACACACATTTGTACTCAAACAGCATCTGTCTATTCTAGCACAAACGAAATGATTTATTATTAGTTTGGCAGGAAGTCATGCCTTTAATTTTTCTTTCTCCTCCTAAAAGGTTGGTTTCAAAAACAAACACAAGTATGGATATTTGGAAACTGAAGACTTGCAGATGGGGATCTAAATGGGTTTCTTGGCCTATAACGTTGAGAGCATCCTTTCACACCAATTTTCCATGTATTTTTCAGTGATCTAGGTGAGCTTCTCATGTTAATGAGAGTTTCAGGTGCTGATGAGGAATCTGGAATTGCAGGTGTCCATGAAAACTCCCCTACCTGGTATTAAAAATCCTGCAAGGAGCTGATGGGATTACTGAGATTAAAGTACGTCACCCACCTAAGGTTATAACGAATGCTGCCCTGGAGACAGAAAGAAGAGAAAGAACAGGCTGCTTAGGTACAGCTGTTCGTCAGAAATTGTGTGTAAACAGTTATTCTCTGAAGGGATGCCAATCATTGTTGAGAACAGATGAAATGAATTTTGAGATTTAATATTTGGTTAACTGCGTTTTCCCTGTTGGAAGCTAACCATTCAGCCAGGAAGTGTATACTGATTCTTTTTTGAAGATCACTCAGAAAAGAGATGGGGAAAGCCTTGAAATAATTCATTTTCAAAGAATTACTCTCCAAGAGAATCATCTGTAATTACAACCCGTAGGTTACGCTCTTTCGTTTGGGACTGAGTAAAGGCCAGCCTGTGGCAGGAGAAAAGCTAGAAAGTTGCAAACTCCATGCACGGAGACAGAAAATGAAAACCAGGAAGGAGAAAATATTATACAGTGATCAGTGACTTCCATGCTCCTTCTAGAAGAAAAGGAAAGGCATGTGCTCTGAAGACATGCTGCTATGCCATCCAAATGCAGTCAGTGGACAGAAATGCAAATTATTTCCATGTTCTGGGGAAAAAAACCACAACAACTATCTACATTAATGTCATGCATTTCAGCGTGGGTTGCACAATGGGAAAAATGCATGTGCATGACCACTTTCAATCCACAGGAGAATAAGCACAGATGTTACACTGAACACACTGTGTTATTCCTCCCCAGTGCTGCCCGAAGTCTTAATGTAATGGAAGCTGTGACTTGCATTTATCCACTGGAACTATTCTTAACACATAGTTGCACACATCTATTTCAACTACATACTTTGGAGGTGAAAAGAGGTAAAATGTTTTCCTGGTGAACATGGCCACCATGTGGCTGTCTGTGTGGTGGTGGTGGTGGTGGTGCAGGGGGTGGGGGTGGGGTGGGGGTGCTGGGAGAGGTTCTTGACAGAAAAAATAGAGCTAAGGCACGTATTTGGGAATACTGACAAACGCATTCCTTTCATACAACCCCACAGGTTTTCACATCGTCCTAGCACATCGTCTCTACACTTACAGATGCCAAGTTAAGTATGAGAACACAGCACTTTGCATGGTTTTAATAAAACTGCCAGTATTTGAAAAGCTGTGGAACGGACTGGTTCTTAATCTTTTTGAATTACTTTTGATAAAAATATTTTAATTGAGACGAATTTTATATGAGACATGAATGTTCTAAATCTAGACACTTTAGAGAAAGATAAATAGGTAAATAAATTCTTCTGAAATACAGCAAAGTTCTTAGACTAAGGGAACTAAGTTATTGTGTTATAGAAGTTGATAATCAGAGATGAATTTCAGAGGTTGAATCCCAAATTACCTATTCCTGCCTCCTTTAACTTTTTGTCCTACTCCCCTCCCCTGATGGCCCAGGAATGTCCAGATAGAGATCATGTAATATGGTTTCCATATTCGTCTCAATAAATGAGATTCACTTACTTACTAGTGATTGACCTATCATGTTAAATGAACAAATGTATTAACTGATGTTTCGTTACATGGTAACTGACAGCTAAAATAATGAAGTCTTGCCATATCGGTATTGGAACTTTCTAAATAAATAACAACATCCTTATAAATGAATGCAATATTTGGAAACATAAGTTAAAACCACAGAAAGCGTATAATGTATGCATTGTAGAATATTGCTGATTGAGAGTAGCAATGATTAGTCTACATTTTTAAAATAATGTTTAAAAAATTAGGCCAATAAAATTCTGCATGTTAGATCTTCATTTGTTAAGATTGGGAACTTTAGAAAAAGTTCTTTTCTTTTTTCTCCATGAGCACTGAAAACTTCTTGAAATATCACAAACATTTTCTTTAGTATTTCACATGATTTGCTAACTTCTTTTCTTTATCATGAGTATATCCCATTGGAAAGTTTACATTTCATTTCCAGATCCTCAAGCTGAAGGCTCTGTCAAAATTCTTGGACATGTATAGCCATTAGCTTGTACCTCTACCTGGATCGTGGTCTTTCTCTCTCTTCTGAGATGGGGTCTACGTAGATGTATCAGCTTTAGTCCCAAGTAAATGCCAAGTCTTAGCAGTGAAAGACAATTGTGCTGCCTTCCTTCCTATAGCTGGATCCCTGGGGCTGCTTTTTCTCCTTTACTTCTCTGGGTGAGTATTATGGCCTATAACATGCTCAGAATTAAACATGGTATTTGTCTTCTTAAGGAAAGAAAAAAAGAGCAGATGTTGGCAGGACTTGAAGGTGTGAACAGTCTGTCATGGTGGGTAAGCCCATGCCTTCCAGATACTTCCTTCAAGGATTGGAGCGACATTAAAAAGATGAGCCTTTCTAGGCTTCATCTTATCTCCCTTCCTGGGCCACACTTCCCTGTGTCCTGGGCCACACTTCCCTGTGCACTGGCACAAAGGAACCAAGCAAAACAGGCCCCACGAGTGAAGTTTCTAAGTGAAATCCTTAGATAAACTTCATGGTGAGGCAACCTAACCAATTACTTGATCTAAGGAAAGAAAATATTTTTAATTATTATTATTTTTTTTGCTATGTGCTGCCTCACATGATTATCAGTAGTATTTAGAATGAATTCTAGTTAGGCCCTTTATGTGTATATTTTCTCTTAGGCAAAGGCATCAGCTAATAAATTTATTTTTAATAGAATCACAGAATCTGAAATGCTTGAAAGGATTTCAGAAGCTGTCTGGGACAATCACCCATCCCATGAAGCATTCTATCGATAGACCTCTCAGACTTGTGAAAAGAATGAAGGAGCTGATTCATTTTTCTGCTAAATCCAGAAAGTGTACTTAGAAGTTGTAAGCATTAGAATTGCAAGGAAAATAAAACTTCGGTGAAATTCAAATTTCATTCTTCTGAAGGAAGGCAATTAGAAGAATGCCATAAATACATTTTTAACCCCTCGAGGCAAAGAGAGTTGAAAAAAATGCACAAGTCACTTGCACAAGTACATATGTGACTATTCTGAGTCATAACATGTACAATTAGTCTCAAGTGCTTACTTTGTTCAATAGTTGGAAATATAAAAGTGTAATGCATTTTATTACAATTGGGATTTATAGAGCATTTTTTATTTAATCTACTTCCCTTTATTTGAACAGAGAATTGAATGAAATTTGAAGACTGGGTGGTGAAGTGGAAAAAGAAAATGTGTGTGTGTGTGTGTGTGTGTGTGTGTGTGTGTGTGTGTGTGTGTGTGTGTTAGGTCAGCATCCAACATTGCTATATTGGTGTGGATAAAAGTTGCCATTTTGCTGTGGAGCTCTTTCAAATAGTGCATTAAATGAGAAATGTAAGAGGGTACGGAATACCCATGCACATCCGGGCTTTGGAATGTCCAGGCTTCACCTATTTCACCTTTGGAGAAGGTTGCTGTGGATGTGCTAGAAAAGTTTCAAACTGCAAGTTCTGCCAATTGTGTAGAACACAGTTTTTGCTCTGGGGCTTTCAAATTATGATATGAAAGTTATTTAAAGCTTAGGAGTTTGTGTGTTACATTACACGCTGCATAAACGTAGCCATTGCTCCTAAATGTGTACATTAATGCACTCTGTAGAGGTACAGTTATTACCGCCGGGACAGAAATCAACAAACCCCACCAAAGGAATTTCTTAAAACTGCTATCATAAAATCTGTGCATGTTATGGATTTCATTAACATTTTGCTCCCTGAGGATTCCCAATTGTATAATAACAGAAGTTCTTTAAATTTTAAATACCACAGACAGGAATAGCCTTTCACCCAAAACAGATGTGAAACCATCAACCTTGCCTTCTTATTGGTCCACAGATATGAAACTGGTTGGTAATTGATAGCTCTTAATGTGTTGTTGTTTAGGTTACAGAATTGGAAACTTAATAGTATTTTTCCCATGAAAAGATAAGTTAATAAGGAATAGACAGGCTTTTCAAACACAGTTCCTTACTCTTGATTATATTTGAAGTTAAAAATAAAAAACACCTTTGCTTTGCATACTGCAAAAAAACTGAAATAGGCAAGGGTCAGTGCCACATGATGTCCAGGTGTGGAGTAGCTCATTTCAGTCTCATTTTTCCTAAATCCTGTCAACATGACTTGCGATTTTGTCCTTGTGTTTCCTTTTCTTAATCCCATCCTTATCAGTGCATTTTGAGACCCCAGCAATCATGCAGTATTCTAAAATAACACATGTATTTATTTAGCTAAAAACAGTTCACTTTTTTTTTCAGTTCACTTTTAAAAGCTAAAAATAGTGAACCTTAAGATAAATAATGGAGCAGGTTTATGAGGCTATTTTCCTGTATAAGGTAAACAGATGCATCTGTATTTTTGGCAAACAAAAGAAGTACAGTTCTGTTCAAATAATATCTGTGATAAGTGGTTGAAAGGGACAAAAACCACCCAAACACCAGTGACTTTTTCTTACAAAATGCTGACCAATCTGAATACTTAAAAAATGACTCAATTAGGATTTGGGGTATCTTTTACACCCCTGGTTTTCATTTGGGGGTGATTTCACCCCCACTAGGATATAGATATTTGGCAATGTCTGGAGACATCTTTGGTTGTCATGATGGAGGTGTGTGTGTGTGTGTGTGTGTGTGTCTGTGTGTGTGCGTGTGTTACTGGCTTCTAGAGGGTGTAGGCCAGGGATGCTGCTAGACATTTTACAATGCATAAGACAAGCCGCTCAACAAATAATTACTCTAAAATGTTAGTGTTGTCAAGGCTGAAAAACCCTACTGTAGACATAGTCCAATCATTTGTTTAAGTTAAATATTCTTCAGTGACTATGCAATTTAGTAGACATCATTTACCAATCAACAACTAAGTAGAAATATGCTGGGGTTTAAATGTGCTAGCTCGGTCTTAAAAAATGCACCATCTTAAAAAATGATCTAAATCAATTTCCACATCTTGTTGCAATTCAATAGCAGCAAAGAATTGGGGGAAAGGACACTAAGATATTAGTCTAGGTTTTGTCATTAACTCACTATATGATCTTGCATATCATTTAATCTCTGGACATATGAAAATAAGGAATTTAGACAAAAGTGATGTTTATATCTGCTTTTAGTCTTACACTTAGAGATATCCTAGAAAGAAAAAAAAGTCTCTAGAATATAATTATGAATGTTGGCTCCAAATAGACACTGGCATAAAACATCAAGAAATCAAAATGGAATTTGCATTCTATACAAATTAATTTATTTTTAAGACTAATTCTACCTAAACAGTTGCGGTTCTTTCAATATTGTATTTCCAGTGATGCTTTATCATAAAAATCTAAAAGGTTTCTTTAAATGTCATACATACTTTAAGATTTTAAATGTCATACATATGAAATACTAATTAGTAAAATCATCTGACCGATTTTTAAAACTGAATTAAGTGGTCAACTTGATCAAAATGGTTAAAATCATCTTGGTATTCTCTATATGAGAAAACAATTAGTTAAAAGTGTCTAAATAATTATGTCACATGCACATTCTGTTTTCCCCAAATCACATTCTCCTTAAAAGAAAAAAAACCCTCTTAGTTTAATCTGTCCCTATATACATTTCTTATATAGATTTCCTTTGAATGACTTCCTATAATATGAAAAACCAGGGTACCAGAGAAAGCATGAGGAAAATTTCCCCAAAATATAGTAACTTTTGGAACACAGAGTTCCTGAGTGGAAGGCTAGTCATAGAACAATAACCTATGATGTGAGAAGGGTAGTGTGGGGACATAGCCCCAGAGAGCAGTTTCCAGGCTCTCAGCCTCATGTGGAGGGGTGCTGGCTCGGGTAATAGATGGCCATCAGCTGTGGCTAGTTGGCCGTCAGTTGTAACCATTGAGCCATTGGCCACTAATATAACTGCTGTGGCTACGTTGGGGAGTAGAGGGGAGTCGAGGAGAGTCGATCAGTTGGCAGAAAAGCGGACAGCAGGTCTCATGTCGTGTGAATCCAGCCTCCAGTGAGACTATAGTGGTATGACTCCTCTACCTGTGGCTCCGCGAGTGTTCCTTTTTGGCCTCACCATATTCTGCGTTCTTACGTGGGGAGCAGGAGCTGAGACCCCGCAGGCCTCCTGACACCCTGCATGACACATGGCGCAGCGAGCAGGGTACGGTGCTGGCCAAAGCTCTCCGAAGGGTGGTGGAGCAGTTTGTGCGTATGAACACTCAGTCACAGGAAGACCAGGAGGAGCAGCTGCTGGAGAGCTGGACCCCCGTGGAGGGGTGGAAAGACCTGGACGGTTCCCCAACCAGCATAGGCCGGAGAAAGAGAAGGTTGTTGCAACACTGTGGGCTGGGGAGTGCTTGCTGAGGCCCTCACCCCCAGGTTGGGGAGGACTTGGAGCCCTCGCCCTGAGGAGAGGGCACACATTGTGAGGCTAACACACAGCCTTGGTGAATGACTGTGGACTATGGGGAATGGGTTCCATCCCTAATTTAATGGACCACTTGGCTGTTTGGGAACATACCACCATGTAGTGGAACTGGTGGATGTTTGCTTCTGTGTCTTGACTGGCCACCATTGAGAATATGTAAGCACCTTGACTGTGAGCCACTGTTGTTCCAGCACGGTACCCTGAGAGTCCCAGAGAGAGTGGTGGTGCCCTGAGAACTCTGGATGAGCCCAGGAAGTCTGGCTGTGCCCAGAGAGAGTGGCAGTGCCCTGAGAGCCCTGGATGAGCCCAGGAAGTCTGGCTGTGCCCAGAGATTGTGGCAGTGCCCTGAGAACCCTGGCTGTGTCCAGGAAGTTGGGCTGTGCCCAGAGAGAGTGGCAGTGCCCTGAGAGGCCCTGCTGTGCCCGGGGAGACTGGTGGTACCCTAAGAAGCCCAGTAAGTCTGGCTGTGCCCAGAAGCACTGGTGGTGCCCTGAGAAACCCTGACTGTGCTGAGAGAGCCTGGCTGTGTCCAGGATATTGCATTCACCTCCAGGCTCCTCGCACAGGGCCCCTTGTGGAAGACGCTTGTCGCGTAGATTATGAGGCAAGACCCTGTAGGGGTGGAGTGTGGGGACAGAGCTCCAGAGAGCAGTTTCCAGGCTCTTGGCCTCATGTGGAAAGGTGCTGGCTTGGGTAGTATATGGCCATCAGCTGTGGCTAGTTGGCCGTCAGCTGTAACCATTGAGCCATTGGCCACTAATATAACTGCCGCGGCTACGTTGGGGAGTAGAGGAGAGTCGAGGGAAGTCAGAGAGTCGGTCGGTTGGCAGAAAAGTGGAGAACAGGTCACATGTCGTGTGAATCCAGCCTCCAGTGAGACTATAATGGTATGACTCCCCTACCTATGGCTCCATGGATGTTTCTTTTTGGCCTCACCATATCCTGCGTTCTTATGTGGGGAGCGAGAGCAGAGACCCCGCAGGTCACCCCACATGACAGGTAGGATGTAAAGCATTTACATTGTGCAGGAAGTAGAAGTCAATGCAGAATCAAAGTAAGATGACCAAAGGTCCACCCTGGGCAACTTTTCTTACAGCACATCATCTCCCTTCCAGATCAATGTTTTAGCTAAAATAACATGTTAGTATTAGTTGTAATGAGCATGCACATAGACACACACACACACACACACACACACACACACACACACAGCACACCTGGGAAATAAACATTCAACTGAACAGCTGTATTTTCCTGAATTTCCCAACATTATATTTTATAGGTATCATTCCACATTTGGGTAACCCAGTGAGCTATTTTTGTCAGTTCTCTAGTTACACATTTAAAAGCATCATTTTTTTTTAATTGCATTTTCAGCAATTTACTAATGCTTGAATGAGATAATGCACACACTACAGTGTCTGGTTAATAAGGAGAGTTTACAATCAGGATAATATGGCTCAATATATGTTCTGGATTAGTCAATTTAGCAGGTGGAACCAATTTTCAATACAGCATTATAGATTATACAACTGCTAGAAACTACCAATTGTATGAAAAGTCGAAAGCTATTTCATAGGAGATACCTGTTCCACACTCAGCACATTAATGTAAGAGAACAAAATATTTGTCCATAAAGTTTAGAAGGAAAGAAAATTATATATGGAACTTGTTAAAATAAACGACATTCTAAAGCTTTAAGATAAATTACTTCAATTTCCTCTTCCAATTTTAGGAGGCAACTCACTTTAAAGAGAAAAACAAAGATTTCAAATAGCAAATACTTCTAATTGAATAAGCAGCACTCAGTTCTCCCACCTAAAATTTGCTAAACACATGGAATACTGTGTATCAGAGGGAGTATTTCCAAGAATTCATGCATTATTTCCTTCCATTTGGCATTTATAGGACATCCGGGTAGCCCCTTCTTAGTTCCTGAAATCAAATCTATGCCTTTAAATGATCTTTTGTCTCCATTCTCAGCAAGTTGTAACTGACAATTCAATTTCTGAATCACGACAGAGCCACTTTGCAAGTTGTTGGTAGCAACAACTCACAGCCCAGATGAATGTTGGGAGAGCCTGTGGGTAGACAACCTCAGAAGACCTCGTGGACTAATGGAAAGACCCTGGGGCTGGGGGTTAGGAACATGGCTATTTGAATGACAATCTTCTCTGTGACCAAGAGGCTTGAAGACCTCACCAGGCTTTGTCGCTTTTCTCCGTATAGTTCGCATGAGAGTACCTGCACAGCTTAGAGAGTATCTCACATGATAGAGCATGAGGTAAAAAAAAAACCTTACAATTTGAATGGCCTAATGCCAGTTGCACCCTGGGCCTGTGTCAGACTGACCGGAGGTGGTAATTCACCAGCTGCTGTCTGCCATCCAGATTTCTCAGTGCCTACTGACGCCACTCCCACGTCTGCGAAAGGATGTCCACTTTAATTGTGTAAGACTGCTTTTTCCCACAAGTTGCATCTTTTCCCCAAGTTGGGATTCTGTGAACCACTGAATCTCTCTGAGCATCAGTTTTCTCACTTGAAGATGCAAATAGAAATCTCTGGTCTATTTAATTATGTTCTAAGACCAAAAAGGGATGTGTACGAAAAGGTGCTTTTAAAAAGAAAAAGTGCTATAAAAATAAGGTTTTGTTGTCGGAACATGCTTTACAATTAATTGGAAAATCTGCCAAGCAACCTAAAGGCCTCTTGGATTTGACCAGTTCCACGTGTTGAACCTTAGTGAGAGCACCTACCTCCTTTGACACTATGGTGACTGAACAGGCCTGAGTGTGTGTGTATGTGCTGTTGTGGGTGTGTTTTGATTCAGGTCAGCCCACTTCCTTAACACACTAAGGCCTTTTGTTACTGGTGTCTGCTTTCGAAATTCCTTCAGTTAGATAATGTGGACTATTATCCAAGAGAAATACATATAAGGCAAAAGGAAAACATGACACACACTTCCTCAGAAGGTTAGCCCTAGCTCCTGTCATCCGGAGCTTTTCTTCTCCTCATCCCTCAGAAGGAACATCTGCACCAGGAAATGTGGTAGAGAGAGATGGCACTTTTGCTTCAGTGGCTTGCTGATGGATTCTTATAGCTACAGAGTGTCATCTTGGAGGGACCCTTCAGTGTGATTAATCCATGAGGGGGCTGATTTACCAAACCAAGCAGGATGTGGTTTAGAAGCCAACTGCTTTCTGTTCTTCAGGAATAACTGAAGGCATAAATAATCTGGTACCAGTTGTTTTTCCCCACAAAATAAACTGCCCCCAAATTTGTAGAAGCATCAAGTGCAGCTTGAATAGGTTTGTCAAGTAATTCTATGTCTAAAGTCACTGGAGGGTGTGGTAATCGATTAGTCCCTAGTGCCATTTTTATTTTTTTGGATTAACAAAACTCATAGCCCATCCAGGCATTATGTCTCTTGCCTTTTTTTTTTTCCCTTCTTGTCTCCTGGCATTTTAATCAGGGAAAAGTCACAGTTGTTTTGAGGAAAGCACTCCCAAGAGCTTTAATTAAAGCTAGAAGGATAAATCTGTTTACAGTGTGGTGAACACTATCATTAATAAAACATTGAAATAATTAACGAATTAAATTCTGCTTTGTGTGTGAATGGCTGCACTTAGGATCTATGAGAACATGTCTCCTGAACAGACACGTTTGCTGTGCACTTAGTTTGCAGAGATGAAAAGAAAAAACTGAGACTGTGTTTCTCTGAGATTCACAGTATCATAGACTGCTACAGCCTGAATGGCGAAGGCGATATTACCTTAGTTTTATAGGAAAAGAAAGTCAGTTTCAATGAGGTTAATGTCTTGGGCTCTAATGATATCCTTGAAAATTAATATTTTTTTATAGCACCGCTGATGATCTCCTGAGCCTCTACTTTGAGTCCTTGATTGCTTAACCAGAAACAAAAGCAAGAAAAGATTAAATTAGTAATAAGATAAGCAGCTCTAGGACACAGAACAGAATGGAATTCTCTGGAAAAAAAAATGGGCAAACTGCATGGTGTAATTAACTCTGCCATTTACAATTAAGAGATTTTAGCTGCTCAGGATATGAAGTGGCCTTTTGAACAGGATATGACCATGTGCAGACCTCCAAGTTGGGACTTCCCTTCGTGTTCCTTCTCACTAAACTACCTCTTGTTTTTAAGCTTTCTGGCAGACTACAGATCTCACAGGAAGCACCAATGTGGATGTTCATATGGACGGTTAATGGTGCATTGTTTTTTTATGTCACTCAGTAATTTCCTAGAGAAAACAATGGGAACCGAAGACTGTTCCTGTCTTGAAGGAAAGTCAGCTTACAATATTGCCTTAACACATGCAACTGTTTGCCCTTGTTGCTACAGCAACATGTTTGTGGGATGTATTTGATGCAAAATGTGAAAAAGCTGAAAAAGAAAACAAATGCCATCTGCATACTGATGTGCATAGAAACAGAAATGTACGTGAGCTAACGTCCCTGTGATTGAAGGTATGTCCCTCTTGCCCCCAGTCCAATTATGCTGTACTTGTTGGTTAATGTGTAAAGTGTCTATCCAATGAAAACAAGGAGCTAACCACTTCTAAGTAGTTTCAGAAAAGCTGGAAACACATGAAATTACTCATAATGAGGTGATAGGTAGATGTTAGGTGCTCTTACCGTGTACACAGACACAACAAGCATGTAAATGAGCCCACGAGCTCCCGAAGGAGAAAAAGATGATTTTACTTCAAGGTGAACTGACGCTAAGCTTCTCTGACATTTATCTTCTAGAAGGATGCAGGAGCAAGGGCCCTGCATTTTAGGGTTCGAAGCAGTAAGTACCGAACTCATCTTGGTGTGAGCCTTCTCAGCAGGAGGAAAAGGATAAAGGGAGGTGAGTGGTGCTTCACCAGATACACCTGAATTTATAGGGATGGCAATGAATGATAAAGATGGAGCATACTACAGTGTAAAGAAGCAGGTGTTGGAGTCCCATGGACCTTGCTTCCGAGGCCGGTCTCTAATCTCTCTGAACCTCAGTGTCCTCATTTTTAAGATGAAGATAATTGTACCGTGTTCACAGGATTGCTGTGAGAATGAAATAAAAGTATGTCAAGTACTTAGCAGAGGTCAGGTTGCATAGTCAGCGCTCACTAAATGGTAACTATTCAATGAATGGCACAATTGTCATTCATGCAATTCACCAACTATTTCTAGCTCTCTGCCCTCTAGCACATGTTGAATTGCTGCCACTCGGATGCTTAGTGTAGTTGTGGGATGTGCTTTGGCAATAAAATGTGAGTGGAAGTGCTCTTTTCTAGGGAACCCCAGAGCCCTATGCTCTGCCACCCTTTCTCCCTTGGCCTTGGTGACAGGCAATGTGTCAGATGATAGCCACTCTCTATGTGGCTCCTGGTGTGAGAAGACGTGGAACAGATCCCCAGACCACCAGAGATGGAAGGTAGCATGGACAAGAAAAAAATCCCTTCTGGTTTTGGTTACTTTGCTTCTCTTGACCATGTTTTGATGGGAAGAGTTGGAACATTTGAGATTTTTTTCTTCTGGGGCAATCTCAAACTGTGCCTAACTCCTGAGAACGATGTAAATCCTGTCCTGTTGACAAATGCTTTGTGAGAGCCCCTTTTTGTCTCCATGTTTCTACTAAAATAGAATTGCCTTTCACAGAAGAATTGCTACAGTTGCAGTTTCAGACCTCTTGCAAGACCACTGTCCCTAAATTACTGAGCGCCTCTCCACATTACCAAGAATAGGACTACATTACCATGCAAACACGCTTAGGACTGCAAAATGTAAGCTTTCCTCCAGAGGCATGTCTGTCAATCACACAGAACTGCTTGTTGGTTTGGAGATGTGGAAGGAGCTATTTTGACATAGGCAAATTCATTTCATTTCTGACTTAATCTAGAGCTGGATTCAGCAGTCCCAAGGTAAAAGTCTCATCTTTTCTCACCCTCTATACATTTCTCACTTACTTAGAGGTTAGCATGAGTTCAGTCTCCTGTAATAGGCCATTTCATTTTAAGTGTATGTTAAACTAATATTGACCTTTCCAAAGTAAAACAAAATCTGGTATTTGTGCTCAAAAGACTGAAACAGCAATAGATGTGGAAAGTAGGGGATTAATCATCCTGGTTTTTTCTTGCTTAGAAACTCTCTCTGGGAATTAGTCATTTTTATATATCTAGCAATAAATGTAAGATGGTCTCTGCCTACTCTCTTGCAAAGGAAGCCTGGATCCTTCAGCAAATAACTTTGTATAATTTGCTCACAATTTAACCCACTCAGCCACATATGTATTTGACAACGGGTGAAAAAGTCAAGAATTCGAGCATCAGGCCTTGGGTGGGAGTATCCAGACATCAAGGTTGGGCAAGTTTAGGATTGGGAGTGGTGCTAGGAATAAGTCCAGAGATGAGCGAGGGGCGGTGGGTACAGCTGGGGAGAGGAGGGTCTGTGGGGAATGTAAGGGTTATGACAGAGAAGGGAAGGTCAGAGCAAAGTGAAGAAAGCAGAAACAATTTTACTAAGAAGAATACAAACATGTACATTTCGTACATATACCTGTATAAGTAATCCATAGAGATCAGTGCCCTCAAATAAACCACCCCCTGGGCATGTGCTATATTGAGCTATATGGAAAAGTAAACCTCAATCCCTTCCTTCCCTTCTTCCACCTGAACAAACAAACAAACAAACAAGCACACAGAACTATGTACATACTTGGAAACACTTATTTCGTGTAAGTCTACAGATAAGGCTAATATATTTCATCAAGGAAGTAAACATCTGTTGAAGTAGGAAGCGTATCAATAAAAAATGTGTAGTTGTTGGGAAAAATCAGACCTTTCAGTGTTACCGAAGTGAGACATCTGTGCTCAAATTCTGTGAAGAGTAGTATATAAGTATCTGAGAAGATAAATGGATTTTCAGGGATGTCATCCGGGCCTGCTTTTCTCTAATGGTATACCATTGTGACATGATGATGCTACAGAGCGATTATGCTTGGTATCCATTGTCCTTCTTTTCTCATCTGAAAGCATTTGGCACGGCACTGCTTTTTTTCAACAACCTTTGTAGATAACCACAATGTTCTTCAACCCTAAATGTGCCAGGTCGTATGCGACATACCTGTATCCACTCTCTGTAGGAATCTTCTCCAGGAGTCCACCCATTCTCAGGGTAATTCAGGCGGGAGCGTTCTGAAGACCAGTTAGTGCTATACTGGGAAGAAGCTGTGATTTGGTCAGAATGAATCTCTCCTGATTCCATGCCCAGAGCTTCCATACATTTGAAATCTGAAGGGAAAAAAAAGTGGCCCCAAATCATCAAAACATAGGAAACCCAAGATGCATATTTCTTTTTTCAATCTGGCAGACTAAAATGGTCATTTTTTTTTTTTTTGTTCACACACAGTTTTACAAAAGATGACAGCAAGGGGCTTATTGGAATGTGGCACTGATACATGCATTTTCATGGCAATAACTTTTGTTTCTGTTTTGTTTGTTCATTTGTGTTTTAGATTCCACATATAAGTGAAGTAATACGGTATTTATCTTTCTCTGTCTGACTGATTCCACTCAGCACAATACCCTCTAGGTCCACCCATTTGTCACATATGGTAAGATTTCATTCTTTTTTATGGCTGAGTAATATTCCATTGCATATATGTATCACATTTTCTTTATTCATCCATCTATCGATGGACACTTAGGTTCATGGCAATAATTTTTAAAAGCAAGGCTGTGAAGATATCATAGTGATTAATTATTTTCCCAACTGGACCTAGGTTGACAGAAAAACTATTAGAAATTTATTAAGAAATAATAAAAATTCTGATTTATTTTCAAAGTTGAATGTATATAGATATGTCATATGAGTACACACCAAAAATTGTGTTTCGATAAAATTTTACTATTGAATACATTCCTCCAATATCTAATGAAAGTGAAAAAGACTCTCTGTCCATTGATAATCCATATTCAGTGGACACTAGAACTTAACTCTCTGTCTTTCAGATTCCTTGCAATTGGTACCCCAGCCACCTCTCCCTGACTCCCTTTGTTCTCATGCCCCGCTGCCCCTGGCCTGGTCATTGTTATTAGCATCATTAATTTATTAAAACACAAAAGTATCCATCAGGGTAAACTGCAATATCATCTGGTCCCAAAGAGCACCACAGTTTTACAATATAAAAAAATAATGCTCACGATGATGACCATGTATTCCATTAGATCTCATATATTCAGTGAAACAATGAAATATGAAATTGATATCAAATATGATATTGGGAAATCAATCAATTTTAGGAAAATGTGAGTCCAAAGTAGTTAAGTGAAAAAAATCTCAACTAACCAAAATTTTACATTTTCTGAATTTTCTATGATAATAGGTAAGGTTTTATAGCATAAAAGTTTTTCATTCACTTGTTTCCTACTTTTAATGTTAGGTTTGTTATTTGTAATATAACAAAATATTTATAGGCACAAAAATACATGAATTAATCAAATAAATACAAATACGTTTTTGAAACTTAATTGACATTTTTTGTTGCCAGTAAGATCTAGTAGAAAAGATAAGGAACCTATGTGTAGAACAGGTCTCTAAACACCCCATCTTCTCCTTATGTTACTTTACAACCCAGCAGCTAGATGAAATACACAGTTTATTCATTGTTTTTCATTTTTTTTCCTCTTGGGCCCTTCCTTAAAGGAGCTGGAGACCACATAAACTTTGAGGAAGGGCTGAATTAGTTGAGTATTGTAATAGGATATAGAAACATATTCTCTTTTTTTAATGCAAAGTATAACAAATTAAAACATGCTTCTTTTACTTGAATATTCACTTAAGAAATATTCCCTTAAGAATATTCACATAAGAAAGAAAAACAAGATGGCTTCCACCAGGTTCTTCACAAACCAAACTACCACACACTGTCCCTGAAAGTGAACTACCACAGATTTTTTTCTTCTCATCCATGATTGATGTGACTGATGCCCGTGCTTTCATGACTCTCAGTCCAATACACATTTGAGGATGCCAGGTAGGTGGCCGGGCATATTTCATTGTTTCTAGGCACTTCTTTTTTCCATTTCCCCTCTTTCTTCCATAATTTCAGAGGCTCACAAGTAGCCTTTTTATCCACAATTTTACTAAGAAAGCAGACCAGATAGTTCTTTCTATTGATATTTGTAAAATCCATTTAAAAGAGAAAAACAAACACTTGGCACTCCAACTCAAAAACCGTTTCTTTAGTGTTTCATGTGGCCGCAGGTGTGTGAAGAAGAAGAACAAGGAGTATTTACCATGGAGCTTTGCAAGACAATAAACACTGACCTTCTGAGACGCTGCTCTGCAGGACACTGTAGTTTGCTGAAAAGCCTTCTTTTGCTATGGCACTGTCAGTGTAAAAAACCATGGATAGAATGCCGGATGAGGAACGAATTCGACCTGGTGTTTTCTGTCCGCAGTAACGCCCAATGTGAGGGCCAACTGGAAAGAGAGAAATGCAGAGAACATTAAAATGTCTTTTCTTCTACAGCAGATGCAAGAATAACCATTTGCAAACACGGGTCCCAATGGAACCCAGAAGTGATTTCCTACCCAAAGCAAGTCTACCCTGGCTAATTGCTTTGCAGTGAACATATTGGATCAGGTTTGTGGAGAGGATTTCCAAGTGTTCTCAGAAGGGCAATAACAGACATAACCACATTCCCTAGGGAGCAGGATTGTTTTCAGGAACAGAATCTAAATATTTACTTCAATTGCAAAGAATGAGATTTGGGCTGTCAAGTGCCACTTTGGCATTAATCTCCAGGACCAGACTGCACACACTGTCCAGCGCTGAACAACCCCAGCTAGACTGGTCAGTGAGGTCTCTTGGAGTTGCCTGTCCTCACTTACCCACCCTAGCAGGAGATCCTGGGGATTTGTCTGGAACCAGGGCAGTACCAAGGGTCTGATCCAGCACTGTGTACCCTGATTTCCTTCCTCGTTCCATCTTTTAGTCCTGGAGCCTTATTGTGACAAAAATCACTGACTAGGATAAATCAAGTCCTACTCAGGGCTTAATCTGAAGACTAATTAATAATTGTAACAGTTTAAAAATTTAGAAACTATAGATACCAATAATTTATGCTTAATAGCAAGTTATAATCAAAATGAAAGGAAAATACATCTTTCTGACTTCTGTCCCAGTTTTTTCTCTCCCAAACCTAAGAGAGGTGACTGCATTGCACTGATCTCCAATTGCCAAGAGGTGACCCAAAGCAGCCATTTGTGCACCCAAGCAAAAAAAAAAAAAAAAAAAATAGCACCTGAAGCAGCAAAACTTTGGGAACGCCAACTGATTTGTGAGAAAGTTAAACTGTATTTGACTTAAACTGGCCACCCTCTTGTTGAAGAGCTTTTAGACAAACCTTGGCAATTAGCAATTGTAAGTTGCCTTATGGATGGTGCTGAAGCCCTCTGGGCTTGAAGCATCTTTCCATTTCCCTGTCCAGATCAGCAGCAAAACAAAACAAATCCAAACAAAAAAAAAAAAGTCCCTTTTCTCTAGATTTTTTTCATTGCACATATGGTAAAACCATACCAGACGGTTGGGCTTAGAAGGACAATCTGGTGTGGACCGTTTTCTCCTCCAAGAAATCCATGGTTCTGTGCATTTCAGCTAAGAGTTATTGCTTTGTTCAAGAAAGAACAGTTAAGTGGACCTATCCCTGGCAGGATGGGCCTTCAACAGGGAGTGGTGTTCCAAGGCCTGTGTGTGCAGCTTGGATACAGAAGGCAGCGGAAGAGGGCTAGGAGAAGCTAGTGTGGTTGAAAAAGTGAACCCCACAACAACTGATCTCCCTGACGCCCCATACACCAGCTGAGTTCCTAGTTGGCAGCTAATTGGAGCACTCTGCTTTTTAGAGTGCTTAGACCCTTGGCTAACAGGCTGTCAGCTCTTGGCCAACCTTCTTAAAAACAAAACAAAAATCAACCAGACAAACAAACGAAAAAACACCTCACCCCAAGAGGTTTACATATCTGAGTTAGTGCAAAATGGGAACCTTGAATATCTGGTAACTTCTCCATGCACTTAATGTAATTGGTTTGACTGAATTCAAGGAGTTTTCTCTCTACTGTAACCGCTCACTCTCTGGGAACCAAACATTTTATGTGTATAGATTGCTTTACTATGAAGAAAACAAAGAGGCTGATCCATTTAGGGGAATTGATACAGATTATCTACAGGGCATCACGTGGCCATGGACAGTGGCTTTGCATTATGGGAGGAATATTTTGTTATGTTTTATGTTAGGCTTCCCAGATGGCAGTAGAAAGCATCTCAGAAGATGAAACTCTTGCTGTTTTTTTTTTGTTTTGTTTTTTTTTTCCAGCTTTAATCCTGGCTTCAGACTCTTCTACAACAAGTATTAGTTTTTGACAGATTTTCCTCATTCTGAACGTGGCCCTACCATACGGGTAATCCAATCCTTTCTTTCTTCACTATGGAATGCAAAGTTGCCCATAACATATGCGTGAAAATATCTTGTTAGAGCCATAAACTCAGATGTTTTCTTTCCTCAAAAAGAATCCCATTTAAAGTCTTCATTCAGTCTTAATGGTAGGCTTAGAGTCCATTCATACTCTCTCATTCAAATTCCATTATTGTGGCTGCATAACTTTCTTTTTCTCTAGTTTGTGGGCAAACTTTTACAGCCCTAATCCTTGGGGTCGTTATGTGAGCACCACGGCCACTGACCTTGCCAAGAATACAAGGGCACAAGGGAAGCTGCAGTCACCCCCTTCTGCTCTGGCTGCTGATCCTCCCCCTCCACTGTCACCCAATTCCTCTGGGGACAGTGGGGGTGGTGTCTGTTTGAAAGAGGAAACAGAAGAGAACTTGTCTAGTGCAGACTCATAATTTAGAGTCTCCATGACTCACTGGTTTATAATGTGTAAGACATGCTGCGTAAATCTGCTGTCTGTCTTTTAGAACATTGCCCCAGGATAGCAGTGTGCGACTCTCTCTAGGAGCCCTTAAGATATGAGAGTGAAAGGCTTTTTCGACTATAATACAAAGAAGTATTGAATTTTCCTGAACAACAGCGAGACCTTAGCCTAGCAAGCTAATGCAATATTGATCTGAGGGAGAGCAGACGAAATACTCTTGTCCATCTTGGGTGTGTGCTCATTTGTGTATTTACAGGAACATAACGACTGGATTTCTTACTTCCATTCGTATGGAGCAAGAGGCCAGGGAGAGCAATGAAAACAGTCATAAAAACAGAAGTACAATTCAAAAATTGAATTATTGAAGAATTTAAGCAAGTAACATGTTCTAAGTTACCTCTTGAGGGGAAAGTAGGCCTAGAAATATCACATCTTCTCAGGTGTAAAGCCAATATAGTATTTATGTGGTTTAAAAGATATACCTACAACTGGGAATAGCAATACCCCATTCTTTGTATTTTCCATTAATCTCTCCAATAATTACAACTTTACCTCAGAATCAGACAATTTGGCTTTCTGCTACCTTTTCATGTGAAAAAAAAGGGGCAGTGATCTACTATAAAGAGGTACTTTTAAAATTAGGTATTTTTGAATACATAAAAATAAGGGAATCATTTCAAAAGGGTACAAGATAGGCCATGTATCGTCATTAATAATAAACCTTTTGGTGGAGAATATATGGACTTTGCAATTTCTCCCCCGAAAAATAATTTGCATGTTTATATCATTTATATTTTGGGATGCTTATATTTACATCATTTATATTTTATATCTATAGTTTAGTAGGTTAATTTTAATATAAAAGTAAATAGAAGAAAACAGAACTCAATCTAGCTTTTATGTAACTTATTCCCAAAATCATTGATAATGTTTGGAAAGTAGGTAACGACCACAGTGCCAGCTCTGTCCCCTGGCCTTGAAGGTGCATAATGTGCACCCCTGTGGTGTGAGCTAAGCATTCATGCTTGGCTCCATAATTCAGCACAAGCATTTGTGGCATCTACCAGGTAGCGTGCTTAGCTCATGGCTCTCAAACCATGTGTAAACTTCCCCAATTACTTCAGAGTTGCTACTTGTGAATCCGTAGAGCTTCAAAGAGTGTGATAGAGGGAGATGTGTGATTCACAACATGTATGCCTCGGATTTCCAGTTTTGGAGTAAACTGCTTTTCTTCAAAGTCAATCTGAATCAATGGGTAGCTTTCAATTACTTAGACATCTAATTTAATGTTTATGATAAAATGCAACATAAAATCACTTGATGGTTAAAAGCCTTCAGCGCCTTCTGGTTGTTGTTTTTGGAAAGGATATCAAAGACTAAATGTAATTTTGCTGGCAGAGGAACTGTATGTGTTGAACTCCTAAGACAAAAATGTTTCTAGTGCCACTGACAAACCCAGGAGCCTCCAGTCTCTTGTTTTGCCTAAAAAAGAGAGAGCTGCTAGGCTGGCATAGACTGGACAAGGCCAGGTACATATTAACAAATATACAAACAAAATTTTCACATTCCAAAGTCAGTTTTCTCTGGGATTAAGTGAAACACACCATAGTTTAAAACATGGGTGAATTGCAAGGCTGATAACTCTTACTGTTAATTGTTCCTTGCTTCAACTCAGTGATTTTCCAAAGCCAGAAAATTACTACTTTGAAAAACCCTTGACACTAATAATAATGTGCTTCTTTCTGAAAGTATTCTAAATAAGTTAGTTGATTGGACCTCCTTTTCAGATGTCAATTTAAATGTAAGTTCTAGAAAGGAAGGCCGAACATTTGGGGTGTGAACAAATAAACCCATTATTAAATGTTCCAGCTATTATTACAATACTATTATAATATTGTTTTCCTAATTATTGGATTGAATATTTGGAAATCAATCAGTACTCTGTTTGGGCAAATCTCATTACTTAATGAAGGAGTTTCCTTAAGATAATCATAACCCTATTTATGTGGTAAGAGAGCAAAGAAGCAACTAAACTAATGTTAACCCATTTATTACAATGACAATATAAGCTTTCTCTAAGCCCAGTTTTTCTCCAATGTTGTTTACTATTTAGAAAAGTATCTATATTAAATCACACTGGTAATGTTAATGTTATTTCAAAGACAAAGGCAATCTCTTTCACATCATGCTTCCTCTCCGTTTACAATTTATTTAAATACCGTTTCCTCCAACTTGATAATAATATCTGACTTTATTTTATAGATGGTTATACATCTCTAGCTGCAGGATTTGTAAGAACTCCCAAGCTGCCCTTTCTGATCTATGTAGTGTTCTCTAGAGAAATCTTAATATTAAACCAGACTAAACACAAGACAAGCAATGCAGCTGCAACAAATTATTTGATATTATCTCCCTCTGTTCAGAATTTGGGTGTGTATTTTTGCCATTCACCTTCTAATTCACAAAGATTGAAATGGAAAACTTTCATTTAGCTGTCCACATGACTACCTCCCCCACCCCCTTCAAATCTTAGCTCAAATGTCACTTTCTTTATAAGGCCTAGCCTGACTGACCAGCCTGTTTAAAAATTAACCCACACATCCCTCTCCTCTAACCCTAGCACTTTTAGGCCTTTACTTTACCTTTACTTTTTTTTTGTTTATAGCACTTCTCACCTTCTAACATCCCATGCACATAATTCATTTATTTGTAATATGCCTTGTTTATTGTCTCATTCCCCCTCAGAATGGAAATTCCACTAGGGCAGCCATCTTTGATTGTTTTATTTACCAAGTGCCTGGGACATGGCTGGTGCTCGATAAATATTTTTAAAATGTATAATAAATTTAGATGTTAGGAATAATAAATGTAAAAGATGTGTTAAGGTGGTTCAAGTTGCCAAAGATAAGAATTCCCTTGAGAACAGACAAGGAATCTGTCTAAATTAGAAATGTTCAAACATTCTCATCCCTCTTCTAAACTTCTAAATATTTTGGTGGCAAAATGGATGCTTATTTTACCCTTTTTTCAGGTACTTAATGTCTCTGGTCCTTAATCTCTGCATTTGTAAAAGTAGTGGGTTGATTTAACTGCCCTCTTAAGATCTCCTCTGACAGTCTATGAATTAATGACCAGTGGGGCAGGTCAATGAAATGAACAAAATTCTTCAGTCAGGAAAACTATGTGTTGGTCCCAATTATATCACACACACACACACACACACACACACACACACACACACACACACACATACAGCTATGAGAGCGTGCATAATCATTCATGGACTCAGTTTTCTTATCTATAAAATGAAGGAATTGGACTAGATAATTACTAAGGCAGTTTGAGCTCAAATATTTCATCGCTTCTCTAAATGAGAATAAAGAGAGTTACCATTTTGCTTTGTTTTTCTTACTCCTTTTGAACTATTTTTTAAAAAATGATGCATGTATCATGACACGTGTGAAAGGATCCCAGTGCCCCACCTCCAGGTTCTTCCCTTTCGGGGACACTTCCTGCCCTTCTTACCATCGGGGAATCCATCCCAGATTTCCAGGCGGTCATAGCGACAGAACATCCCCCCTGGAGGATTGGAGTCAGGCTCCAGGTCAAAGCTTTCAAATTCCAGGATAATCTCTGACATCTTTGGTGCAAAGATAATATAAGTGCATTCAAGGCTGTTGGGATATTTTTCAGGGAATCCGGGGGACTTTATCACTCCATTGGGGGTTGTGTAGTTCTGGGAACACTCAGGACCTGTGAGTAAAAGAGAAAAAGGAGCAGTCAAAATCCCTTTAAATGACTACACCAAGAAATAACCTGGGAAAAGAAAGAGTATCTTTCTGATAAAAGCCCACCATTATAATCACTGTCCTGACCACCCATTACTCAACCTTTTCATGGTAGTGCCAGGTATGGAAAGTCAAGTTCAGATTTATTGTGTTCACCTTAGTTTTCCATTTGTGTGGAACAATTTAAAAACTTCTGCTTTTGCAGAGAAAAAAAATGACAAATATGAAATCATGTGGGAACAATGAATGAGTAAGCTACAGAAATCTTGACAGAGCCCTAGAGAAATAATTATAGCCCCTTCAAGCTTAAATCCTTAAATCTTGAGGCTGACAAGCCCTTTATTGGTGAAATAGAACATTTACAGAGGCAAGGGGGAGAATTCGATGGAGAGAGTTTGGGTTTCAGATTCCTACACCAGTGACTCAGTAACTTTGCCAGATGTGACCTCTGCCTCTTTGACAAACTAAATGTGAAAGGTAATTCGTACATGTACCCAGGGTGAGTGACTCATTCTGAGTGGTGTTGACACAGGTGTGCCGGTAAAGTGTGGCTGCTAGTGAGGGCACGATAAACTGTGATTATAGGCTGTGTTGTTAGAAGTCACCTGATATCAATGTTGACATCCTAACCTTCCCAGAGTATCAGACACAGTACTTTCTGCCATTCTAAAATTATTTGTTAATATATATGTGTGTGCATGTAATGCACATATTTACAATGTGTGATTTTAATGACTATTCAGGGTTATCAAGACTTTTCAAATTATGGTGATTTATAATTTAAACTGGTGAAACGTATACATACGTATATTGCAAGTTGACCTTTGACTGTGTGAATGAACACAATTTCAATTGATGGCATCCAGCACCGAATAGGGTGGTATTCACCACACAGTTGAAAAACTGCCCATCACATATACTGATGCGAGCATATCAACCCTACCCCTTATCACTACCACCACTGCCATGAATCAGATGATTTGACCCTTTTAAATCTCAGGATCCAATCTGAAGATGTCTAATTCAACCATTCTTTTCCCGGGCCAATGTCTCACTGATGGCACCCTATGATGGCATGCAAGGATTCAACTCTAAAACACGAGGTGTGTTGAGATAATGGTTAACTAAACATTCTCCCAAAGTACAAGTACTAGAGGTAACATATTAGGCATCAAGACAGATTACATTTAACGAGCTGAATTCTAGTTTTAGTGGCTAAGGTTAGTAGGTTGAATTTAGTGCGTCTGGCAGCCTATTGAGAAAACAAATCAATCTCTTTCTCCCCATGCACATATTAGATTTCTATGGCACAGAAGAGTGATACTGATTAGATGGGCACAAGCTACTTGGTCTGTAGAGGGCTGAGTTTAAAATACCTCTCAAAGCCTTCTCGATGTGGGTCACACTTTACCGTGATGGCCTCAAATGCTTATCTATTTGATTCTGGCTGAAAAGTTATGAATATGTGGCATTTTGGAATGTCAGTTCCAGGTAAAATAATTATGAAATACAGTTTATAATCTGTTTCTAAGTTATTTGGTGGTTTCTGAGATGACAGTGACTATGCCAGTTTAAGTCTTTATTTCACAAAGTATCTATCTATCTATCTATCTATCTATCTATCTACACAGAGGGTGCCCAAAATGTATACACATTTTAAGAAAGGAAAAACTGTTTTAAAATTATGCTGATGGTAACCATTTTGAGCACCTCTTGTAATTGCAGAAGTCAGACGTGACTTGTATTCATCT
This sequence comes from Rhinolophus sinicus, assembly GCF_057876585.1. Lineage (NCBI taxonomy): Eukaryota > Metazoa > Chordata > Mammalia > Chiroptera > Rhinolophidae > Rhinolophus > Rhinolophus sinicus. The sequence continues at coordinate 131,569,017 of NC_142501.1, forward strand.
TTTGTTATCAGTATATATTGAGTATTACAATTTTAATACAGTTTTTTCCTTTCTTAAATATGTATACATTTCTCTCTCTCTCTCATATATATATATATGTGTGTGTATATATATATATATATATATATATACACACATGCATATATGTAATATTGAGAACCCTTTAGAATTTTGATTCCAATATGTATGTAGTGACCCTAGAGACCTCCAACCTTCTCCTTGGGGCAAAATAAATAATATTTTCGCTAGGCCCTTGTAAGGCAAAGCAAACAGCAGTGTTTAGTGCAGTTACCAATATTTTTTCCTTAGATAAAACTGTTCAGGTGAGATTAAGATTTAATGAAAGAAAGAAATGACAGGAGTTAAGAACATACTTTCAAATAAACTTCAGTGCTTTCTCTGTGTCCTTGTCCTGTCAGATACCTTTGGAAGCTAGCTCAGGTTTTCCAAGGTATTTGACAAAAGCTGGGAAATCTCATGTGGTGATGGAAGAGAACTGGATTGAACACCAGAACATCTGAGCTCCAGTCCTGCCTTTACCACTAACCTGCTATGTAACCTCAGATTGCCTCCTAACCTTTCAGGTCCTCAGATGCTGGGCATAGCAAATGGAAGGTTGACTTTGGGATTTGAAAAACAAAACAAAACAAAAAACATCCCTTCAAACTTAAAAATTCTGCAATTTCCCACCTTCTCCAGCATGCATCAAAATTTATTTTAGTAGTTTCCTTATTCACTGTTGCATAAATTTGCCACAGTTGAGCAGACACGTCCCCAGAAAGGACTGTGGCAGGAGTGGGTTAGGGAATTCTATAGTGAGTATACAAGCCAGGAATAGGAGAGAGGGAAACAGCTCCATGTGCCCAGGAGCAAATGAGCTGGTGGTGTGAGAGGTGCACACCCAGCCAGCATTGGAGCCAGCAAGCACCATGCTCTTGTCATTATCTGTAAGACTGAGAGTACTTTGTGTAGTTATGAGTGACACATTTCTTTGTTAATTACAATAATAACAATAGCTAAGATACTCTCTTTGGAATTATTATTAAACATACAGATTTTTAGTCAAACAATGCATGAAGTGACCAAACCTGCTCTCAATAAATGTGTCCCTTCCCTGCTCTGAGACCCACAGAAAACGATTACAGCTTCTTTCCACATTTGGGCCTGGATGACCCAGGCCAAGGGATGAACAGGAAGCATGATACATGGGAGGATTTGTGTTTCCTAGAGACATTTCTTCAGGTGAACGGGACTCATGTTAGGGCTGGTAGCCCAAGGTTTCAGCATCTGAGAAGAGACGTGTAGCAGGGAAACATGGGGTACCTGTGGAGAGAATTGGGATGCCAGGATGGCCCCAGGAAGCATGGGAAGAGGTGGGGACAGGACTTGCTGACTGTCAGGCAAAGATGTTCCTTTAGAAATGTAGCCCTAGGGACGCAGAAATGGCCTAAATCTTCCTTAGAACTATAATCTGTTGCCAGAAAACCTCAAGGTCACAGGTGAAAGATTAACTTATTGGTTCATCTATGATTAGTATAATTTATGTGTTCTAAGAAAACTTGATATTACTGTACCCTAAAAGAAGTGCCATATTTTTAAAGGAACAGAGATTCATGGATTTTATCATATCATTAAATGGCTTTTGAGGAGAAAATGTCCATGAACTTGTATATGTACACATTATGTTAGTTAATGACTTCTTATGGAGTATCTATAAGGAGTATAGTATGTACAGTGAGGGGGGAAAAAGATATTTTCTTTGCATTTTTCAGGTGGTACCAATCTAGTTGGGAAATGAAACATGCATAAATTTGAAAATATTAAGTAGAAACATATTGGTAAGTGAAACACATTTTTGTGTGTATGTGTACAGCATGTATGTGTGTATGTGCGTGTATGTGCACATGTGTGTAGGGGACAAGTTGGGTATATGTGTAGGAAAAAAATAGTAAATTAATTAGGAAGAGCTTCCTGAGAAAAATTTGTTTAGAGCCAGGTGTCTACCAGGTTAAGGGACATAAACTGGAAGAGAGCCAGGGCTATGAAATCTGAAGGCACAAGCGTTACCCATAGTCATTGTTACAGCGAGGGCTTATTGAACACATCTTCCATGACGGACACTGGCTACATGTTTTCCATGTTTTCATTTCAACTGATCTTCACCACAAGCTTGAGCTAGATACTATTATACATTTTTCAGATGAGTACTCGGGGGCTTTGAACTTTCACAGATAGTCAGTGGCAGAACTAAAATTCACATGCAGGTCTGCTGGGTTTGACCCAGTGCATTTCCCTGAGGCAGGAAGCCAGATTGTGAATCTGTGAGAATTGAAGCTATAGAGCATCCAGAGCAGTTGATGTCATGCCTTGAGCTTGATGACCCAACAGGACATTGAGGCTTGACCATGAAGGAGACCTGCCAGTCGTTTTGAGGACTGCAGCTTGATGACTGTTTGAGAAGCTGTGTGTAAGATAAAAGAGCATGGGGAGAACCACAGATTGGACCTGCTTGGTTAATGGCAGTGGACTTGGAAAGGAACTGTGACTCTGACACCTGTGGACAAAAGTTCACAAGAAATAGAAGCCATATGGGATGTAGGGATGCAAGAAGAGAGGACAAAATAAGGCTTCAAGTCTCAAAAATGGTGTTGGAGAGCAGGACAGGGAAATTATGAAACATCTGAGACTAACGAAGTGGTGGGAGCTGAGTTCTTTTGGGAGAAGAACAATTCTTAGTGACTTAGTGACTTAGAACTCTCTCTTTTCTCTTTCACCATCTTCAGCTCTTTGAGAAACACTGAAAATGAAAGGGGCTGTTCTTAGCCTCTTTGCTGACACCTTTTTTCTTTGATAGTGACACGTGTAGGTAGAGCAAATGTAGATGTGTGTGTGCGTGTATATACACACAATATATATACATATATATATATAAAATATGATTTATATAACAAGTCAAACAGTTTTCAACACAAGAAATCATCATGTAATCATCTGTACATACTCATGTCATCCATATGTATACTATTATTTATACTAAAGGGTTTCCAAGCATGTGCTTAGACAAATTTCTGAAGAAAGCTCTCTCCATCTACTCATATTTATATGGGGCAGTGCCAGATTCCTTCAAATTTTTAAGAAGTTGTACAAATGGTCCCAGAAACTCCTAATGAGTCCTTTTTGTTATTTCCAGTTGCCACTGACCTAGAGACCTTAGGCATTTGTCATTGGTGTAGCTAGATGTTTTCTATTTTTAAAAACTAGTTTTCTCCTATATTCTAGGACAATACATTCAAAGCTTGAGCCTCTGTCCCTGGGTGGGTCTCCCATACACTGATGTCAAGGGAATAATCAAATAAGTAAACAAATAAAATAATTAAAAGGGAAGGTTGAATTTAACACATAAAAGAAATCTACAGACTGTTGGAAAAACAGTAATATGCAGATAAAATATTGTTTGTCAACTGACTGATATGTGTGTTTAATTCCTCAAAACTGGGAGACTCTGAATTGTCCATCGTATCTCACCTCAAATATATACCATTGCAACAGAAGATTAGTAAGTGATTATATTAGAGAGGAGACTGATATTTAATTCCTAAGGGGAATGATACTTAAAGTGTTACTGTTTTGTTTCCTCCAGGAAAGAGGTTCTTTCCCCACCTATCCCTCCATTAATAGAAAGCCTCTTCTTCCTCCAATAGATTTAGAAACTTTATAAGGCTAGTGGACTGCTTTGTTTTTCCTGCAAACTACCAGTTTTGAATTTTGCAATAAAATTAAGGGAACAAGACGTACATGTCTTCAACGTAACAGAGACTCATGCATTTTTAATGAAAAAAATCAAACTTCGACAGTAGATAAACTTATTTTTGAAGAAGAAAGATAATAAGTGCTCTTAAAAGAGTTTCATGCAATATATATATACCTTATAAACTGGTTAAGACATTAGAATAATTCAATTTTGATTTCTGAAATACTTTTTAAAAAATTTTAAACATACTTACTCCATATATTGGAGACTTTTCCTTTGTTTAAAATGTTCTCTAACATTTTTGTAATGGGAATATATGATTTTTTTACAAAAGGATGAAACATTACTCTTTGTCTCTTTTCACTTTGTCTTTTATGAAATCAAACAATGTTAATGAACATTTAGTCATATGTGTTTTAATCTAAGTTACTCACCTCTCTTGAAAATTTCATAACGTATGGAAAATCCTGCACCATGTGTCTCATAGTCAGAGACAAATTTGATAAAAAGAAATGGCCCTGAAGATACTACAGGAGAAGGGGCAATCTTTCCACAGAACTTTCCGGATAAACGTCCATTTTCATTTTCTCCATCAATGACTTCCACGTAGTCATACCTAAAACAGAAACAGGGAAACAAACATAAGGTTAGCAAGAAATGCCCTTTTAATTTCAGTAATTTGGAAACTAGCATTGCCTGCAATAGTTTGTCAGGGGGAGAAAAAGTGTTATCTGCATTCACCACTGTATTACAAGGAGGGGAAAAAATCTAGCAAAATGCAATAATTAAAATGGACTACATCATGTCTGTATACATCATCTGGCAACAGAGAACTATTAAGAATAATGGTGTCCATTATACTTGCAGACAATGTCAGTTAAAGTAACCAATTAACAAGAAAAAGAGAAATCTCATGAGCACAATTCTCTATTATTAAATTGTGTTCTTTTGTCTGTGGTGGTGGGGTGTCAATACATAATGCTATGCATTCTTTTCAAACTGTGAAGTTCTTTTATGAATTCAAAATGTCTCCTTGGCTGGAGCTTTCCATGAACAATACTTGGATTTCTGTGAGCGACCCTCTAAACATATGGCCACAGAATAATAAACAGATTCTTTACTATTTAACCCAATTCTACCAAACTCCAGTCTTCTTAAAAAACAAAAAACCAACTCTCTCAGTATCCACAATAGTTAAAACACAGATCATCTTATTTTCCCCCCAAACTACAATTGAATTGCAGAATGTAATTTCTCCAAAGAAAGATGTTTATTTAAAAATGGAAAGTAACTTTGTTTACCCACCAGCCTGAAGTTTTAAAAGGATATTGTTGTTTGAAAAGGAAACATGACACATTTAAAATTACCAAAGTGATGTGATTTAAAAAGATTCAGGCTTAATAATACACAAAGGAGACAAATGATAAATGAAGCGACAATAAAATATTACTCTAAAGATTGCGCTAAGATAACAGATATGCTTGGACCTTCTTTATCTCTAAAAGGTGGAAAACCATCTCCAATTTCCTAGCATCCCCCCAGGAAAATAGGAAGATGTTTGTTTGTTTGGCATTATGTATTTTTTAGTGTCTTGTTCTTTCCTCTCTGTTTATTGACCAAGTCAGTCACCTAGGAACCAGATAATCTGATTTGTCTTCCATTTTTCTTCTAGAACTGACATGAAAACATTACAATCCTTTCATTTCAAACCTTTATTTTATTTCTGTGCCTAACTTGGTTCAAAAGTCCTGGGATATATTAATTTCAGGAATGGCTAAAAGATGGCAGTAACATAAACTGCATCTGGCAATTTAAAAGAGATCAAAGTGGGGCAAATCTTCATGATGACCAATGTCATCTTTAACAATCCCTTTTCAAACTGTCCAGGACACATTACTTATGTTTACATCAAGTCTCAGGAGACAACTGCGAAGATGATATCACTAGTTAAAGTGGACAGCTTAAGGCTCTCTAAATTAAAAATGACATTACCTCATCAGTTAAAGTTGTGTGCCAGCTTTGTGTATACCAAGAAGAAAATAAAGCTGACATTGATGGAACTAAACATTAACATATGTGAATTATTGTATTAACTGCATTTCCTCTGCTGCATCCGATGTTTCCAGTAGCACTCACGGGCCTGCTAGCATCGCTGTCCCTTTGCAAAAAGATGGAAATACACAGAGGAATTGTTTGTTTCTCAATACTTTTGGAATGCTTTGTGCATGTTAAAAGAAGGTGGCCGAGGAGGAGAAGTAAAAAGTGGAGGACCAGAAGGAGGATGAGGAAAGCATTACATTCAAAATCCTAATTACGCTTTTACAGTCAACTGGGGGCAGCTGGAAAGAACGCCATCTCTGTATTCATTAAAGCCCCACAAGTTGGCATTTGTGTAATTCCTTTTATCTCTACTGCTTCATTGACGAGACAGGTCTGCATGTTTTGCCTATGCTTGCTTATAATTTAACTGTGATTTGAACTGTTGGCTGTGTTTGTCCTGGCGACTGTGCATCCAGCTCTGCAATATAGGCTTTTTACTTGAATCCTGACATGGTCTGAATATTAAGTGGCCAAATCCTGGTGCATTTTGCCTTGCAGGCACAAATAAGAGAGGTGGGTCAGGCTTTTTGAAGAACTGAGGGCATTTTGGTGAGGAGAACTTGCTCCCAGGTATGAGAGAACTCAGCTAAGATAGTCTAGTGAATTGCAATAGGGAAAGAAGCTAGTACTTTAATTCACGTATCTTCTAATAGTAAAATACTAGACTCTCCTCTTGGCAATAGTAAAAGCTAGTTTTAAAAGGGACAGAGAGACTACAATCTCTTCCCAGCAAGAGATAAGTCATTGCACCATTAAATGCCAATTTTAGGAAATTGAATTATTCAGGGATACAATAGTTACATTTGTAAACAGGAACGTTGCTCTCATTTTAGCACTTGCCTTCAAAGTACCATCCATCAGGGCCCCAAAGAGTATCACAAATAGCAGATCGTGTAAATATTCAGAAGGGTGTATTTGCACAAGTTGCAAAGGATAACGTTGCCAAAGAAGTTAAGAAAGCAGCTTGCATCTCTCTCTGGAGTTGATACCAGTTCCACTCCATAAGTTTCTTGCCGGCAAACGTGGTGCCAGGAATGCATCTGGTGTGCCAGGATCTCTCCCGAGAGACTATATGTGTCACCACAGCAACGCACCCAGCCTGCTTTGGCCTGAGGCCCAGGATCCTGAGTTTGCAAATTTCACTCCCCCAGCTGGCTGCACACTGCTCTGTTACTGCTGCCAGTGTGGCAAACACTGCATTTCTTGGAATGTCAAGCTCCCCAGTTGCGACAGCAGAAACCTACAAAGGTGAAAATGGAGGCACTTGTTTGACCCTCATTCTGAACCGACATGTTCCAGCAGCTGGAGGAAAAGTGGGAATTGTGTCTCAGGCACGTAATTCATAAAAAGCTAAAAGAGGGGTCAGAGAGTTGACTTCTCTGTCTTTTGGAGCCCTGCTCCTGAAAAGGAACGCTCCAGGTGAGAAGAAAGCCGTGTCTGGGTCCAAAGTACACTACCCTTCTTTGCATCCCTGCTCACAGTGCAGACGTAGGCCCCAGCTAGGAAAGCCTTTCCTCAAACCTCATCTGCCCCATTTATAGGAATGTAAACGTCATGGGGATTTTTAAAATATTCAGAGGACAACCGATTGCTCCTCCTTTAGCCTCCTCCCATTTATGTTCTTAAATCTTCTACCTTAAAGCTCTCCCTTTCTGCACTAATAATGGTAAAGCAGCCTATATTTATGGAGAAGTAGCGCAAAGATCGCTCTATCTAATCCTTTTACAATTAAAAGACACTTTCCCACAGTTTCACAGTTTAGGGTGTGAAATGAGGGGTGGCTCTTCTCAGGTGTGTGGCTGGTTTTAGACCACAAGCTCCTTAAGTTAAAGGCCGTTGTGCTTACATATTCCCCCACCCTCACCCTACCTGGGTGTATGTGGGTGGTGAAAACATTTCACATTCTAAGAGTAACCGTGAGTTAGGTTTCCCATAAGAGTGATAAAAGAATAAAGATTTCCTTCTAAGAATTCTTGAAAGGATTACCCAGAGATTATTTTTTCCTTTTGGAAAGTTTGAATTATGGTTTTAGGAAAATGGCCAAGTAGGGGAAAAAGTGATGGGAAAATGAGAAATGTATTCAGTCACTAAAGAGCGGTTTCAGAGGCTTTATAGGTATGCAGTGCTGAATAGACAAATGGCATACTTAAGTCGGATTTTCTCTTGTGAACTCCGATGACCCCTGACTCTCCATAGTGGAGCCCATTAATGGAAAGAAAGCCACTCCCCTGCAGGGTGGTGTCTGTGCGGTGAGCTACTGTACCAACCCCCTCACAGCTTCTGGACATTCTCGCGTTATTAGGAAGGGGGATTTTAGGTGGTGGTGTCTTTTTAATCTCCTTCCAAGAGGATCTACCCCCATGTGCATATATACATTAATAATGGAGAAATTGGACACCTGACATCATAAACCAGACTGAAAAATGATGTTGGCTAACACAATTTTCACCTGCAAAAATGTGTTTCTTTGGATCTTTGGTTTATTTTGCACAAGACATTAATAGCTATCCCAACTGAACAACCTGTAAACAAGTACTATACTGCTGCTGTCCAAGAATCATCTTACATATCCCCCAGACGAGAACAGATTTTTCTCTCAGAGTATTAGAAAAAGGATTTGGAAATAAAAACACAATGATGGAGCTAGGAAGAGCCAATTATTCTGCATCTGTGTTTCTGAGCAATTTTATATGAGATTCACCCCCTAACAGTTCTGTCTTGCTTGCAACGTTCTAATCAAGATATATGAAAAGTCTTACAAGTTTCATAGCCTCTTATTCAGTACAAGCATTTTTTTTTTTAGAAATCTATTCTAAGGAAATAATCTGGAATAATTTCAAATATTTATGCAAAAAGTATTGCTTGAAGCTTTATAATAATGAAGAAAATGGAAATAAGGCAAACAGGAAGGAAACAAGAAATAACGTATGTACATTTATATCATGGGATGTTATTCAGCCATTAAAAAGCATGCTCAACAAAAGATAGTTTGTAACATACGAAAAATGCTTATGATATAATAGGTGAAAAATGAGAACATAAAACCCTATATGCAGTAAATTCTCAATTTTTACTCATATGTAGAAAAAGAACTGGAAGGAAAAATTATGAACTATTAATACATGGTTGTCTCTGGGTAATGAGATTGTGTTCCTTGGTCATTTCTGTATTTTTCAAAATTTTTACAATGGACAAATACTCCTTTGTAATAACATAAATCAGACAAAAGTTATTTTGGAAAGTATTAACTACCTGTATGTAAAGTAGCAAATCAATATCTTATTGCCTAGCTAACAAGTTTTGTATTTCTTTGTTGGAAAACACTATCTTATGTTTTATTTGAAAGTAAATCAAAAGCTTTCCCTTTTTTCCTAAAGCAACTGGATCAATGAGACTGTGAGTGTGTGTGTGTGTGTGTGTGTGTGTGTGTATAGTTGTAGAAAGTTAAAATAAATCAGATTTGATCTCATATTTCCTGAAATGCTGGCAATAATACTTGGCATTTGTTAAGTAATTTCCATGTTACAAAATGCTCTTAGATGTATTATCTCATGTAGTCTTTACAAGTGATGGCAGGAAGGCAGTTATCAGGTGGTACCAGCCCAGGAGCCTAGAGCTGGGGAAATACATGCATGAAATAAGCTGTATCCTTTCAACACTGCCTACCGACTTTAGGGTAAATTTGATTACAATATCTGCTGTTGTTACTCCCATTCGTACATATTTTGGGGGATGGGGAATGGGTATGGCCTTATTATTTTAGAATTATTCATTAACAACTTGTAATTCATTTTTTCAACTGGAAATTGTTGTGAGAAAAATGCCACATCAACTAACACTTCATTAATTTTTCTTAATGGTGTGCTTAGCGCTATATAAACAAACATCTTGGTGTGTACAAAGGTATATGTGCAGGTGTGTGTATGGGGTGGGTGGGTGGGGAACGAGCTAGCTCTTGACCTTCATGGTTAAGTTGAAAGTTTCAGTGGAACGGATGGTGGCCATGAAACCGGCTTCTTCCCAGAGCTGACCTGGCCCTCCTGCTCAGGCTAGATGTTCAGGAACCACATAATAAGACCCCAAGCCCAGGCTGGGCAACAGAGAGAAACAGAGGTGAGTGCTGGAGTGGCGCTGAATGGTAGCTATAATTGTGTTTTCTTCCTAGTGCTAGCACCCTTAGCCTGAACATTGATAGCTCCAGCAAAGACGGGACAGGGGCAGACACTGGGTCATGCAGGCCCATCCACTCCACAGGATGAGTAGGTAGGAAGGGCAGGCCCCTCTGACCAACATGAGGGCTGGAGCCAGCCTGGTGCATGCACTCAGCATGGAGCTGGCAGCGCCCTGGATTCAGAGCAGGGACAGGGCCTGAGCCAGCGGATACTGCCGGAGAATCCCTCCACATTTTCAGAGGAACAGAGAGTCTGGGCTGTGATCTGGCTCTTGTCTTCTCCGCTTTTAGCCAATTTCTATGAAAGCCGTTTTAAATCTGTACAAAATTTTAAAATTTCTACTATCAACAGAATATTGGTTTGTTATATTGTTGTATTCCCCTTTAAAATTTGTTTCTAAGTTTATAAAGTAGTGTTTTCTTTATTAAAATAATGTCAAATATTTATCCTAAAGATGTATCTTTCCAATATGTATATGTGTGTGTATATATATATATATATATATATATATATATATATATATATATATATATATGTGTGTGTGTGTGTGTGTGTGTGTGTATAAATGTGTGTATATATATGTATACTTTTTCTTCTTATATGCACTCTGTACTATAAGCAGGATTGTAGGGCATTCGTCTTTGAGTTGGGACTCATTTTCACTTGTTATGTCACTTTCTAAAATTCACTTTTCCTTACTTTGATTCTAGTAATCCTTTTAATACACCCCTAACTTCTAATCCATAGCGTGACGACATCTATACTTGTAATGCGATTATATATGTTCACACCAAGTAATGAGCTTTGACATTGTCAGAGCATAAGGTGGCGTTTTCTTCCCCGCTGGGATAGAATACCTATGAAATATTCCTATTCCTATTCATTTCAGTAGGAGAGTAGCATTTCCATTTCCCCACCATTGAGTTCCTTCACTGATCTTATCACTCAAACTCAGGTTCCATCTATGAGTAGACTGAGGGTACAAGGTTTATGCTGTCTGCTTAGCTTCAAAATGAGCACAGTTTCCAGAATGAAGGGTTGGGCCCGGCTACAGAGCTGGAGAGAGCATGTGCTAAAGAGGCCAGGCAATTTGGGGAATGTAATCAATAATGCTGTAAAAATTTTGTAGGGTATCCGATGGACACTTGTCTCATTAGGGAGACCACCTCAGGGATGATGTAAATGCCTGATCACTGCACTGTACACCTGAAGCTGAAGCTGAACAATAATGAATGTCAACTACAATTTTATATGTATATATATATATATATATATATATATATATATATATATATATATTTACAAGAAGTGGAGTACAGCATTAGGAATAGAGACAGTGGAAACGTAATGGCTCTGTTCGATGTCAGAGGGGTAGTGGATGTGTGGGGGGGTTGTCACTGTGTGAGGGATATAGGTGATAAGTGTCTATTACATTGTTTTGTGCACCTGAACATAATAAAAAAAAAGTTAAAAATAAAAAGATGAGGTAATAGCCTCTTGTCAATCACAGGTGTCAATCACATGGTCCCACGCCTGGAAAGGATCAGCCCATTTGAGAGAAAAAGATAAAAACCACCAAGGCCTCATTAGTCGGGGCCCTTGAGCCATTCTCTACCGTTCGGGTCTGCTTCTATTTCTTTGAAGTGTACTAACTCTTCTAATAAACTACTCTTTCACCACTTTAAAAAGGAAAAAAAAAAGAAAAAAAAAGAGGCTAGGCAGCTTTGCTCAGGGGCTGCTGGGTATACTTAAGCCAAACCATCTCTCCTGCAACCGGTCCCACCGATTGTAAACGGGATGCCAAACCCTTACTGCTCTTGTAATAAAATAATTGCAAACAATGTTGGCAAATACTTTTGTCTTTTGTCATGTCATTGTCATCCTCAAAGACCCACACAGTATTAATCTTGCACTTGTCCATAAGCTTCCAGGTAATTCTCCTGTAGGAAATGCCAACACCATATAGTCCACTTAACATCTTTCTGAGAATGTGGCACCTCTGATTAAATTTAGTGAAGGCTTCTATATGTACCACAGTCAGATAACCCAGTCTCACATAATCAGAGTACAGTAAAACTCATTGAGCGAATCTCACATCTTAAAATTTTCATCTTTAAGCTTTTGTAATGCCTCAGGGCCATAATAACGAATATTGATAATTTCATTGAAGCTACAGAAAACTGGTGATTAATAGGTTAGATAATAACACAATGATATGTACAAGAGTTAACAGTCCCAGGAAATGAGGTTATGCAAAAGTGAAGAAAGCAAATGTTAAAGAAAAAAGTTTTACTGGAGTAAAATGAAAAGAGATATGAAATGGCTTTTACTGTAGTAATGCAAAGGGAGACTCATTGATTGTTTGGAGGATTATGAGGGCTACGATGCGTTGTGGCTGGTCAAGAACGCCTCAGAAGGAGAGAAACTGAGATAGAAATATCCAGCAGGTAATAGGCAATCAGTTTCTTATTACTGTGTAACGGATTACCACAAATCTAGGAGCTTAAAACAATACACACTTAATATCTCACAGTCCTGTAGGTCAGAAGTCTGGCTTGGCACAGCTGGAGTTTTCTGCTCAGGGTATCCTAAGACCTAAATCAAGGTGTAAAATGGCTGTGCTGTCATGTTGAGCTCAGTGTCCTTGTCAAAGCCCACACCATTGTGGCAGAATTCAGTTTCTTGCCATTGTAAGACTGTAATCCTCATTTTCTTGTTGGCTGTCAGCCGGGGACTGCTCTCAGATCCTACAGGTCATTTGCATTCTTTGCCATGTGGCCCTCTTCATCTTTAAAGCCAGCCACAGAGAAGCTCCCTCACAATGAGTTCTCCTCAGGCTTCACAATTCTTCAGGAAAAGCTCGGTCCCATTTAAGGGTTCACCTGATTAGGCTCACCCAGGGCAATCTCACATTTTTGAGGTCAACTGATTTGGCAACTTTTTCAATCTGCAAAATCCCTTGACAGCAGCACCTAGATTAATGGCTGATTGAACAACTAGGAGAAGGTATGTATACCCCAGGGGCCAAGGATCTTGGATGCACCTCTCAGAGTTCTGCCCACCACACAGACCAAGCTCTGACAGGACTTATGAAACTTGGAAGCTGCAGTAGAAACTAAAGGCAGGCAGGATCATCCACTTATATCGCCTGATGCGAGTAGATCAAAGGTGAGTAGGATTCGGTGTAAGACTAAGGGCAGGGTTGGGAACCTAAAGCAATGGTGGAAGTGATTTCAATGTTCGCGTGTCACGATGGCTATCGGGTTGGGAACCAGGAGCCACAGGTGGTGCTTGCAGTGAAAGGGAAAGCAGCGTTCTGAAATGTGCCACATTCTCCCAATTGAAGGCAACATAGAAATTCCAGGGTAGTACCACATGTATATCTAGAGACAGAAAAGTAATCCTAGCTTAATTAAAAAATAAATATATAACAGACTTCAAGATATGTGGTGTAAAATAATGGGCAAAAGATATAATTTTAATGGAAAAGATTTGGTTTTTGAATTTCTCATTTTTGAGGAATCTCACTTCATAATTAAGATTTTCTGGCATGGAAGATAGAAAGCAAAATCCTTTACATGGGAAAATATTTCTATAATATAACTTAGATTATGAAATTCCAAAGATGCAATTTAAATGGAAGAGAAAGAATGCCTCCCTTAAAACAATTAAGCTCCAGAAGTGGAGGCTTCAAGTGTCAACCTTGCAAAGTTCAGTATTTATAGAAAAATTCACATGCCTTTAATTACAATAAATTCAGTTCCCAAGTAAAACTGTGCCATCTGGAAAATATTAACATCATTTACAACTTGTTTGCCTCCTTATTTCATAGAAAATTTTTACTTCTTGCCAACTTTCCACTGTTCTCAGGGAAAAAAAAGAATTACTTTTATGGATTGTCTCAAGATGGGTTTCTAGAACAAGTCAACCCATCAAAAATGACAGCAGGAACTTTTTGGACACATTTACTTCCTTCTTATTTACTTTAAACACTTATATCTTTATTTTAACGTGTTTTTTTTCCCCCATATAAAAGATATTCTCTTCTCTCTGCTCCTCTCCTCTCAGCCTTCCAAAGAGAATAATTTTTTTAAAAAGTAAAATCAGTCTCTTTTAACATGATCCAGTAGAGAGAGAGGTGGGACAGGAAGAACTGGATTCTGGTCCTAGCTCTGAACGTCAGGAGCCACTCCTGCACCTTTGATCTATCAAGAAATGTCACCATCTTTGGCCTCCCACAAAGTGTCAAAGAGGACAGTGAGGCAAGGAGGTGACACCTTCCTGCCCATCAGGCACTCAAATTAGCCAAAATGGGATGACTGTGATCCTAGTCCTCACCCTCTGCAACTGGTGAGTGGAGTGCTTTAGGCAGGTCACTAACTAACCTCTGTGAGCCTCAGTTGCTCACCTGTAAAATGGACAAAATGATAATTAACTTGCAGGATGACAGGGAGCATTAAATGAAATAATTATGTAATGGCCTTTGCAGGGGCTTGAGGTCACTTTCCAAGTGAGGTTGGAACACAGAAGAAAAGGGAAAAATACAAAGAAAGCTAAATAGAGCACAGCTTTGTTTTCCAAAATGTATCCAACCCTGTTCAAAACAGACTGTAGTTCAGGTAGTGCATATTAGCTATTGTTATCTTCCGCAGGGATCTATCAGTCAGAAGATGACTAACTCAGGGTATGACCATAACCTGATACTTTGAAAAATACTAGTTGGGATGACAGTAGGTCTTGCCCCAGTACTACCACCAAAGACCCATCAATTAAAGCCATTGTCAGTAATGGAGTTAAAGAAACAATTTGCATATGTTACAATATGGTTTTCTTTTTAATCACTAAGTTCATTAAGTCTTTCCATTGATGCACTCAACTGATTTAATGATCTGCAGTTGGATTAGTGCTAGTAGCAAGCCGTGCTGAATTTGCTCAAAAAGTCCCTTTAATTGGTAGGGTAGGAACACCAGGGTACAACTTCCAGGTCTGGAAAGGCAGAGAATCTGGTTTACAGCATCCTGAAATCATAATCCTCAAGTTCTGTTTTTAATCTTTGGAAAAAGAAATAAAGCAATAATTCTGTTTTAGACTATAGTGCTTAATGTGCTAATTTTAAGAGTAAAAAAAATACTCCTGATTAATTAGTAATTGTTCAGTGGGGATCTAGGTAGTTGGCCAATCAGACCGGCAGGAACTGAAATTGGCAAGTATTCGTTTTATAAAGGGTTTTGTTTTTTTTTCTTTGCAGTAATTACAGTAGAACCTTTCCAGTGTTAGGTAGGTGAGATTATTCTTTCTGGAGTGAGGAAGTCCCTTACCCTGAAATGACCACCTTTTTTTCTGAAAAAGTGGACAGCAAAAAGTACTGAAGAAAAATGGATATAGTGACACAGATTAGATGTCTCTTCCTTTTAGCAACACCAGGAGGGAAAGGAAGATTGGGCTGAAGTTTAGGATGGGCAGAGGGCATTGGCTTGAGTAGAAATTGTGCTATTCTGTTCGGTAAACCCTAAGGTTTACTTAAAGTACAAACCACAAGGCTAACCACAACCAAGAAACGTGAATCTTTTAGGTTTGGGCCTAATGCATTTATGATACTAGAATGAAAGGCACATGAGAAAAATCGATCATGTCGTAGAAAGATTTCCTTTTCCTTAATGTTTATTGAAAGCAGCAGACTGTTGGCTGTGACTCATCTTTAGAGGCTGATACACTCATGCTTCGAGTATTTGTTCTTTTTCATTATTTAAAATTCTATTAAGTCAAAATACAGGTGTATCAGCTACAGACGACTGGGCCACTAGGAGTCTTACTCATCAGCCATATATCGGTAACCCAAAGTCAATCTGTAATACAGGGAATAATTTATATAATGAGAAATATATCTGTGGACATAAAATGACTTCACATGTCAACTAGGGCTTTTTTCTATATTACAACATACAAACCAGTAAAAAAGCGAAACATTCAAAAAATCACTGCTTATTGGTCTAAACATCAGTTGACATGATTTTTTCTTACCACTGACTTGTGTTACAATGGAGTAATTACTTGATATTGAGCAAGACTATAACTACCTCTGTTTTAGGAACCAGCTCATGGAGAGAAGAAGGGATTTTAATGACCTGGACGACCTCATGATTTATTCAGACCTTAAAGGGAAACTGTGTATTTAGAAGAAAGGAGAGCAGTGCCCATAAACATTGCTGGTAGCATACAGACAGGCATACCATCTTGCTAAGTTGAACCATATCACCACATAAAGGGTCAGCTCACCGAAATGGTTCTGTGTTTGGAGCACGTATTTAACTCCAGGTGATTGCATAACCCTCATCCTACCATTTAAAGTACTCTCCAACCCCAAGATATCTTTACGGCAAGTTTAACAGAAAGGAAAAGGGAATATGGTCAAGTTCGCTAAAATAAAATGTAGCATAAAGGGAGCATTTCCAAATGCACT
The DNA here is from genome assembly GCF_057876585.1 of Rhinolophus sinicus. Lineage (NCBI taxonomy): Eukaryota > Metazoa > Chordata > Mammalia > Chiroptera > Rhinolophidae > Rhinolophus > Rhinolophus sinicus. The sequence goes on from NC_142501.1 coordinate 131,585,500, forward strand.
CATCTCCTAAGCAGAACACAAGCTAGAGAAAGGTATAAAAAGTTCCCCTTGATAATACTCAAGTCTCAGCTGTAAAAACAAGACAGGTACGCAAAGGAGAGAGAAAGCTGTGCTGCACCTCTGTTAGTCTAATTATTCCGTAAGGGAAGACAATTTCTTTCCGACTAAAAACCAGAATACATAAAATGATTTAACATTTCCCTACACTGGAAGCCTAATTTCTTGGAATGCTCTTAATCTAGAAAGCTAGTTTATACTGCACTTAATCAATGAATACAAGTTTATTAAGAGAATTGATAGTGTAAAGGCACACTCCCTGTGGAACAAGGAGGTTTTTCAGCATTTCAGTTCTTGAATTATTTGGGGGCAAATAAGTGCTCACTTATAAATGTAACAATAAAACAGGCCCTGTGAGAATTCTTTCAGGGGAAACTTATTTAAAACATTGCAGGTTCTTGAAATTGTCGTATTATTTTTAAAATAACCCATATTTCAGATATTTCATTAATTGTGATTGCTTTTTCCTCTAATAACGGCACATTACCTAGATCATATTATTATTGTTGTCATCACCTTCCAATCTGTTGTGCTTGCTCCTTTTTTCAGTAGGAAGCAGAAATAGTAGAGAACTGGTCGTAAAATGTGTTTCCCAGAAATTCTCCTAGAAAAAAAGATGTTTTCTCTTTCCCCCAAATCATTTGGGAATGCCTCATATAATAGTCTATTGTAAATATTCACAATTTACATCAGTATATTAAGGGCTCGGAGAAATCCCACAGGTATGAAACCGTGATTTAACTTGGTTTAATCCAACATATGTCAATCTCATTGATCATAGACCCTTTTATTACATAATACCTGTGGAACTAGTGTTCATCACAAAGTATGTGCTATTTTGAAAAGTCACTTACTGTGCCCTAGTCACAGGTCAGAAATAATAAGATTCGGGGAGGGAATCAACTTCATAAATGATGACATAAATTTGAGAAGACAGATCAATTTGGTAATCTAACTCTTTTTTCTGTTGTCTTAAATGTTAGGAATTTAATTTGAATCAGTGCTTTGAAAAACTGTTTTAGCAACCGTCTTGGGCTAACCAAATACAATGCTGATGCCATTACCTCTGTCTGTGCCTATACTTGGTCAAAAGGGCTCATCCCAGGCTGACAAGTGCCTCTAAGTGTCTCTCTGAGAACAGGAATCAGGAATGCCCTGGGTTTACTAACGCATTAATGTTAAGGCTACCACCATGAAAGGACCTAGCAAAGTTTTCCAGTGGGGAGAGAGCTAAGGGAAAATAGACTGATATCACATTTTATATATGAGAAAACCAAAGGCCAAAACCCTAAAGGAATTAGAACAGTATTTCAAATCCAGTAGTAGAAGAACCAGAATATTCTACTATATTATGATGTAAGAGAAAGCAATCATTACATCTCATTTTTTAGGAGATGATGAAAAGGGTCTTTATGATCATTTTAACTCCTAATTTAAAATTCCTACTAAGGGATTGCTTAGCTTTGCTCAAAAACCTATAAGAAAAAGAAACAGACCAGATGGGAAGCTCATCCCATCTCTGACTCCCTGGGTATTATCCCATCTCCCATACTTTGCCTTGGATCCCTTCCCTCAATAAACGTTTTTCCAGTATTTCATGTAGCTTCTATCCATTGATCCTAAGACCATATTTCATTCTTTTTTTCACATGAGAGCCTTTCAGGTGACTGTGGATAACTATTATGGCTCTAAAGTCTCTAACTTTTTTTTTGTGTTGTAAAAAGAGAAAATTTAAAGAAGCCATTTATTAGTGTCTCTCTCTCTCTCTCTCTCTCTCTTGCGTGCGCGCATGCGCGCACACACACACACACACACACACACACACACACACACACACACACAACCAGGCAACAACACAGATAAATAAAGAAGCCACATCTCTACTTGCTCTAAATTTGTGGAGACATTATCATCATTATTTTAGCAATAAAGTAGTTATTTCATAGAAACAGTTAGCACTTTAGAAAGTGTACATGTATTTCAAAGGCTCTGTAACTGTTTTGGGGACGTGGGACAGTGTCTGTGCCACAAAGGCAGGAGAATAGGCTAGGCTTCTATCCTCCTTCATTACAAACCTTCTGTGCTTTCCTTCTCTCTCCATGCCCACACTGTCCTGTCTCTGCCCTTCTTATTGATTTTGGACTAGGCAATCTAGAGGTAGGGTCTTGTTATGGAAGTGAAAAATTGCCTACGTGGAACAAGGATCCAGGAAATGGAGAGAGGTGCTGGGCAGAGAGAGGTTTAGGTCTCTGCATGGATGGAGCCAGAGAGCAAAAGAAATGCCGGTGACAATTTAACAGAAGCATTTTCCACATCTACGTTGAGGGTTGGCTTTCTGATACCAAAGAAAGAATTTGATTTATTCTGCTGATTTTTCTTTTATAAACCAGCCATGCCGGCCAAGAACTCCAAATTCTGGACAGTGAACATTCCTATTTTTGTAACTGTTAAATTTCTATGGTGAATTTTCTCTTACTCCCACCGTCCTCACCACTTTGTAATTTCATGCCAACTGATAGTCCTTTTAACCTTTTGTGTGTATGTAACATAGTAAGATTATTGCTGTACTATAAAAATATCATTGAATCAGGATACTTTTCTTAATGACTTAGATTGTAATAATTCTCCTTTTCAGACATAGGCAAAATACCCATTTTGTACTAACTAAATACCTACATAGCCTTCATAATTTTAAAAATTATTTATTTATTTATTTATTTATTTATTTATTTATGTATTTATTTATATTAGTTTCAGGTGTACAAAGCAACATAATAGTTAGACATTTAAACCCCTCATAAAGTGATAACCTCCCCCCCGACATCTTATGTAGCTGTTATAGTATCATCGACTATCTTCCTTACGTTGTGCTCTACACCCCGTGACTATATATACCTATATATTTAGTTATAGTTGAGAGTCCATATTCTTCTACTTCAGCTCTTCAGGTGTATAGTGCACAAGTCAGGCATCTACACAGTCTGTGACGTGATCCCCCTGATAACTCTGTGCCCATCTGGCACCTTACATGATCTTTACAACAGTGTTGATTATATTCCCCATACTGTATTAACTATTAATTTATATTTCTTAATGCCTTCACCTTTTTCACCCTGTCCCCAACCCCATTCCCATCTATCACCCTGATAGATCTAGTACATGTCTGGCACCATACTAGTTGTTACAATATTGACTATATTACTTATGCGATACCCTACATACCCATGACTATTGTATAATAACCAATTTGTTCTTCTCAATCCCTTCCCCTTTCACTGGACCTTAACTCCCCTCCCATCTTAAAGAAATCCCTCTAAGATTCCTTGTAACACTGGTTTGGTGGTGATGAACTCCTTCAGGCTTTTCTTGTGTGGGAAACTCCTTATCTGTCCTTCCATTCTAAATGACAGCCTTGCTGGGTAGAGCAGTCTTGGTTGTATGTCATTACTTTTCATCACTTGGAATATTTCCTGCCACTCCCTTCTTGCCTGCAAAGTTTCTGTTGAGAAATCAGCTAATAGTCTTATGGAGCCTCACTTGTAGGTAACTAACTGCTTTTAAGATTCTCTCTTTGTATTTAATCTTTGGCATTTTTATTATGATGTGTCTTGGTGTGGGCCTCTTTGGATTTATTTTATTTGGGACTCTTTGTGCTTCCTGGGCCTGTATGTCAATTTCCTTCACCAGGTTAGGGAAGTTTTCTGTCATTATTTCTTCAAATAGGTTTTCAATTCCTTGTTCTCTCTCTTCTCCTTCTTGTACCCCTATAATATGAATGTTGGTATGCTTGATGTTGTCCTGTTAAACCCTCCTCAATTTTTGGGGTTATTTTTTCTTTTTGTTGTTCTGGTTGGATGTTTTCTGCTATCTTACCTTCTACATCACTGTCTGGATCTTCTGCTTCATCTAATCTACTGTTGATTCCCTGTAAATATTGTTCGTTTCCATTATTGTATCCTTTATTTCTGACTGGTTCTTTTTCATGATTTCCATCCCCATTTTTATGAGATCATTGAGCATTCTTATAATTAGTATTTGGAACTCTGCATCTGATAGATTGCTTATCTCCATTTTGCTTAATTCTTTTTCTGGAGCTTTGTTCTGTTCTTTTATTTGGGACATGTTTCTTTGTCTCCCCATTTTGGCTGTCCCCCTGTATTTGTTTCTATGTATTAGGTAGGGCTGCTCTGTCTTCCAGTCTTAGTAGAGTGGTCTTTATGTAGTAGGTGTGCTGTGGGGCTCAGTGGTGCAGTCTTTCTGGTCACCTGAGCCACGTGCTCCAGGTGCATCCCTTGTGTGGGTTGTGTGTGCCCTCCTCTTGTAGTTGAGACTTGGTTGATAACTGCACATTAATGTGATGCACTGACCCTTGGGCTCACTGGTTGTGAGGACTGGCCTTGACTACATTGGAAGGGTTGTTGTGCAGGGGCTGATCCTATGGAGTAGGATCTGCTTCAGCAGGGCTCTGGTGCCTGCCCAATCCACCCCCTGGGTCTGTCGTACTTGGAAATGGCTGGGTGATGCTCCAGCTTGTTGTGAAACTGGCCACTGGGGGCACCAGCCCCAGGACCACCTTGGATGGGATCTGCTGTAGGTTTACTTCGGCCATAGCCCATGACCCACTTGGGCCCACCTAGCAGGAGACAGAAAGAAAGCTGCAGATGGCTGCTGCCTGTGCTGTGCTTGGAAACACCTTTGAGAGGCCAAGTTGTGAACCAAGGCTGACTGCCACTAGTGCCGGCTTAGGGCTGCTCAGCCAGAGGTACAGGACATGCTCAAACCAGATGCTGCTTGTCTGGATTCTGCAAACCTTTGAGATACCCTGGAAAAGTGCAGCTTGAGCCAAGGCAGGTGGTCTGCATGAGAAAGACACTGAAAGCCTCCAGGTGTGCCCGAAAGTTGGGTTGGGCCAGGTCTCAAATCACCAGGGCATAGCAAACGAACAGCAGAGACTCAGAAATAGCTGCCACCTTTGTTCATGCCCTGGGAAGGGGGAGATCTCAACAAAGAAACAGTGGCTCTGCCAGCTTCCCCTTCCTGGAGAAAGCCACCTCTCCAGCCCCCGTCCCAAGCCAGACAACTCAATTCCCCACCATTTGTCCCTGACACCTTTCCAGCTGCTGCCCCCACGCTGGAGCTCAGAGCGAGTGATTCCATTGGTGGGTAAGTCTGCATCCAGTCCCTTTTAGAGGAGCACCTGTGAGTGCAGCTGCACTGTCTCACTCAGTCACAATCTCTGCTGGTTTTCACAACCAAAAATTATGGGGACTTGTCTCCCCAGCACTGAAATCCTGGGCTGGGGTGGCGCTGGGATCCCTTGCTCTTTTAGGGGATGGGAGGACCCCCACAGCCGAAATAGCCCTCCCGATCTTCAATGGTCACACTCAGGTGGGAGACAAGCCCGTTCCACGTTTCTGTCCTTCCTACCAGTCTGGAATTGGCTTCTTCTGCATGTCCTTAGTTGAAAGGCTTTAGTTCAGCTTGATTTTAGGCGATTCTCAATAATAGTTGTTTTGTAATTTTGATGTGGTTATGAGAGAAGGTAAACACAGCGTTTACCTACTGCACCATCTTGGTTATCTCTCCCTTCATAATTTTTTTAACCTTATAATAGGCTTTCATAAATTTAGAAGTCTAATGGCCTTTATATCAATTACTACCGAATTCCTCCCTATTTATTCACTGATGAACATACACTCAGAAATGTAGGTTAGCAGTTCAAGTACTACGGAAACAGAAGTCATGTCGGATTTGGCAGTCATTAAAAATAATAACTTTAACTTGATGTTTTTGTAATTTTTCTTCTTTAAAATCCAATGCCTTCAAAAATACTTTTCCATTAATGTGTGACAGACATGTTAAACACAGGCTGTGTAAATGTTTGAACAGAATAATATTGATCGCTTCAATGGAAATTTTCTATACAAACAGTAGAGGACTATTAGCAAAGCTTTAATTTTTCATTCCCATTATGCTCTGCAATTTAGAAAAGTATTCTTAGCATGTGTGAGATGTGTGTGAGATGTGTGTGTGTGTGTGTGTGTGTGTGTCTGCGATTTTTTGGTGAAAAAGGTAGCTTATATTTATGTGGCACTCTTTTCTGAAAAGCTGAGAAATGTTTTATGCCTATCATTGCTTTTTACAGCCTTGAAAAGACATCCTCACGTGTCACAGACACACTTAGTATGTCTGTGACATGTGAGGACGTCTTTACTGCATTTGTACCCACATCACTACTAGAACAGCTCTTCAATTTTGTTAAGCCACTGCTTTCATAGGCGGTTCTTTACTGAATTAACTCTTGGATAGTTCACCCAGGATCACACAGAAGTGCAGAGGAATGGAATCAAAGGTATGAGTGGCAGTATAGACAGACAAATTGACTCCTCATCCTTGGGTCTGGACCTCCAGTCAGTGACTAGGAAGTGAACCACTAGCATGAGTATTAGAGAAAAGGTAAGAGGAACAGAAGTTGTGTCACTCGGAGATAATTTGAGAACATTTCTATAGCAGCACGTTTGCAACAGCCTCCTGAGCATACTCTGCTCATTTGCAACTTCAGAGCTGTCTCAAGATAAAGGGTAAGCCCAGGTTTTACCGGCGCTGTATTGCATTCTTGCTCCAGACTTTTAAAAAACACTGTTTAAATCTGGTTAAAATGAATTTTGGTCATGGCCTTAAAAAAGAAAGAAAAGATAAAGATGAAACCTAGTAGATAAATGGCAGGGTAAAAGGAACGTTAGAAAGACTGACTTGGAGGTCAAATACATGTCCAGGCGTTAGCTGCAGGGTCTTCATTTTAAGGCACAAACTGAAAGGATCCATCCCCTGGATTGGATTCTTTAGCAAATATCTTTAGTTCTGTGGTCTCTGCTCCAAGTCTCTGCCCAGGTACCACCCCTGGGATAGTATTAGCTCTTCTGAAGGTCAGGGACAACTGCCCCAATGTCCCTCATCTGAGGATAACTGCACAGAATCGTTCTGGCATCTCTTTCCTAGAAGTTTCTCTTTTCTTATTTCTGCTACTTCAGATTCCATTTTTACAAAGCCCAATTCAAGGTTCATTTCTTCTGTGAAGCTTTTCTTATATTCAATCACCTGTAAATGTTTCCTCCACTTGAATTTATGGAATCTTTAGCTAGTAGCCAGTATAGACCAAGTAATTATAAATTTGCCCAATATTGCATTGGAATTATGTGTTGCCATGCCTTATATATTTCCCTGATAAGATTGTACTTTTTTTCGGTAGAAAAAAATATTTATCTTGGATTTTTCTGAGACTCAGGAATGAAATTGTTTCCTTAGAAATAAGTTCATGCTTATTGAGAAAAATGAATAAATAAGAAAAACTAGAACAAACATCACATAACCCAGGTAATCCAACTATTTTATATGCATATTTTAACAACATTTAAACCGAAAGTTCTAAATTGTTGAGTAAATAGTTCTGAAAGAAAACATCTTACACTTTCAGGAGGTTTTTTTCCCCCCAAATATCACATAAATCACTTTTGGGAAAACTTGAGGCACTGGGTGTTCTGCTTTTGTTCCAATTACATTAAACCTTATTAAAAGAACCATCATGACAACAACATCTTCTTTTCAGAAGAGCACACCAAATACTTAGGGGCATAGTCTCCTCTAGACGTTCTGGGATTTAGGTACCTAACTCCTATTAGTGATAATAAGTATTACGTCTATGAATCCCTAGGCGTTTATGTCAATCTGATCTGTTTCAGTTTCCACAGGTGGAATCATAGTTTTAATGAGGTCCATGTCTTCAAGATTTCTATTTAGAAAAATAAAATGTTTAGATCTCAACTTTTCTGCCATCCCTGGTAGTGTTACAGAGAAGGGCGGCATTTAAGTATTTTGCGTTGTATGTTGAAAAGCTGTAATTCATTATCTTTTAAAAAAATTTGCTCCACATAACATCTCAATCCAACTGACATTAGTGTATGTTAGAAACACATACAAATGTAAGTTTTGCCTAATGAAGCTGTTAATTATTTTGTCCCTGTTATATTCCCTCCCTGCATCATCACTCTCTTCCACTTCCTTCAATTAGGGGACAAAGATCAAAAGGTTTCGTAGGCTTCATCTTTATCACTAATCTTCTGAATGCACTATACACAACTTATTCTCTTTTCTTTAGTGCGTGAACATAAAAATTCACTGCCATTTGTACTTAAGGTCACTATCTGTGGAAGCCAACATTTTAGACTCGTTTTTTCATCATTTGAATTTCAAATTCTCATCCTCAAATGGTTCTCACCCCACTTTAAATCCAGAGCTGAAGAGAACAGCATGCCCTGCTAGAATACTCTTTGTCCGTTATATGGCTTAGAGATGTAAATTACAGGGTTTGTTCTTTTATTTTTCTTTTTAGTATCTAACTTGCATTAAAACGGAATATAAGTCCAGCAGGCACTTTGCAAGTGAGGATGTATGTAATGCTTGTAGAGGATACGTGTAGGTCCATATATACACATATTTGCGTAAGCATGAGCATAAGTACAAAAGAGTACAATCTTATCTGTCTAAGAAGGATTAATTTACAAAAAGATTAATTTACAAAATAAAAAGATTCTAAATCTGTGCTAATTTACACAAAATGTTGAATATGACTTTGAGCACGTCTTTTACCAAGAGACTTTCTTATCCACAGAAGCAGCCAAGGAAGAGAGGATGACAGACCGGGTTAATCTAAATCCCAGCACTGACAAATGATTAACTCCAGTCATCAAATGATTAGCCCAAGTCCTCGGGTCACAACCTTGTCTGTCAGTAACTTGTACCCAAACTCCTTCAGGAAAGGTAAGGAAAATTAAACAAGCCATTTTTTAAGCCAAACGCGGTGCAATTGCAACAGACCCTACATTCTGTGCACACCTTCTCAGAGGAGTCCGATTTCCAGTTTTTGTTAAATTAGTTTCATATCAGTCAATACGTGTTTCAAAACATGTCCTAAGTCTCTGTGGCCTGTGCATGCTTCACTTAACTCTGATTATTACATCAAGATTCACAAACGAGATACTGGAGTCACTCCTATTTACTGCAAAATGCTATTGAAACAAATTGAAATTCAATTTCAGAACAAATTGCAATAACCCATCAAAATAGAGCAAGTGGGAGGAAGTTGGGCTTCGAGGTGTGCCGAGCCATTGTTAAATGTAAGACCGCATCACACCTAATAATTTAAACATGGTCTTGAGGCCTGACATTTTTAATGCTTTCTTGATCTCTTTCTTCTGGCTCTGTGTGCGCTTTGCCACTGTAGGGTGCAGTGCATAGTGAGTTATGGATTAAATACCAAGCCCTCTGCTGCCAGTAGCACTTTCAGGAGGGGAAAAATGATTGGGTACTTTTATAAATAGTTATGCCGTAGGTGTCCACAGAAAGCAACCTTTATTCAGGGCTTTTAAAACTGCCTGCTTTTTAGATACAAACCAATCCATAAAACTGCCAAGTTCAAATTTTCAGCTATTATTTGGGCAATAAGAATCAGGTATCTTGGTAGGCTGGTTTGACATTTTTGTTGGCATAAATTAAGATCCCAGGCTTAAGTAATGCAATGTGGTTCTAAAAATTAATTTAACTCACACAATCCCCCTGATATGCAGCCCATGGTTTGCATTTATTAATACTTTGTGATTCACTGCATTTTGATTAAAGGAGAGGGTTAAGAATTTAATCCTTGAGGCAGCTCTGACTCTGAAGAACAGAAACATACACATATTTCTGCCATCATGTGTTGCTTCAGGGCAAGAAAAAAGAAGGCCACTGTAATTTGGAGACAGGACTCCAGACATCTATGAACAACAGCAACCATAGCACGTCACTAAACAGAACAGTGTTGTGGAAACCTCGAGTGCAGTAAGAAATTAGTGGGAGCTCATAAAATGGAAACAAAGATACAACTTTCAAAAGAGATAGTGTTGGCATGAATGCTATTAGGTTGGTGCAAAAGTAATTGCAGTTTTTGCAATTATTTTTAACCTGTTAAACCACAATTACTTTTGTACCAGCCTAATAGAAGCAAACTCATTTATAATAAACATGTAAAACATGGGTTACAAAGTCTTCGCTGGAAGCAGGGAATCAATGAAATGGGGACAAAATTTGGAAGAGTTACATATTATAATTATATGCATAAATGCCATATATACATACTATATGCATTTATATGTAGATGGTTTTACATATATATATATATATATATATATATATATATATATATATATATATATATATATAAATGAACTTGAGCCTTGTCTTATTTTTAAATATGGAAACTGAAATGGAGAGGTGGAGTTGCCCAAGACCACAGAGTTAGGTTTAGTGTCAAAAGTTCCAGGTCTTCTGACTCCCTATCTAGTATTTTTCCACAGAGTTTTTAAACATGTCTTCCACTTGTATCAGTTAAGAAGGCAAACCTTCTTACAAATTTACTTCTGGAAGAACAGAATTCTACAGTGGTGGGCCCTCTTATTTTTCTAGCATATTTTTGAACACTAAACAAATTATTTTAAAATCTTCATTCAAAAACTCCCCAAACATTTTCAAGAGTTTTGATGGGCTTAGTTAATGTTTCATTACACATAAAAGTAGAGAGGAAAATAAGTTTCCTTTATGTGCCACTTTGCTGACTTTGACACTGGTCCTCAACAGGCATTTAAACATTTTAGTGGGAATTGTAACATCGAAGGGCTCGAGCAGGGTCCTTGAGGTCATTTGTACAACCTCATCCAGTTCAGGCAGATGAGCAGATTTGTTTCTGTCCTGCTTTTAAAACCCCCAAAGAAAGAAATTCCACAGCTTCCCTAGTAACTTATTCCTGGATTCCATAATCACTGCTTTAAAGAAAATTTTAGAAGACAGCTCCAATCTGTCTTGTTTCAATTTCAGACCAATTTCTTCTCCTTTTTTTCAATTTATTCAAATGTACATATGCACATATAGTTATAACTTCATCTATTTTTATCCCAGAATACGTAGATTCTCTCTTTCTTTTCAGATGAGATGAGAAACTTTACAAAAATCTTAACTTTAACGCAATAATACAGGCAGGGTTTTATATTATATTTAATAAGTATTTATTTATTAATATTTATTATATTAATAAAGTTTTATTATAAATATTTATTATATTCCAGGCTTTTCCTTCCCTGGAATGTTTTTGGCCCAGTAAACTTGAATCCTAACATCTTTAGTAATTATCTTAGCATCCAGTGCAGAGGAAAACAGGAACAGGGTGCTTCCTTTGCATTTTACAACCTGTTTGCACTATCACATCTTGATAACGGTGATCGTGTATCTAATCATCTGCAGTTCATTTCATCGAGCTAGAAACAAGGAAAACCACCCTGAACCAGAATTACAGGAGGAATTTGGAGGGCCCCTAAATGTTCTTCTCTGACCCCTAAATGTTCCAGATTGGGAAATAGAACGCTTAGCAAGTGATGTGGACTGCTACAGGTCACACCTCCAACAGTCTGTAGCAGAGGCAGTTCTAGACTCTGGATTCCCTCTTCCAAACCCAGTGCTTCTTCTATTAAAACACACTCACTCAGCACCCTCAAGGGAGAAAACAGAAAACATTCATTATCTGTGAAGAAAGAATGCTTGATATCTACTAACAACACACACACACACACACACACACACACACACACACAATCCCTTAAAACACACTTGATTAGCATAATGGGGATGTAGCACTATTACCATATTATAAACATCATTTTTTGTATGCCCACATGAATGAATAAATTCCACTCATCCATACCCAATGTGCCTTCTTTTATCCATCACAGTTGTAGCATGGATAATGTTCTTTCTTCAGATAACCCAAAGACGTCACTAATAACAATTAAATATATTCTTTATTTCATGTTACCAATGAACAATACCATGTGTGAGCAAGTTCAACTAAGTAGAACTTATATAAAATCAGACTGGGCTTTGCAAATTCAAGTTAAAAATAGTGTGCTTCTATCAATATAATAAATTGATCACTTACTGATTTATATGTGTATGTGCAACTTTATGTAGTGGTGAGACTCTTATACATCTCAATGCTTCGATGAATGTTGGATTTAGGGAAGCTCTTAGAACGTGAGAATAGAGCAAAAGTCTGATGTGGCATCTGACTTCCCGCGAATGTGTATCATTCCTCTTTCTGGGGCTTAGTCTTTTTACAGAATAACTTCAGCAAAACCCATTTCTAGTAACTGTGCTGAGAGATGTACGGGGCCAGAAGAGTAAGTATTTGAAAGTTAGTGAAGACGAAAAGAAGAACTATGCCATTCTTGTGAAATCCTGAAGGGTTTCTAAGGGAGCCTAGGAGAGAACCAATCTTTAATTTGTATCTGAGCAATACCAAAAATTCAAAACAAGTATCATTTCCTCAGTGCCATAGCTACCAATCTGCTAAGATGCAGGTGTGACCTGCTTCGCTGAAGCAAGAAACCAGGAGGGCAGAGCTCTAAATTTTAGGACTCTGCTACTCAACAGTTGGGTGACGCTGGGCAAATCACCTCTCTGCGCCTTTGTTTCCTCACCTTCAACCTAAGGGGTTTGCCATGGAACATTTCCCTTTCTGTTAACAACACACCCGGTTCAGAAACAGTCAAGTTGTGCTCTGCTTTCATCATCGCCTTTGATCATAGCCCAGAGCCTCTGACTTGCCCTGACACCATCACTAATATGTCAGAGCATCTCAAGCTGGTCATTCCTCAAGTGTCCGTTATAAAAGAATTTAAAAATGTTAGGTTTTTATTTAAAAAACTGCAATGCAAACACATTCTGGGACACCCAGATAGCCACCATATAAAGAACACTGGCATGTCTTTTTGTAATCACATATGTATTTGTGCTTATGATTATATGAGTGCCAAGTGCAGACTATAAAGAAGCATGGCTCCCTGAGTGGACAAGTGTTTCCCAGCCATTCAAACAGACACAAGTGGGTGGGAGAGGTGAGCCATCACCTGGGAACACAGGGGTAACATAGAATTGAACTCTAAGGAACTGGCATTCTGGCATTTAGCACCATGGTCTACTCATTGGGAAACTAGTAAGTGATAGTTCACTTGTAGTAGCTCTAGACATAAATAGGCAGTGATGAAGTTTTCCTTAAAAGGCTTTTTTTCAACATAATATTTTTGGATACAACATTAAATTAATCCACCATTAATTTAAGACATCTGTGGCTAAAACCAATTAAACAATATAATGTTTTTTAAAACAAGCAAAGACCATGATGATGGTTAAAAGAGTTGTTTATCATGCTGAAACTGAGAGACATAAAGTTAATAACAAGTATAGCATAAAAGTGCAAACATATCTTACCATTATTATGTTACTCGATAACCTGAATTTTGTTTCTACCAAATGCCATCACTCATCACAACAAATTGATGTTGTTATCTGATTGTTTTGGTTTTGTAGTTATGTTGGGATTAATGTGTAAACTTGCATTGGTTTATTTATTCTATGGGAACACTAAGCATAAATAAGATATGAATAATTTTTGGTACTTATGTAATAAGTAAAATTATAATATAAAAAATTTTGAACACTAACGGTCCATGATTTGCATGAAAATTATATTCCTTAAGTTTGAGAAACATTTTTCTCTTCTTTCAACTGTATCCTCGGACCTTTCAGAGAGGACAGGAACCCACAGTCAGACAGGAAGATCTGTTTGAAGGCAGGCTGCCTCCTGGTTCACTGACTTCTCTAGTAAGCTCGATTGCTCTGGAAATTACCAGCCTCCTCTTCCTTTTAGTTACTTTAAGTACACTTATGAAAAAGGGCTCTTTTCATCTTAAACCTGCTCCTTATACCCAAGCCAGCCCGGAACCATGAGGAAATCTTAGAACCAACTTGTTCTTTAACGAGAAGGACAAGATGTTTCTGGATCCGCAGGGTAGGTCTGAATGCAGACAGGAGAGCTGTGGAGGGTTGATCTGAAACAATAACTGCCCCAGGGATGGAACAAGGGCCCATTCTTACTCTAGAGCTCGAGGGATGGGATGGGAACAGATAACTTGGCAGCTGGGTGCTCGAAGGGCTGCGTACCAAGCTTGGTTTAGGCGAGTCACTGATTTCCCAGGAAGGCACCAGGCCACGAGAGCCCAGGTAGGATTACCATTTTAGTCCTAATAATCCAATTTAAACAAAGAAAATCTTTCATTCCGCACAACTTTAAACACTCTACAAATTTATTATAAATCACAAATTGGAAGTCCACACAATTTGTAATACAAACCAAACACTAAACACTGATGTCTGTGGTGAGGCCATATAATTTACAGCAAATTTAGTTACAGTCGCAGTCTGTGTGTCTTATCTGTATGTATTCTTATAAGAAGCAGCACACTTTTAAGGGGTTAATATTTCATTTATGACCTGCGAGTTAACAGTTTTCTCTAAGGATTTTCCTAGAGGCCAATTGCTATGAATTGCTTAGTTCCTTTAGATTTAGACTGACTATAAATAAGGATTCTGGAATATTGCTAGGGCCTCTGCAAATTTTACTTCCTACCTTATATCTCATGTGGTCAAAGTACCCCTTGTTCCAAGGAACCTTCTTCTCCTTCAAATATTTGGAGGCTTAAAGGTAGGATTAACTGTCCTAAATTATGTAGGCCCTGAGGTCACAGGGCGGGGAGAGAAAAACAAAGGTGGAAGCTTTTGGTGATTTCCTGGGATCCTACAGTCAGGTGGAGTATGGCCTCTTGGCCATCGAAAATCAAACTCAGACACTGCTCTAAGAAAAAATTCCTAAAAATTACATTCTGCTCTGAAAATGAGCACCACATTTTCCTGTTAATAAATTTATCAACTTCAGTTTGCGGTTGAAATTCAACCATCCTGTTTATCTTGCTCATTTTGGCAGGCATTAAAATACACATGTTTTTATGGAGTCAAGCAGGTTTTCAAGATCTTGGGGATGCTCTGGAAATATTTTTTCAGTTGGTAAAAGGGAACCTGCATGAGAGCCTACTTTCTTTCAGCACTGGTCCCAGGAGCACCATGTGCAGGTCACATTAGCTTATTTCAACCCAGGGGCTAACCCCCTGGGCAGTCAGAGGCGCTGGTGGCCTCCTGCAATCGCTGCCTCACTGGACCTGAGGAAGCTGCCTGCATACAGCCAACTCCCACCCTTCTGCACAGCCCATTCTTCACAGCCCCTGAGGAATGCCTCATGAATTTTCAACCTCTAAATTGAAGAGCCCTTTTAATGTGCTACCCTTATAGAGTGCCCGAATTCCCAAGATCCCAAGTGCTTTTCATGCACTGCCCAGGAAATAACCACAATAGTGCTAGTTATGCAGACAGGAACTCCGGGATCTCCATTTCCCTGGTTGGGGACACGAGGTCCCATAGTGGAGAATCTGGCCGGGCATCATAGGTAGTGTGGTAGTTTGGACATCCGAAGGATCTGGCTTCAAGCCCTCACTCTGCCACTTCAAGTTCTGTATTCCTAGGCAGATCTTTTAACCTTTCTATACTTAGTGTCCTCTTTTGTAAAATGGGGATAACAATATTTTGCAGTGTGTTTGTGAGGATTAACGATTACATACACACACCACTAGGCACACTGTAGACACCATATGAATTGTTGCTGTTATTATTATTGGTCTAGGCTGGAATGTTGCCCGAATGTAAATTCCATAATCTTCCCACTAATCAAAGTGCTCCCACAACCACCACTGCTATTATTACTGCTACTGCCTACTATTCATGAGCATTTACCTGTGCCAGGAACTTTACTGGCACTTTCCCTGCATAATTGCAATTTATACTCCAATAACCCAAAAAAAGTACTATTTTTAGGTCCACTTTGTAGTTGAGAGAAATGAGGCTTAATGAGGTTCCATTGCCCAAGGTCACAGAGTAAGTGACTGGCTCTGGGTCTGCCTGACTCGAAGTTAGGGCTCTGTCAACCGTGACATATTCTTTCTAAAGAATGAGCCAAAGCTGCACTCCTTTCTCCAAACAGAAGCTGTGCCCCTTCTCCCCTCAGAAGCACCCTTCCTCCTGTCCAGTAGCTCCTGAGCAGGGGTCCATCAGCCCTGAAGCCTGGGTACAGCACACTAGCCTAGGGGGCAAAGGCCTGAGTGCTGAGACATGGGGTCTCCATCCATTCTGCTCACCAGAATGGTCTCTGATTCTTGTCTGATCACCGGCCCCAGCATCTTCGTTCAGGATATCCGAGGCAGGAAACAGTCCAGATATTTTTTAAAAATTGCTGTAGGCAATTGATTCTGAGGGGTATACATGGTTGAGAATCACTAAGAGATCCTGGTTGCCTTAAGAGCAGCTGTAGAAATGTAGGGGAATCACTGGACCTCCCACTTTTCTGCATCTGAACCCTGGCTCATAAAATGCTCTCTACTGACCTGCGAAAAGAGATAAGGTCACCTATGTGACTTGGAAAAGTCACTTGAAAAAATTTATGTTCTGAACTTCCTGCTGTCTCCTATTTCCTACCAAATCAAGATGAAAACCTTAGCTTGACTTTCAAGACATCTGGAATCTTCACAGTCCTCTGGGTTTCTACAAAGCCTGCTCATGCTCCTTTCTTCACTGTCATGGGGACACCCTGTGTTCATTTTGGCCTGGATTTCCCTTCAAACCTGTGGTACTGAAATGCTCTCAATGACCACATCATGTCACTTTTTTAGGTTAGCTTTCAAAAGGGCAAGAAAACACCTTCCTCCTATTTTCATTGACCTAACAGCGATAACATTTCTACACACTCTGAGCGTCCACCTAGAAGGAGGATCATAAAGTCAAGAAGGTAATTGTCCACAACAAAGTGCCTCCGAGTCGAGAAGAACTAATCTCTGGTTCAAGTCTGTCCTACCTCAGGTGGGAGCTCTGACGCTCCACTTTGGATGGGGCCAGGAGAGGATTTCAGAAGCGCTCCTACCTGCTGGCCTGGGCTGACCAAGTCCAGGGCATTTCACAGGAGTGTGTGCCCATGGCCTGGCCTCACGTGCTGACTACACTGCTTTCCACAGGGCTGCTGCCCGGTTCTCTCCTCCACGGGAGCTGAACCATGTCGAAAGCAGGCAGACATTTCCACGCAAAAGAACATGAATATTGCATCATTCAAACAGGAAAGAGATGGCACCCCATTCTCATTTGGGTTACCCCTTTCGTTGGGACGAGCCAGGGACTGTACTGGGAGCAAGACATTTGATGGGTTTGTTTAGCCTATCTGTCCTGAGGTTGCATTCAGGATTTTTCATTCTGCCTGAAGTTAGGGAGGGAGGCAGAAGAAGGCTGACCTTTCGAGTGAGGTTTTCATAAAATAAATAAACTGGATGACAGCGTATAAAAGTTACAAACCTCTTTAGAATGCCATATGGGAGCAACTTATAAACAGTCCATAAATATCACCTGCTGGGGCCAGTCATGGAGGCTGATGCCGAATTCTGTCCTAGCACATTTTCTGCAACACGGAGCCATCTGGTAATGACAATTTATTCTCTAGTTGGCACAGGACTACAATGATAAAACATGTTACTACTGACTTCTGTCTGGAAACAGATGATTGTGGCTCGCCCTGCAGTTGGATAAAGCGGCAGGTGGGTGTGGCTCAGTGGTCACATACAAGCTAGGTGGTGCCAGCAGAGGGGTTACAAAATTAGAGGGGCATTTCTTAGAGATCCCCATTCCACTACTGGGATTTCCATAGCCACCACCACACACACACAATGTTTTGAAGCAAGAAAAATTGTTCCTTTCATAGTAATGCCTAATTTTTCAGCCATTTGTGTGTTTTTTTTGTTTTTTTTTTTTTAAGGTTCACAAACATCTATGTCATTCTTGGAGTACAGAATGTAGAAAAAGCATAATAAATACAGACTTTACCCTTTACATGTGTCTCCTATTTTCAATCTGGTAATTATGAATTCTAGATTAATTCTTAAGAATAACAAGGTCTTTTCCAGGTTCTATTTCATGTAGAGAATAATAATAATAATAATAATAATAATAATAAAAGAATGAAGTGTGATTGCCTTCTCTCCCAAATAGACTTATCACAGAGTCTCTGTGTAGAAAAATATTCCAGATTTCTCCAAAGTGGAGAATAACGTGACAAGGGAAACATAACTCAAGAAAAGGTCGGCTAATGGCTTTATTATTACAAATGCATACAAAAACTATACATGTTTTAAAGCCATTATCCCCTACCCACCCAACACAAACCTTTCCAATTATACTTTTAATCAAGAATTCCTTCTTATGTTGTTACTTCCTGTTCTTCTGAGTTCCTACGATATGTAGTTTCCATCCTGGTCTCATCCTGTTTGGCCCCTTTGCATAAAAGCAAAGGAGCCTGGCCCACAGCCTGCCAGGGCTTTTCAAAGCCCCAGAAGCCTGTAAACAGGAAAGATTTCCTCTCTGAGGCAGAGGGCCCTTCCTTGATCAAAAGATGGCTCTTGGATAAAGATTTTCCCCAGATTTTCAACCATTAGCACTTTCCAGATCAGATGCTCTCTTGGAGGGCACTGCGCTAGCCATCCATGACAGAGGTGTCAGGCCTCTTGCCAGAAGTCCAAGGGCCACACAGAACTCGCAGGAAGAATAAATTGCAGCTGCTCTGTCTGTTAATGAGGAGGTGGGGCCTGGAGAAACACAAGGATTTCCTCTGAGCAATAGCCCAGGCTGGGAGCCCCCTCCTGGTTTGCAGCCAGGGAGGGCAAGCTGATCAGACTTCAGAGAATGAAAGTGGGGCAGGATTGCTGTGTGAGATGCTCTGGCAGCCTTGCGGACTCCAAAATTGGGAAAAAGAACAATGGCTCTAAACAAGATTGCTTTTATCCCCTTGGTTAGTAAGTGGTCTGAGGCCACTTCAAAACTGTTTTTGAGAAACGGGAGCATAATTGATGACTTATTAGCTGGAAACATAATTCCATGTTCCAGTTCGGGTGATGTTTGTTTTTAGAGTCAACTTTATTACTTTATAGTCGCAGCCGGGAGAGTCAATTTATTACTTTAGAGTCACAACTCATATTTTCAAAGTGGAGTACATCTTTGTCCAAGGCAGCTAATCTTCCCCCTGTAATTTCATTATAACCTATCAAATTCAGTCAAAACCTGTCCATCAGTAGTCACAATATTTTGCATTTCTTCCTAGTTAATCACACCTGTGAACTGAAATATGTAAGAGTGAAGTGAGAGAAAGAGCAAAGTTATCCAGTTATCTTCTTTCTAAATTGGGCAAATAGATCACCGTGTACCAAAACAAACAAACGTTTTTAAAAGACCTTCTTTCCTGTATTGGTCTTATCTCTAGAACTCACTCTTCTTTTTAATTACCTGACAAGAAAAAGGGGTGCTTTGAATTCTTATCACACATTTCTCTGCAGTACTCAGCTGGCACTTACAGACTGCCTTGTTTCCTTTGCTATCTCATTATCTGGATAAACTCCATCTTCTGAAATAGATGATAAACTTTTAAATCCAGGGGACTATAGTATAATTCTTTGTCTCTCCCTTCCATACTCCATAGGTACTAACAGATCAGTAACAATTTCATGTTTAAACTCAACTTTACTTCATTTCCAATCGGTGATCAGGGCCTTATTTCAGTAGAACCGGGAAATGAAGTGTTATGGTCAAAATTTGTCAGTGTGAACAGATGTTAAGTTTCAGTGTCCTGAAGTCAGAGGTTGGTGGTTAATGAGAAGAAAATAAATGTTGAATGTGATGGAAGTGGCAGGAAGAAAGTGAAGCTTTGCTCACACAACCAAACAATTTAGAAAACATCTGATTTACACTTCAGTTATACCATTTGTCATCTCAAACTGTAATATCTCTGTGTACAAGTTCTATCTCTCCCATTTACTGTAACCTCTTCAATGGCAATAAACAAGGCATCACTCATCTTTCTGTGCCTAGTACCCACTGTGGTACTAACATTTGATATACGTCCCCCACCCCCAATATTTTTGTACTGAATAAGATCAATAATATTGGCATGACGATGAGAAAAGAGAAATGAAATTACGATTTTTTTCAAGTTGTGAGGATCTGTTTCTCCATCAAGATATATATAGGGGATTCAACTAAATCCATGAAAAGACAACTATTTCCTCTGCAATACTTAGCTGTTGTTGGGAAATAGCTAAATGCAACTTGGTTAACACAGTAAAAAATGGTCAAACAGTTGAAAATAACTGAAACACATTATAATAATTAGTTTAGGAGTTGACCCAAGACATGTTTTCATTAAAATATTTTCTGTTTTTGACCTCCATTTGGCCTCTTCTTTCAATGACTTACTCTTCTTTATTTGAATGGAACTCCTGCTCCCAGAAGGACTATATTATCACTGCCAAAAAACAAGAAAGCTAAGAAGAGAATGGGAAAGAAAATTACAGTACCATGAGAAGAGAAACTTGGTTCAATTGTGTCATCTGTGGGGTTCTGTCAGTCATTTCTGTCCTGCTCTACGAGATCTCCTGGCGGGAAAGCTTTGTTTTTCCTAACCAATTATTGACTCATTGGTCCCTACGCTCTTCCGCACTCAGGAGCACCAGAATTCTAGTACACGATGACTGTCCCCTACTCTTTATTACTTGTTTGGGCTACCTGGCAAAAGCAAACACACTTCTATTATTGACAGAGAGCTGTGAACATCTAGCTCACATTGCTTCTCTAACATAAATAAAAGAGACAGAAACAATGAGCATAAAACCACTGCGGAACTCAGAGGTGGTGTTTACCAAAGCAGCTACTTTTGCATTGTTGGGGTCAGAAGGGCATGCCCACAGGCACATGCTTACGCATGCACGGGCATCTCCGTAAGATCCCACAGTCTTGAAAGCAACTTCATTCATCCTCTGTTTTACCATAAAGATTCTGAATTCAAATCACCTTCAGGAGGGAAGTAGACAACCACTAAAATAATATGATAAAACATATTTTATCCCCTGGTAAGTTTACAGGTTTCCTTGACAGGTAATTGCTAATTATTTATGACATAGTAGCATTACTTAGGAGATTACATTTGGTTTATTCTCTTTGTGTTTTACACCTTTGTTAAAGGTAGTCCAATGTCTTTTAGCTGTTCTATAAAGGGTCACCTAAGGAAAAGCAATTGTGTGCTTAACATCTGGGAAACACATTCTCTGTTGGGTAGGTTTCATGGGAACAAAGTTATTTATCAGATTTTTTTTCCCTTCCAGCTTCAGCTTTGTTTTCCCAGGAATTGTGTAATAATGCTGGAATTAATGAGTGATGAAGAAGCCCGATTGAATCAATATTGAGTGAAGTTAGTTTGTATACATAGATGTGAGTACTTTTGTTGGAGTCAGATTGAATTTCTCAAGAAAGCACATAAAAAAAATATGTAGGAGAGAGATGCAGCTGTCTGACCGAAGGAAACAGAAGCCTAACTTTATAGACTTCTCCATACATATGTTGAAACAACAGGCTGATTCATAGCTTCCTTGCTTAGTTCCAAATTGCCTTGCAACAAAAGCAGATTTAATCTCTTCTATAGACTATAGCTGGTATTCACAATCCTACAATCTCAAATCTTCCTGAAGGGAACTCTGGAAAGCATGGCTCCCAAGTCTTGATAGACACAAATTTACAGAAGAGCAGAATTTTCAATTAGCACCAGGGTTGGCAAACTATAGTCTGCAGACCAAATTTGTCTAACTGCTCATTTTTGTAAATAAAGTTTTATTGGAACACAGCCATGCTCATTCATTTACCTATTGTCTCTGGCTGCTTTCACACTATAATGGAGTTACTGAGTAGTTTCAGATTGAGACTGTCTTGCTAGGGAAGCTTAAAATATTTACTGTCTGGTCCTTTTCAGAAAGGGTGCCAATTCCTGATGTAAAATAATAATTGATGTCATAAATAATATGAATTTCCTTGGAAATGTAGTTGTGGTTTTAAAATAAATATCACCAGCCTCTCCTATCCCTAAGAATTACCCTCTCAAGCAAGTTAGTAATTTGTATCAAGAGTCTTAATACTGTCATTATTGACCAGTTCAGGAACCATACTTCTAGAAGTGTCTTCTAAAGAAATTCTCAAAGATACATAAATACATGCATATAGATGTTCATCTCAGCATTATTCACAATTACTTATAATTTTGAATGTTTGAAAAACAATAAATATCTTAAGTAGTTTGTATAAAATATTATTACTTTGAAAAGTTAATTGACTTATGAAAGGCATGTTTTAAAGACCATTGAAGGGCCTAGATAATACTTAAAATGTAATTTTAAGAGAAAATGGCAGAATAAAAGGATCTTTAGTGGGAAGAGATGAAGATAGAATGGTACGATAAAGCATTCTACTCATTTATTTAGTCATGAATATTTTTATTGAAGAGTTATTATTTTTATACCCTCGCGAGGGATATGAGGTAGAAAAAATTTCCTACAGTTTGTGTCTATCCTTTCTGTTTAATTTGTGTCACTTGAAGAGCTAGTAAAATGGCTTCTGGGACTATAAACCAACCCCTAAAGTCATAGGTGACTGTGCTTAGTCTCCCACTGAGAGACTCCCATATATGAATCACCCAGAGACCATGCCTCCAGCAACGCTGCAGAGCTGGCTTGTGGCAAACATATACTTTAAAGCAACCCCAACCCATCGTGGGAAGCTTTGCAAGTCCCATATTCACTCTGTCCATGTGTACTGTTAACTGAGGTCTGTCACTTAGGGCCTGCAGAAGAGCAAACAGGGATTGACTAGGACCTATAATAAAAGGCAAAGAAGGCAAGACCTGGAGTCAGAACGGGTCAGTGAGTACCAGGTATGGAGAATAGACAGATGTTGGTCAAGTACAGGGCGAACTTGGAAAATAAGAGTAGCTTAGCTGAGTGCAGAATCATAGAGGGTCTGAAACCCCAGCAGAAGGTTATAAGCAGAGAGCATCAGCAACCAGGAACAAACTTGATGCTTAGCCAACAATTGCCTCAGCCAGACTTTTTTTATGTGCATGTTGTTTGAAGCAAGTGGGCCTGCCTTGAAACTTGCGGGTGAAGGTAATGAGAACTGGCAAGCTGGAAGTGCATAGAGAGAGCACGAAATCAGCTCCAGATGTAGTACATCTCTTTTGTTTATCATTGTCTTTCCAGAATATAAGTACCATGAGGGCAGGGAATGATGTCTGTTTTGTTTACTGCTCTATCATTAAACAGTAAGTGGCCCATTCTGGGTGGAGAATAAATACTTATTAAATAAATAAATGAGGTATTAGGCAAGTTGAGGTGTTCAGAGGAAGAATTTTGGTGTCCAAATAAACAATGTTTTGGAAAAATGCCTGAACTTACTCCAACTTCCAAGTTTGTGAGTTCTGAATTTATTATATTGTATGTATATGTTTTCTAAGTATATGTTGTGATGAATGTTTACGGTGAACTGATGCTCACCATTAATCTCAGGGCCTGTGTAATCTATATATAAAACAACGTTGATAAGAAACATGAATAGTTTAAAACTCAAGGTCAATCCCAGTAAAGATGTAATGACAACAATAAAGGGGGGTGACAGTTCAAGTTCTTTCTTTTACTGTTGTGTTTAGAAATACTAGACATTTTCCAGTGAATGCTGGGAAGTAGCTAAATAACTTTAGATGTTAGCCCACCGTTGATCATTTTCTTTAATGAAAGTATGGCTCAGGAGGACCAAACAGGAGAAAAGTACAATTAACATGTTCATTCATTTCAGGTCCTGTTTACATTTGAATCTTGAATGACTTAGATTTATTTTTTTAAACCAAGTTTCCTGCCTGTAATAGAATCATTAATAGAGCTCTTTAATCTTTACTGGTAACACGTCTATGTTTAAAGTATTCAGAAGTTTCTAATCAGATGTGTGAAGGGAAGGGCATCTGTAGAAGGACAGCAAGTTTTAATCACATCTCTGTCCCTGGTTAGCCTTTGGCAAGTTGCTTTATCTTTATACATTTTGGTCATTTCATTTAAAAATGGATCTGGTACAAATAAACAAATTCCCAAGGATGTGTGAATTAACCAGTGGTTATAAAGAGCTCGGAAATGATGACGTGCTATCAATGCTAAGGCAAATTATGAAATTGCACCTTTGCAAAAATTCTATTGTAGGAATAAATGAATTTGAACATTGTATTTACAGTGTGATTTGCTTCTGAAATAGAATATTCATAATGGGCCTCAGCAGGCGACAACAAAGTACCATCTTATTTCCTGTTGATAGAGCATAATTTCAGAAAATTATTTTTACAATGGCATCTGAATAAGCTCCTTAATTTGAGACTGTTTTACAAATAGATACATAGCTTATTACATAGCTTACGCTGCCTTTGAGACGCAAAGAGTGAGGTAGGATTCATTAACAAAATCGCTATTGTCATTCCTTTGTATTTTTCCAATGTAATTTCTGTACTTTGCAATCTAATGTTAACAATCTATGTTGAACAAAAGGATAAGGTAAAAACTATCTCTATGTTGGTGATCAAATCGAGTTTAGGTTAAAACGCCCATGAAATTATGCCTCGAACTTGGTTGGGCTGGTTCCAAGAACAAACAACTTACTCCTACATAGAATTTACACTGCCTGCAAGTGTTATATTCAACAACAGCCGAACAATAGGTATTTCTGAGGACTATATTCCCAGTTCTTCTAAATT
The DNA here is from genome assembly GCF_057876585.1 of Rhinolophus sinicus. Lineage (NCBI taxonomy): Eukaryota > Metazoa > Chordata > Mammalia > Chiroptera > Rhinolophidae > Rhinolophus > Rhinolophus sinicus. The sequence goes on from NC_142501.1 coordinate 131,610,224, forward strand.
TCTAATTAAATAAAACATATCTGTCAATTGACAAGATGAAGGTCTATGTGAAAAAGTGGACAACTCCTTAGAATAAAGAATAAATGTTGCCACAATAGAGTCTAAAATGTCTGATACAATTTAAGGGTGGAAAACTGACATAAAAATACCTGCCTCAGAGAAAAAAAGAGTAGGAAGAGGGAAGGGGGTTGTGTTGCAAAAGGCAGAAGAGTCTGGGCTGAGCTGGAGTAGCTTAGATGGAGGAAAGAGGTAAGAAAAACAAGGGGCTGGTGGACCGGGTGGGTGGGTGGGTGGGGGCTTTGGGATCTTGTCAAAGGCCAGAGAGAGGCCCTGGGATCAGGGCCAGGCTAAATGGTCAGAAAAGGTATCTTTGGAATTTGCTCTTGTGGCAGCAGGATTCCCCTGCACAAATAGAATCCTGCTACCTTAGAGGCAAAAGGGTTTAAAGTGCAGAGCCCACCCCTCTCATTTCACAGACAAGGAAATGAAGGTCCAGAGACATTAAAATCTTGCATCCTCCGCTACTTAGAAACAGAGTCACTTCTAGAACTTAGGATCGTGGTGGGTTCCTGTAGGCATCACACACGAGGGCCACGCCATTAACTAAGCAAGTCTCCTGAGGGAACTTGAACATAGTCTACACAGGCCTGGAACAAAGTATTAATAGAAGTCAAGGGTATGAGGGTATGATCAGGTAGCACTTCTACCTCTGCCCCAGCTAATATTTTGCCCTCCAGAAAAGCAAGATTTTATCATGTAAGTCATTCTGGTCTCTGGTTTCAGACAAACTATAGAGATGTGAGAGTGAGGGAGTGCTATGGGTCTCTAGGCTAGATAGATAACAGAAACATTTAGAAATATCCCAGAGAACTCTGTGTAAAGGAGTGACATTGGGGGGTAGTGAGAAATATAAAAACTTTGTGTGCTGACAGGATTACTTGCTATTTAGGAGTAGCCATGCACCTGCTACTTCTTTGCTTCTTCCTCTTGGTTTGACACTAGCCTACTGTGACACACAGCTTTAGGACACGCTTAGGAAATGCTTCTATGGTGACAAAGGTGTGAGCCAGGGGAGCAGCTGGAGCCCTTCATTGTCCATTTCAGAAAATGCCCAACCACAGAGGCACTGGGCTGGCTCACCTAGCACCTCTCCAGGCCACTGTCTTTATGTAGTTGCACAAAGACAGGGGGCCTGGTATTTATTGGGTGATACGGACTAACATATTCACACCATTCTTCAGGGGACGCACCCCGTGTTCACTTCTCTAATGGAGAAGTTCACTTTATCCATCTTCCCCAACAAGCCTGCTGTGAAGTTCACATGTGCATTTATTGGGGTTGCCAGCTGGAACGGAAAAAGGCTCTAAATTATGTGTATTAAATTTATGTAAAGGTGGTTTGGATGTGAGCCCAGATATGAATATACAATAGAGAAAGTTTACAGAATTGTGACACAAAACCCCAAGAGTTGTGTGGATGTCAGAAAATGCTCAGCAATCAGGACATACACATATACCTACAATGTTAATATATTTTATGCCTCTAACTCCAAAACAGATTATGGCGATGACTGTGAAACAGAAAGAAAAGCCTGAGTGAAGCACTATCTCTGCATATTTTCTGAGCTTTAGCTAAAGCTACTCACATGTAGAAATCTAGGCTTTTGAAAACAGAGGTTTTGAGAGGAAAAAAATGTAAGTTTGACTCCATTCCCAAGAAAATTAATGGTTTACCATGTAAACGAGAAGTGTAAGTGCGCATTTTTATAGTCCAATTAAATTAGAGCTTTTCCTAAAAGGCTGACTTGGTCTTTCTGTGCTAGATGAACACACTGGAGAAGACTTGAATGTTAGTCGGTCGTTCAATTCAGCAAATATTAATTAAGCACCTACTGCAAGCACTGTGATAGGCTATGCAAGTGGTAGGAAACAATAACCATTCTCTGTTCTTGAGAAATTTAGGAACAAGTTGGGCGAATAGTAGCAGAATATTAATGATTATGACATAAGGCCAAATACTGTAATAAACATGAATGATGCATAAACACAGTTCTTGGGGATATCAGAGGACAGAGAACGAGAGACCACATTAAATTCAGAGTTGGATCTCAGGAATGGCTTTATGAAGGAAGCATCATTTCAGATGGAAGCAGAATGATGTGTAACATTTTGTTAGGGAGACAGAGGTTAGTGGAGGAAACACCCCATAACTAGGCATGGGGTAGGCAAGCAGGGATGAGTCTGAAGAACTAAAGGTGATCATTTTGGCTAAAATATATAGGGGAACCCCAGGGGATAGGCCAGAGAAACAGGTGGGAGCTACAGCTTGGAAGGCTGAGAAGCACAGGAAGAAGCAAGGAGGAAATGGGGAACTCTCAATGTTTCTAAGCAGAGAAGAGAAACGACAAAAGATCCTTGAGGAGGCTATTGCAATTGCACCGAGGATAGGTTCCAAAGTGTCAGAATTTGAGTAGTAGCAGTAGAAATACAACAGAAAGACAGATATGAGGGACATTATAGATAAGTAACTTAGAGGCCTATAAACTGACTAGATTTAGGGGACAAAAAAGGAATCAGGAGATGATCCAGAGTTTCAAGTTTGAATAAATAGGAAAGCAAGGAATCAGTAATAGAAAAAAGGCAGAAAAGAAGTCATTTTAAGGGGATATACACAGTTTGATTTTTCATTTGTGGCAATGGTTTATCATCCAGGCAGTCAACATCATCCAGAAAGAATTTAGAAGTTTGAGTCTAATGCTTAGGTCAAATCTAGGGTTGGACCGAATTGTGGATATTATCTGAGCTGAATGGCTAAGATCAAAAAGGCAATTCAGGGAGAAGACACTTGAGGCATAGGGAAATCCTTGTCAAATGTCTGTGTTTCAGTGTTGGAGGAGAAAGAGAAACTAACCAAAAAGAGAAGTGGTCAGAGATGTGGAGAGGAAATCAAGATGGCACGGGATCATGAGATGCGGGAAAGAAGAAAGCTCTGATGCGCATAGAGTAGCCAACTGTGTATAATTTGTATAAAGATGAAAGAAGTTAGGGTCAAGAAAGGCCAATGGTTTGAGACATTATAAGAGTGGAGTATAACATTCGAGCAAGCAGTTTCAGACCACTGGAGGGGACAGAAATTATGCTGAAAGGAGGTTAGTGAGAAAGTGGAGACCTGGAATGTAGACACCATTTTCAATACCCTTGGCAGTAATAGAAAAGAGAAAGACAAAGAGATGAAACTTTTTGAAGGGTAACAAAGTCCAAGGAGGATCTCTTTTACTCATGAATGGGAAAGTCCCGCAGAGTCTATTTGACCTTTGGAGGGCCACAGTGATCCCACAAGAAGGAAAGCACATCCCTTCTGTGGGAGCTCCCAGCCACACACACCTGTAGTCATTTCAGATGAAAACAGAGCTGAGAGTACTTTTGAACGACTGAAGATATAACTATTATGAGGGTGAGGTGGGGAGAATGGACTAAAATAGTCAGCTCTTTTCTGCCACTCTCCTAAGGGCCGTCCTGTGGAAAGGCTCTGCATGGCTGCCACTGAGAACCGCCTCACTACTGGGAAATGTGTCATCACCAGGAAAGGGGGAAGAAGACGATCAAGTTAAAGGACCTGGGGCAATGAGAGACAGAAGGAAAGGGATGAGATTGAGGTGGCCCATCAGTTTAAAAGCATTTCTTTTCTCAGCTGATTTTCTCTACGAAGTCATACTACAAAATCCATGTAGTTTTCTACTTCTTGAACATGAATATAAAAGACACTATTTAGTTTAACTGACTGGGAAAGCCTGACATCTGAGCTGCAGTAACCACTATAATATTGGCTTCTGCCTCAAATAAAGTATGGGCCGGTTTACAGTCTGAATGGACTGAATATATTTAGAAGTCCTTAGGCCCACTTGGGGAAATAGTGAGTTTTATAAGCCATCAATGCTATGATCAAGTTTGTGACATTGAGATAGTATCTTCCACAAGATTTTCCAGAAACTCTACCATCTAGAGTTTTTTGAAGACTGCCATTATAACACACGTAACCAGGCAACTTCTTATAAGACATTCAGAAATTCCTGTTGGATGACTACGTGCTAAGCATTAGATACCATCTCTGTTGTGGATATGTGCAGTGCTTTTGAAATATTTATCCGTGCCTCCTCCTAAGGATGCAGACGTTATTGTTTACTGTCTGAACTTATTTTAAGGAACAAAACCTGCGGATGCACTTCCTGTTATAGTACTACCTAGGCTTTATTTAATATATTGCTCTTGTATTCATAAGACGCTTCCACCTACATTATCTCGTCAACACTGTGTTTTTGAAATAGGTAGAGGAAGGAAAGCATTTTTTTCTTCAGAAAGAGAAGGGAAAAGATGAATAAGAGCTGTGTCTAGGTCATGTTGTTCCATTTGACCCTGATGTTGCACCTTCCTCAGGTGCCCTGGTTAACATTGTCAAAACTACGGCATTAACGATGCTATAATCAAGCCATTCATAGACAGCAACCCAGCCCCTACAACCTGTGTCCCGTCTCACAGAGGGGAATGAATGGCAGAGGTGCAATTATAACCCACGTCACTAATTCTCACCAGACCACTTTTTCACAGGGAGCTGCTAACACAGTCCCCTGACAATCAGAAATCCCCAGCTCGCGTTAATGAACTCACATACACATCAGGTATGATGCTAGAACAGCTAAAGAGGGAAATGAGGATGTGTCTTGAAGGATTGAACCAATATAGCCTAACAGTTACTCCGCAGTGTCCCCAACCAGGGACAAAGAAATTGGCACTGTAATAAAGGATAAGGGAAGACCTTTTCCTTGGGAAAAAAAAAAAAAGGAAAATTCTAATTAGTGCTAAAAAACAAAGCAAAACAAAACAAAACAAAAAACGCCCCTTTCCTTTGTCTAGTGTCAACAACCTTCATTGAAAATAAAATCATGGGCTACCCCTTGTAAAGTGAAGAAGTTTTGGTGGTGCTGGGCTTCAATAAAGCCTGGGCTGAAATATGTTCCAAACATACGCAGTGGAGGAGGGGCAGGCTCTGGGTGTGGAAGAGCCTGCTCTCATTGCTCTGTCACTCTCCAGATGACTGTGGCCCTTGCCTGTGCTCCTGAGAATCAGAGGCTCCAGAATTCAAGTTCTGATGTGTCTGACCAGGTGGGTGGGGGACTGGGAAACCTGGTCAGATTCACCTCCATATCCAGGCTGCCAGAAGTCCTTTCTGAAAGGACTTTCAGACTGACCACCCACTTGAGTATTTATCTAAATTGCCCTGTTCACTGTTCTTTCACTGAATCTCGCTGGTACCTTCTCCAGATTGCCTACTGTGAACTATAGACTCTACTCAGGGAAACACTGTATTTTTTCCTCTTCTAGTCTTCATATACCAGGTTTCAATTTCAATAAAACCGTCAGTTGTTTAGTTCAATTAAACTAGTGCTTAGTATCTGAAAAGCAGTCTGTTGGATTGTGGATGGTAGAAATATAAGACGTGGTTTCTGCCTTCATGGAAGTTGCCACGCAACGGGGAGACAATCCCTTACTATACACATGGGTGTAGAACAGAGGTGTACATAGAGTCAGACTGTCAAATTAAAGGAGATTTGTCATTTTTATTGGCTGCCATTTTTTCAAGAGTGGATTGATCCAGAAATTAATATTTTAATATTTTTTATCATCTTTTTGTGACCAAATTTCTTAACAAATAAATGCCCACTTTCTCAAGTTATCTGAAAATGGACAGATAAGTATGAACAAAGATAAAAGGTCAAACAGTGGTCTGATTGAACCAGGTGTTACTGCATCTAAAAAATAACATAATCCCAAATCAGAGAAAATCAACCTCAGAGCTATCAAGTTCGTGGGGCTTTGTGTCCTTCATTTTCTTTCAGTCAAAAGTGTGTTCTTTTTTCCTTTAAATTTGGGAATTTAATACTCTTAATTTTGGTAAAGTTATCTAGAATTAAGACTTGGACCACATCTTATCTTTTTCCATGCTATTTCACTTACAGCTTATATCTTACACAATAGCTTGCCCTGCTAGTAAACATGCATTGGTTGGAGAGTCACACAAGGAGTTGGAATCGTGACTATATTGACTGGCCTTTGCCACCTCTGCCTGTTCTAGAGAAATTTAAGCACTTGAATAAGGACACATGTAGATCTTCTTTCATCCCAGGACTGGCCGCTCTCTCCGTGACATGCCAGTCTATCACAGAGGCAACAAGCTGTCACCTCCAACCTGCTGACTGATTATACAAGAATCTGACCAGATAGAAACAAAATACTGTGGAGCATCTGTTTCTTCTCAAAAAAAAAAAAAAAAGGAAAAAAACACAAAACCTCTTCTATTTCTCATAGGAACCCAGTGCCTGAGTAAACGCTCTCTTTAACCCTTTCTGAGTCATCAGTGGCAAATACAAGTATGGAACTGTTACAAACAGGGGAACTGGGGGAGAGTGAAATTTTCCTGCTATTTGCCTGAGATTATGAAAACGAGCTGTGCCTGGGAGAGAAGGCAGCCTTTTGACTTCTGGGCCTGTGAGGAAGCTCTGGATGCAGCTGGTATCTCAGGTGTCCCTTGAACCAATTGTATAACTCAAACCCTTGTGCTGCCTGCTTATCAGGCTTCAAATAAATATTGTATTTGTTTGTACTCTGTGCTTTCAAACTCCAGTGACCAAAGGACCAGAATTTAGATATTTCCCCCCAGGATGTCATTCCTAAATAAAGGCAAGTTTTGACTGAATGGAAAATCACCAATTAGTTGGAAATTTTCTGTGCACAGTTTTTACCAGTGCTTACTTAATCGGAACTAAGAGTTTAAAAACTAAGTCTTATTCAGAATTAGTTGATGTGTAGTTAAACTTTTGTGTGAAGTATTTGATGGAAGAAAACGGCTGCTTGAATAAAAAATAAGTTGGCAACATTTCCTCAGACTTTTCTCATTCAAATGGCACATCCCAAGCATCTTCAATCATGAAGGAGGAAAGATATTTGGTGCAGCAGCTGAGCATTTGGGCTCAGTTGATTTAACTTTTCTAACCCTCAGTGCTGTCATCTGTAAGATGGAGATGATAGGAAGATTGAGTGAGATCATGTGGACAGAGTGCTTAGCGAGTGCCGTGGTGGAGAAATAGTGCGGACCTGACTTTAAGAACCAGCCATAATCATTCCTTTCTGAACATTCTATTGATTATTTAAATTAAAGGAGAAAAAAACATGTTGACCAAATAAGATACAAGATATGTTAACATAGACCTGAGTTTGATGAGGAGAAAAATCACGCTACAAAGCAATCGAGTGGACAGAAGCCAAAATATTTTTTTCTCTCTCTCTCTGCTCTTCTGTAGAATTTAGTAGAGTTCTGAATGAATGCAGTTCACTTCCTAACTAAGCTCTCTGTAAAGACTAAATGATTTCAACCATAATACAGCGTGTATTTGGCTTGCTTCACAACCAGTCTGAGAGTTATATTGACCTCATGCCATCCCTAACGGACCAAGACACAGTTCAATCAATCAGAGAATAGCAGGAAAAATCTTCTTTTGAGGTGCTATGTTCTGCCAAGTCACTGACTCCTTCAATCAGGATTGATTACAAACACCCAATTATGAGGCATTTGGAACCTGATCTGAACACTAATCTTGTCTCTTGTTCTTCAGGCTTAATGATCATTCTTGATGAATTCTACAACGGCAATTAGTTAAGTTTATTTTGTAGCCTCCTTTACAAGAACACACACACATGCATATGTGTTTGTGTGTGTGCTCCTGCCCAAGTATGTCAGCATGCGTGCAAGTATCAAGCTTTAAGCTGGAAAGAAAGGAGCTGCGAATACGCAAGCTGGCTGAAGGCATATGTCTCAGTTGGATCAATTTTTAAGTGCCTGCTCCCCAAAGTGAAATCTGGAAATGCCATGTACATGTTGACTCAATCTGATAAGATTTCAACTAAACCTTCTCTTTTAGCTTCTCATAAAGGTTGTGTCTTTCAAATTACAGAAATGCCTACCTAACACACAAACAATCTTGTAATACTCAAAATTTATTAGGATCAAATGTGATTGCTTACAGTAAGAAATAATAAAGAAAATTAATTTTATTAAACACATGGGGTTCTGTTAAAATTAAATCAGTGTTAGTGGGGGGAAAATCAAAAGGAAGAAAGTAGATAATTATCTGCCTGAGTAGTAACCAAGGATGCTGCAGGTGGTAGCAACAACACCAGCCAGCGGTTGTTCTGAGAAGGGTTCATTCTGACCCGCTCAATAATAGTTTTATAATTGAATTGAGCTTGGTGGTGGTGCTGCTTACATTGCCCATATTAGCAAGTTATGTGAGATCAAAACCAGCAATGAAAAGATGAGGAACTATAAAGCAAAGGAAGAGTTTTTCAGAATTTGCCTTGCATATAAAGCAGGCTCCAGACTAAAAACTTTGTGTTTATTTTATATAACGATAGTATATGCAACAAATACAAGCTATTTCTATAGTAGTCACTGAAAAAAATTAGAAAATGTTTCAGTAGGATTATGGGTTTTTTTGTTGTTGTTGTTATATTAGAAAGGGAACAGTACACATTTTAAAAAATCTCCATTCCAATGAATTGCACTATAGTGAAAGGATAGTACATAGAGAATTCTAAACTTATAGCTTAGTTTTGTTTGGTTTTGAAATTTATAAAAATGGAATCACACAAGTCAGGATAGTAGTTGCCCTTGAGGCCAAAGGTTAGTGACTGAAAATGGACACAGGGGCTTCTTTCTAGGAAGCTGGGTATATTTACTGTGGATTGGTTACATGGATGCAGTCATGTTATAAAATGTTATCAAACGTTACACTTATTTTGTGTATTTTTCTAGATATAGATGATATTTTAATTAAAAGTACATATCCTTCTGTATTTCATACAGAAAATGGAGAAGTATTTTAGCATAAAATACCCACTGTTTTCCATAAAACAAGGTCTTTGTTTTGGTCTATGTGATGCTCTGAAATACAAGACCGGGACTAGAATGAGGCACTTGCCTTGGATACAAAAATTCAAAGAACTCACTAGTCAAGATAAATAATATTTTAATGAAAATCTGAAAAATCAAAATTAATGCAAAAGTCCATGTTGAGCGAAGCAAATAAAGGCAAAACAGAAAATATTACTTAAGGAAACCAAAACTGGAACTTATATTCCCCAAATTGCCGATATACAATTGATCACTGTATAATTAAATTTCTAGGAATAATCAGATTTGAGAAGGAAAGGGCAGATTAATTTTTATTCAGTGAGTTTATAGTTTATTAAAATAAATGAAATGAGTGATATTTCAAAGTTTGTAATAACTTAGGTAATTTTAAAAGTAGCATTAAAGAAACAATTCATGATTTATTTTAACAAAATCCCTAAACTTAATCTCTATTTAATTATAATTTTATTGTAACCAAACTTCATATGAATTTACAAGAGTGAAATCTTCCTTTGATTGCATTGAATTAGGAAAAAGACACCTATTATTGGTCACATGAAAAAGAGATTCTGAATCTAAATTCTAGATAGTAAAGCATCCATGCTATCGTAGCTTTGTGTTTTGGTGAAATCCTACAAAACAGCACAGCACTGACAACAAGGTACTAAGTCAGGAATTCGTCAGTAAGAAGACTACTACTGGGCTTTCTCCCTGCAACACTGCCACCTTTTTAGACTCTCTTTCTGGAGCTTCACATTCATTTTCTAAATATTTTTAACCCAATGTCTGTGAAATTTTTATTGCTCCCCAGATGACGACATCTGATCTGAATGTAACCACACACCTCTTTGCTCAGCAGTATTTGTCACAAACCATTATAAATTATCATGCTGATAGGTTGCATTGCTGGGAAACCGGAAAAGTTCCATAAATTCTAACTACTGTATCAATGACATTCTTGTTTATTATGCAGATATAAAGTTTTATGAGATTCAAGATGTTTGCCTTACCACCGAAGAAAACTTTACTGGAATAAGGCCTAACTAGCTCCATGCAAACACTGAAAAGCATTCACAATGTACAATGAACATTGCTTTCTGAGAAACACTCAGAAAGAGCAGGTCACTTTCTTTTTCTGCTTTTAACTGTACTTTGACACTTCCCAAGCATGGAAGATTTTGCTGGTGCAAAAAAAAGAGAAATGATTTCTTCCATTTCCTTAACACCTTCGCCTCCTCTCAGAACATTCTCTAGCCCCCCCCCCCTTATATCAACATAACAATAAAACCAGGCAGTATATCTAGCTAGAAATCCTAGCACCATGTTAGCCCTGCTGACAGATGCTCTACTTATTGCTCCACCGAATGATTTATCAATACCACACTTTGTTCAATAAAAGAATTCAGGGAGTTATAATATTGTGTTTTTGATGCCTATTTGTAATGAAACCTGACTCAGCGGTGGCACAAACATAGATTGTTGCATTTTAAAACTATCAGTCACAACTTTCACAAATTCATTTTCTCTAAGGGAAACAGATCCCCTCTACCCCCCAATAAGTACTTTCTGTAAGGTTAAATCCGTAGTTTACTCATGTACTGGGTCAGTCTTGGTATTTGTCACATAAAAAGTTGTAATAAATAAATCACATAAGTAAATAAAATACATCTGATTGTATTGTTAAAATTATGAAATAGTTTTTTATTTAATTATAAATAAAACAGTAAAATTTAAGTAAAAATTCTATTTCTACCAGAACTCATCTATGTAATTACTTACCTATCCCTATACCTTACAGAAAAATAATTGTTTACTTGGGTCTCAAGAATGTTTCTCAATAAGCAAATGTGCTAAGGAATCGAATTCTTGAGCTTTCACAAGGTGAAAGTTGACTATACAAATACTGACAGTTTCAAAAAAAATTACAGGGTGTATTTATATGTGGATCATTCCATAACTGAATCAATATATTTACTTTGACATATGCTTAGTTTCACATTTCCAAATGTTCTAACGATCACTAAGTTTTTAAAGATACCGTAAAAATGGTAACTTCTGAGGGAGCTTTTAACATTTCAAGGAGGTTTCATATCCACTACCTCATTATCCACTACCAGCAACTTGAAGACATTGGTGCAACAAGTATTTCTTGCTGCTTGGACATATAGCATAGACATGTTGCATAGCTGAGAAAGCGAAAGCTATTAAACATCTCAAATACGACAATAGCTTGTTCTTAACCGAAAAGGTAACTAAAAGCTTACAAGCTCTATGAATATGGTTTATTATAACTACTTTCGTATCATTTCGAATACAATTTTGGAAGTAGCCTAACATAAACTACAAACAACACAACAACAACCAGAACCCAAAAACTATGGTTTTACACATGTAACATAAACTTTTGAAGTTTATGAATTTGTTCTTCTAAGAGTTCCTGGTGGTTTCCATTTTTTCTAGGATATTCTATCCCCTGTCAGTTTTAAAGCTGTGGATTCTTCTCATGGCCTTTACAAAAGGAGGCAAGAATTATGCCACATTTGCAGAATTTCAACTACAGCCTTCAACAATGATCAGGAGTCATATGAATCAATCTGAAAAGATAGTGACTGCGATGTCTTAAGTTGATCTTCCTGTATCATTTTTGGAATTTTCATTGATAAAATGATCAGGTAGCAACACTTCAAAACATGGCACAAAGATACTTTCCATTCCATAATGTTCACTGACTTCATTAGGCTAAACATATCAGCCTTTTAAGACTGGCCAGGAGATGACACCTTCACAGAGAACAAACCCTCATTTACTATATATAATTAAGAAACCGCCTTACTCTGCAACATTGAAAAAAAAAAAATCCCACTATCGTAATTACAAAAACAATCTTCTTGGCCATGTCAGTTTCTTGAATACCTTGGTAACATCACTAAAATTGTCTCTTTCTATTGTAATTAACCGCTTGCTTATCATCTTAAAAAAAAGAAAACTAAAAAGGTGCTCCCCCAATCCCACCAAACTCTGCTTTACCTCGTGGCATGGCAAATATTACTTAAGGCTTACTGTGTGCCAGACACTGCTGTAAGCACTTCACATGTATTAACTCATTCAACTGGCTTCCGTTTCTTACACTTCTACTCCAGTTGTGTGCTGGAGCTGGCATGCACCAGCTCACAAGAACCAACTGTACACATCTCTTTGCAGGTCTATGCACAGTGACATCACATGTGTAGTTTGAAATTGGCCATGGAGGGAACATGTACACTGCAAAAATTGGCAAATATTACAAATCAGGACTTGACCCACCGCCTCCCAAGGTCCAGTTGTTAAATATGTACCGGAGTACCAATGCAAATAACTACTAACTACTCTGAATTCTTTAGCTATTTTATATTAAACATATACATGGTCATAATTTTCAGATCAGGATTTAGTAAACATAAGTTTATTGAAATTTAATAACACCTTATTTTTAGGAATAATGTTATTACTTGAGTATGGTTTATTAGAGTTTCTTAAAAATATTACAGCAGTTTAAATATTATCAAAAAGCAAAAGTAAAATAAGATAAAATGAAATAGAGAGCATGTCTCTAGGTTGTCTAGGTGATTGACACTGTAAAAACCACCATACAGAATATTGGCAAAACACACACACACACACACACACACACACACACACACACACACAAAAACCACCACAATGAACTCCCTGTTTTCTAGCAGTCACTGTAACACTCTAGTAATGACAACTTTAACATAAGATTAAAAAATCAATTTAATGCCCTGAAGCATTTCTGAATCACAGAATAAAAATTAAATTAGAATCGGCATAATTTTATTGCACTGTAATGTATGCTGATTATTTGGAAATTGATCAACAGTATATGATGTATGCTAATTCTCTAGCCAATAGAATGTTGAATTAACCGGATGACCTCATTTCCCTGACCATGAAAAAATAGTTTAGCCCACCAACTCAAAAGGTTGTTGAGGACTTCCTACAGGTGAGAACAGTTTCATACTATTCTGTTCTTCCCTAAAAGGATTATGTGTTTGCAGATAGAGTAGTTTTAATAATGAATGTGCCTGTATAATAATATTTATATCCAATCAAAGTAGTAACCTACATACATTGTATACAATTATATCAAGCTGACCCATTTTAAAATTTGCGAAACATATCAGTCCTTCAGATACAATTTAGAACTGAGATTTAAATAGATTATTCTACTAAAACTATCTATTTATCTAAACTTCATTAAAGATTGATATTCGGGTTCAAGTCTCTGGAGAATATAGCAGAATGGGATGATGCGGACAACACAGACAGGTCTGCGGGATGTCCACAGAAAAGAGTAAATCTGGCTCTTCGTGGACTGCTGCCTGAAACGTTAAAACATACTTTCCATACTGTGGAAAGCTACACATGAGTTCTTTCACACAAAGTGAGGGAATATAATTTAGACTGTCTCTATAGTGAGAATGTTTTCATAATAATGAAATCTGTCATAGTAACTTAACAATGCTTAGTAATTTAACAATATAAGTAGTTAGTAAAACTAAAGCAGATGGATGAAACATTGATTCAAATTTCAGTCCCATTGTATTCAATGTGCGCCAACAATTATTTTTAGCATTTTCCGTAAGAGACTTGCAATCATTAATCTACTGTAAAAAGTCCCTCACCCGATTTATTCCTATTTTTTATCAGTGACAATTTGCTTTTGTCATGTCAAACTCAGTAAGATACAGTTCTTAAATCACAAAATGTGCCACAGATTTGTTACAAAATATCCAACTGTCCATGCAATATACGTTAGTGACTTGCCATATTTAATGAGAGTTTGGGTTTCTAGTTCTTCCCCTTTCCAGGAAAAAAACAGAAACACGTCCATACATTTCTTAACACAAGAGTTCCAAAAGCAAAAGTGTTAACAGGAAAAAGAATATGAGCGATTGCACATTTAAATATAATCTCCCTAGTTTAGGGAACTCAGAAATCACTTAACATAATTTAATTTCCATACCATTGACATATGATCTGGCCTAGATTGGAATCACTCCTGGATCCATTTATAACCCAGAGTGTACACACAGACTGTCCCCCTTAGACGTTCGTGACCACTAGATGGTGCTGTGGTGCCCTGTTCAAATATATTCTCACTTACTTGCAGTCTCTGTCCTCCAAATCGAAGTGAGGGTTGAAGTTGATCATAATTCTCTGGTATGGCTCCGGAGCCTGAATCAGCCATTCACATTTTTCACTTGGGTGATAAGAATGAGGATAACCAGGAGATGTAAGGTACCCCGGGCTTTCAATTTTTATAATATCGCCACATTTATCTGTAATAAAGATAACATTTTACTCGATCTTTCCCTGACAACCAGTTAGGTGTTCTAACTTTGTATATAAATTACCAGCTATTAAACATTCCATAACTTCTTATGGGGAACTCCGGGAGGCCCCTTCAGGTCCTTCAAGTGGAGCTGATAGCAACACCTCACCAAGGAACGGTTTGATCCCAGGAAGGTTGGCTCAGGAGGAAAGGCGACTGAGATCTGACAGGACTTGACCCCCAACCCTCACAAACTTCTGTCCCAAGAAAAAGGTCTTCTAAGATTAAAAACATTAAATTCCCTAAATGGATGTTAACATGGTCCCCAGGGAGCTTCTGCTAGACTTAATTATCCCCCAAGAAATGTAATCGCATTAAGTAGCAAGTTCTAAGTGGAAGGTGACTAAATGATGCCATTCGACCCCTTGTGTAGCTTTTGATGATAAGCCTGCTCTGTGTCATTGATCAGCAGGGATTGTCTTCCAAGACAAACCTTTACTGTTGTTTTATCTGCCCATAAATCTGAGTAATTTTGAGTTATCTCTGCTCTTGAGATTCAGATCAACACAGAACAAAGTATATTTGGTGAAGCAGAAATAATGCTACTCTACTGCTCCAAGTAAAGTTGCTCCGGCTTGGAGGCCAGATCAAAGCAACTGGGCAGAAAGAAAAATAAATAGCCACACAGCATTAATTCTAATTACCTGCATGTTGGAAAAAAACCCAAAAAACAACAATAACCAGACACACAAAATAAACCACCACACAGGTCTGTTATCACATTTGGTAAGCCCCATTCTCACATGCTGGGAAAAGTGAGCTAACTAGTTTTGAGCCTTCATTTCAAAAAATCCGATTGCTGAAGCGATTCACGAAAAGCCAAATAAACCAATCTCTGGGCCACTTTCTGTTTGGTGTAGATTCTCATTGTCACTTTCTATGATGGATTTCATACTGGAGAGCCTCAGCCTGAAATGCTTCCACATTTATTGTTGCTTAATTTTGAGCAATAAAAATTCAGTGCATAAACTATGTAAGAGGAACAGGTATGAAAGCAGTGAAATATATAAGCCTATCAATCACAAATTTTCAGTAATGGTATATATAGATTTTAATATTGCATCTAATAGAATCCCCGTGGAAAGAGAATAGCATTCTTTGCTCTCAGCATGAATTTATAAATCTACAGAATTTTATTACAGGAAAACCAGGTCAAATGGAAATGAAAGATGAAGTGCACATCAAAAATGCATAAAGCTACATGCATTACAGAAATCATTTCCCATAAATTAAAAAGAAGACAATATAAATTACATTGTTTTTCTCAGTTACTAGATGTTTCTGACTGTGTTTCTTAGAGCAGGAGTAGCCTTATCCTGGTTGCCTTTGCCTTGGCTTTTAAAAGCTTACGTTTGCCAAGAAGAAATGATGTTGCAACTGGAGTTCAGAACCTCAGCTAATGATCATATTGGACTCTATTGTGTGATTCTACTCAGGCTCTTGCATTATTTTAAACGTGCAGAGAACTTGGAAAGTGACCCCATTACGTTAAGTCCCCGCCAGCTCTGTACGACCATCATGGCAGAGTCTGGCATCTGTTAGAGGAGTGAAATAAAACAGCACTGCTTCTAGTCACTCGACAGAGTCACTTCAGAAGACATTTAGGTAGACTCGGTACCACACCAGAGCTCTTTAATCTGTGACTTCTGAGAAAGTGACAGTGTAATAAGATAATGTGGACTGCTAGACTCTCTGGCTCTGTTCAATCTCTCTAGCAGTTGATTAAGAAAGAGCAATTTCTAATGACTCTGAACCATTAGTCCTAAATAAGGTTAATGAATTAATTTAGCAGACTCTGGTACTCAGAGGAGGTGGACATGGCTTTAAGAGGTCTGCTGAATTACAGAGGCTGTGGTCACTGCAAGCATAGCAACATGGCTTTAACCAGTCAAGCTCACTGACAAGCTCAGGTTCTTAGCATTCCCCTAATTTCTACTAAGAAAAGATATATATATATATATATATATATATATATATATATATATATATATATATATATATATGGTCATACACACTTATATACATATATATGGAGTTCACAACCTAAAGTCTGAAATCTATTTGCATTAGGTTTCAAATTCATTCTGTGATCACCCCTGCAACTGATTAATCTCAGGAGTTGGGGAGGGTGAGTTGCTGTAATTTCTAAAATATAACCACTTGGGCTCTTTCAAATGGAGGAGAATGTTATTTCATTCCCTACCAGATTATAGAAGTATGCCACCAACTCAGGTTCATTAATAAATTGAACTTCATATTCACAAATTTGTGAGTGTGTTTTGCTTCCAAGCCCTTTAGAACACTGCTTGGTAGCCGTGGGTGGAAAGCTATTGCTTCAATCAAAAAACCTCCAAAAAGCATATTAGATAGATTAACTTCCACCATAAAGACGTGATTTAAATTCCTCTTGGTCTGAACCCCCTCCACTTGTGGTCTCTTATTAAAACAATATACCTCAGTAAGTAGTGGATGGTCTTTTCTTCTAATTACTTTGATTGAAATCTAAGCCAGACAAAAGTAAACATTTGATAATTAGTTAATAATCGCTGAAGATTTACTGTAAAGATAATTTCATACCCTTGCCTTCTCCTACTTCACAGTGCAAATGAAACATGCCTACAACCAGATCACATTTTAAAACACATTATTTAGGTTACAGTATACTGTTTATAATGCAGCACAGTCTTTCATTTACTTAACAGTGGGTGATTTGTAAAGCTAAGTGGAAGCTGCATCTAGGTTAGGGATTTTCAGATATCCCGGTGCCTTACACTGTATATATCAGATTCCTTTATTGACACTATGAACTTTCATTCATGCTTCAGACAGATTAGGGACGATTTACAAAGGCTGAGGAGGGAGTCCCATCAACCAACAAACTACTATCTCTTGCAGGCACCCACCAGAGGAAACAGTTTAGGGGACCTGCAAGGGAACCAGGAAGTTCTCCCGCTAAAGCGTTCATTAACTTTCAACAGCCATCAGATTTTTGAAAGGGAGTCTCATTCTAATTGCCTTTGGGAGGAAACATTATTAAGATAATTGGTGTGCTGATATGGGAAGGTAGGCAGCGCTGCCTTGTAACAGTGGTGGGAAAACCCCCACAGCCAAAGCACCAACTTCAGGAGGGAGCCGGAGGACTTGAAATCTTCCTGCCCCAAACCGACTGGTCTTATTTCTTTATTTCTCCGCCTGGATAAAAAGTTTCCTTCGCCTGGGAGGTGGCTATTCCGGTTTCATCCCTGCAGCGCTGCCTGAATCGTGGCTGGGCGGGAAGCCTCGCCCCGGCCGGGTCCGGCAGCTAGGGAGCCCCGGACCAGCGCTGTCACGCGCGCCTCTGCCTGTCACTTACCGTTGCGAAAAGCGCTGGCCAGGGCGAGGACGAGGGCGAGGACGAGCGCGGCGCAGAGGAGCTGCAGCCCCCTCTCCATTCTCCCTTCGCCGGATCCCCAGCAGACTCGGGAGAACGACGACGTGCGGGGTAAATAGAGCAAAGAGGGGAATCTAAACAATCCGAAGCGCTCCAACTCCGCCTAGAGCTGTAAAATCCTCAGTCGGTCTTGGAGAAAGGAAAGCAGCGAGGCAATGCCTTGATCGGAGAGCAAGGCTTCTCTTTTTGTGTCTCAAGTCACTTGCATCCTGTCATTTAGCTCCGGTTTCCTCTCTCTTTTCCCACACTTGTTCCTCTTCCAGGAGCCACTGCCCGGGCCATGTCTAAAAAAAAAAAAAAAAAAAAAAAAAAAAAAAAAAAAAAGCGCGCGGGGTGGGGGGGAAGCTGCGTGGGGGAGGAGGGAGGTGGGGAAGCACACAAGCCAATTTCCAGAAAGAAAGAAAAAATAATCCGGCTTGTCTCTGGACCGGTTGGAGCCGAGGAGCTGGCGCCCAGGGGAGGTCCGGGGTGTCTGCGCGAAGGAGAGGAGCAAGCAATGAGAAGATGAGCGGGAGGCAGAGGAGTTTCACCAACTGCACCCCCGCCTCCCCCACCTCCCGTCTTCCCCCTCCCCTCCTGGAGCCATTCCCTCCCTTCCTCCCGCCCCTCTCCCCGCACTGGCTCGCCAGTCAGTGTCTGACAGGAGACGGGGAGGAACAAGTTTCCCTGGGTGTGCTTTCCCATCCGTCTGTCCGTCTCTACCAGAGGCCCTGCAGGGATCTCTACAGGAGGGAGACGCTGGGGGCTGCGCCCTGGGCATGTGTGCTTGGAGAGAGGGAGTCGAGGTGGGGGCCAGCGACAGTGTTGGGCTCTCCTACCTCCGCGTGCTCACTCGGGACCCCAGTGGGGACAGCAGGCAGCTCGCAGAGGATCTCCGGGATCCAGCCGCCAGGAGCACTAAGCGCCCGGGAGGTGGCGGCTGCTTCTCACAGCTCTGAACCCCCCGCCAGAGTCCGCGGGGCTAGGAGCTCAGAGTCAGCCCCTGCCATTCCCCGCGGTGCCCGCCGGAGACCTGTAGCAGGGAGCCGCGGGGCTCCCCTGGATGCCCCGGGCCAGGACTGCAGGGACAGGGCGGAGAGCGAGGCTGGAGCGGGATACGCACCCCAGAGCTGGGCAAGGGTGGGCAGTGTCGCTGCCACGTCAAGCCGAGTCAGATCACCGCCTCCCTTCCCCGTGACAGGGAGCGCGATTGAGCGCTCATGGTGCCCAGGTAGCCGCCTCACGCCGCGGGGTTGGTGTCCTCTCCTCTGGGGCAGAGGAAACGCCGGAGGGTGGGAGGTGATGCGACTGCCAGCTGTGTGTATGTGTGTGTGTGTGTGTGTGTGTGTGGGGAGGCAGCCGTCGTCCGACCCCACCCAACCCATGTCTCGGATCCCAGGTGATAAGGGTTTGGAAATGAGGGTCCAGTGGCCCCGGTTTCTGTGCATCCCAAGGGAGGTGGCGCAGTGGCAGCGGAAGAAAGAGATGTGCTTTTGGCAGGGCCCTCACGGTGCCCCCTCCGGGCCGCAGGCCATTGTCACCGACGTCCCTTTAGCTCCCGCCCACTCCTACCTCCCAGGGCGGCGCGTCCTCTCTGGTGGGCGGGATGCCCCCCAGTTCCCTTCCTGAGGCTTTCCCAGAACTGCAGCAGAAAGCTCCTGCGGTTACAGATAGCAAGGATATATCAGGGAACAAACAGGTTTCGTTCACCGATTAAGCCCTTGACAGGGGTAAATGCCCGCGAACCTCCTCCGAAGGAGTTCGTGGGGAAGGTGATAAGGTCACGACATCTTCTGGGGATTGGCATTTAGGTACACACCCGAAACAGAGCCTTATTCCTACCTGGCTCAAAGAGCTGGCAAAGGAGATTTAGGAATGTTGGCAAGGAGACACTGGTCAAAGGTTTTGGCGGAAGAACTAGGGGCGGGACAGGAGAAAGGGAGCCCTTGGCACGCTGGCCGCTGGCAGAGACCCGGCGCTCGCCGGCCCGGCTGGGCGCGGTAACGCGAGTCCCCAGAGGTGCAGGCTAGCCCAGCGCACGGAGGTGCACCCGCGGCGGCCGCAGGCACCTCTCTTTCTCTCCAGGTCAAGCTTTCCCACCCGCCCGGCAGCTCCTGGGAGCCCCCGCCTCCAAGCTGGAGACCCAGCCCCCTGGGCGCCTTGAGCCCGCCTTGCCCGCTAGCGCCTCCTTTCCCGCTCGGGGTTCTTCCTTCTCGGCTCCGGGACCCCTGGGAGGAGCGGGGTAAGGACGTGGCACTAGGAGGCTGGGAGTCCAATGCCTCGGTGGAGCAGAAGGAGCGGTGGCGGGGCGGTGGGAAGCCCTGCAACCCCAGCTTCAGCGGGCGGGCAGGAGTCAAGGCAGGGGAGCCAGCCGCACCCAGCGCGGCGGGGAGTGAGGGAGCAAATGCGGTGGAGGGAACCCTGGTGTTGGGCTCCGACCCGCGCATCGCCTCCTCCCGGCTGACCTCTCCGTCCCGGGCGCACCCCCGCCAGTCCCAGTCCCGAGCTGCGTCTGGCGAGCGGCTTCATCAGATTTGTGGTGACTTTCAGCGACCTCAGTCCAAAGCTTGGAGCGAGAGGCGCCTCTCAGAAACTGGCAGGTTAACAGAGCAAGGAAACCGGGTGGGTGCAGGGGCCGGAGTGTCCCAGCATCACAGATAACCTTTTCTTCCGAGTGGGAACTGGGAGGCCCGCTTGCTACAGGAGCCGGGTTTGACCCGTCTATGCCTCGGCAGGGTGAGCGAGGGGGCACACGCGGGAGACTTGAGCTGTGTTGTTTTTAGAAAACTGCTGCCAATCTCTCTTCCCCTTTCCCTGCTGAGTGTGCATTTCCCAGCCTGGACCCACCCGGCTAACAAATAAAGCCATGAGCTCATGCCCTCAGAGAGGGACTGCCCCCACTCCACAACCGCGCCCCTCAGGCTACCTGGGAAGGCCTGCCTGTGCCCGGGAAGGGATCCTCCAGTGGGTCCCAGCGCAGAAAATGCCTGTCTCCTTTCTTGCTCACCAGCTGAACACTTTTGCCAGGCTTTCTCCAACCAACTAATAAAACATGCACTATGCTCTCTGAGGTTTGTGTGTGGGGGGATATCGTATTTAAGTTCTGCCTCAGATTTTTCTGGTCTTAGCTGATGGCCTTTCTAGACTCCTTAGGTTCCACACAGCACTGGGTAATGGAGCACCATGGCACTGATGACAATTGCCAGCTAGTGGGTTGATACAGAGTAAATTGTCCTTCCTGAGAACCTCTTTCCTCTGCTTTTGGATTCCACTAAGTGCTGAAAAGGGTCAGTTTTATATTTTTGCAATTCTCCAGAAGAGAGACAGACCGACCTTTATAGGAGAATAAGTGATAGAGGAAAAATTTGTCAGTGTTCCTGGGTTAATTTTATTTTAGTCTCAGGAACACATCATTCCTGACATAACAAATCCCCAGACTAGATAGGACCCAGTTCCACTGAAGGGAAGATTCATGGCCCACACTCCCAGAACTATGGTCAAAAGCCCTGGGTGGGCAGTACTCGACCGCATGGACCCCCCCATGCAGGGGCTGCTGCAGGAATAAGGCACTTGGCTTCCACCTCTAGAAAGCATGGCCTGAACAGTGGTTCATCGTTAAGAATAGACTTGGTGGTAAATGTTTGGTTCAACCTCTCATCAATTTGTCAAAAATAAGATGAGATAAACATTGCTCCCACAAGACCATTTGAACCACTAACTTCCTCAAAGTACTTCAGGTTGTTGTAATATGGAGATTCAGGTTGGTATTTCAAAACTCTATCAAGTCTAGTCAAGTTTTTTAAAGCACATATTTCAGAAAAGCAAAAAAAAATATTTTTAGTAAGAGCTAACCTACATTTGAAATGTAAGAGTGGAACAAGTGAAACTGGGAAAGGATTTAAAATTGGAATTTAAATGAACTGTTATTTAAAATATTTTTATTATAAATGCCCTTCCATCAAATGACTCTATCACTCAAGAGGTATCTTTTGGACCGTACTTGTGATTACGTCCTTAATTTGGATTAGTAGAGAAAGAAAATAAACACATGAACCTTTACTTTCTGATCCTTCATTTTTGGCCTTTTCAAAGTTACCTTGAAAATTCTTCAAATATTGGAGAAAAGACTACCATCTAAAGTTTAAAAACAAAGTTACAATGCAAAATTCTTGTAATACAATATGTGCAATAACAAGTTGCAGGAATACAATGCTAAAATTTGAATCATATTAATGGATTCAAAACAATTTTTGGTGTTAGAGGTTAGGGATAGAGTTTGAAAATTGTATATTATTTGCCCTAAACAATAATCTTAGATTATTCTGTCTTCATTGAATCACTTAATTAAAAAATAGTAATAACCAATAGAAACATTCATCAAACCAATAAAACATCACTAGAGAGAACCTATTCAACATTTCAAAAGGACTATTTTTAAGTAGGACAATCTATAAAATATAATTTGAGCAATCAAATAGGGAAGTGGCTCTCTTAAAACTTAATTATAGTCTTAAATAGAGAATGAAAATTTTAAGGAATTTTGAAATAATCAGCAAAAAGAATTTTAAAAATATAAAATAAAGACCAAAAACACAGGTAAGAATTGCTGAATTTATCCTACCACAATTTAATTTTATTTTGTA
The DNA here is from genome assembly GCF_057876585.1 of Rhinolophus sinicus. Classification (NCBI taxonomy): domain Eukaryota; kingdom Metazoa; phylum Chordata; class Mammalia; order Chiroptera; family Rhinolophidae; genus Rhinolophus; species Rhinolophus sinicus. The sequence goes on from NC_142501.1 coordinate 131,632,635, forward strand.
TTTTTGTTAGATGACTCTGGCTGCTACATGGAAAATGGGTTATGGGTGGAGCAGGGGAAGAAGTGAAAAGACCAGTTAGGAAGTACCTATAGTGGAATCTAAATAAGAGAGTGAACAGGATCATAGCAGTGGAAATTGGACAAAATGTATTCCTGATGTATTTAGAAGATATAATTGACAGGACAGATGATGGGATGGATATACCAGTAAAGGAGAGGGTGTTGTCAAGGACGACCCTTGAGATTCTAGCTCCCATAACTGGATGGGTGGTGGTGATAGCCTTTGGATAGGCAAGGAACACTAGAAGACAAGTGTGAAAGGAGGACCATGAGTTTCATCTGGTCTAGGTTTTCAGTCTCTTTGAGACAAATGAATTAGGAATACAGAGGAGTTGTTTGGACTGGAGATATAAATGTGTGAGTCACTGCTATGTAGTGATATAATGTAATAATATAGTAATTGTAATAATATTATAATTGAAGTGGAAGGAATTGATGAAATTGCTGAGGGAATTGGAAAAGGAGGCTGAGACAGAAAACTGAGAAACATTTAAAGGCTGGATTGTCAGGATAAGACAACAAAAGACCTTGAGAATGAGCAGCTGAAGAGGTAAGAGGAAAACCAGGAGAGTATACTGTCTTAAAAGTCAAGTAGAAGGGAGATTTCCAAAAAGAAGTGCTAGACAAAGGAGTTGAATACCCTTGAGAGTGTTAGTCGGTTGAGGACTAAAATGCAACTGGACATAATGGCATGATAGTTACTGAGAGGTGTTTTTAACAAGAGCCATTTCAGTGGTGTAAATGGAGGGACAGGGCTAGAGGCCAGACAGAAGTGGGCTAGGGAATGAATGGAAGGTAAGAAAGTAGGAACAATGAGCAAAGATAATTCTCTCTCAACATTTCTACTGAAGGAGAGGAGACAGCTCTGGAAGGAAGAGGTGTGGAGGGCGGTTGATATTTTACTTTTTTGTTTGCTTTTCAGATGAGGTACTTTTGAACATTCTTAAATGCTGATGGGTAGAAGCTAGTATTGGTGGAGATGTTGAAAATAAAGCACAGAAAGCAGGAGGGGCTTTAATCCATAGCCCAGAAGAACTGATTTACCCTAGATTGAAAGAAGGACAGCTCCTCTGTTATAACTCTGGGAAAAGAGGAGCGGATGGGTCTAATGGCAAGTAGGTTTGTCATTCTGGTGGGGGTAGTTTCTCTCTACTGTCTTGCATTTTCTTCTGTCTCATAGACTAAGGGGAGAGGGAGAGTTACGAAAAGTCTGCAGAGAAGAATCAAATTGGAGTGAAGACCAGGCTGACCACAGAAGCTGCTGTTGTTATTGTTGTCATTTTGATAATTTCGTAGGTTAAAAATTTGGGCTAGGAACACATTTTCCTAGAAAAATTGGCTAGTCTTTCATGAAACTCACAAAAGTCTGCTTAACTCCTACTGAAGTTGTAATAGACTATTAATGACATCATTTCAGTTTTAGTGACTCAAAATCAGTGCTCAATAAATGCTTCAAAAAGGGGGACCCCCCCCATTATTTACAACAAATTAATGAATGTGTCTGTTGATGTACAGGAAAGTGTTACTCCAACTGACTCTTCGTGGTAATGTCTTGCCCCTTAACTATTCTCTTCTTTATTTTCTATCCTCCTAGAGATGGCCAAAGAAGAATTTTAAATGTTCATTTACACCTTACACCAGACATCCACAGACTGGCTTATTTGGATAATTCATGTGAAATATAACCAACACATTTCTTTAGTTTTGTAAAGTCAAGATTCAACAACAGTATTGTACATGTTTTTCACAGACATTTATGTGATTTTTTTGTTGTTGTGCTTGCTTTGTGTTGTTATACAATTTACTTCCTCGATAGTTCAGTCAAATATATTGGTTAGACTATTTGTCAGTGAGCATTATTTTCAAAAAGGCTTCCTTAAATTTATTATGTTAAACCATCAGATTGTCAAAGTGCCTTGCCTCTGATGTAGGAGGTGATAAATTAATACTTGTTGGTTGATTTTCAGCTACAAAATTCACTGCCCAATACCACACAAAACTACTGTGATATGAGGAAGTCACACAGAACAAGGCAGGCCTTCTTGGAACTTTTATATTTGAAAGTCTTCAGGCTATTAGTACAACAGGTTACCTTCTGCAGGCACATTTTCCTCCTGCTCAAATGCTATTAATATAAACACTCCAGCAGGGATGAGACATAGCAATGCAGACAAGAAGGAAAAATATTTGGTAAGAGACAATCTTGTACTTTCTCTTCTTGATATTTTCAGAGGAAGTTTTCGTTGTAGAAGATGAAAATAATAAAAATGTAAAAGTCGAGACAGCAAAATTATAAAGTGACAGGTGATAAGACAAAAGATAGAGGTTTGCATTTTGAGATGTTAGGCAAAAAAAGTAAGAACACATTGGAAATTTTTTAAATTGTAATTTACATTCACAGAGTTCAAAGTGACCTGAATACCACCAGTCAGTCTCTTAAAGGCATCGCTTTGCCCTCTCTTGCCACAGGTGGAAGAACCAATAAACATTGAGAGTTCAAATATGGCAAGGTTAGGCAGCAACTCTGTGATGGAACATAATATGGGAAACTGATGTTTTGACTTTAGGTTTGTATCTTAAAGAAGATGAAAGCATATGACTTCATTCATATGTGGGATATAAAACTGAAAGAACCAAAGGAATAAGAGAAACAAAGAAGCAAAAACTCATAGACACAGACAACAGTTTAGTGCTTACCAGAAGGAAAGCGGGGTGAGGGATGGTAGAAGAGGGTAAAGGGGGTGAAATGTATGGTGATGGAAGGAGAACTGACTTTGGGTGGTGAGCACACAATGTGATATATAGATGATGTATTATAGGATTGTACGCTTGAAACCTATATCATTGTACTAACCATTGTCACCCCAATACATTTAATTTTTTAAAAAGATGAAAGCAAAACTGTATAATAAAATAATGATAATAATACAATTGGTTTTTTCTTTTGAAAAGTCACAGCAATACTCATTAGCTTGTGTTTGAATGGGTCAAATGGCTTCTTAAATTCCTACTGTGCTATTACCCCTAGCCTGGCATGAAAAGGCACATTTCTCCATTGTCATTCTTCTTTCTGGATTTTTAAACCCCTTTGTGACTCCACAGGCTTTGGAATTACATTGAGGCATGGACTGGATGTAGTAAAACATACTCAAATTTAACTCATACTCAGATTTACTCAAACATACTGAAATTCAGTGTTATCTGCCAAAGCAAACTCCTGTCTCATTGATTTTTAAGATTCTTTGGTTTGAAATTGTCTGCCTTGAGTTTTTAAACAGTTATCTGTCTTAGACAGATCAACTCTGGTATCTATGTAGTTGATATGAGTTCTGATCTTGTGAAGTGAATATCTTTTATTATGTAGCTATAAGATAGCACTTTCCTGTCACATGTAAGAAAAAGCGTCTCATAAATTCCAGGATACATGAGTGAGAGATAATCAGGTTTGTCAGTTGCATATCAAGAAACACAATCTGGATTCGCTTAAACAAAAAAGTAATTTACCAGTCATAACTGGGAAATCAAGACGCAGATCTGGCTTCGGGCATAGCTGGGGCCAACCTTCAGTCAGTGCCAATCAGCCGATGTCTCTGTTTTCATCTGAATTGGCTTCATTCTCCAGCAAGCTCTCTCCAGGCAGTGTCAAAGGGAGCGTCAGGTCCATGCATAAGTGGACCTTCCTTCTAGGTTGTGATCATAGCAAAAGGATTCAAAGCTAGGGTGCTTTCTCTCCCAGAGTAGGTAATTATCTTTAATAAAATTCTGATTGGCTGCACTTGGATTATTTGCCCCTTCCTGGTCCAGTCAGTTGTCAAGGGAGATGGGTTACTCTTGCTAGCTAGCCTGGTTCACTTGCCCACCCTAGTTATGGGCATTAGGGCATGCGATGGAAAGAATGCAGAGAGACAATCTCCAAGAAAAAAAGGGTCTCTGGATTCGGAGAAGAAAGGGGGAAAAGTGCCGAGTCATCAGAAGCCACAGGTGTCCACTACTTAGCAGACTGCTCTCTTTGTTGTTTTCAAGTAAGAGTGATGAACCTTTCAGTTCTTCATTTTTATTATGGTCGATGTGCTATGTTTGTTTGTTTTGCTTTGTTTTTAGATTTTGATCCAAATATTCAACTGTGGCAGATAGCATGAATCCATAGTTTTATTCCAAACTCGGAGGCTAATACTTCATTTAGAATTAGCTGTCAGTGAAATTATAAAGCAGGTGAAGTTCATTTTCAACTCCATTTCCTTTTCAGTGAATGTCCTACATTTTCTTTTCTTTTCCGTGCCCCTTCACAAATACCTTTAAAGAAATAAATCACTGCAATAGCACCATACTTAACCCATAGAATGGTGAGATCTCAGGGGCCATGTTATGCAAGTGGGGAAGGTTTCAGAGGCAAGGGATCTTTCAGGATTCCCTTATAAGAATACTGAGTGAGGAATCTATGCCTACTGGTGTCGAAGTACGTTATGGGGGTTCAGAAATTTTAAGCTGCCTTTGAGGGGAAAATGAAACATATCTACTCTAGGAAGACTGCCATGAAGACATGACCTAAGAATCGCTTATGAAATAATGTGTTCTCTTCAACAGATGCAAAGTGTTTGCAGTGACATGATTAGTGGATTCCAGGTCTCAAGTTTGCAATAAATAGCATCACATCATAAAATGAACTTGAAACAGTATGTTCTTCTATAAATCCTGTGTGGTATGTTTTCTTGAGATAGGTTAAGGCTCACGGGACAAAAGAATTACTTGACTATATTGAGATATTTTTGGAAAAGGTCCACATACATCAGTAGTGCCAGTTTTATTCTTCACAAAATGTTACCTTTAAAAAAAAATTTGAAGTACATGCTTAAAGGGAGATGAGAACAATGTTAGGGAGAGTCTCACCTATGAAAGCATATAACAGAAAGCACAACTAAATTTCAGAGCACTGTGCTCAGAGTTCAGTCAGTCCCAGCTCTAGCACAACTCTGTGCAATTCTGAACACACCACTTCATCCTGCTGGGCTGCCAGTGTTTTCATCTGTAAAAGGTAGGCATTGAATTAAGTCATCTTTCAGCGCCTTATCAATTGCATAACTGAATGATTCTACTGTTTTGTGAGCAGTTTTTTTAAAACATTAGAGTGGGCATATCATCCTCCAATGTTATGTGAGACTTTGTATGTATAGAGCGCTATGTCACGATGCCTCATCCCTCATGCTGACTGGCTCCTCTGCACTTCTGATATTTGAAACCTTCTCAGCATATTTTCTTTCTGAATCGGTTGTGTTCCTAACATGGACCATGAAGCTCTGAAGTGAACGTGGAGGCTACATCCTATATCTATCTGTATATACTGTCAGCTCTCAGTAAGAAATCTAATAACGTACTCTCAGAGCAATGGCAGGGAATCACCAAAGTCACAAGATACAGAAAGCAAAGAAACTACAAAAAACTCGCAGATGCAGACACCTCTCACCAGATCTCTTCTTTGCCTGATTTCTCCTACGTATAGGGTAAGTCAGTAGTGGTCCGATTCAGCTGGGAGCAGAAGTAGTTATTTCATGAAGGATCTTTGTGAGTTAACTAAATTAAAAATTTAAGGAAAAGATTTATAGAGAAAATACGGGTGAAAGCATGACTGTTCCTCTTTTTGATTCTCTGATCATGTGCTGTTGTGCTCCTAGAAACGGTCTGCCCTTCTAGATACCCTTTTCAGTGGATGCAGGGTGTGTACCCCGCTGGGTTTCTGCTCCTTCGTTCCCACTTCCAACCATGAGAGCAGTAATGGAGCATCTGTGGTGCTAGGTCAAGTTGAAGACAATAAAATTTTGGTTGTGAGTCTCCTTTTATGTTGTCTCTAGCTTCTATGCCTGGGGTATATTCTATTTTGGAGAATATTTTAGACCAACCTTGAGCTTAACTGCAGATTCGCTCATGAGGTTGGGAGCTCTACCTACCGAATATTACACTTTTGACAGAGAAGTTTCTGGGGACATTTTTCGATTTTTCTTTAGAGATATTTGATGGGCTCATACGGATTCAGCTGTGGTTGGTTACAGCAAACATTCTCAATATGATGGAGTCTGGGAGGTAGGTTTTGTTGCTAACATGAAAATATGCCTCGATGTCATGCTGGCCCAAAGCTTGAGGAGCCAGGGGAGTTTCTTCATCTATGTAACAAAATGTACCTTTGCTGTGATTTTAACAACCATATACCTTAATAAAAAACTATCCTTGGAAAACAATATAAATAAAATAAAGTTTTATAAAGACTCCGAAAACATTCCACCTTTCCCCCTGAGGCTATAGTGATTATCCTGATTTTAAAATCCCTTTTCTTTTTCCTCCTGAGTTTTCCCATTTCATGCTCCCTGGGAGTTTCTCTATAAAATAAGCCTGTGTAAAATGGGTAATGAGGAAATCGTTGCCTTAATTGAAGGTCACATCTACAAAGATCCAGGTAGGTGTACTTTGGCTGATGGAAAAATCCCCCAGAGTGATATCCTGTGGCCCTAAAAGAGAGGCTTTGTTGTAATTTGTCAGAACCATGTTGGTCTCTGGTTGGTGTCCAGTACATCGTCTTACTCTCACAACCACGTAATTTCCACTACAGATGACTCCCCACATTTGAAGGGGAAAAGGAAGGGCACCCACGGGCTTCCATAATTAAGCACAAACACTTTTACCGTATTAAGTCAAAGCTTCCAAATCCTCTTGGTGTTGACCTCATGCATTCTACACATTTGTGACCTTTACTTTGCCCCTTCGATTCTGACTAGATTGGCACCATGGCCTTATTATGGCTCAGTTTTTTTCTAGTGCTTTCATTTTAAAAGAAGAACAGGAGAATTATTTTTGTTTGTTTGCTTGCTTTCTTTTCTTTTTTTCATTGTTAATATCTAATGTTGACACACTTTTTAGTTTAAAGCAGAGAGGACATTCTAAATACAAAAGACACTGTGCTTTCAATAACTTGATTTCCTAACCATTGGAGGAATCTGGGATCTGTTACCCTGCAATGTAAGCATTTTATTGGTGTTCCCATGACAGCATTATTAGCTAGTAGTTTCACCTAAAAAGCCTTCTTAATTTGCTGCCTTTTTTTTTCTTTTTGCCAATTTACTTTCTCTTTCTACAGCTACAACGATTAAATATATGTTCCCAATATCTTACTTCCTCTTCTTTCCCTGGTGGAATAGTTTCAATTGTGCAATTTCAGCTCCTGCTGTGTATTTTGGGTGATTATTACTATGTGTGGTCCCTAGCCTAGGAATGGGTTATGCTCTAGATATGTTTCAAAATTAGTTGGTTAGAATTCTACATGGTTCCCCACAGAAACAATATCATAAAAGATAGGCCACAGACCAAGACATTTTAAACTTACGCATAGCTGAACTTTCATTATTGGTAGCCCTGAACTGTGAGGCCTCTTATAACCCTAGACATGATTATTTTTAAGAGGGGCAAGGATGCTAAGTCAATAGGGTATAATCGGGGAAAAGCAAGGCTTTGGCAGCTGGACTCCTCTTCAGAAATTGCAAGTGGGACTTTCCTAGATAGTGAGGCTCTAAAGCAGTGGCGTGGTTGGGGTCCTAACAGTACTCATATTTCTAGAAGAGCCTTAACAACTAAGAACATCAATTTGAGGAAGGGGGTCAGAGGGAATGAGTATCATCAGTGGGGCCAGTGATGGTTTTGCGGTCTAGAGGGGAGCAGCAGATGAGCAGAAATTACTTCTTATTTGTAAATGGCTTATTTAGATGTTATGAACTCTTTTAGTGAATGTGGGTATAATTATAACTTTAAAATCAACCATATTTCACTGTTACAGGATCACTTGATGCTTTCAAAGACTTGTGGCACTTGCACCACTTTTCTCTAAAACCAAGGACATCTAGTTCTCTTTCTTTAAATCATGATTTTATGTTTTTGCTATTGGATGAAAATGGTTATGTACAATGTGCTCTTTTAAATTTTTCAATAGTAGATTTGGAGGATTATTATCATTATCCTATACTCTTCCTTTCATGACTGGGTAATATTTTTTGCACTTTTATTAGCCTTTAAAAAGTAGAGTAACGTGCCCAAGTATAAAGTCAATTGCAAAGTCACTCCAGTAGCTTTTGCTTCAAAATTACTATATTGTGCTATTTATAATGCCAAGTTGTTATTATTTGGGAGCAAAATTATCATTTCAAAATGATTTCAACAATCTAGAGCAGGGGTGTCCAAACTTTTTTCACATTTTTTACCAAGGGCCATATGCGGTAAAATACACAAACAGCCGGGCCACTCACTCGAGGTGAAGTATGTATTGCCTCACCTGGTTTATTTAAGTAAACTAAATATATTTTTGGAATTTGCAGTGGGCCAATTAACAATGGATTGTGGGCCACAGTTTGGACACTCCTGATCTAGAGAGACATTTAAGAAATGTTACCCCATCCTGCTGTAATTTTTCAGATGTGCTCCTTTTGCTGACAATTGTTTTGTAAAATCTTTACGATTGCTCCTCTTGTCTTGAATGTTGTAGTCTAGAAATATTTGGGCAGCTTGATGTCTGACACATCCTTGAGGCCATCAGAAAGGCTGTCTCCTTTTCCCAACACCAATTTGCTATCTCTTACATATCCAGGGTGGAGTTTAGAAGACCTGTGCGACATGATCAATAAGCCATTTTGAGAATTGCTCAGAACTCCATTTTATCTTTTTTTAAAAAACAACCTTTAAAAGCAGAAACCCTGGCACAGCACTCTCCAACTGTGCCACAGAAGGACATAAGGATGTTGGTGCTTTTTCCTGTCTATTTTTGTCCCTTACCAAATCATAGCCCTGGAAGGGAGCTTTAGAAGTCATCAATCTGTCCCGTTGCCTTCATTCTAAACATCATAGAGAAGAGATAATGAACTCTGTTCTAAAAGGCTAGTCATTGGAAAGTATTTCAAAATTAAGCAACAAATATTTATGCTTACTATGTGGAGTAAAGAACATGCAAAAATATAAGACATTATCCATAGCCCCAAGAATTTTACATTTCATTTGGAAAGGATAGATATATAGGTGTGCATTAAATAGCCATCAGAGACTGCTGAATTTGGAGTACATCTTGAAGATCTAATTGTTGATCATTGCAAATATGTTCTCTTGACACCCCTGCCATTTGATCCTGTCAGTTCATCACTGGGAAATACCAATTGTTAATAAAGTTTACCCACTTCTAAATTCTAAAGCTTTTAATATACGACAATTAAGTCTATAGAGGTTAAATGACTATTCTAGAAATAGACTGGATACAAATTTTGGCTTTACTAATTATTAATAATGTGGCTTTGGGCAAATTACTTAATGTTTTTGCCTCTTGATTTTACATTTGTAAAATGAGGCTGGGGGAATAATACCTACCTCATAAGATTGGGAGAGTTACATGTTTAATTTTCAGAGTAGTGTCTGATATAGGGTAAGAGTCCATCATATTAAATGGTGTTTGTATAATAGTCGTTTAAATATTTGGCTATACCTTTAATGTCCTATTTCCCTAACTTCCCTATGCCTGCTCTTTTCCAGGTATATGATTAATGATATAACTATTCAATTGTTGATGACAGAATACAAATTCATAACTGACTCCATCCTCCTTGTTGGGTATTTATGTCACTCTTACTCCAAATATAGAAACAAATAGGTCAATTACAATGTTGTAGATACTATACTTCTAATATTGCATATGAAGTTTGCAGAAGTGTTTTAACAAAAAAGTGTGAACAAAACAAAGTCCTTTCCCTTGAAGAGCTTACTGTCTAGTGAGAATGGCAGACACAGAAGCAACTTTCTTATTTCCTCATTCTTTAGCGTAAAGGGCCAGCTGCGAATCTCAAGCATTTGAGAAAAGACTGTAGCATGAAAGCAAAATACTGGAAAAGAAAACCAAGCCAAAAGGAAAGAGAGATAATTCAGGGAGGAAAAAAACACACAAAAGAACTTAAAAGAATACCCAGAAACTAGGACTAGGATACGGAGAGGCACCTGAGCAGATCTTGCACCTCAAGATGGGACAAAGTGCATGAGAGGGGAATATGCGATGATCTCAAGAGGTTACGGAAGTCAAATAATAGGGGTCTTAACTTCATTTTATTGATGTTGTTTTTCAAAAGCTTAAGTTTGTTCTGGACGTCAGCTTCCAATTTTGTGAAATGCTTGAAATGGTCCATGACTATGTCACCATCATTCCAATCCCTGTTTATATATTCTTTCCCAAACCGAAATTCATTGGCGAAGTCCTAGTGTTAGCGCACTAATTTCTCTGGAAGACATCCAGTTTCATTCCTCACTAGACTCTCACATATGAGCATATATGTGTGCGCATGCTCAATATCATGGTTTGGTTTTGTTCTGTTCTGCTTTGGAGACAGCTATCTCTTTAACTGTCCACACACTGAGGCTTATGGATCAAATGATTTTAGACCTTGAGACATCTAAAAATGACTTGCAGATGAGGGGAACTGATGCCCAGAGATGTTTCCAAAGGTCACACAGTCATTGAGAGGCCCAGCTTAGGTCTACTGGTCTCTGGTATGATAAATACTGAATAAAAATTATAGAATGTCTAGAAAAGCAGAGTGGACTTTAGTAGGAAAGGAACTTGAGCTCAGCCTTCAAGGATGCATAGGAATGACATAGCAGGGTTTCTGTTCACTTTTAAGTGCAGGGTAGAGGGAATTATGTCAAGCCCTGAAAAACTATTAGAGGCATAAATGTGTAAGATTTGTTTGAGGAGTGAGTAGACGAGAGAGAAAACATACATGTAATATAACAACAGAACATGAGGTTCTAGCTTGCATGTGAAGGATTGCTAATGCCAAAGAAAAAGATTTTATACTTTATCCTGTAAGCAATTAGGAGTAACTCAAGGTTCTTTGAATAGCAAAGCAGCATATTTGGTAGAGTATCAGGAAAATGTATCTTGTGTCATTAAATGGGATTGATTGTATTATAAAAAGAGTGGACACAGTAAGACTAAATGGTGCCATGAAAATCATCTGAGAATGAGGAAAACTAATATCCTCTCCAAGAATATTTTTCTGTTTGGAGCCATCACATAATAAGACATGGAGAGAGAAAAAACAAAAAACAAAAAACAGATAAGCATTTCACCTTTCTTTTAGAATGGTTATAAAGAAATACATACACATATATGTGTATGTTTAATTTATGTAAATGTGTATAAAGGAAAAATATTTAATTTAACCCTTAAGTATATTTTTGTGTTCTTTCTGCTGAAAACATGGTTGGTTTTTTCTGGCTTTCTCCATTGACTTCCTAGATATTCTTTTTCCTAGTACTTTTTCCACCTGTATTACTGATATCACTCCTGTCTTTTTTTCATACTACATTTCATATTGTGTCCTCTATTATTCCACCCTTAGCCCTCTTTCCTTCACACTTCAAATATTCCTGGTTGAACCTGGTCACATCCTTGGCTTGAGCTCTCATCTGTAATCTGTGATTCCTCAAATCCATCATGATTTCTCTACTGAACTTAAACCTATTATATATTTTCATCTGGCTGGGCCATAGCCAATTCAAATCCAAGGGGTTCCAAACAATTTTATCTCACACCTCAATCCACTTCCCCCAGCATTTATTCTTCTTGAGTTCTTCCTCTTGGTTACAATGTCCACTGAGATACCAGAGCTGGGAATTCGGAGTTCTCGGTGGCTCTTAGCGACACCCCTGCTCTGGTGTTCCAATCCACGCTATCACGCCACGTTCAAACTATCACATCTGCTGGAACAGCTCTTGTAGTTCCTCCTTGTGTGTAGGATCAGTATCTTCCTTAATAACCTGGTCTCCTCTTGCTTCTAGAATCCTGTTGTGTTACTCCACCCTCTTCACTGTCTTGCTTTAGGAACTCCCACTTTTATGCCTCTGTGATTTGCTCACGAATCTACCTCCTCATTCTTCAAAGCTTAGCTAAAATATCAGCTCTCCTGGGAAGTCTTCCCAGATCTACAGGCTGAGATTAGTTTCTACCCTCTATGCTCCCAATATTTTGTGAATTCTCCTTCTTAGTTATTGTTCTAGTTACTGATCTCTTCTGTCTCTTTGAATAGGCTACAGAGTCCTTCAGAAGAGGAGCCTTATTTTATTTATCTTTGTGTCCTAGGACCTAACAAGATGCCATATAAAAGTCTGTTAAATTGAATAAAGGAAAAAGGTTTACATGGGGATATTTTATTTCTGGTGTCATCGTTCTAATTATTAGAAGACATGGAAGGCCTAGGAGGAGAACTGACTTGTAATGAGCATCTACTTTGTGCCATATGCTACACAATGTGGTTTATATATTCTCTCATTTGATCCTCACAGGGACTTTTTAAAATTAGTATTATTATCCCCACTTACATAGAAGCAAAATGAAGTTCAGACAGTTTGAGTCATTGAAAGACTCTAATTTATAAATTCCAAGTCTTGGAAGTCAGTAAAAACTAGGACAAGGACTTAAATTAACTTGATGTACCCTAAAGCCATAGACATATTAAATGACTCAGAAGAACGTGAAGTGCTTTGAGTTCTATGGAAAAAAGCTACATAAATATGATAATGCCATTTTCTTATTAAAAAACCTTTCAATTGCATTGTTTTTGCAAACAAACTAAATTCCTATTCTTCAGGCTAGCATTTAAGAGTCTCCAAACTGGATTGAGATTCATTTCTGCTCTTTACTTCAATAATTCCACCTAAATGCTCTGCCTGCTGGCATAAAGTCCCTGGACATATGCACCTTTCTACATTTCTATTTTTGCTCACTCTTTCTTCCACCTGGAATGGACTTCCTCAGGAATATACTTTCAATGTTAATTAGCTTACTTTGTCTTATTATAATTAAATGTATGGTTTTCTAAAGCTTTTGGAAAAATGAAATTCTTAATGGACCCCCTCTTTGCAAACTCTGTTCAGGAATGTCAGGCTAGAAAAATTATCCTAGAGTAAAACAGATTCACCTCAATAAATTACAAAAGAAAAAAAGAAGAAAGCTGGTACTTTCATCAATGTGATGAAACATTGCTAAATGTTAGATTAGAAACATTGCTTGAAACATGAAAGATTATTAGAACTTGAGGAAATAGTGTTTTTTTTAACAGCCCGTCCTAAGAGAGCATTCTGAACTAACTTGACACACTCATCAACTTCCTAATCTAAACTGTCATTCACTATTTCTTTCCCTTACACCATGCCCAACTTAGTTATCTATATAGCCGTGGTCTTGGCAAAATATCAGGATTGTCCCATTCATCTGCCTGCTGGATTTGGTCCAGGACTAGCCACAACTTTGTTCAATTTTCCAGTTTTCAATCAATCTCTGGTCCAGCATGTATAGTACAGTAATTACACAGTTACACAATGGAACATAATGTATATTTCCCAGCACATTCAACTGTTTTTCTGATTACAATTCACTAACTTAGGGTAGGGGGTGGGAGACGTATCTCCAAAAGATGATTGAAGCACAGCTGTTGAGTGGATCCTTCCTGCCAATACAAACCAGAGGATGGAGGCTGACCTCAGAGGGACCCCAGAGCTGGCACACTCTGGCATAATTTCCCCCACCCCGTCTCCAGAAGCAAGTCTATTTTTGTTCACATATCTTTATAGAAGGTTAAGTTTCTCATAAGTTGTGTGTAAAACTCTATTCCTCTAGCTGAGCAATGCTAAACATGTGTGATATTCAGAGAAATAGCACATTAAACGTATGCTTGTTGTTTGAGCATTATAGCTGTCTTTCTCAGGGAGTGTGTGAAGTCTCTTGGAGAAAAAGAGAAAAGAAGAGAAAATTAAAAAACCAAATGACTTGGAGCACAGAGGGTCATTGTAATCACAATCTCTTATCTGAAGTCCCCAAATCAAATAGCTCTGACACCTTTATTTATTGGCTACTCATTTGAATCCAAACTCACTTAGCAGGATGACCAGATCTGACTTGTTCTTAGGCTCTTAATAGTCTTTATTCATCCCACTTTATAGGAAGATGCGTAGTTTTGCTACAGAAATACTCATGTGTTTGATTAAAGAGTGCCATCTGTATCCCATTGGGATACGACATATACACCATATTTCTTTCGTGAAATTTGAAAAATTCTGAATAGTGAATTCATCTGGCCAAAGGGGCTTTGGATAAAGGAAAATAATCTACAATGCAAGAGAAACTATCTTGATTTTCAACATCCCTCTCTTGAGACAGTACAACTTATACCTCTAACTCACCTGCTCTAGTGTCTCGCACCAATCACTTAAATGTTATCAAGATCTCAAGTCTACCCTTCTCCCTTTCTTCCCTTCTCACCCACCCTAATTTCAATAGCCCATCACTATAATCACTTTATTTTTTTCACCCCCTGCTCCCTTTGATGAACTTGCCTGGCATATCTCCATCCTTGTTTCAACCAATTGTCCACAGACTTCATGCCTTCACCAAAGCAGCTGAACATTATTGGAAAATATCGTGTAACTGTGCTGCTGGTCTCACTTAAATTCATAAGCACGGTCTCTACTGGACCCTGTTGGTCCGCCCTGCTTTGTTTCCTTGGTACTTTGTCTTTTTCACTCGTTTATATGACTATGTCACACCTTATCTCCTTGTAATATGTCTATATTCACTTTCCCATTGTGCTCAGCTGATGACCTCAACTCATGCTTCATTGAAAAAAATATATATAAGCAGAAAACAAAGAGAATTAATTTATCTTCCCTCCACCAAATCTACCAAACTAACTGCTATCTAACCTAACCGACCTAACTCCTTTTACCCATATATTATTCCTTCTCACCTATTTGGATAGAAGAACTATCCCTGTTTCTATCTAAAGCCATCTCCTCTGTCACCTCCTCTGACCTTCTCAAGGACTATGGTCCTACAGTCTCTCTCCTTTCTCTCTCTCCTCCCTGCAACATCAATTTATTCACTGACTCTTCTCACTTGCACCCAAATATGCCATCGTATTTCCCATATCCCCTCCAGATTTCATACTGTTTCTCTGGTTTGCATCACAATACTCTGTTTTTCCTCCTCACTGCAATTTTGCATCGCTGCCACCATACCACTGACACTGCTCTTGTGGAAAGTCTCAAGGACCTGCAGGTGGCCACATACAGTGGTCACTTCTCTAGTCTCATCCTAATCTTTAGTTGTCCCACATTTGACCTTTCTCTACAAGAACCACTTATCTGTATCTTCTCTCAGTTTCTGTTGACAACACAATCTCATGATTTTTTTTCTGACCTTTTTGGTTATTTCTTCCATATCATTTGCTGCCTGCCCAACCTCTACAAATTGGAGTTTCCCAGAGCTCAGTATTACGCGGCTTTCTCGTCCCTATTTCACTCCATGGTCTTATCCAATCCCATGGCTTTAAATAAGACTCCAAGCTGACACCCCTAGTAGCCTGGGTGTTGAGCCCTGGATCCACATACCTAATTGTCAGTGTAACTCTTCACTGGAAAGTCTAGTGACACCTTAAACAACACTCAAACAGGATTCTTGATATTTCCCCACCTGAGCTGTTCTTCCCCAGTGCCCCCCCCAATTAGTATATAGCAAACACCATCATTCATCAGTTGTTCAAGCCAAAAATCTAACTCCCTCATTCTTTTTACTGCCAATGCAATCCTACCATAGTCACATCTAAAATATGTCCTGATTTCATTCTCTTCTCTCCATTGACCTAGTTTAAACTACAAATATTTCTCACCTTAATTTTTATAGTAGATTTTATATGTCTCCCTATGTATACGCTCATTTCTCTATAATCAATTCTGTACATAGCAGTGAAAACAATTTTTAAACACGTACATGTGTGTCTCTATCCTGTCTCAAACTCCCCTGTGGCTCCCATTTCACTCAGAATAATTCTAAACTCTTTGCCTTGGCCCACAAATCTGGGCAGGTCCTGTCCCCAGCCTCCTTTCCTGCCCTCTTCCACACTCTCCCTCTCCCGCTGCCCCACAGCTGCACTGCTTTCTCCCTCTTCTCTACACACATCACATCAAGCTTTCTCACATCACTCTCTCTTACCTCTGCCTGCAATTTCCCCTCTGTGATCTCTAGATTTCTGGTTCCTTTTTATCACTTAAGTTTCAATTTAAAAGTCACCCTCTAGTCACTCTCTGTCACATCCCCTGCATGACAGAAATCAGAGTCCTTCTTGGCACTTCTGCCTTAGCCCTCACATTCAGCTAATCAACAAGTTTTATTTTCTCTTCTCAGTCTTGCTGAAGTCAATTCATTTCGTTCTTTCTCCACTGCCAAAACCCTAATAAAAACAACCTTCTCCTCTTGCTCAGACTATGGCAGTAGCCTAGCAGCCACTGCCCACCTTTGTACTCATTCCTTCATAATCTGTGTACATCCATCACATACCCTAATTGCCTTACGGTATGGCTTCCCATTGCTATTTGGGCGGATTTCAGAATTCTTACCAAGATCTCTAAGTCTCTGATCTTACTCCAGCACTTCTCTTCAGCTGCACGTTTTCATGCATAAGCATTCTTTCAGTTCCGTAAGCGCTGCCAACTAAGCACATGTCTTTTCCTTGACTTGTAACACCGCATCACCCTCTCTCCCGTTTGCCTTTTTAATTCCTGCTCATCCTTCAAGTCTTAGCTTGGAAATCATTTTCACAAGGAAGCCTTTCTTGACCACCCTCCAAAACTGGATTTGCTCTTCCTGTCACGTAGAATCATAGCATCCTATAGTTTTCATTCATAGTACATATTAGGATTGTATTTAATTCATTCATCTTTACTGTTCACCTCCCTTGCTAGAATATGTCTCATGAGCTATAGTACCACAGTGAATGGCATGAGCCCTGGGGCCAGCTTGTCTGGGCTGTAAATCCTAGTGCCTTTTTTTCCCTAGTTATGTGATCTTCAGCAGATTGCTTAGACTTTCTCAATATAAAATTAAGGTAATTACAGTACCTACCATACAGACTTGTTTTGAGGTTTGAATGAGTTAATAAATATAAAGCACTTAGTATAGCATCTGGCAGATAATAAACACTCAATAAATCATCATAACTATCATTATTATTATAAGGCTGAGATTAGGTCTGCCTCATTCATCATGGCACATCCAAAAAGTATTTGTCAAATAAGTAAATAATATTTTTCCTGAGTCAATTAAAATCAGAAGTAACCGTATGAAATGCCTAAATGTGCATGAGGCTCTTTAGGGGATAGAGAGATTAGCAAGACATAGTTTTCACAATCAAGGAGTTTTCAACTCAGCCAATGAGAGTGAGACACAGAAATGGGGTGTCCTTAAAGGGAAGAGCTGCCGTTGACACATCTTTGTGTCCTGTGCATTTTCCCTGGAGCCTACTCGGTTGGGCTCAGTGTGTGCACGCTGAGCAAGCATCTACATTGCTGTCCCAAGAGGAGATCATGGGCAGCTCTGGGGAGAACGGGAGAAGGCTGATCAGTGGAAGTGGCAGGAAGTTTACCTTGAAGGACAGGTAGGGTTTCAACAGGTAGAGCTCAGAGAATGGGATGGGGAGTGACAGTAGGTGAAGGGGGCATTGCAAGAAGGAGGAAAGCAAGGCATGAAGCTGAGAAAGCAAATGAAGAATACAAGTAGTCTGGAATGTGGACCAGTGGTTCTCCCGGAGGTTCTGGAACCAGCAGCATCAGTATCATCTGAGAACTTGTTATAGATGCAAATTGTTGGGCCTCTCCACATTTACTGAATCAGAAAATTTTGGGGGTGGGGCCCAACAATCTGTGTTTTAACAGTTCTTGCATTTGATTCTGATACTCACTAAAGTTTGAGAACTTCAAAGTTTGAGACCAATGATTCTAGAACAATGTGTTCTAACAGGTAATCTGTGAACATATACCAAGGGATTCATGTACTAGCAATTACAGCACAACTCAAAGCCCCCATAAACACTGGATAGGCGCATGGCAGTTAATGCATAGTTGTGACTTGGCTGAACACCACTGGTTTCAACCATCGTATATATTTTAGTAGATTTTTTTTCCAACCATATTTTGGGACTGTAAAGGGGGACTTTAGTTTAAGTCATAAAGTAAAAAATGTTGATGTTATAATATAACTTGTTGAGAAGCACATGATAATATTTCTGCAAAGTTGCCTCAGGATGATGTTCACCAGATCAGATCCGCAAGTCATATATCAAAATTCTTATAAAGCTCATCAAGATGTCTCCAAGGCTTAAAGAATAAACAGAACAAGAAAAATATGTAGTAGTTATTCTATCTAGTTTGGCTTTTCATCTAATAAAAATGTGTTATTTGGAAAGTGCTTGCAAATAACAGCCTAAAAACTCCTTTCATATCATCATTAGAACTTAACAATTATAAAAATGAACCAGTTGATTTTTAAACTGTGAAAAGCAGGAATTCTAAATAGCTACTAAAGTAGTCAGATCCTCGTGATGTAACACATAATTAAATTTTAATTTGCATTTTAATAATCTACATCAGTCCCCAAATCAGAGTATCATTTTGAAATTTGTTACTAACCATCCCTTTTTCTTACATAATTAAATCAAACAGTATGTGTCACATAATAAATAGGAAAAACCTAGAATTTTTTTATACATAGCATAGCATTAATATTATAGAAAATTATATTAAATGAATTTTAGAGTATGATTTTTAATAAAACACTGAGCTAAAATTTGCAAAAAATGTTTTAACCTAAAATTACTGCATTTTATACCATGGAAAAAATTTAAGGGAGATAATTTGCAAGATTATTATGAAAAGCATTGATGAGTCACAAGAGGCTGGAAGACTCGGGCCTAGGGCACAGGGTCTGAGTGCTGATTGAGAGAGAGCAGGGAGAGGCAGGGCCAGGAAGGCAATGAAGTGAACAACTCTAAGAGGTCTTCAGTTTGTGGGAAGTTTTCAAATCCCAAGCACAAGTAGAGGCTTAGTTTTGGAACAACGGCCATTTCTTCTTCTCAAACAAAGAGGAAAGGGTACAACTTTGAAACATTTAAAAAAATACCGTACCTACCAAAAGTCAGAAGATTCATTAAGTTATCTGTGTTGTCTCAAGGAGATTCTGGAACCATTTGATTTGTGTTCCATGTTCTGGATTCCATCCCTTCTTATTTCTTCTGGGACCTTGTTCAACTAATTATTGCTCCTCTCTTATGTTGTGTATCTTTTCCATTTCATTCACATTCCATCAACATATAAGTGGAAATGCAGTTTAACCCTGTATTAGTCTGTTTGGGCTGTCATAACAGAATACCACAAGCTGGCTGGCTTAAATAACAGGAATTTATTTTCTCACAGTTCAGGAGGCTGGAAGTACCAAATCAAGGTGTGGTTAGAGTGGGTTTCTGGTGAGGCCTCTCTCCTTGGCTGGCAGAAGGCCATCTTCTTGCTGTGCCCTCACATGGCCTTTCTTTTGTGCACTGGCAGACAGAGATCTCTGGTAGACGTCTTTTCCTCTTCTTGTAAGGACATTATCAGTATTGGCTCACGGCCCCAGTCTTCTGACCTCATTTCACATTAATGACCTCCATAAAGGCCATTTCCAAATATAGTCACATTGGGGGGTTAGGGTTTCAACATATGAATTTTAGGGGGACACAATGCACAATTAATCCTTTCATCTGCAAATGTTTCTACTCTCCATTTTTCTTCCATATTCCTGACATGGCCACATACTTTTAAAGAGTATTTAAAACCTACTATACCTGCTGATGCTTTTAATTCCATTGTTTATTAGAAGACTCCTTTTGTACCCCAGTGAAACTGGTAGCCACCTTTTCCTTCCTTATACACTGTAAGGCCAGAGATGAAGATAAAAAATTGATTTAAAAGAGAATCCTGATGAATCTGTGTTTTACATGTTTTATGTTATATAATCTCACACTATTATTGAGAGTAAATCATATTATAAATACACCCACGTTTCAGCCACAAGAATGTTGAGTTTGATCATTTGTAGATGAATCCCATCTCATTTGCAACGTTCATTACTTTTTTCAGGTTCTTTATAGAATTGGAAGGTCAGATGATCCACATCTTCATATTCAATATGTGGAAAGAAAGTAGGGGGTTGCAAGCTAGACTGTGAGTCTCCAATCCTCATCTTTGTGTTGGGGACTCACACAGCAAATAATATAGCTTTTCACATTAGGCAAACACGGATACACTGGATTTAATTTTTTTTTCCTGTATATATTTTGATGATTGAAACACCGAGGTGGCAGTCAGTGCACAGAAAGGAAATAATACTCGATTGTACCCCATGGAAAAGAACAATTTACAGTGCTTTCAAAGATTCCAGATAAGGGAGACTTTAAATACAAAATGTTATACTTCATTGAAAATTAAGATTTGTTTGTCTTGTTTCTTTATTTGTTTGTCTTGTTCCTTTTCTGTTTTATATTTCATAGACACAGACAATAATTCAGTGGTTACCAGAGGGTAAGGGGGTAGGGGGGTGGTAGATGAGGGTAAAGGGGATCAAATATATGGTAACGGAAAGAGAACTGACTCTGGGTGGTGAACACACAATATGATATATAGGTGATGTATTACAGAATTGTACACTTGAAATCTACGTAACTTTACTAACAATTGTCACCCCAATAAACTTTAATTGAAAAAAAAAGAAAATTAAGATTTTTGCAAAAGAAAACATATTTATATATGTATTTATAGATTACATATTGTATTATATATTATATTATATATTATAGACATTATTTTAGATTAACATCATAGAATATATTTAAATTCTTTCATATTCTTTTTCATATTGTTATTCTTCTTCTTATTTTTTAATTAAAAGTTTATTGTGGGTGACAATGGTTAGTAAAATTACATAGGGTTGAAGTGTCCAATTCTATAATACATCAGCTATATATCACATTGTGTGTTCACCACCCAGAGTCAAGTCTCCTTCCATCACCATATATTTAAGCCCATTTACCCTCACTTACCACCCCCTCTCCCCTTACCCTCTGGTAACTACTAAACTATTATCTGTGTCTATGAGTTTTTTGTTTCTTTATTTGTCTTATTCCTTTGTTACTTTTAGTTTGGTGCAGCTGCTAAAATTAAGAACAGAATTACCATATGTCCCAACAATCCCTCTCCTGGATATATACCCAAAAAATCTTTATTTATCCAATGAACATCAGAGCACATATATCTTTATGGAAAATATTTATCCATAAAGATATATGTGCTCTGATGTTCATTGCAGCTTTGTTTACAGTGGTCAAGACATGGAAACAACCAAAGTGTCCTTCAATAGATGATTGGATAAAGAAGATGTGGTACATATACACAATGGAATACTACTCTTTTTCATATTAAATACTCAGTATACTATTTTAAAATAGTTTTTTCATTTTCATATAAAGCTAAACTAGCCTGATGGAATTAAGGTAGAATTTTTTTAACTTTATGGGTGTATATCTTGTTTGAATTATTTTATTTTTTAATAATAACATGTATGGCTTTCACAAGTAAAGAGAGAGAGAGAGAGAGAGAGAGAGAGAGAGAGAGAGAGAGAGAGAGAGAGAGGAGAGTTAACAATTCTAGCACATCTGCATAGATCCTATATTGGCTTGACAAAGTAGGCTGATTATAGAACTTCTTAAAAGGTCATTTGGTAAAGTGAAATAAATGACTTGGAAAAACGCTCTCAAGAGAAAATTGTTTTGAACAATTAAATCATCATAATAATAATTTAAACCACTTTGCAATTAGTCTTTTTATGAACGTTTACAACTCCAAAATGATTTTTAGAAAAATGAATCTTGGCAACCAATTAATACTTGGTCTAGTCTAATTTATTTTATTTTCATGAGGGCAGAGAAAGCTGAAGAAGAGTCAGAGAAATGATAGCCATTTAATATATTCACACACAAAAATATTTTTTTGAAAACATGTTGCATGAATTTTTATTACAAATTAAAATACTGTATTCTTTCTTTCTCCACTTCTGAATTCTTTTTTTCTCATCTGAATACACTGCAATAACTTTAAAGCAGTCTGCTTTCTTATGCTCTTAGTATACCTACACGATGCAGACACATCCTTACACACATTGAGGCTTATTATATTCACTTATTAAAAAAGAACCTAATAAACAATTTTCAGTAATTATTGCTAACTTTATTTATAAATGAAGTGTCACCAATTGCATTGTAATGATTATCTTTGTAACAAACTCATTGTTACATTAAATGCAAAAGCATCCTCTTACACAAATATATACCTAAATTTATTTTTATAAGTAAAGCAATAAAGATGAAGTTGTTATAATAGTGGCAATTAGTGAAATTTGCTAAGCCAAATCTCTCTCTCTCTCTCTCTCTCTCTCTCTCTCTCTCTCTCTCTCTCTCTCTCTCTCTCCTTCTTCCTCGCCCTCTTTCTCTCTATATTGACTATAAAGCTAAAAAACAGATTTCATATGTAGCTTATAAATGTTTTATTACACGGAAATAACTGGCTTCTGTGAGCTCACACAAATATATGTGATATTTTATGTTTTAGGTTCATTCTTTATTAAATGTATGACATATAAAATACCTTTTATAGCCTTTAATATAGATTCTTATATGATTCATTAAAAACAAGACAAAAATTTAAAACAAAACCTACACCCTTGTTATTTATTTTACTCCACACTTTTGAGAAAGATGACTGGATTGGTAAAAAAGAAGAGAAAACAAGTTAATGAGTAGCATCAATATATAATTTTAAAAACTCAACAATTTCCATTTATTTCTCAAATGTTGCCTGTGACCAAGAGCTAAGTAATAGAGTTTTTATGGGCATGACTGTATCCCTATAGGAGGCAGGATACTAAATATTCAAAACTGTATTGCCCATGTCTTTGAGAAACATGTCAAGTCCCGTGAGGGGCTTGTGGTTAGAAACAAACATAAATTAATAATAAAAAAATCAAATTTAAAAATCCTATGGCTACATTTGAAGAAACATAGAAAACAACTGGAAGGTTTATTGATCTTTACATCTCCTCCCCTGTCATCTTCTCATTTCTTTTGTTGGGAGGCAGAGGAAGAAAAAAGAAGTGGGAGAATCAAAAGAGAAGGAAGGAACAAGAAGAGGAAAAGGAAATAAGAGGAACTAGGCAAAGTGAAAATAGACGTGTTGTTTTAGCTGACATCCACATGTTCTTTGGATAAAAGACACAGCCCTCTTTACCCTGTTCACTGCCTTTCTCTCCCTGCCCACTCTGCCCACCGTCTCGTCCCACTGTGCCACCACCAACATCTTCCCGTGGGGGCTTGTGCAGAGCAGAAGGATGGCAGAGGAGGGCCTCCCCATCTTTCCCATGAGTCCTAGTAAAAATCCTTCAGATGCTTGTGATTTTGGGGAAGCCCATGAGACTGTTTTCTCTGCTAAAATGGGAAAATTGCTGATGTTACAAAGTGTTTTGGAGGACCAACAAAAATAATGCACATATCCACACAAGCAGACATCCTGCCCTTTCCCCTAAGCCTAAGCAGCGATAGCCTTATAGATTCTAAAAAAATAGATAAATAAATCGATCGATCAACCAAATATCCAAATCTCATATTTTTCTGATTACCCAAGTGAAGATACTCTGTAAAAAGAAATTTATGTAATATGTAACTCTCAAAATAGTCACTTCATGGTTTTTGGTATATTTTTTCAGAGTTTTTCCTCAAAGAACATGCATACATATATTTTTTATTCCAAAACACAGTTGTATATATCATTCCTCAGCTTGCTTTTTGAGTATGAAAGCACAATCTAGATATCTTTTCACATCAATACATATAGCTCAATCTTGCAAGTTTTAATGGTTGTCACTTGCGTGGTGATACAATTTATCATAGTGCACCCTCTTGACGGACATTTGGGTAGATTTCCTTTTTTGACAAATGCAAGAAATGCTGCAGTTAATGTCTTTATATATAAGTAATATAAATAAGTTTCTAGAGTAGAATGTTTGTGTGAGAGGTAAGTTCCACTTGAAATTTTGATGGATAACATTTAGTTGACCTCTTATATGATTATATCTTATTTCCAATACAGTAAGTCCTCAGTTAAAGTCCTTGATAGGTTCTGCAACTTTAAGGGAAATGATGAATAACGAAACTAAGTTTACCATAGGCTAATTGTTATAAACATGAGTTAAGCTCTTTTGGCACCCCGTAATGTTATAATGAAAAGATGTTGAACTGGATGATGGTATAGAGAACTTGCTGTATTTTTAATTTTAGTTTTCTGAGCTGGAAACCTCAGGGTAATCACTAAACTTCTCCTTTTCATTTCTTAGCCTTCTTCCACACTGTTTCCACATTCTGTGATTATACCTCAGCAATGTCTCTGTCATGTGGGGTGTCAGGCGGGGTCTCTGTTCCCGCTCCCCACATAAGAACGCAGGATATGGTGAGGCCAAAAAAGAACACCAACAGAGCCATAGATAGGGGAGTCATACCACTATATTCTCGCTGGCGGTTTGGTTGGAGACACAGGAAGCAGGAGCCACACTATCTGCAACCTGCTGTCAACCGACCCCACTTGCTAACTGCAATACGTGCTTCTCTGCCAACCAACAACCCCACTTGTGAAGCCACAGCAGTTATATTAGTGGCTAATGGCTGACCGGTAACAGCTGATGGCCACCTGATCACAGCTGATGGCCATCTACTACCCGAGCCAGCACCTTTCCACGTGAGATCGAGAGCCTCGAAACTGCTCTCTGGGACTCTGTCCCCACAGTCTCCTAATTCCATTCCCCCATCTTTATCCTCTTTGTAGCTTTCTCCTCTTATGTCTAGTAGAAGAAACTTTCAACAGTTCTCCAAAGTCCATTCTCTTTGTCTTCTCTGGTACTTCAAGGAGTCTACGGTTTTCCCAGGCTGCATGCCTGGCTATGCTAATGGAAAGGGGGCAGAAATGGCACATGTCCCTGCCAGTCATAGTCCTCCATGCCCTTTCGTCCTCTGCTGGCTGAATGCTGCTGACCACCGCCAGGCCCTGTGGAGTGGAAGATGGCAGAGCCTGTGCCTCTGAATGGCTGAGTTGGGGAACTAGCGCTGGTGCTGACTCATGGCCGGAACAATTCCTCCTGTGAGCTGTGGCACTCTTGCATCTCTTTGTTATAACACTGAGTCTGCAGAGCAGATGAAGAAAGGTCTCTTCATCTGTCATTCATACTATTGTGGCAGCCTTCTTGCTGGCCTCCCTTGCCACCTGCTTCTTCCTCTTCTCTGAACCTCACCAACTGGTAACTCCCTCCTTTAAAAACATCAGATACCCAAGATACTTTATTAATGGCCACAGCCTTCTGCAGGTTTTCTTCAGTGCCTCCCCAGCCCTGGAGCTCACAGACCTTGACATGCAGTTTTGTTCAGTACATGGATGCAGAATGAATCAATGCATGATGTTTGCTTTAGAGACAAACTCAACAACAGCTAGGAGGCAGTTTCATAAAAATCTACTTGTTTCATAGGACTACTAATTTGTTCTTAGCAGTTGGTAAAAATCGTGATTTCAGGGTTCACCTATTGAGGTGGGGTAGAATGACATGATTCTGGTATTACAAATTTAGGTCCATAACATTCCAACTCAAAAGGGCCTTATTGCTCATCTAGTACTATTTCCTCACCTTGCAGGAAAAGAAAGGTCTACAACCCAGACAGCTGAATGATCTTGCTCCAGCTCAGACTACCAGTACGATTCGTTCAACAGCAGCTTCGGAGCAGGCCAGCCCCCCCAGGTTATAGGTCTGCCTTTCATGACACCAGTCTGTCCCTAAGGGTAGTGACCATAGAAATCAAATGATATCTGCTGTCTACTGTCTGCTCAGATTCAATTCACTCCCAAGCTCAACTGAAGTCTCTCTTGAAAGCTTTGATGCCTGTTTCTCTGGTTGCTCACCCCAGGCTTGGTCTCCCAGCCCACTGGGCAGGGGCAGCTTGGTAGGTGTGGCTTCTCAGTCTGTGTTCCTACCTCATCACTAGAACTCTCACATGTACACAGCCTTCTTCACTTGTCGGGGCCGTGGCTGCCAGTGTGTGGCAGGAGGAATGGCAGGCTTATAACTGTCATACCCTATAGAAAATAACTGTCACTTAAAAGATGTATTGTTTCTTGTATATGGAAGCTTAGCGATGGATATGTTTAGAAATTAATTATGCAGTGAGCCAAGCATTTAGCTACACGTCACAAGATTGAAGGAATTCCAATTTTAGCAGGAAGACTATGATCACAGTGGTGGTGTCCGTCATGGACATGGACTGCGTGAATGAACTGAAATGTTGTAAGACTGTTCTGAAGGCCCTGCACTTGTTGTGGCTGGCTCACCTGTATCCTCACTAGCATTTCTCCATCACAGCTCACTCCATCACCTACTGTGGGGAATGTGAAGGGCCTTCTAGCAAAGCACCTACTATAGTTGTATGTTAACCTGACATTTGCCACCAAACACCCTGAAGGAAGCACCGAAGGACAGCTGAGTATAGTGCAAAAGCTAGAAATGTAATTGGGGTAGTTAAATCCCAGGTTCCACATGATCTCAAGAAAAATTCCATTTTCAAACATGGTTAATTATGAGAAAAAAAAAAAAACAAAACTGAAATCCCACCTTCATTCCTCTCTTTATGACAGAGTATTTAAAAATACACAATGGTCCTCAGAAAGTTTGCTTGGGCTAAGCCACATATTTATCTGTGAACTATGAAGTTGTTCAGTCGTACATATATTCATTCATTTGACAAATATTTATTATGAAAATAGTCAACACCCTTGAGTATATACTCAACACATTGCTCTAAGTGGAGGATTACAGCTGTGATTAAAAACCAAGTCACTTCGTGTACATAGAGTGTACATTCCAATGGGAAGGTAACAATAGGAAAAATTATATGTCATCAGAGCTCTACTGGTTATACTTTGTTGTATAAAAACTACCCCATGCCAAGTGGCTTAAAACAACAATGGATTATTACTTCCCACAATTCTGTGGGTGAGCTGTGGGTTCTCCTGGTGACCTTATCTGGGCGCACTCGTGTGGCTGCTGTGACCCAGAAGCTCAGCAGGCAGAGCAGGGCTGGCTGGGCCCCTCTGTCTGTGGCCTTTGTCCCTAGGGGTCTTAGGGTTGCATGGGAATGAGCACCAAAGAGCAAATGTTTATCCAGTGCATCAGATTTGCTCATGTCCCATGGGCTCAGAGCCAATGTGGGAGGGAACTACATATTGGCACAAGTATAGGAGCCGTGCTTCATTGTGCACCATTTTGGAAACAGTCTAACACATTGGTGATAAGAAGTACTAAGAAAAATAAAGCACACGGGAGAGGATCCATATGCAGTAACTGGGCAGTTATTTCAGATACAGAGATCAGGACAAATCTCTTTATGGACGTGACGTTGGAATAGAGACCCATGCAGTAGGGTGGGGCCCATGTGGGTTCAGTGGAGAGAGTGTTCAGGTGTTCCAGCCAGAGGAGAAGCATGTGCAAAGACCTTGAGTGGGAGCAAGAAAGGGCTTGGTGTGGCTGGAGGGCACAAGCAAAGGGACAGGGTTGGTGAGAGAACTAGGACCAGACCACACAGGACTTTGTAGACCATGGTAGATTTCAAAAAGTATTCTAAGGATGAAGGGAAACCTGTACATGGTTATATACTGAGAAGGGACAGGATGTGATTTATGTTTTTAAAAAAAATCACGATGGCTGCTGTGTAGAGTATAAACCTTATAAGAGCAAAAGTGGGAACAGGAAAATAAGTTAGGAGAGGAGAAAGAAAAGTGGCTCGGAATACAATTAGAAGAGTGAGGAAGACCAAACTCAGGACATGTTTAGGAATTAGGACTCAGGGCACTTTGAAAGGATTCAGTGTGGGTGGTGAGAGAAAGAAAGACATGGGCAATGTCTTCTGTTATTGGTGCGAGCGCTGGGGTGAGTGGTAGATAACGTTAGTTGGATTGGGGTAGGAAGCAAGGTAGAGAAGATATTTAAGAAATGAAGCCTACCATATTAAGTCTCAAAATCCTAAAGCTGAATTTAGAGGCAGCTGACAACTCCATTATTTTCTAGATGAGGAAAAAAAGACCTGGAAAAATGGAGGAGTTTCATTTTTAAAAGATCATGTGGGAAATTGGAACAGATTTGGTACTAGAAACCCTGACTTGGGTGTTTTTTTCTCCCAGTGTCTCAGGGCAAAGATCTTCTCAGGACTTCATGCTGCCATCTTGGGTTTGCTGAGATCATTTCTGAATGGTATTGAAATTGCTTTTAAAAGTTTGTTTCCCTCATTGTTGTCCTGCTAGAGAATCCAAAGGTGTTGTGAATCTTCTCTTTTCACAGAAGACTAGTTTGAAAGAGAGAGTATAAAAAAGTATACTGTTATTTTAAAAAGGTTTTTAAGATGGTAGCTGCCCCTAAAACATTTTCATTTTGTAACGAAGTGAAACTCATTTACTAATGGATAGATGTCAACTCCTGCAGATATTCTAAGTAAGAACTTTTTTTTTTTTTAATTTTATTAAATTTGTTGGGGTGACAATTGTTAGTAAAATTACATAGATTTCAGGTGTACAATTCTGTATTACATCATCTATAAATCCCATTGTGTGTTCATCACCCAGAGTCAGTTCTCCTTCCATCACCATATATTCGATCCCCCTTACCCTCATCTCCCACCCCCCACCCCCCACCCCTCTTACCCTCTGGCAACCACCAAACCATTGTCTGTGTCTATGAGTTTCTGTTAGTAAGAACTTTTTAATTAAAAAATATTTGCATGTTCGACTATAATTCTGTTTTCTTTTTGGTGTGTGAAGAATCACATTTGATGGACACTTGAGAAAATAAGAGTAAGCCAATGCAGCACTGGCGGAGGGGTTCGAAGGAGCAGTTGATTCCTTGAAAATAGAGTTTTAGGGATTGCTGGGTCATATGGTAATTCTATTCGTAATTTTTTGAGGAACCTCCACACTGCCTTCCATAACGGCTGCACCAGTCTGCATTCCCACCAACAGTGTATGAGGGTTCCTTTTTCTCCATAGCCTCTCCAACACTTGTTACTATTTGTCTTGTTGATGATAGCCATTCTGACTGGGGTGAGGTGATATCTCATTGTGGTGTTTATTTGCATTTCTCTGGTGATTAGTGATGAGCATTTTTTCATATGTTTATTTGCCATTTGTATGTCCTCTTTGGAGAAATGTCTCTCCAGGTCCTCTGCACATTTTTCAATTGGGTTGTTTGTTTTTTTGTTGTTGAGTTGCATGTGTTCCTTGTATATTTTGGATATTAGCCCCTTATTGGAGGCACTGTTTGCAAAAATCTTCTCCCATTCAGTTGGTTGCCTCTTTATTTTGTCAATGGTTTCTTTTGCTGTGCAGAAGCTTTTAAGTTTCATATAGTCCCATTCGTTTATTTTAGCTTTTACTTCTATTGCCTTTGGAGTCAAATTCATAAAATGCTCTTTGAACCCAAGGTCCATAAGTTTAGTACCTATGTTTTCTTCTATGCAGTTTATTGTGTCAGGTCTTATGCTTAAGTCTTTGATCCATTTTGAATTAATTTTGGTACGTGGTGACAGATAGCAGTGCAGTTTCATTCTTTTGCATGTGGCTATACAAGTCTCCCAGCACCATTTATTGAAGAGGCTGTCTTTCCTCCATTGTATGTTTTTAGCTTCTTTGTCAAAAATTATCTGTCCATATTTATGTGGTTTTATTTCTGTGTTCCCAATTCTATTCCATTGGTCTATGTGTCTGTTTTTCTGCCAATACCATGCTGTTTTGATGATTGTAGCCCTGTAGTACAAGCTAAAGTCGGGGAGTGTGATACCTCCAGTATTGTTCTTTTTTCTTAAAATTGCTTTGGCTATTCGGGGTCTTTTGTGGTTCCAAAGAAATATGATGATTTTTTGTTCTATTTCTTTAAAAAATGCCATTGGGATTTTGATGGGGATTGCATTAAATCTGCACATTGCTTTGGGTAATATGGCCATTTTAACTATGTTGATTCTTCCAATCCATGAGCATGGAATGTCTTTCCATTTCTTTGTGTCTTCTTCAATTTCTTTCAAAAATGTCTTACAGTTTTCAGCATATAGGTCCTTCACATCCTTGGTTAAGTTTATTCCTAGGTATTTTATTCTTTTTGCTGCAATTGCAAAAGGAATTGTTTTTTGTATTTCTCTTTCTGAGATTTCATTGTTAATATATAGGAATGTGATGGACTTTTGTACGTTGATTTTGTAGCCAGCAACTTTACTGTATTCGTTGATTGTTTCTAATAGCTTTAGGGTTTTCTATATATAGCATCATGTCATCTGCAAAGAGTGATAATTTAACTTCTTCATTCCCAATTTGGATGCCTTTTATTTCTTTCCCTTACCTGATTGCTCTGGCAAGGACTTCCAACACTATGTTGAAAAACAGAGGTGATAGGGGACAGACCTGTCGTGTTCCTGAATGCAGAGCAAAGGGCTTCAGTTTTTCACCATTAATTATGAGATTAGCTGAGGGCTTCTCATATATGGCCTTTATTATGTTAAGGCATTTTCCTTCTATACCTATTTTATTAAGTGTTTTAATCATAAATGTATGTTGCATCTTGTCAAATGATTTTTCTGCATCAATTGATATAATCATATGATTTTTGTCCTATATTTTGTTTATGTGATGTATCACATTGATGGATTTGCGGATGTTGAGCCATCCTTGTGCCCCGGGGATGAACCCCACTTGGTCGTGATGAAAAATCATTTTAATGCATTGTTATATTCAATTTTCTAGAATTTTGTTTAGGATTTTTGCATTTGTATTCATCAGAGATATTGGTCTATAGTTTTCTTTTTTTGTGCTGTCCTTACCAGGTTTTGGTATCAGGGTAATGTTGGCCTCATAAAATGAGTTAGGGAGTATTGTGTCTTCTTCAGTTTTTTGGAAGAGTTTGAGTAGGACAGGTATTAGATCCTCTTTGAAGGTTTGGTAGAATTCACTAGTGAAGCCATCTGGTCCCGGACTTTTGCTTTTGGGAAGGTTTTGGATGACTGATTCAATTTCGTTACTGGTGATTGGTCTCTTTAGATTTTCCAGTTCTTCATGGCTCAGCATTGGAAGGCTATATGTTTCTAAGAACTTGTCCATTTCTTCTAGGTTATTGAATTTTGTGGCATATAGTCCTTCATAGTATTCTTGGATGATCCTTTGTATTTCTGTGGTGTCCTTGATAACTTCCCCTTTTTCATTTCTGATTTTGTTAATTAGTGTCTTCTCTTTTTTTATCTTAATGAGCCTAGCCAAGGGTTTGACAATTTTGTTAATCTTTTCAAAGAACCAACTCTTTGTCACATTAATTTTTTTCTATTGTCTTTTTGTTCTCTATTTCATTTAGTTCTGCTCTGATTTTTGTTATTTCCTTTCTTCTGCTGACCTTGGGTTTCACTTGTTCTTCTTTTTCTAGTTCTTTAAGGTGTAACATGAGGTTATTTATTTGGGCTTTTTCTTGTTTCTTGAGATAGGCCTGTAATGACATAAATTTCCCTCTTAAAACTGCTTTTGCTGCATCCCAAAAATTTTGGTAGGATGTATTTTCATTGTCATTTGTTTCTATGTATCTTTTGATCTCTCCTCTAATTTCTTCTTTGACCCAGTCATTCTTTAAAAGTATGTTGTTTAATCTCCATGTATTTGTGTTTTTTCCTGCTTTCTTTTTGCAGTTGATATCCAATTTCAAAGTCTTCTGATCAGACAATATGCTTGGTATGATTTCAATCTTCTTAAATTTGCTGAGTCTGATTTTATGTCCCAAGGTATGGTCTATCCTTGAGAACGTTCTATGTACACTAGAAAAGAATGTATAGTCTGATGTTGTAGGATGAAGTGCTCTATATATGTCAATTATGTCCATTTCATCTAATGTGTCATTTAGGGCTGCTAGTTCATTATTTTTTTTCTGTTTGGATGATCTATCCATAGCTGTCAATGATGTATTTAAGTCCCCTAGTATAATTGTGTTTTGGTCAATTTCTCCATTTAGTTCTCTTAGTAGTTGCTTGGTATATTTCGGTGCTCCCTGATTGGGGGCATAAATATTGATGACTGTTATGTCTTCTTGTTGTATAGTCCCCTTTACCATTATGAAATGTCCATCTTTGTCTCTTGTTATCTTTTTCACCCTGAAGTCTGTTTCATCTGATATCATTATGGCTACACCTGATTTTCTCTGGGTACCATTTGCTTGGAGTGTCAATTTCCACCCTTTCACTTTGAGTCTATGCTTGTCCTTGTAGCTGAGATGTGTCTCTTGGAGACAACATATGGTTGGGTTGAGTTTTTTGAGCCTATCTACTACTCTGTGCCTTTTTGTTGGTGAGTTCAGTCCATTTACATTTAGAGTGATTATTGATATGTGAGGATTTCCTGTCATTCTATCTTTAGTTTTCTGGTAAAGCTGTGTCTCCATTGTTTCTTTGCCTTTTTGTTGTTGTCTATTACTTCTGTGTAGTGGTATTCTATGATGGTTCCCTCTGTTTCTTTTTTTATTACAGTATATATTTCAGTTCTGGATTTTTTTTGAGTGGTTGCCCTTAAATTTATGTAAAAGAAAGTTTGATATTTAGAGTATTCCATTTTCTTCAGCACGCTTACTTTCTCCATTCCCATGTTCTGGTTCAGGCCTTTAATCTCCCCCTTTTTATGTTTTGGTTGCCACAATTTGTCCCTGTTGATGGTGGTCGAATAGCCTCCTTTAGTATTTCTTGTAGTGCAGGTCATGTATTAGAAAATTCCCTCAGCTCCTCTATGTCTCGAAAGGTCTTTATTCTTCTTTCATATCTAAAGGATATCTTTCCTGGATATATTATTCTTGGCTCATAATTTCTCTCTTTCAATAGTTTGAATATTTGGTTCCACTCCCTCCTGGCTTGTAGAGTTTCTGCTGAAAAATCTGATGATAATCTAATGGGCTTTCCTTTGTAGGTTACCATCTTCTTTTCCTTGGCTGCCTTGAGGATTCTCTTTGTCATTGGTTTTAGACAGCTTCAACACAATGTGCCTTGGAGAAGGCCTGTTGGGATTGAGGTAACTAGGTGTTCTATTTGCTTCCTGGATTCGAGGATCCAGTTCTGTCCACAAGTTTGGCAAATTCTCATCAACAATTTGTTTGAATATATTCTCCGTTCCCTTCTCTCTTTCTTCTCCTTCTGGTATGCCCATTATTCTTATATTGTTCTTTCTGATGGAGTCAGAAAGTTCTTGTAGAGTTCTTTCATTTCTTTTAAGTCTCAAGTCTCTTTCTTCTTCCATCTGTGCAATTTCCAGGTTTCTATCTTTGATGCCACTGATTCTTTCCTCCATCTGGTCAACTCTACTACCTAAGCTGGTTATTTCATTCTTAATTTCTTCTATTGAGTTCTTAATCTCCAGAAATTCTATTAGGTTCTTTTTTACAATTTCCATCTCTTTCATAAAATGCTCATGTTGTTCTTTGATTGTGTTTCTGAGTTCATTAAACTGCCTTTCTGTGTTTTCTTGCATCTTGTTGAGTTTTCTCAGAACTGCAATCTTGAATTCTCTGTCATTTAAGTCACATATTTCCATATCTTTAAGTTCCTTTTATGGAGACTTTTCACTTTCTTTCTGAGCTGTCTTGTTGCCTTGGTTATTCATGGCAATTACTGATTTATTATTCCTCTTCCTAGACATCTACAAGAGTGGCTCCTGCAACAGGTTGACAGGAAGAGGTCTTTCTTTTGTTTTCCAGTACTTGTTGGTAGAATGTTTTATTTTCTCTCCGACTGCAGCCTTTTTTCTCTCTCACATGGTAGTGCTATGTTTTCTCTGCACTATTCCAGCTTCTCACACAATGGGGGGATTCCCTGGGAGATGGGCTTCTCCTCTGTTAATAGTTCACCTGGGTCACAGGGCACAGTGTCCGTGTGGGTATTCGGAGAGCTTTTGTAGTTCCAAAGCTCTTCCTGCACCAGATTCAGAGCCCATATGTTTCAGCAGTTCTGTTTACTCCTACAGTGATCCGCCCAGATAGGTGGGGCCAGGGACAGGGTGAGTTGAGAGAGGTGGTCCAGAGCAATGGCGGTGACCACCACCACAGCCGGTCCTGCTTCCACAGCTCCCTCCCCTTTGCCGGAGCTAGTTGTGCTGCGAATCTGTGTCTGTGGTCTACAGTTCTCAGAACAGCAAATACTCTGTTCTTTTGATCTGACACTGCTACTGTTCCGCTTCTAGCATTGGGCAGGTGGGGGTGGGGTGAGCTCTGGGAGAGTAGAGAGGGGGCAGGTAGTCTCAGTGCCTAAGACTTCTGTTCTCTTCTTGGCAGTGAGGCCTTAAACCACTGTTTTCAGCCTTCTTCCTTCAGTCTTTTCTCCGAGGTCTCTGCCATGAGCGTTGGATTCAGCTGTGTTATATGCTGTCCCCTCAGCCCTGTGGGCCATAAGCGGAGCCCTAACAGTCTGAATTCTTCCCTCTCCTGCAGCTGCGGTAGTTCTGGGATGCAGCGAGCTCGGAGCACTGAGCTAGGTCTGTGTCCTGTGCCCCCACGGCTCCGTCTCCGCACTTCTCCCTTCCCTCCTCCCTCGCTAGCGTGATTCACCCACCTTTAGGTGAATTCAGTAGTGGGCCTCTTCGTCTTGCCTGTCTGCTGTGCAGGGAGTCCTTTGTGTAGTTATTGTTGTTTGATTAGTTGTAAATTCCAGGGGAGCTTTACAGAGGCTCACCTCACGCCGCCATTTTGATGATGTCAGGAGTACACTTCCATTCTTTTTTTATATTTGAAAAAAATTAAGCTAAGTTTTATGTAGTCTGCTCAAGGAGATTTTTGTATCCAGGTCATTCACTTGTCTTTACTGAGTACGCAGCTGATATTTTTGATGTTAATGGATATTGAAAGTTTAGCATTCAGGGAAGTAGAGGAAGCAAAAGATAAAAGGCAACAAATAGTCTTCCAGCAAAGAGCCAAGGTAAGAAAGGCTGTGTCAAGGGTCAGGAGGTGGGCTTATTGTGAATTGACGGAGGATCTTTCTCTATGAAATTAACATCTCTCCTTTACTCAGCACTCTCTGCCCTCTATCTTATTTTCTCCATAGCACCTATCAGTCTGGGATCTTTAAGGACAGAAACTTATGATGATGCTTTGTATTAGGTATTTACTATATGCCAGGTTTGGAGCTAAATGCATTATAAGCATTATCTCATTATTATTCTGTCCCAAGAGTCAGTCTATTTGATTACCATCTTCCTAGAAATTGAGTCCCTGGTTTTTTGATAGGTTCACTCTATGTCTTCAAGAAAGGCACTAAATTCCTTATGCCTCAGATTTATAATTTATAAAATGTAAGGCTTTCTTGTATGTACATTCCAGATTTCATTTCTTGTTGGGGATATGACTTTTTTGGTAATTTCACATTTGGCTTTAAATAAGGAGACTAGGACATTAAGAAAAAAGGTAAAAAATGGGAACAGAGAATGTAGGTTTGAGAAGTAAAACAACAAAGGTTGTGCCAGAAGTTTAAGTTTTTGAGGAAAATGAAGGGAAAGAGAAACCTTCTTTTCCATCATTTCTTTTTTTAATTAAAATTTGTTTTTTCAGTAACAGATGACATACAGTATTTTATTAGTTTCATGTGTACAGCATAATGATTAGACATTTATACAACTTACGAAGTAATCACCCCTCTAAGTCTAGTACCCATCTCACACCATAAATAGTTTTTCTGATTTTAACAGCTAAATTTTCTCATATGTTTCCTAGTTCAAATTCTTCTTTTTTGTAAAATCCTCTTACCTGTCTCTTGGAGGCAAGCATAAAATCCCATTTGCAAATTACTTTAAGAAATGTGAGTAGCATAGCTGCTTACACAGGCAGATATTGTCACGGATGATATTGGGGGGATTTTGAAGTCAGATAACCCTTAGCTTCTAGTACAGAATCACTCATAAGTGGGAACTCCCAAATAGAGAATTCCAAGGCAAGTCTCATAATCTAATATGGATATTACTTCCTAAGTTAATAAGATGGTATCCATACCTTGAGTTTCTATGGTTCTATGAGATTCTTTTCTAAGTGACTCATGGGTTTTCAGAAGAACATTTTGTCATAGATTTTATTTCTAATCTGCCAATTAATGAAAAAGTTTTTGATCCAGATTTTAAAAAGGGATACTTGTGTCCTATTTTTATAGAGTGAATAGATAGACAATCTTTAATGTTAAAGTTTAAATGTTACACTAAGGTATGGTCTTAAAGTCCAAGCTCATGATTTCAATTTCTCACTTACGTCATCTCTGATGTGCTTGTCATTCCATCCATATTTTGCATGGGGAAAAAGTACGTCATCTCTGATGTGCTTGTCATTCCATCCATATTTTGCATGGCGAAAAAGTGCAGGATGACAGTCATTAAGGGTCTAAATTGGTTTTGTGCTGTTACTGTTGATGATGTGGCTCTGTCAGTGGCATAGCTTTGCCTCTCAATGCTGAGAGGGGATCAAGAGCTGCTGAGCTCTGCTCAAGTTGGGGGGTGAGAAGGGGTAGGGATTCAGGATGGGTGTGTGTCCTGATATTCTTGCATGTGAGATTAAGTCTTCCACCTTTGAACCTCTATTGGGGGATAGGAGTCACCACTTATTATAGCCAGATAGGGGTACCAGTCCTTTGTTGATAAGAATATGAAGACACCGAGCATAGACAAGTATGTAGCTTTGGACAGATAAAGAGGCCAGTCTTACAGAGTCCTCTCAGTTTAGATCATCTGTCCAAACCAAAGTCAATTTTTGGCCTATGAATTGGAATTGGCTCCCTGTAGTCTACTTTTCTTCTATGTTGAGATTGTCTCTCAAAAGTCAATTGTTAATCTTTTTTAACATCATCCCTTTTCTACAAAATCCAACCCAGATATTGCCTGGTTCTTTTGTGTCCCTAATTCCTCTTTTCAGAGCTATCCATTTTTGCTTTGGGAAGACATAAAGTTATCCCCTTTTTCTTTAAAACCACCTAGTTATTAAAATGATGACAAGATTTTAAGCTTCTTGAGGGCAGGGATTATGGATTATTCATCATTGTGTCATCACTAGTGCTTAAACACTGGGCAAATATTTGTCTTATAAATAAGATACAAGCAACCAAAGTGGGGCAGAGGAAATTCAACATATATCATGCTTACAAAAACTGGATTTCCTGACATTTTCAGCATAATAGATGAATCTTTTTGTTCTTCTTCTCTTTTTCAAGTAACTCCAACAAAATTTCTAGATACTATCTATTAATGTCAGAGATTATGACATACATATGTATATCTCCATATCTCCCGTGGTGCTAAGCACAACGCTTGGCATATCCT
Source organism: Rhinolophus sinicus (assembly GCF_057876585.1). Classification (NCBI taxonomy): domain Eukaryota; kingdom Metazoa; phylum Chordata; class Mammalia; order Chiroptera; family Rhinolophidae; genus Rhinolophus; species Rhinolophus sinicus. Next base: position 131,670,044 of record NC_142501.1, read on the forward strand.
AGGCACCCAGTATAAATTTCATAAGTGAATGAATGTGAAATGTGATTCTTTAAGCCAAGTTAGTTTATTTTTCAGAATAATTGAGTTTTAGTGAATTAAACTTTTATGATCTAGCAAATCTTTTACACAAATCAGTTGGGAAAACACCTATAATTTATGCTTCACAGACCTTCTGTCTACATTCTAAAATTTTATTTGCAGTGCCTACACTAATTTGAATGAAATGAAAACCAAGTTTTATATATATATATATATATATATATATATATATATATATATATATATATATATATCAAACAAAAACTAGAGTTGAACATTTTTAGAGATTTAGAACTGTAATAATTTTATTTCTTTCTTCCTTCTCTGTTTCTCCTCCTAAATCGAAATGCAAGATTTAAAATTTGGTGAATTGTAAAGCTATTTTGTACTAGTTTTAGACTAACTCGGAGTAGTTAATAGAGATGCTAAATAGAAATCACCTAATGACCTCAGGTTCAAATTGTGTTAAACTAAAGCGTAGTTATTTAGTTTTTACTAAGAATTTCCCAACTGTAATTGGCTTTTGTGAATTATATTGAAAACACGCCTGTTTTGAAATCTAAAGGCCAAAAAGGAAGCCTTAGATGGAAATCCCAGCTTTTCTGGAAATGGTAGAGAGGAGGTAGTAAGGAGAGGTTGGACTCTCTGTCCTGGGTTTGCATTCCTGTGCCAGCGCTTTCTGGAAGTAAAGTCACTGAATTACGTGGAACCCTATGAGAGGTCATGCACTGAAGCTATTTCCCAAAGCACAGCCTCTGTGTCTCTGAGGTTCACTTCTCTGAGCAGATGTCTTTGGGATCTCAGAAAAATCTATGAAAAGAGAAGAAAGTAGGAGAGGAAAGAAAGGTCATTCATTGGGCCTGATTAATTATCTAAAAAAGAAGTTGTAAAAAAAAAAAAAGAAACCGATGAGCCAAACAAATGAATATATATTAATACCTGCTCCCTTTCACTCCTCATATAGAGATGTCTTAAAACGAAACATGCTGCATTTCCATCACCATCTGATTGTTTATGAGTACATGAAACATATTTCCAGTGTTTGATTAGATGAGAATCAAATGGCTTCCTGAGGAGGAAAACACTGCACTTTACACAGCCCATATGTCACTAATGGCATCAGATGGCAATATAGTAATACGCAGGCCAGTTTTTAATGCTTCATCCAAAAACTGTACAGTGGAGAGACAGCTGGGTTTGGGGTCCTGACACTGAATCTGCTACTGTCTGCATGATCTTGGGCAAGTCACTTCATCTCAGTAGGCAGCATCAGTGTCCCACCTGTCATGACTGATGGGCCCTGAGCTGACAGAGTCAAAAACAAGTACACAAGTTTGAAACCAGGAAACAGTGAGTAAGCACATGAATGTGTGTGGGGCTTATCTATCCTATGAGAGGTATTAGCCTGAGGTCTTTAGGAAGCAAAGATCAAGTTTATTAGGATGAGCTTGGAAATGCCTAGAAACCAAGCATAGAAACGTGTCAATCCATCGCCAAGAGTGGAAGAGAACAAAGATGAAGCAGAGAAATAGTGCAGGAATAGTCAATTCATACCAGAACCAGTTGTCCCGGTCTACTGGTGAATTCCCTTGGTCTGTCTTTGCTCCTCTCTGACATCGTATATTGCAGTCCAAGTTCATAAAAGACTTTTACTTTGTCACCCCCAACACTGCCCATGTCTCAGGGTACTTCTGAGGATCAAACAAGGTTGACTGCCAGCTCTTCAGAGATGTTAGTCAGGGCTGGCATTATGGAGGACATTATAAGTTGTATATTTTAAAACATATGTCTCAAAAGTCAGCTTTTCTTTCAGGTACCCTTTCTTAATTCAGCTTGAGGCAACAAGGTATTGTAAAAAAGGCCTGCAATTAGGACCACTGTTCTGTTATTTGTGATTTGCTCATTTGAGGTACTACTCATTTAACTTCTTTTGAGTCCCCATTTCTTTATCTTTAAGTAAAACTAATGTAACCATGTCTACATAAATAGTGTTGCAAAGTAGTAATAAGAATAGTAAAAACAACAATAATCACCACCTTGGTATGAATAATACCACCATACCTTTATGGCTAAGATTTATTATTTACAGATACTTTGACCTATATTATTTCATCTGATTTTCCTGGAACCTTGGGAAGGCTCCTACTACTTTGAATAGCCTACTAAGTAATTTGTACCACCCTGAAAGTCAGCGTGATGGAAAGGAGATAAAAAAGTAGCAAAAGAGTGTTGTTTCCTACATTCATGAATTCTGCAACTAATAGGTGTCTGAGGGCCTTTGGGATGGTTTCATACGAGAGATTTCAAATTCAGCTTTCAGGAGACCAGTGAATGGAGCAAAAGACAAGAATATGGGCATCCCAGACCCTCCCTAACTTTAATTATGTAAAATATCTATATATTTCCCCCCCTGTGTTATTGATTGGGTTTCCATGTAAAATTTTACCTGAAGAGAGTTCTAACCAAATACTTTCATTTTACAAAACTGTGGTAGTGACTTAAAACAAGATAATATCCCCATAAGTCACTGTGGATTAGAAAAGAGACAGACAGGGAAACTCAAAATTAAAAAAAACAAAAAAAAAGATTTATTAATCGATGCATAGATATGATTGTTACTTTCTCTGCCCACCCTCTCAATGAACTCACCTGAAAATGACATCATTTGAAACTACTGAAGCAGCTTCTTCATTAAACAATATGTTTTGAAGGTTTACTATACGTAAATCACTGTCTAGGAACAATAAAAGATAAAAATAAAAATCCATACTCTCCATATAGGTATAATTCAGATTGAGTAGAGGACCTAAACTTATGAGAAGGTAGTATAGTAGTATCTAATGCCAAATAATTGTGACCATTACTCATTACTCAGATCATTGACGTGATCTAAGGAAGTTTTTTTTTACAGAAGTTGGGGTTTTAGCTGGTCCTTGAAGAATGGATTACATTGAAATAGGGGACAAAGGACAAGATTTTCCAAGTGTGGAATATCTTCAGTAAAGTCATAGATCTGGGAAATGTCAAAGTTTGTACAGGGAGGATGATAACAAAATCAGTTATTTAGAGCTTAAGGTTTATGAAAGGAAGTTGGTAGGAGTGGCCTTGAGTTGCTAAGCATTGACTAGTGGATCACCAGGTGACAGCTGAGGTGACAGCGGAGGCCAGTCCTCATATTATAGAAGAGTGGTAGGTATTCCAGTGGTCAACTCCATGGTCTAACTCAGGATCAGTCCTTCCTTCCCTGTCCTCTAATGCTATCTTCCTCAGCCACCTCACCCCCCACTGTATTAAACTCACAGTAAAGATTTAAAACATCATTTCTAACAGCTCTACTTTAGCAGCACCATCCACCCAATTTCCAATAAGTTGGAAAATAGGTAATATAGAAAGCAGGAAATAATAGAAAGGTTTTGAACAAGGGCACAATGTCTTTGAAATACAGGTTTGGTAGTGGGTAAATTTGAACTGGAAGAACCCACAGGCAACTGCAGGCAGGGAGACTGTGTAGGAATCCATTTATATGAACATTCTTGAGTTAGTATGTGACATGTGTTGTATATACATTCTATAATTTAATTGTAAGCCAACCAACCCCATGAAGTTGATAATAATATTCCAATTTAATAAATGGGGAAACTAAGGTGTAAGAGTTTTAAGTAACTTTCCCAGTATCAATTCACCAACAAATAAGAGCTGGGATAGGAACCCTAAACCTTTATAATGCTAAAGTTCGTTCCATTTATTATTCTTTATTTTGAAGTCAAAGCAGATGTTTGAGTTAACCATTCCCCCCAGATCAAGGCACACTATCATCTGTGCAAGGCACACTCTTTCTTATTTTAGTTATTTATTTTTATCCCTTTTAAAAATCCCTGTACCCTCTTTCCATCACTCTTTCCATAGTCAAAAATTTCAGTGTTTGATGTGAATTTGCTTTTTGTATGTGCTCTTGAAACATGAATATTATTTTGTGTGCATATATTTTTAACTCATGTAAACGGTATTAATTATATATCTTCTCTTCCTTAGTTTTCTTCACTAAGGGCTAAATTTTAAAGATTCATCCATATTTTTATGAATGCTTCTAATTTACTGATTCTAACTGTAACTTCTGTCCTTTCAATTACATTCAATTAATTCCCTAAAGCAAGGGCAGACTTGGGAGACAGCATTCATAAATATTAATTAAACAATTAGCATATTAAGAGCAATGCAGTCAACAAACAATTTGTTGAGCACTTACTACCAGACATTGTGTTCAGTGATGGGAATACTCAGATAAAACCTAAAACTTATCTCTAAGAGATGCTGAATCCAGTAGGGCACCCAATCACACAAATAAATAGTTACAGGTTAGTGATTTATGTGCAGTTATACATATGAGCTCAGGAAAGAGTAACAGCACAGAGCAGGCTGTGATTGTTTCTGCTTGGGGCTCGGAGCAAAATGAGTGAAATGGGGAACAAAAGAGTAACTTTTTCTGGGTTTCAAAGAGTGAGTAGGAGGAGTGTTCTGAGTGAATGGGTGGGGAAAGCATGTTCTAGGAAACAGCACTTTTGACAAGAATTGTTTCATTGCCTATCCTCCCCATGGCCCATTCTAAAGACCTTGCTCCACTCACATTTCTCAGAACAGCAGCAGTGTTTACCCCTCCCATAACCTGAGCTACACTGATTGTCTAAGGGGTGCGTACCTGGGATGTGACACAAAGGCCACCTACCACTGATCCAGCAACCAAACATTTGTATTGTCTTGGTTAAACAGGTAAGTTACTCCAATCTACTCTTTCCCTTGAAATTTGAACTAAGAAGCCCAGGGATGTTGCCAGGTGGTGATAGAAAGTGGAACTGGTAGGTCTTGATATCTGGTACTCATTTGGTCATTTGCATGGTGAAGAATTAACAATTTGGCCTTCAAGCAAACTAAGGGACTGAAGTACCTCTTGGGTAAAGAAAAATGCTGCTTCAGTTCCACACGTTCCAGGCCTGTGAGTTGGACTTTGCTTCCTACCTCAAATTCCATGAGGTTTTTCTGAATCTTTACAATCAATATGTAAAGCATAGCATAGGGAATATAGTCAAATGGTGTTGTAATAGCCATGTACAGTGTCAGCGGGGTAGCAGACTTAGGGGGAGTATCACTTTGTGAGGGGTGTAAATATCTAATCATGTTGTTTCGTACAGCTGAAAATAATATAATATACAAATTAGAAAATATTTATACCTTTATTGAGAACTATTTTGACTTCCTATTGCTAATTACCTAATGGTATTTGAATAAAGCACATACGTGAGGCACGCAGACCTGAGAAACTGAGGTCTGTTTACACAGCTATAGTTTGTTTGCTATTGCCAAGTATAAAATGTGTGAGTAGGGTTAAGGGAAAATCTGAGGAAAGAATCAGCAGGGCTTGGTGACTAATTAGATATGAGATATAAAGATAACCAATTCTGAAGCTCCAAGTTTGGAAAACCCAGAAGAATGATGATAAGGTGATATAAAGCTAGGGAAATAAAGGAAAAAGGGAGAATTCAATTTTAGATATGTGGGGAGACTCTGGGAAACATAAATATCAAGGGGTAAATTGGAGAAAGAGGAGCCTACACTAACATTAGAGAGAGAGAGAGAAAGAGGACTCAGTAAAGAGGAGTTATGAGTGGGACAAAGAATAGTCTAAGGTGGGGGTTAGGAAAACCAAAGAAGAAACATTTTAAAGACAAATGTAATCATAACAGTAATTGCTACTAATAGTAATAATGGTCATTAATAGTGTAATGGTAATAGTCTATGAAACAGTCAAGACATCATAGTAGAAATGAGGATTATAGAAAGGCAAAACACATGAGCAACAGCCCTCTACATTCTCCCACTAGGAAAATGTTCAGTGCCCTTTAATATTCTTCCACCGATCTGGCTATGATAACACGGATGTTATTTTGGATAGTAAAATCTGAGTTCATGGGAATCTGCTCTGTTGAAAGTTGTTTTATTTAGTATTCAATACAGTGCCGCATGTACTTACCAAATATGTTTTTATTAATAAGATGAAGAAGGTTTCTGTGCTAAAGTTATCCTAATAGACTTACAATTACAAAGGGGTAATTTTGGTCTCTATGGCTGTGGGGAGGGACATTGAAGCCTTCATGTTCGGAAATAACCTGTAAGGAAGCCCGATCTCCATGCAGCCTTCCAGTCATCACAGCCAATGTAGATCTGTAGTTTTGAGGGAATTGAAATTTGGGGATTTCCCATCTGAAGCATCATTTGCAAGCATGTGCTTAGCTAAAAATTCTCCTTTTCTAGGAACACTCATAGTAGTGACACGTTGTTAATTTGGAAAGAGAATAAAGGACAAATGTTGCCATTCTTCCTGCGCTGTAGACTTAACCAACTAATTAAATCCACTTTGCTTTCCGAGCTTATGGTGACTTTGTGTAATTCAGACCAGAATCTTGTCACATCCAGAAGATCTGTCGTTGTCCAGGTTACCATGGCAGCTAAATTTTTTCCTTTTTGTAAAATTATCCCCAGCCCTTGGCTTCAGTTACCCACATAAGCTGGTGTATTATTAGCTTAATGAAGGGACCCTTTCTGTAGGCTTCTTCCAATGCTGTCAGGTAGCTGTCCAACTAGCATGGTGTTGCTGTGTTTAGTATCTTATTCTCAGCATCCATCTGGAGTCCTCGTACAAAGCCAGTAGGTTGTGTGCCAGGCAACATCCTGCTGCTTCTGAAGGAAATTCATCTCCATCTTCCTTAAATGTGACCCATGACATCATGCTGTCACCCTCCTTCCTCAGCCCATCCTGAGCTCCACACTATGAGGGGTGGCTTTGTCACCATCTAAGCATTTATAGCTATTGTCTGTGCGAAGATTCATTTTTCACGTCTGTAGCTATAATGCAACATACTCTGGGATCAGTTTCAAACTCTAATGATTAACACATGTTTATTCATTCCAAATGGAGCTGCGGCTGCAGTCCCTGCTACACACATGTTATTGGGTTTGGGTTTTATTGTTATTATTTTTCCTCCCTAGGTTGGTTCTTCATTCAGTTGGATCAAATGAAGCAACCAACAGTTAATTCTGGAAATCTTTGTCCTCTGCCTTGGAGGTATCTTTCTGCATTTATCATTTACCCATAATGTATGTAACCAGATCGCTTTCTGGGTGCTGTACAATAATCATTGAAGTTCAACTTTGTGCCCAGCATTGAGCTTCACTCTGTATATATGTATGCTTCCACAAAACAATGACAGCCAACTAATGACAAATTTACCCTCCCTCGCAAACTTGAGGTAATAATGCACACCAGAGAAATGCAGATAGGAAAAAAGCAATCTCTGATTGAGTCTAAAATGTAGGAGGTGAACACTTAGTAACACAAAGGCAGACATTCACAATGAAGTTAGAAAAATTAGAGACATCTTTTTTGTTAGCTAAAATAAAGGCAAACATAGGGTTGCCATTATCAGCTACTGTAGTTGGTGCTTTCACTTCCTTGGGAGATGTCCCAGAGAGGGATGGTCAGGTTTTGGGGAAGAGATAGGAAGCTATTTATTGATCACCTCCTAAATGACAACACTTTCAACTCCATTTTGTGACTCAGTGAGAGAGCAGCATTAATCAATATGCAAAAAACCACATAATTTGGAGCAAATTCTGATTTACTGAGGAATTACTTTTGGTTACATGATTTTCCCTCCTCTCTAAACTCAATCTCTGAGCTAAATTGAAGTTTCTTCAAATACATCCTAACAGTGGAGGTTAAAGAGCCACTGTGAAATTTATTTCATCCCTGAATTTACAGGTTTGTTAAGCAAAAGTATATAAAAACAATAAAATGAAAGAGACTAAAAATCAAAAGGGAAAAACCAGTAACAAACAAGCAGGTCCAGGTAACTCTTTCCCTCCTCAAGATGAATGAAGAAAGTAAGCATGGCACGTAATAACCTTTGGTATTTTTCCAGCTTTAATAGTCTGTTAATGACCACAGAGAAAGGATCCGTGGATCTCCTTTGTTCCCCCCTGACCGAAACATTTCTCTCTTGTTATTCACCTATTCTAAACCTCAGGTCTCTCTGATAGAGCAATCAGTTTTAAATCTTGAAAGAGAGTTAAACAGAGTTTGTAATTTTTTAACTAGTACCTAACACACAAGGAATGTGGAGTCAATGCCAAACTGTAACCATTTAAATATCCTGTTTTATTTTATCCATTTCTCGAGTTCTGTGTTTGACCGAAGACTCACGGGACCTATTGTTTTCATAGGACACATCTAATCACCTGATGCCAGGTGGTCCCAGCCTGAGGCCGGAGCTCAGCCACCAGCAGGTTTTCTGCCAGTGTATTCATCCTCTCTATGCTTTTCCAGATGACTATAAATAGCATCACTTGTGAGGATTGTTGAAATAATTTGTTGCTATAATTATAGTGACATTTCTAGCATGTTATAATCATATAAAACTGCAAAAATAGAAAGATGCTATTTTGGAGGTTTTTTTCTTTTTTTCTTTCTTTTCCTTTTCAACTCAGTTTGTGTTTTATGAAAGAAAAAAAAAAGAATGGCACTTGTTTAAAGAAGGAACCAGCCGCGTGATACTAGGAGAGAACATGACTTACAGAAATCAAGAGTACTGCTTAAGAAGAAAGGCAGCTAGATACTTTGAAATTGACTTGGTTTTAGTCAAAAAGAAAAAAGAAAAGAAAAGAAAAGAAAAAAACTCCAAAATACAATTCCATACATACAAACGAAGTGAAGACGTGATGATACAATTATTCCATCTGAGGGCCTTAGTAAAACCAAAGTCACTTTAGTTTTTCATAGGCCTTCACCTTTTTGATGACAGCATCTTTCTGAGTTGAAGACTCACAAATTTCTGAAAAACATATTTAGGATGGTTGTACTATAAGAATAGTTTGGTGGTTGCCAGAGGGTAACGGGGGTGGGGGGTGGGGGGTGGGAGATGAGGGTGGGGGGGATTGAATATATGGTGATGGAAGGAGAACTGAATCTGGGTGAAGAACACACAATGGGATTTATAGATGATGTGATGCAGAATTGTGCACCTGAAATCTATGTAATTTTACTGACAATTGTCACCGCAATAAATTTAATTAAAAAAAAAAAAAAAAAAGAATCTTTGAAAAAGACTATATCTTGAGTTGACAAAATAGTCCCATTGTTTCCAAATGTTCAGTCAATGCCAATTAAAAAGAATAAAAATCTATTTAGAAAATGCTGTTTGCTGGTGAACAGTCACATAATTTGAGGATGGGACCACAGTTATGGGTGCTTTTAAACCACTTCTCAGGATTCTAAAATGGAGTATGTTGTCTATATAAGCAATATTGATTGACAAAATTATAAAGTGCCAAGGTTATTTATTCATTCATTCAGCTTTATTGAGGTATAATTGACAAAATTATAATATATTTAAAGTGTACAACATGATGATTTCATATGTACAAGAATTCAAACAATTGAGTTAATTACCACATTCATCACCTCACATATTTACTTTCTTTTCTATTTTTTGGTGTGAGAACCCTTAAGTTCTACTTCCTTAACAAATTTCAATTACATAATGAAATGCATTATCAACTATAGTCACCATGCTATACATAGCTCCTCAGACCTCATTCATCTTAAAACTGAAAGTTTGTATCCTTTAACCAACCTCTCCCTATTTCCCCTACTCCAGAGCACGGCACCGGCTATTCTACTTTCTATGAATAAGACGTTTCCATGAATAAGACATTTTTTTTAGACTCCACATATAAGTGATACCATGCAGTATTTGTCTTTCTCTGTCTCACGTACTTAGCATAATGATCTCCAGGTTCACTTGTATTTTCACAAATGGTGGGGTTTCCTTCTTTTAAAGGCTGAATAACATTCCATTGTGTACATATAACACATCTTCTTTATCCATTCATCCATTGACAGACACTTAGGTTGTTTCTATACTTTGGCTACTGTGAATAATGCTGCAGTGAACAGACTGGAGCATAGATATCTTTTTGAGACGATTTCATTTTATTTGGATGTATATCCAGAAGTAGAATTGTTGGATTGTATGGTAGATATATTTTTAATTTTTTGAGGAAACTCCACACTGTTTTCCATAGTGGCTGTACCAGTTTACATTCCCACCAACAGTGCACAACGATTCCCTTTTCTCCACATCTCATCAACACTTATCTCTTGTCTTTTTGATAACAGCCATTTTAACAGGTGTGAGGTGATCTCATTGTGATTTTGATTTGCATTTCGCTGATGATTAATGATGTTGAGCACCTTTTCATGTGCCTGTTGGCCATCTATATGTCTTCTTTGGAAAAATGTTTATGAACATTCATTGTCTATTTTTAAATCAGATTGTTTGATTTTTTTTCCTATTGAGTTGTATAAGTTCTTTATATATTTTGGATATTAACCCTTTATCAGATATATAAATTGCAAATATTTTCTCCCATTCTGTAGATTGCCTTTTCATTTTGCTAGTGATTTTCTTTGCCGTGTTGAAGTTTTTTAGTTTGATGTAGTCCCATTTTTAATTTTTGCTTTTGTTGTCTTTTTGTGTCAAATCCATTGCCATGACTAGTGTCAAGGAGCTTATCTGCTATGTTTTCTTCTAGGAGTTTTATCATTTCAGGTCTTATGATCAAGTCTTTAATCCATTTTGAGTTGATTTTTGTGTACGATATAATATAGAGGTCCAGTTTCACTCTTTTGTATATTGACACTCAGTTTTCTCAACACCATTTATTGAAGAGATTATCCTTTTCCCACTGTATTCTTGGTGCCCTTGCCAAAAGTTATATGACCACATATGTATTGGTTTGTTTTTGAACTCTCTATTCTGTTCCATTGGTCTATATGTCTGTTTTTTGTTGTTGATTTTTTTGTTTTCTTTTAAATGCCAATACCATACTATTTTGATTACTATAGTTACTATAGCTTAGTTTGAAATCAGGAAGTGTGATACCTCCAGCTTTGTTCTTCCTTAAGATTGCTTTGGCTATTCAGGGTCTTTTGTAGTTTCATACAAATTTTAGGATTATTTTCTCTATTTCTGTGAAAAATACTGTTGGAATTTTGATAGGGATTGCATTGAATCTGTAGATTGTTTTGAGTAGTATGGACATTTTAAGAATATTAGTTCTTCTGATCCATGAACTTGGAATATCTTTCTATTTATTTGTGTCTTCCTCAATTTCTTTCAACAATGTTTTATAGTTTTCAGTGTACAGATCTTTCATCTCCTTGGTTAAATTTATTCCTAGGTATTTTATTCTTTTCATGCAACTGTAAATGGGGTTGTTTTCTTTATTACTGTTTGATACTTGCTTGAGCTCCGGGGGGGATGGCTGTAAGAAATGTTTGTGCACTCTTTTGAAAACTGCTGTTTAGTTTAATACGGTCCTGTGAATGTTGAGCCCCATTGTATATCATAGCTAAGTGATTCGTCGGCTCATCTCCTGGGTGGCAGCCACAACATTTGGGGTGGTAGATGTGTGGACAAACTCCTTCTAGGGAGAAGCTGGAGACTTGGTTTTACTATTGGAGCAAGTCAGAGGGAGAATGCAGAGGAAACACCCACTAGGTGTTTGGGGCTCCTGGGAGGATCCCAGTCAGTACCTAAATGCAGGCTGATTAAAAGCTGGCCCCCTTAGGCAGCAGCTAAAAAAGTATATAGTCAAATGTCTTCTAGGGAGAAATTGGGAGATAAGCATTTTTGCCTATTCCCTCTGGGCTCAGCCTGGGGGTATATCCTTGAGGAGTGCTCAGCTCACAAGTCCATTTAACAACTGTTTCTGTGTTTGCTATAATCCTGTGGGACTTGTGGATACAAGCCCTGTTGGTTGTCAGAGCTAAGTGATTTGTGGGCCTATCCCTTGTTTGATGACCTTAAAAGTCGGGGTGCTGTATGTGTGATCCAGGAAGAAGCAGGGAGTTGAGGGTTTCCTCCTGATTGCATGTCATTATACCCAGGGTGTGGTTTAATGGGAAGAGTAGGTCTCAGCTTTGCTTACCCATTTTGATGTGGATATTTTCCCTGTTGTCTAATGTGTAGGAGTCACTCGACTAGTTCTGGATTTCTGTCAGAGGGAATTGTTCCATGCACAGCTGTATATTTGGTATATCTGTGGGAGGAGAGAAAAGTCAGGAGCCTCCTATGTCACCATCTTGTGAATGTCTATTTTAGATGCAACTCGTCCTCTGACTGCCAATGCTGGGACCTACTCTTCCTGACCTGGCCAATGACACCAAACAACAAAATAGGAATTGTCATTGTCTTGCTTTGTTAGCACTGAGCAATATTATAATTTTATTTATTTGTGTGATCTTTCCCCAAGATGTCTGTACACCCCAGGAAGGTGGAGATCCTGTCTGGTTGGCAAGTCTTATTTCCAGTTCCTGGCTAAGGACCTGACATGCTGTAAGCTGACAGGCTGTAAGTCAACATGAGTTCAAAGAATGAATGATGGAACAGGACACTTCGACTAATTCTGGCTCTGCAATTTATGTTTTATAAATTTGGGCAAACATTTCATTTCTTGGAGCCTCAGATTCTTTCTTTTCAAAATGATTGGCTTGGCCTGGAAGTTCTCCAAGGTCCCCAGCCTTAAATTCCATAAGTGAATATGTGGTAGATACCTCTGAGCCCTATCATCACCTTTCTTTTCTGGGAACCATTTGCTCAGGCCCCAGCTCCCATCTCACTCTACTGCACCACTTTCCCTGGATATAGCCACTCAATCTAGGGATGGACTCTGGAATCTAGCTGGAATGAGCACATTCTCTTTTATAGGTATTTGCAATTACGACTGAGGACCTACCAAGCAGAATCTGCTAAGGCTGTGCTGTGACCTGTGGATTTGCGAACTTTGGAGTAGCTGCTTCCTGCCCAGTGTGGAGAGTCAGGCCGAGGCAGTCAGAATGCACAGTGACAAGAATGAAGCAGTCTGCACAGCAGAGAAGGCATGGCAAGTGGAGAGTTCTGGCAATTCCCAGTCCCCTGCTGAAGCCTATGTCTTTCCTGACCTGCTTTGGTAGGATGGCTTGTATACAGACAATACATTTCCTTCTCCCCACCCCTTTGTTAGATGAAAAGTAGCCCTAATTAGTTTTGTTATTTGTATCTAGAGGCCCAACTAATAAACTCGTATACATACATTCTTCTCAATAATTCAAGCTAGTTTAATTGGTTATTCAGATGAAGTCTATTAGAATCTTCAAATCCTCATTTATATAAGCCTATACCCAGTATTTGCTGTGAGCAGCATTTATCAGGGCCTGTGAAGCATTGCCTCTCTCTGGGACAGTCTGTTGTGTTTCTACACAGCAGCAATCCCATAAAACTGGGGCGATGAACAGCCTGTAACCTGGGGTGAGTGAACAGTCCATTTTTCAGCACTACTTCTGAACAAGTTTGTCTTGTCCTCTTTGTTGACCTTTGTGGTCATCTACTGCATACCTGCCTATGATTCTCAGCCCTGTCTGCGCACCTCTGCTCAGAAGTCACGTATCTGATACATATCTGTGCAGACCCGTGTCCACCCTTGGTCTCCTCTGAACTGCGCTATCTTGTCACACACGCCTGACTTCGTAGTTCCCTTCCTGGTCTTACTGAGAAATGAAGAATTGGGTGATGAGTTACCTAATTCTATCAGCATCATGATTCCTTTGAAATTTGAGTGTGGAGAGGCAGCGCCACGTAACGCAGGACGTCAGAAGACTCAGGTTCTGCTGGTAACTGTGAGAACTTGAACAAATCTCGGATTCCTGGGATACTCCCACCCCCACCCCAGGGTATATTTCAACGCCGCCTCACCTTGTGCTAGTATCAATCTCTAGGCTCTTACCACTCACTCCCTTGCATCTTCCAGGATTTTGAAGGGGTAGGGGTCTTGTTTGTAGGTGGACCATTTTCACTATTGGTATCTCAGTTTCATAGTAGATGTTCAAAAGTTTTAAGTAAATGAGCTCTTTTTTGGTTTCGTTTTGTTTTAAAGAAAGAAGCTCCCAACAGACAGAGGGAAGACCGGGGATGGGAGGAGTACTGCTCTTTGACCTAGAATGTCCTGGAGCTCCCAGATCATTCTTTACATGCTTGTAGGGTTTGCCCACATGTTTTCCCGTTTCCTTCCTTGCTCAGCACCGTCACCAGCCCTGGTTGTTCTTTGCCTTAACTTGGTGTGAAGCTAGTTTCTTCTCGATCAAGATGTTTTTTTCTGACAGATAAGGAGCTTTCTCATTTTTTTTGCTTCATGTTCTAATCTTGCAAGGGACTGGAATTCTTGAAATGCATTAATAGTTATTTTCTCTCATTGTTGCCATCACCAGCCCCCAGCTGGTTCTGTGAATGATAGCTCCTGAGCAGTAGCAGTGAGGCAGTGAGATAAGACTCCGGAGTGGCTGGCCTTGGGACTCCAAGGTGCATATTAGGACACTAAATTGTTTGTCTCATAATTGATGTTAGTGTCTTAATGGGAACCAATTGAGCTACTTTGGCCTAACCCCTCTCTCCATATGACAGCCCAACCATCACACATCAGTCAGATCCAACAGTTCAGCTTCTGCAGCATGGCCGCCCTACAGTGCTGGTGACCAGAGGAAGGGGAATGCCTACTAAACTGTTGAACATTTTGGAATTCCTTTATGACTATAATGGCATTATACTGGGGCAAATTTTGAATGATAATGGTGCTTAAGATATCTCAACAAATTTGTTTTCATAAATTTACAGGGCCTCATCATGCCTCTATCTGCCAAGTGCTATCCCTTGCCTTTGTCAGTCTTCCATGAGTTTCTCTATTCCTTTTCCCTCAGAGCTAATATCCTTACAAAGGGGAGACTGAAAAGAAAGTGATCACTAAGTGCAAAGGAGAAGATTTTCTTGTGACTATTAGTCTGCAAACACAAAATTAGAGATAATACAGGTTCATGCAATGTCATGGGTAATGATAACAATCTAGATAACAGCCAATAAAAGGCAACTTTATTACTTTCTTGCAAACAAGCCAAAACAATAATTCATCAAGTGTCCACTGCATTCACAATGGAGCATTTTATCACCTTCTAAGGAGAAGTTTGATGAAATGCAAGACTTATGCTATGGATAAAAATACCAATTTTTGTTAAAATCCTTACTTATTTATCACTTTCTTTCTGAATTCCAAACTAATTTCTTTGGGGCTAAAATCTCTTCTTATTTATTTGTTTCTTTTAGAACATAGAGGCCATGAAATTTGTATTTAAAGTGACCATTGGTTTGCACTGGGTGTTCTTGGCCTATTATTTCCTACATAATTTTTACTGTAGTTTTTGGGGATTGATTCATTTAGTCTTGGCAGTTACTGAATATTCTTGTCCTTTGCAGCTATAGAGATGCTTCAAGTTGGCAGGAAGAAAAGAGAAGTCTTTGTGCCGTTGAATACCAAGTCTGGCCTCTAGTATGGTGCTGAGGGAATGCTTTTTGGAAAGACATCAGAAGTAGCGAAAGGAACATCCCAAAGACCTTGTAACGTTAAAGGAGAGAACTTCCCATGGAGTCATTGGTGTTCAGGCAGGCGGCAAGGCAGCTAATTCTGGATGAGCATAAATTTCAGTTATGTTGTTCAGCTAGGTAATATGTTTTAGATGAAAACTGAAGTAAAAAAGAAAGCCCGCTGTGGCCAACACCTGCATGTTTGCCATTAATCTAGGTAGCATTTGATAGAGGAATTGGTATTAGGAAGATTATCCTTTTGACTTGCTTCAATGTTGGGCTAGAGTCAGATGGAAGGGGACATCCATGTGGCCAGGTAACTGAGATAAAAGGCACCACAGCTACATGACTCTAACACCTATATACCAAATAGCCTTCCACTACTATTGTCTACAACTAGAAGATGATGACACATTTGGCAAAGAGATTCTTTCCATAGTCACTGGGAGAGTGACTGTGCTGCAGACCAACAATTTAGAAGAGGATATGAATTGGAGTGGATCTGCAGTGTGGACATCAATAGCATATTCTGGGCTTTATTCTGGGAAGGAAGTGAGAGATTCCTGAAACAGTAGATGGAGGTAGATGGCAGGAAAAGGAAGGCTTAAGTAAGAGAGTTTAAAGAAAATCAGAAGTTTAGCTCTACCAGGCCAGCATATGAGGACCCTGACTGGAAGCAGGAGAGGGAAAGGGGGAAGTGACATTAGGGTATGGAGTCCTTTTGGAATCTTAACTCGAGTCCTCTGCACATGTCCGTCCACCACTGATCTGAGCCCATCTCCTAGTGCTTGTGGCTCTTCTCCTCCGTTCTGATGGCTTCTTTGCCTGTGACCTGAATCAGGTAAGTAGGAGAGAGTAGTGGGGAGGGTACAGAGCCTGGTGACAGTGCTGACATTTGCATTTTTGGGGGGAGAAGCACAAAGCCAAGTAGGAAGTCCTGACTTTTGGTCTTTCACTGTTTGAATGAAACCCACAGATATCCCCAGTTTTCCCAGCATACACAACTTGGGCAGTTACGCAAGGACGTGAGACCAGGGAGCAGTAACAGTGCCTGGATGTGTGTGTGGTGTGTGTGTGTGTGTGTGTGTGTGTGTGTGTGTGTGTGTAAAGAAGGCGGGGAGAATACCCATGTCATCACAAGCTCTCTTCTCAGAAAATGGTCATCATGTTTATTATGTTGCCAAGTACACCTGTCTAAGTGCGTGGACAAAATATGGAAAAAATGGAAAAGATGCAGCTCATTTGAGCCTCTGTTTTGTTTACTCTCTAGAGAAGAGAACATTGAAGAAGAAAGGAGGTAAAAAGGCATGAAGAGGGAGGAGAGCTGCCCTGCCATACCCACAGGTCAACCAAAAGGGTTTGGTGTGATTTTCAGCCCAGCTATTTTTGAAATTTAGTGAGGAAAGGAAGCATTAAACTCCTTTCCTGGCATGTTAAATAATGATAATATATGCTTTAAAAACTCATTATCACCATTAACATGAATAACTAGTGATTTAGAATTTGAGTTAAATCGTTAGGCTGCTACATTTGTGCTTTTTAGGTGTTTGAATATAATCATTTGAGGATTAAGCTGAGAGACATCGATCTGTACCAGAAATAAATAGCAGGCTTGCTTGCATAGCCAAGATTGGAGTGGAGAAATGAGAATTCTTAGGGAAAAGTCTGTGTATGAATGAATGAATACAAAGTAAGATATTTCACACCTTAATTACAGGGAGATTTCAGAAAGACATTAATTGACGTTTTTAAGAAGATGAGAGAGTAATATGTGACTTTAAGAAACAGTTTTTCTTTGGTTTTTATGGTCTCTAGGATTTAAAAAAGGATTAATTATAGAGGCAAAAATTGTATTTTTCTTATTTAGTAAACTTCATTTAGGGAAAAAAACTGATGATAGACTACTTTCTTGGAATAAAGGGAGTATGTATCTAGGACCTATTTAAACATTATATCAAATAACAATTACTAACATGTTAAATGGAGACAAACCCACTGCATCATCCTTATTTCTGAACAGACAAATCCTTAGTAGTTTATACTGTACCTAGAAAAACAATGGA
Organism: Rhinolophus sinicus; assembly: GCF_057876585.1. Taxonomy (NCBI): domain Eukaryota; kingdom Metazoa; phylum Chordata; class Mammalia; order Chiroptera; family Rhinolophidae; genus Rhinolophus; species Rhinolophus sinicus. The sequence continues at coordinate 131,687,646 of NC_142501.1, forward strand.
CTTTATCATCAAAGCTGAGCAAATCCAGAACTATTTGTTTCACTGTAAAGATAACCTTGGATTTGGTGGTTGAATGTATTTAGGATTAGATGACTACACATATTTTTGGAAAAAAGAAAATCCTTCCAATTAAATGTTTTTACAGTGTTAATGTGTTTCTACAGTGTAAATAGACCCTGAAGGCTGATTTTAATGTCCTTTTATTAAGGATTGCATTGATGTATGAGTTCAGGGTACTTTGGGCTGAAAGTAATGTCTGTTGAGATGTTAGTGAAATATCAAGCAAGGTGAACAAAATAGGCAACTTACAAAGAGTATTCTGAAGGTCTCACAAAAATAAAATCGTCAGAAAGAAACTTTGAAATGCAATGCAAAGCAGAATGCAGGAGGCATTTTCAAAGGCTTTGCTGTCTTTGGATTCACAGACCACCAAAATTTAGCAAGATTCTGATATACAGGAGCGTTTGGAAGTTTCTGGGCTCACTCACCCCTCAGAGACTAAAAAGCCAACAAAAATTCAAACTGTCGAGCCATTTTGTAATATAAAAAAGAACCCAATCCATGCATGTGTATAATTTCCATAAATTAGCCTTGTAAGCCAGCATGGTGTTTCGTAACATTGTGGAGTCATGCATCATACAAATGAGACAAGAGCTGTGGCCAAGGACCGTTCTCAGGAAAATTACAGATCCTCTGCCCTTTCTTGCACCCTGAGCTCAGATCGTCTCTTCTGACTAGAATCACAAAGAGAAAACTAAACATTTTACCCCCAATATTATTTTAAATTAGTGGCAGAAATGACCTTTCCAAGAGACACGTCCTGCGGTGGGGCTGGTGGGGGAGGCCAGTCTCTCACGCAGCCTGGAGTCTGAGTCAGAACAGGCTGTCACCAGGACCTGGGCTCTGAAGCCCTGGGCTGGATTTGCAAATCACATCTCACATGAGCAGTGAGATACAATTAGGGAGATCAAGGCATGGAAACAGCACCTGGGGAAACTGGAGTGGGAATGCAAATGTGTGCTGGGGATTCAAGAACCTTTCTGACATGGTTGTTAAATCCGGTGAAATGTGATTTCTTTTTTTTTCCCCCCAATGCTGCCACTTCTCCACCAGGACCCTCAGCTCCTATCAAGGAGTCACCTCCTTCCCTGCTCCATCCTTTTCTCCCTTATACTCACTCCCACATTCCTGCTCCTGCAGATGCTGCTGTCCTGCCTGGATCGCCTCTCATTCATGCCTTTGCACATTGTCTAACAATTCACTGTGTGTTGTGTGCAAGCACTCACTTGGAATTTATGGAATTCAAAGATCTGTAAGACCCAGGCACTTCCCTCAAGGAGTTGAAAATCTCCTCAGAATGAAAAGAAACAAATGTATCACAGATAACTAAAAACATAAGGCAATAAAATAGTCAAATGTGTGGGGAAAATGTAGGAATTCAGAGGACAGAGCTGGTCCCCTGGGAAGTCTTGTTGTCTTCCCAAGGTATGTCTGCCTAGGTCCAGGAGAACAAGCAGGATTCAGGTAGGGGGAATCAGATGGGGCCAGGACATGGGCCAGCCTTTCCAGCAGGAGCTCAGCATGTGCAAAGGTAGACGAGCAGGAGGAAGGAAAGCTAGGGAGAGAGGACATTGGGGATGCTTAGATGCCCGGAACAGGGACCAACTTACACACTGGGCTAAAGCACACGCAGCTTTACATTTTGCTAGGTTACCCAGGAAATGAGAAGGAGGTACTGGGTGAAGGAGTGTTTTAGGGATAACATGCAGGGCCTAATGGAAAATGAAAATGCGAGGCCCCTTGTTAAAAAAGCCGGGGAAAAAGTTCTATTAATTTCCTAAAATAGAAAGCTATTTTTTTTCCTATGGTTTCTCTCTCTCCACCTATCATGGGTTTTTTGTTTGCTGTTTTGTATCGTGGTTCTTCAGGCACAGGATACTCCCAGGGAAAGTACAATGCTCGATGGATGCCTAGGGACCCCATCTGACAACTCGGCGAGGGTCCATCCTCCAGCTGCCAGGTTCTCCCTCCCGACAGTCCCTGAACCAATGCGCTTTGCTCTGGCTGGGAGGAGGAAGTCAGCCAGTCCTCTCATTCCCACTGCCTGCTGATCCAACCCATGGCAGATGGGAGACCTCAGGGCATTGCTTCTGGGTGTGCTGGGTTCATAGATGGGGTGGGTGAGAGGCTTACCTCCACCAAGTGTCCATCAAATGATCTGTGGCACTGGTAGCTAGATCGGGGAAGGTCACAGCCATGGTCCCCCTTGAGGTCCTACAAGGCACATGTGCCCAACCCTAGCCATCTCCGAGTGAGCCTGTGCATAGCCCCTGCTGTGCAGAGGTCAGGGAAGGAGGTGGGTGGAGCACAGGGAGTCAGGATGTAGGGCTCTGGGAACCCATGAGGGAGACAGAAAGCTGCAGGCAGAGAAGTCCCATGTCCCAACACACACTGGTTGTACACTGCGAGGCTGGATTTGGGGGCAGAGAAGCCTGTGTGAGGTCAGTGACCTCACGCAAGTAGCCAGGGTCTGACACAGGGTAACAACAGAGTGAGAAAGGAAGGAACCATGAAACGGGGATGGAAGGGACTGTGGACTAAGGAGAAAAATAAGTCAGAGGCATCTACTGAGTTTAGAACTTAGGTGATACAGAAAATAATGGCACCCTGATGTAAAACGGAAAGTAAGTAGGGATTAGTTTATTTAAATTTTAGTTTGAGGTGGGGTTGGAGGAGGGGCAAAGGTAAGACATTCCATTTTGGACATGACAAGTTTAGGCTGAGGACATAGTTATAGGAGGACATAGGCAGGTGGATAGATACCAGGAGAAATTGGGAGAAAGAGGAGCGCTGAGATGAAGACACTCGAGGAATTGGCCCAGAGAAGGGCTCCCAAGGGAGAGGTCTCCATGAGGTCTTTGAGAGAGAGAGGACCAAGAGGAACAAGTAGACACCAGAGAATGTACTTGCAGGAGACCTGCCTTTATAGGAGAGAGTCTCCCGGGCACAGAATAGGGTCAGCAGAGAGGAAACCTCAGCAGAAGGCTTGAGAGGAGTGAATTTACAGAAGAAGACCAATGGGGCCAACCCAGAAAATCTTGGTGAACAAAGCCAAGAAAATAATTCTTATTTACAATTCCCAAAGGCGTAGTTTCAGTGGCGTAACTGCGTGGCTTACTGGGTGCCTGGGAGGGTTGTTATGCCAACCATGGAGGGGAGTTCAGACTGGGTCGGAGGCCAACAGTCCAGGTTCACATCTCGATTTGTGCACTTTCTAGTTACATGATCTTGTACCAATTACTTAGTCTCTCTAAAGATCCATTTCCTGGTCTCTGAAATGAGTATAACAATGACGTTTTTCATGTGCGATGAATGAATGCAGAGTCCTGGCACAGTGACTGGCGCACTGTTATTATTAGGATTATATTGAAGGCTTAGCAGCAAAAATGATGACTGAAATAACTCTGTGACTTCAGGGAGTCCTGAAGTCCAGTGGTTGAGACAAGTACACACATGAATGGCTGTAGCACAAGGCAGTGTAAGTGCTCCAATAGAGGCATAGCAATTTGAAGAGGGAGCAAGAAAGAGGAGGGTAGAACCACAGCACAGCAGACCCAGCACAGACTAGAGGCGGGCCAGCATTTATTAAAATCCCAATTCAATCACCCTCTAGCTCTGTGAACTGCATGTGACACAGATTGCTAGTCCCCAATACCTATTCTTTCATTTTCACATCACACACACACACACACACACACACACACACATTATTATTACTATTTTTTTTTTTAAAGCTAGGTACATGGCTGTTCTGCTAAACACTACAATTTCCAGTATCCCTTGTTGCTAGATGAGGGCATGTGACTAAGTTCTGGCTTATGGGACATGAAAAAAAGGAATATGGGCAGATTAAACTAGAGGTCATGTCCTTAAAAAGAAGAAGTATGTTTTTCTGTTTGTCCTTTATTTTTCTCCTTGATATCTGGAATCCAATGGCTGGAACTGATGCACTTATCTTGAGCCATATAGCAGAAATTGTGGGTTGAAGATAATACACCAAGAAGACAGAAATTGCCTGCATCTATTACCTGGCGGGGCTTCCACCCTTCCTTGGACAGCTTATATTTGGAATGTGGAATAAGAGATAAATTAATTTCACTATTATTTAAGTCACTGATATTTTGGTTCTCTCTGTTACTGTAACTATACTTATACACTAAAAAAAATACACTTGTGCACATTTATAAAGGAGTATAAAAATATTTATTTTATCGAGCTGTGAGAACTGAGCCTTCCCCAATGCATGAAAAGCAACAAGACCAGTAGCTAGCATACGGTATGTACTAAATCAATGTTTGCTGAATATGTGAACATTACGACCAGCGTACACTACTTTGGATAATTGCCAAGAGACAGTGTATACCTGGGGGAAAGAGTAGGAGAAATTACATTTTAAGCTACCTTGCAGGTAAATGTTAAAATGTTTTAACTTTATTCGTCAGGTAGTGGCTCTTTAGTAACACAGAAATTAGGAATATTTGTATGCATTTTGATACAAATGTAAAATTTAATGTTTGTTGAGCCCCTAGTTGACGTCAGGCATTGGGAAAACAAAAGTAATAAATCAAGGTTTTTTTCTCAAGTTGCTTGCTCAATGCAGTTACTCATTATATAGTACACTGCTTAAAAATTTGGACTCTAGTTGCAGACTGCCTGAGTTTGAATCCTGGTTCCACTACTTACCAATTGGTGACTTTGGCAAATTATCTCACCACTCTTTAACTGAGTTTTAGTCTCTGTAAAGCAGAGATCGTAATAACACCTACTTCAGGGTTGGTGGAAGGAATAAATGAGCTAATACCTGAAAAGTACATACAATAATGCCTAGTATTGAGTAAGTGCTCAGTTTATATTAGCTAATGTATCAGTTAACTATTGCTGCGTAATAAACCACCCCAAACTTTGTAGCTTAAAATAACAAACATTTACAGTTGGCCCTCCATATCCATGGGGTCCACGTCCATGGATTCAACTAGCCATAGATCAAAATATGTGTTTTCAATGCACAATCCATGGATACAGAGGGCTAATGCAGGGACTTGAGCACCTGCAGAATTTGGTATCCATGGGGGTGGGGGGCCCTGAAACCAGTCCCCCATGGATACCAAGGGATGACTGTATTTACCTCACAATTTTTCAGGCTGGCAATTTAAATTGGGCTCATCTGTGTGGTTCATCTGGTCTTGGGTGTTCTCCCTTATGCATCCACCATCAGTTTCAGGTTGGCCAGGTGGCTCTGATTCTGGGGGTTGACAAATTCCTATAGTCATTGGTTAGGGGGTTTGCAATTGAGCCATTTGTCTCTCATACTTTGGCAGGCTCATCAGGCTTGTTCTCATGATGGAAGCAGGATTCTAAAAAAGAGTGGAAGTATGAAAGTTCTTAAAACCTAGGCACAGAACTAGCATAGCACTACTCCCACCATATTCTATTGGTCAAAGCAAATAGCAAGTTCAGCTAGATCCAAGGAGAAGCAGTCAATTCCCATTGCAAAGAGTGTGGATACAGAGATGCTATTAATTGGGGCTATCGGTGCCATTAATTTACCCCAGACTGTCTTCCTGTCCCAATTATTCACATCTCTCCTACAAGCAGAACACAGTCACACTCTTCTAAGACCTGCAAACTCTTATACACCCATGGCATCAAACTCAGTATCGGTTCTGCATGTGGCTCTTTGGATGTGGCTCCTCTTGATCTGGAGGCCTATGAAATACAGAGACAGGTTACTTGCCCCCTGAGGCCCAACATTTAATGGCACAGGAGCAGGACAAGTGCAATAAATACTCCTATTGTAAAAGAGAAAGAATGGAAGACACTAATAGTAACTGGTCCAAAGCAATTCTGAAATCTCACTGGGTAAATGTTGCCAGTTAACCCAGCTTTGGGCTTGGGGAGTGTTCCTTGATTAGAACTGATCCTTATGCGTGGTTTCTTGGTGCAGTGCTCTAAATAGCTCTTATTTCACCTTCTGGGGTCCTGCTTCTGCCCCCTGAGATGTTTTTCTTTTTCCATCACCCTTCTTGGCTACATCTGAAGAAATAGCCCATGTTGGCACATGACTGGCTTTCCTAACCTGCTTCTGCCTACAGAAAATAGGATGCCCAGGGCTTTTTGTACATTTTGAACAATCTCAGTCCCCTTTAGTCCAGGATGGTAACACTTTGCCTATGAAACATCCTTAAAAATGCAGTGGCCATCTTATTAACTGATTATTTTATTCATCTCATTGTATAAAGCCAACACACACATCATTTTATAGACATGGCTAGATTTACTTACTGCTACTTTGGGATTAGGCTTTGGGGAGATTAATGATATTAAAGTCCTCTGGTTTAAAAAAGGTGGTCTACCGTCATTATTTCAGATGTTTTAATGAATGGTCATACGACCACACCCTTGAATTCATCTGTGTCCTCAAGCTATGTTTTACATTGAGAATCTTTTGCTGTCTAAAGAGACTGGAAATGAGTAACTTTTATTTTTCATCCTACAAGGCATTCTCCTCATAAATTGGCCAGTTCTTTCTTTACTTCATCTCTGTCTTGATGTACCTTGCTATATGCAGCTAGAAGGAACCAGCTAACACTTTCAATATTCTGCCTTGGAACCCACTTAACCAAATTCAAGCATTTGTTAGGTATATTTTTATCTCCTTATCATATATATATATATATATATATATATATATATATATATATATATGCCGTGGATGCCAACAAATGTATACACATGACTTGTATTCATCTTTTGTTATTGGTATATACTGAGTATTACAATTTTAATACAATTTTCCTTTTTTAAAACGTGTATCCATTTTTTGGGCACCCTATGTGTGTGTGTGTGTGTGTGTGTGTGTGTGTACATACATATATATATTAAAATATAAGATATATAAAATCTTATATTTTTCTGTAGGTGGCAGTTTTAGTAACAGAATTATTGAGAAATTATTCATACACTTTAAAATTAACTCTTTTAAGTTGCACAATTCAAGGGTTGCGCCAGCATCACCATTAATCAATTTTTAGAACATTTTTTCCATTCCAAAAAGAAACCCTGTACCCATCAGCAGTCACTCCCCATTACTTCTTTCCCCAAGTCCCTGGCATACATTAATCTAATTTCTTTTTTAAAATTTTTTATTAAATATATTGGGGTGTCGTTAACTAGTAACATTATACGGTTTCACGGGTACAATTTTATAAAACATCATCTATATACAGTATTGCATTGTGTGTTCACCACCCAGAGTCAGTTGTCTAACTTCTATTTCTACTGATGGGCCAGTTCTGGCCAATATAAATAGAATTACATAATAATATGTGACATTTTGTGACTGGATTCTTTCACTTAGCATAATGCTCAGAGGTGACAATTTTACAAGTAGGTTTTCTATCCATAACACAGGTCATCATTTTTCTAGCTTTGAAAACGCTTTCCTTACCACGTCTCCAGTCTTTGCTGACAGTGTACTTATTGCTCTTCCATCCTTCACTCACTCATTGGTTCCGAAATCAAGGCCGCACATGTTAGGTTTTGCTTACAACAGCATTTCACTCCTGGCACCAATTTCTACATCATTATTTATTACCCAGATCATGTTGGATCAAAAACAAACGTCAGTGGCATGCGCTGATAATCATTTAGTTTTGTTTATGAATCTACAGGTCAGCTGGGTGCTCCTTCTGTTCTCTGCCGGCTCACTTATGTATAGGCTCTCAGCTGGGGGTCAGCTAAGGGGTTCTGTTGGCCTGTCTTGGGGCTGGCTCACTATAGGCTCTTCTGGCATGGCGTGGCTAGGACAACTGGGCTTTACTTCATGTGGTCGCTTGTCCTCCAGCAGGCCAGCCTGGCTCATTTACATAGTGGCTAGGCAGGGTTTCAAGAGGAACAGAACCACTGAGGTCTCACAAGTCTTATGCACACTGACACTTTTGTCATGTTCTGTTTGCAAAAGCAAATCATAAAGCCATTTCAAAATCAAGGGGTGGGGAAATAGACCCCCCTCTTGTTGGGAAGAGCTGCAAAGTTACATTGTAAAGCGAAGCCATTAATTGGGGCTATCACTGCAATCAATCATAGTTATCATTCTCATGACTGACACCAAATAGCCACAGCCAATTCAATCAGACTGGAGTTCCATAGTTTTTCTCCAACTCAATTCAGCAAATATTTATAAAGTGCCTATTTTTTGATAAACACAGTGTGTGGTCCTGAGGAGATAACCACGCAAGGACAGATGGAACCTGTCCTCGTGGAGTTCATAGTCTAAGAAGGGAAATAGACATGTAAACCAATAAACACAAGCCAATGTTAGAAATTCCACGGTATGTTCGAGACAGAAAATGAGGTGGTAAATTCTACTGGGGATTTCAAAGTAGTTTTCATAGAGAAAATGATATTTAAGTTGGGTCTTTGCAGGAGAATAGGAAGTTCTGGAGGACAAGAGAGTGGAATAGACCATTTAGAGGAGAGACGAGAGTGTGGACAAAGGTATGGAAGCATAAATGCTTGTGGTGTTAATAGGAATTCCTAGTAGCTCATCATCCTTGAAGTATCAAGTGCTGGGAGGCAGAAAGCAGGAGATAGATCACAGAGGTAGATAATGAGGTAATGGTGCAACCATACAGGGGCTTTTCTCTAATGCTTAAGACATTTTTTATCCTGGAAGTAACTGAGTGCCAGTGAAGCAGATGAATGGCAAATTTTCTTTTCTTTTCTTTTCTTTTCTTTTTTCTTTTTCTTTTCTTTTCTTTTCTTTTCTTTTCTTTTCTTTTCTTTTCTTTTCTTTTCTTTTCTTTTCTTTTCTTTTCTTTTCTTTTCTTTTCTTTCTTCTTTTCCTTTCTTTTCTTTTCTTAAGCTTTTAATTAAAATATAGCTAACATACACTATCATATTAGTTTCAGGTAAACACAATAGTTATTCAGCATTTACATACCTAAAAAAATGATCACTGTAAGTCCAGCAACCATCTGACACCGGACCACGCTATCATAATATTATTGAGTATATTCCCTATGCTGTACATGACATCTCCATGACTTATTTGTCTTATACCTGGAAACTTGAACCTTATTCCCCTTCACCTTCCCCCCCCCCCGCCCACTGCCTTTGTAATTTTTCAATTACAGTTGACAGTCAATATTATTTTATGTTAATTTTAGTTATATAGCATAGTGGTTAGACATTTATATAATTTAAGAAGTGATCCCACTGACTAGTCTATTACCCACCAGGCACTATACATAGCTATTAACATAATCTTGACTGTATTGCCTATGCTGTACTTTATATCCCCCATGACGATTTTGTAACTACCAATTTGTACTTCTTAATGCTGCCATCTTTTTCACCCTGTCCCCCAAATCCCTTCTATCTATCACCCCAATAAATCTTGTATCCAACTGACACCATACATGGTTATTACAATATTATTGACTATATTCCTTATGCTACACCCTACATCCCCATGACTACTATGTAACAACCAATTTGTACTTCTGAATCCCTTCCTTTTTTTTACCCATTCCTAACCCCTCTCCCATCTTGCGACTATCAAAATGTTCTCTGTATCTATGAGTTTGTTTCTGTTTTGTTTGTTTTTTTAATTTTGTTCTTTAGATTCCACATATAAGTAAAATCACATTGCATCTGTCTCTCTTTGCATACTTCACTCAGCGTAATACCCCTCAGGTCCGTCCATGCTGCCGCAGATGTCAAGAACCCATTCCCTTCCATGGTCAAGAAATATTCCATTGTATATATGTACCACTTACTTTTTATCCATTCATCCATCAGTGGACACTCAGGCTGCCTCCACATCTTGGCCATCGTAAACAATGCTGTGATGAACATATGGATGCACAGGTCCCCTTGAAGTAATGTTTTGGGTTTCTTCACATATTACCCAGAAGTGGGATTAGTGGGCCCTTCTGTATCACTTGTTATAGCCTTTGTTTTAAAGCCTATTTTGTCTGGGACAAGTATTGCTACCACAGCATTTTTTTGTTTGTTTTGTTTTCCTTTTCATGAAATATCTTTTTTCCTATCCCTTTTGGTCTGAAGTGAGTCTCTTGTAGGTAGCATATGTAAGGATTTTGTTGTTTTATTTATTCAGCCATCCTATCTTATGGAGCATTTAATCCATTTACACTTAAAGTAATTGTTAATAGATATGCAGTTATTGCCATTTTATTATTCATAGTTTTGATCATTTTGGGGGGGGGGGCTTAAAGAAGTCTCTCTAACATTCCTTGTAATACTGTTTTGGTGGTGATGAACTCCTTTAGCTTTATCCTGTCTGGAAAGCTCTTTATCTACCCTACAGTTCTAAATGATAGCTTTGCTAGGCAGAGTAATCTTGGTTGTAGGTCCTTACTTTTCATCACGTTGAATATTTTCTGCCAATCCCTTCTGACCTGCAAAGTTTCTGTTGAGAAGGCAGCAGTCTTATGAGAGGTCCCTTGTAGGTAACTAACTGCTTTTCTCTTACTTCTTTTCTCTTGCTGCTTTTAGGATTTTCTCTTTGTCTTTAACCTTGGGCATTTTAATTATAGTGTGTCTTGATGTGGGCCTGTTTGGGTTCATCTTGTTTGGGACTCTCTGTGCTTCCTGGGCTTGTATATCTATTTCCTTTCCCAGGTTAGGGACGTTTTCAGTCATGATGTCCTCAAATAGGTTTTTGATTCTTTGCTTTGTCTCTTCTCTGTTTAGTACTCCTATGATGTGACTGTAGGTATACTTGATATTGGCCCAGAGGCCCCTTAAACTGTCCTCATTTGGGGGGATTTTTTTTTTTTTTACTTTTTGCTATAGTGATTGGGTGTTTTCTGCTGCCTTATCTTCTAAATCATTGATTTGATCCTCTGGTTTATCTAATCTACTGTTGCTTCCTTCTAATGTATTCTGCATTTCAGTTATTGTATTCTTGATTTCTGACTGGTTCCTTTTTATGTTTTCTATCTCCATTTTTATGTTTCCTATCTCTTAAAGTTCTCCCTGAGATCACTGAACATCCCAACAACCCATCTTGGGAACTCTGCATCTGGTTAATTGCTTGCCTCCATTTTGTGTTGTTCTTTTTCTGGAGCTTTGTTCTGTTCTTTTATTTGGGAAATGTTTCTTTGTCTCTCCATTTTGACTGCCATCCTGTGTTTATTTCTATGTATTATGTAGGACTGCTATGCCTCCTGGTTTGAATAGAGTATCCTTATATAATAGGTGTCCTGTGGGACCCAGTGATGAAGTCTCCCTGGTCACCAGAGCCAGGCTTAGGGCTGCTCATCCAGAGGTACAGGACATGTCAAAGCCAGATGCTGCTTGTTTGGGTTTTGTGTACCTTTGAGAAATTTTATGAAAGTCCTCAGCACGAGCTAAGACAAATTGTTTGTATGGAAAAAGCACTGGAAACAACTTGGGTGTGTCCGAAAGTGGGTGGGGCGGGGTCTCCCAGAATCACTAGGGCAGGGTAGATGAAAGGTGATAGCCAATTTGATGGAGACTGAAATATGGTAGCCACCTGCGTCTGCAGGCATGCAAGCAGGGAGGGGGGAGGGCTTAACAAAGAAACAATGGTTCCATCATCTTCTATGTCTGTGAGAAAGCTGTCTCTCCAGCCCTTGCCTTGAAGTCAGACAAATCAGCTTCTCCTTGTATGTTTCCAGCACCCCCATCACTGCCCCAGCATTACTATCCAGAGCAAGTGAGACCATCAGTGAGTAAGTCCGTGCACAGTCCCTTTAAGAGGAGTGACTAGGACTCCAGCTGCCCTCTGTCTCGCTCAGCTACCATCTCTGCTGGTTTGCACAGTCAGAAGTTATGGAGATTTTTCTCCCCAGCACCAACCCTGGTTTTGTGATCCTGGTATGGAGCTGGGACTCCTTTCTCCTCCAGGGGGTTTCTCCGCAGCTGAGAAATCCCTCTCAATTTTTAGTGGTCACACACAGGTGTGGGACCAGCCTGTTCTGTGTTCATGCCCCATCCTCCAGTCTCGAGGTGGCTTCTTCTGTATGTCCTTAGTTGCATGGCTTCAGTTCAGCTAGACTTCAGGTGATTCTCAATAATGGTTGTTCTGTAGTTTAGTTGTAATTGATGAGGTCCTGAGAGGAGGTGAGCACAACGTTTATCTACTCTGCCATCTTGACTGGAAAATCTCTGAAAATAACTTTTGATTTCTTTGGAATACACATGCAATAGTATAATTTCTGGATTTTATGGTAAGCATGTTTTTAGTTTATAAGAAACATCTGTATTCTTTTCAGTACTATCTTATATTACTACCAGCAATACATGAGGGATCCAGTTTCTCAGCATCCTTGCAAGCATTTGGTATTTTTGGTTCTAGCCATTTTAATGGGTGTGTTGTTTTAATTTGCATTTCCCTAATGGCTACTGATGTGGAATATCTTTTCGTGTGCTTATTTGCCATCTGTATATCCTCTTAAGTGAAGTGTCTTTTTATGTCTTTTGCCTGTTTTCTAATTTGATTGTTATATTCTAGCATTTTTTTTTTTTACTCTCCGCCTCTTGTGTATTCACGTAATTCTAAAATAGTCTAAATCTTATCTTGTGTTTTTACTAAAGTGATATTTCCATGGAAGAGAATCAAAAGTCTTATTAAACCTCCAAACATTCTATTTAGATAGCCTGCTGTATTATGCATGTAATTTTATCATAGAAACAAATGGGATGATCCTGCATACTAGTGTTTCCTCAAAGCTATTGGTCATTTCCTAGTTTTTTGTAATATATACAGGTGTTGAAGAGCAACTAATGGCTTAGGCTAGTATTACAGGTCTTGAGCTTAAGAAAAAAGTCTGGCTTTAGGTTAAACTAAAATTTATTATTTGTGCATCTCTAAAGGAAACTTTTGGCCAAGCACTTAGGAAGTGTGGCAGGTAGTTGTGTTTGTCTGTGTTTGATTGGACACTGGCAAAATCTGCTCACTCAGAAAAGACCAACTTTCCGCATCTGATCCTACTCATCTTCTTTGAAGTTTTCTGTGAAATGTGAGTTAGATTTACTATTTGTGTTTCTTACTCAATGAGTTCAAGAGGTAGACATAAATTTTATCTCCCTTTAATAAGTCATAACTGCTGAATCAGCATATATACAAATTGCTAAACCAAAATAAGATCAAGCCTTAGTAAATAGTTAGTTGAGTAGAATAAGGAGAATTACTGAAGAATCTTGCTGAAAAGTGTAAGAGAAAAATTTCTTCACTCTCTCCAGACATACTTACAGTGAAATCTTTTTGTACAGAATTTCTCCTCAACATAGGATATAACCAGGAAATTATGTAAGACTTTGCAATTTAATTTTTTTTGGAACAAAATAATTAAACGAATATGTATTGAAAAATTTTTATAGTAACAATTGTGGGGACAGAGCCAAGAGTACAGTTTCCAGGCTTTCGGCCTCACGTGGAAAGGTGCTGGCTCAGGTAGTAAATGGCCATCAACTGTGATTGGATGGCCATCAGCTGTGGCTAGTTGGCTGTCAGCTGTAACCAGTGAGCCATTGGTCACTAATATAACTAATATAACCATGGCTACGCTAGCAGCAAGTGGGGGCTAGCAAGAAGATGGTGGCTGAGCTAGCAAGAGTGGAACAGTTAGCACGGCAGATTGCAGCTAGCAAGTGAGGTTGGTTGGCAGAGAGAAGTGGATGACAGGTTGCGGATAGTGTGGATCCTACTTCCTGTGTCTCCAACCCAGCTGCCAGAGAGACTATAGTGCTATGACTCCCCTATCTATGGCTCCATGGGTGTTCCTTTTTGGCCTCACCATATCCTGCGTTCTTATGTGGGGAGCGGGACCAGAGAAACTGCATGACACCCTACATGACACAATTTTTGTGGAAGAATAGACACTGTCATGCAGGGTGGCCAGCGGGGTCTCTGCTCCCGCTCCCCACATAAGAACACAGACACGGTGAGGCCAAAAAGGAACACCCACAGAGCCATAGATAGGGGAGTCATACCACTATAGTCTCGCTGGCGGCTGGGTCAGAGACACAGGAAGCAGGAGCCACACTATCCGCAACCTGCCGTCCACTTCTCTCTGCCAACCAACCTCACTTACTAGCTGCAATCTGCCTCTCTGCAATCCGCAATCCACACTCTGCCACTTGCTAGCTCAGCCACCATCTTCTTGTTAGTCCCCATTTTTCTACTAGTGTAGCCATGGCAGTTATAGTAGTGGCCAATGGGTCACTGGTTACAGCTGACGGCTAACTAGCCACAGCTGATGGCCATCCAATCACAGTTGATGGCCATTTACTACCGAGCCAGCACCTTTCCACGTGAGGGTGAGAGCCTGGAAACTGCACTCCTGGCTCTGTCCCCACAGACACATATTTTTAAATACTCTCAGAAAAAACATAGAGCAATACATTAAGTAGGTTGCAATAAATATCAAATTCGGAAATCAGCTTCTGTCAAAAAGGAATGATTGAAGAGTTCTGACATGAACTGAAATATGGACTAGCCTAAAGAGTACTTAAAGAAGGGAATCTAAGCACTAAATAAATAATCAGTATTATTTTGTCTTTTTTGTAAATGATTAATTGATTAAAGGTGAAACAGGGTTAAGTAATTCAAGCACCTAACATCAATCAGAGATCAGATTCTAGCTTGTGAGGTGCCAACTGGTACAGAGAGCTCAAAGGATGGTTCCATATTATTTTTTCTAGGTAAATCATTTCCATTTTTGAAAGTTCTGAGGTTGTTGGGTCTGTTTGGGCCTTTCCTCATGGAGAAGCCATCCTGGAATAGAGAAATTTAGGCATCTGGAACAGGTTGATACTGTAACATACGATGTGGGATGGATGTGTGGCAAGCCTTGTTAGTGGCATAATGACAGATAACCATGTCGAGAGAGGTTAGGCAAAGGCACATGTAAGAGTGCCAAGAGAACTCAGGAGCATTTATCTTTGCATTCATCGGGTATTCACTGATCTCCTTCCATAGTCTAGCTCTGTGCTAAGTACCTGCAACACAGAAAAGAAAAATCTTTGCTGTCTAAAAGTTCAAAAACTCATGTGGGAGAGAGACAAATGATCCTCAAGTACAACAGGATATAAATAAGCGTTATGATGGCAGCAAGTACATGGTATCCCTCAGGTATAGACGTGCTCTGATTCATCCCCGTCAGGGTGATGGAATGGAATAGGTAAAGGAAGAGGACCTGGATGAGGTGAACACTGAGAGGGGTCTTGAGGGTGAAATAATAATTTGCTCAGCAAACATAGGGAGCAGGATAAGATTGTACAAGGCAGGTGGAGGGTGGAAGAGAGCAAGTGGCACTTTGCCCAGCTGCTAGAGGTTTGCTATGGTGGGAGTATAGTGGATGTATGGAAGGGGATGGGAGGTGAGGGCTGCAGAGGTAGGGAAAGCCAAGTGAAGACAGGTATTGAAGGGTTTGGTGTAGGCCAACGACATGATGAGAAAGGCAGAACTAGGGAAAAGGTTTTGCTGCATGCTGGAACCATTGGCTGAGTATCCTGAGAAAATGAAATCATGGAGACCACTGCATTGTGTTTCACAAATTACATGTACGTGTAGGTCAGACAATTAAGTTCACAAACTTTCCACAGTGTACTTACGTGATGGAAAGTTTGTGAACTTAATTGTCTGACCAGAGCATATGTATATGTATACGTATATATACACATATATCTATACACACACACACACACACGCAAACACACCCATATATACATATATACACATATATATGAGGTGTGATAAAAAACTACAGTAACTGTTTAAATAAAAAAATGATTACAGTTAAAGACACATTGCCATTAATCCCCCTCAAAATACTCGCTCTCACTTTGTACACTCTTCCCCATCGTTCTTGCCACTTTCTGAAGCAGTTCTGGAAGTCCTCTTTTGTGAGTGTCTTCAGTTGCACTGTTGTGGCTGCCTTGATGTCCTAAATCGATTCAAAACATTTTCCTTTCATGGTCATTTTGACTTTGGGGAAGAGCCAGAAGTCGTTCGGTGCCAGATCCAGTGAATAAGGTGGATGAGGACACACCGTTATGTTTTTATTTGACAGAAATTGCCATATACCAGAAGCGATGTGTGACATGGAGCATTGTCATGATGGAGGATGAAGCAATGACACTCACGAAAGAGGACTCCCAGAACTGCTTCAGAAAGTGACAAGAATGATGAGATAAGTGTGTTCAAAGTGAGGGGGAGCCTTTTGAGGGGGATTAATGGCAATGTGTCTTACTATAATCATTTTTTTAAAAAATTTAAACATTCAGCATATCTTTTGATCACACCTTGTATATGTGTGTAAATATATATATATATATATATATATATATATATATATATATATATGTGTGTGTGTGTGTGTATGTGTGTATATATATATATATATATATATATATATATATATATATGCTATCAAATTGCTCTTTCTGAGTCCAGGCTATCCTCTGGTCATTGACCTACCAAGAGACCATTCTTTAAATATCAATGCATAGAGGTTATTATCTGGCATGTTACCACCCATAGCTCCATCCCCACACAGTTATGGCTGCTGGATGGGGAAGTTGATGGAGAACATGGGTGCTGATATCTTGTCCTTCCCATTGATAGATGAATCCCTCAAATGAATCCTGTCCTCATCCATGTGTCTTATTTCTACACAAGGGTGGGATAGAGTTTGAGATTGGAAATAATGAAGGAGATTTAAACTATGACATATGACCTACTGCTGAAGAATCTGGGAAGGTTTCACTGGATACGTGGAGTTTCACAAGTGACATTTCTATTTTTAAATATTGGAAGTTTTTCCATGTAAGAGGAGGTATTAAACTTGTCGTATGGCCATAAAGTGTAGATTGGCCAATTGGGTAAAAGCTATAGAAAAAAACTGCTTTGATTCACAATAAAAATTATGTTGCCATCATTCGGTGAGTAACTAATCCAGGCCAGGGATTATGCTGGGGTCTCCAATCTGCTCTATGTGTTTTTATCCACATTGTGCAGATAAGGAGCCTCAGTACATTCAAGATTTAGATCTACCTAACTTTCTTTTTCCATTGTATCAAGATTCCCTTGGGGAGAAATATTTTGTAATATGTTTTATCCTCCCCTGATTGGAGCTCTCTGAGGGGAAATAGACCACGTGCCAGGTAGGTAGTTCCCTCCTCAAAGAGTGGTCACTGCCATGAAAAGCTCCATGGGGATTCAAACATCACTTGAGCTGCTGGACTGTGTGGCCTTTACAGCCCTGTTTAAATGAGGGCTTCTAGTGTTCTCTGCTATTTTATAGACAAGTTGGATACTTACAATATATGGTGTGTATTAGTTTCCTATTGCTGCCATAACAAATTGCTGTAGACTTGCTGATGTAAAATGAAACAACACAGTTTTTTTATCTTATAGTTCTGGAAGTCACAGCTGAATTTCACCGGGTCAAAATCAAGGTGTCGGCAGGGCTGGCTCCTTCTGGAGCCTTTGAGAGGAGAATCTATTTCCTTGCCTTTTTTCACTTCTGGTGGCTGCCTCAATTCCTTGTTTTGTGGCTTCTTCTTTCATCTTCAAAGTGCATCACTCCAATCTCTGCTCCCATCATCGCATCTCGCATCACCTTTTCCTCTTTTATAATCAGTTCTCCCTCTACCTCCCTCCTTTGTGATCACAGTGGGCCCATCCAGATAATCCAGGATCATCTCCCCATCTCAAGATCCTTACCTTGATCACGTCTGCAAAGTCCCTTTTGTCACAAAAGAAAACATTCACAGGTTTTGGAATTAGGACATGAACATCTTTGGGGGCTGTTATTCAGTCTACCGTGCTGAGGCGAAAGCCTGGCTATAGGGAGGATGGTGAAATCTTCTCAGACTTAGGAAAATTCACGGAAGGAACGAATTCCACACTGCATATGTCCTTTAGACACGCAGAACAGACTCCATTAAAGTTGTTCTCCGGCACATGCATTACTGATAAAACAAAGAACAGCTCCACAGTGGGGAAAAAGCACTCTCACTTATCTTTTCCCACAAAGGATGGTAACATTTTAAAATTCAGACAAATAAAATATGTGCCCAGCATCAAAGTCTTGGGAGGCAGATGAATGCAAAAGTGTGAAAATAACTAAGAAAAACTAATCACAGTCAGGCAAAGACCAAGCAGTACTTGTGTTTTGCATTATCCAAGACTGTCGAGCCAT